>NC_073313.1:313349857-314048191 GCF_027595985.1 Sorex araneus | reverse complement strand
CAACGTGGAGTGTTTGGTCTTCAGAAATACCAGCCAACTTGAATGAAACATACAGCTAATTTCAAAGTCAAAAGACACCTTTAGAACAATCATGATGAGCTCTCAGTATCTGTATTGAAAACCCCAAAGAAGGAAAGTGCCTGTCAGAGACAGGCTTGGAGGTTGGGGTGGCAGGAGGGAAAATGGGGACATTGGTGGTGGGAAATGTGCACTGGTCAAGGAATGGGTATTGGAACTTTGTATGACTGAAACCCAATCATAGAAAACTTTGCCATTGTTTATCTCATGGTGAATTAATTTTTTAAAATTTTATTGATTCGCCATGAGATATAGTTACAAGCTTTCGTGTTTGAGTTACAATCACACAATGATCAAACACCCATCCCTCTACCAGTGCACATTCCCCACCACCAATATCCCTGCTGACCTTCCTTTCCCACCCTCCCACTGCCTCCATGGCAGAAAATATTCCACATACTCTCTCTCTACTTTTGGGCATTATGGTTTGCAATATATATACTGAGAGGTTTAAAAAAAGACTCCTTTAGCATGAGAAGCAACGTCAAGTTTTCCAATCCAGACAACTCCCTTCCTAAAGGTTGTGATGTTCAACTAGTTCCAGAGCTGTGTGACTGAACTGAACTCTGGGGAAGTCCCTTCAGAGCCCCTTTCTGAACATCAAACATGATGAACATCTCATCAACTCCATTTCCTCAGAGGCCTGCCTTACATCTAAGCGATCTCAGACAGGTTGTAGTTCTGCTGATGTTTGGAGTTTTTTCTTCAGAACCTCGTCAGTTTCTTCATTAGGGCATCTGGCAGGAGGAGCTGATTTGCTTTCTTGTCACACAACTGTCACACCCCTTCAAGGAAGCGGGAACCACCCTGTGCTCTCCAGATATATGAGCAGGCATTGTGACAGCCCATTACCACTCTTGGAAGCTGCAGGAACTGCGACTCAGTCCTCAGGAATAAAGGTCTTTCTTTGGCACCAGAGCTGAAAGTCCTCTGACTCTTTTCTGTGCTTTTTGGCTCAGTGAAGCCTGGGACTGTGCAGGCAGGTTCCATGTGTTATGTCTCTCAGGGGTAGTTACTGGGTTCCTGTTCTGGCATGAGTCTGTCTTGATTATTGGCAGAGTCAGATGTCAAGGGGATGGAGGGGGCTGCTAGAATGAGTGGGCAGAGGTATCAGGGGGTTCTGGGATACTGATGATCCAAACTCATGTCTGGTCTAGGAATTTCTAGACAAGATACTGTTATTGGCTGAATTTCTGGGAGGATTAAAATTCTGCCTGATCTTCTCACCCTGCTTATACCAGAAAGATTTATTACAGGATGAGGCTCAGATTCTCTGAGCAGGACTTGGTGTAATTAGTTTGTCCCACCCCCTGTCCAGAACAATGACCCGAGAAGGTCTTGAAAGTTCTCTGAAAGTTTATGTTTATATCACTGTCCCCACAGGTGCTTGACAACCTCACAATACTCTTTTATTTTACCATTCAGGTGATATTGGGATGGAACAAGGGCTGGAGACCCCCACACTGGCAGCTGTCTCTTCAGAATCGCCTCTCTGTGTGCTACATTCCAACAGTGATGACCTTCTGCAGGAAGTGGTTATCAGTGGTGAGAACCAGTGCTTGATGACAGCTCCAGCTCCAGACCAACATAAACTCAGTGAGCACCAAAAGGAGTAGTTGAACTTCACATGTGCACTGATCATTAACCAGCTTAGACCCATTAGGGCTTTGCCCTTCTCACAGAGCACAGAACTTTTCTGTACAGAAAGTCTGGAAACCAGGTCCCATGAGTACTTGCAAGCTTGGTGTGCAAACCTAGACATTTCATACCGAAGGGTCTGGAATAGGTGATCCTTCTTCTGGTGTGCAGCAAAAGGGCCTTATTCTTAATGTTTCTTTGTTATCTTTTTCCATTTGACAGCAAGGGAGTCACCTGACTTTGGAGAGGTCTCTGACTTGAATCACAATGTGTGGATCCTGCAAGATGAAAATATTGTGTCAGTTCCCCGGAAGGAAAGTGTGACTCCCGGTGAGTGGGGATTCCGTGACTGCTCCTGGAGAGGGTGCCCCGCTCACATGACTGGGCTTGAGGGCTGCCACTGAGTCTTTTGTTGAAGGGTGGCATCACAGTGACCCATTTGATAGAGGAGGATTTCAAATCTTCCTGGGAAGGAAAGTATGGGAGAAGTTTATATGGAACCCCATGAAGAGAACGAAATAGGGTAGAACAAAAGAGCTGCTTTCAATTCTGGGAGTATGTCCTGTGGCAAAGGAAGAGCTTGTGTTGTCTAAGTGCAAACTGTCCCATGAGCACTAAATTAATGGAAACCCTAGACAGGCATATTTCAGTATCACAACCGGCAAAACTTGCTCATTGGCAGAGCTCTCCAAATAGTAATGGGGATCCCCACCTCCAGTGTGTGAACAGAAATGTGAAAATCTCCCAGGAAGGGTTTGCTGTCTCCAAGTCCTAGGACAGAGGTGGGTATGAGAGGCTGTACTCTGGTGTGGCACAATATTAGTCTTCCTGACTTTAAAGGGAAGCAGAGACATCAACCCCTTTTATCTTTACAGTCACTGTCACTGTCCTCCCCTGCAATTACCCGGTATCTCCTGAGAAAAGCACAAGTTTTCCCATTTATTTGGGAATTAAGGATCCAGAAAAGTGTCTGTCCTGTGAGGAAATTGAAGGGAAACCCACACTGCACCTGAAGGTGAGTGGTTAGAAAAATAATGTGAAAAAATCATTTGATATAAATTTTTCTTCGCAAAAATATCTAATTTTAGAATTAAATAGAAATATTTCCCTGTTTTTAATTATATTTGCTCTTGACTCCTTTTGAAATGTGCCTACAGCCAGCATTTTAAAAAATTTATCCTGTCTCTTATTAATGAAGACTTCCTTTCTTTCTCTCTTTCTCTCTCTCTTTCTCTCTTTTTCTCTTTCTTTCTTTCTCTCTTTCTTTCTTTTTGGGTCACACCTGGTGATGCACAGGGGTTACTCCTGGCTCATGCACTCAAGAATTACTTCTGGCGGTGCTCAGGGGACCATATGGGATGCTGGGAATTGAACCCAGGTCAGCTGCGTGCAAGGCAAACGCCCTACTGCTGTTCTATCACTCCAGCCCAAGACTGCCTTTCTTGAGTTTTGATAGGCTCTGTTGATCTGTCCAGTCACCTTCTCCATTTGTTGGAACAAAGGAAACAAACGGTACCTGAGTTTTTGTGTGTGGGATCTGTCCCTAACTCTTAAGTTTTCAGGGAGCTGTGGTTCTAAAGATGAATGAGTTGATGCTCTTTTCAGGGAAAGAGAAGTCTTTCCTGAACTCTGCCCAAGTGACTCAGGTTTATTGGCTATTATCTAAGAAAGGAATTTTGGAAGAAGACAAAGTAAAAGAAAAACAGTTTACTTAAAAGTGAGGAAGAAAACAAACAATTTAAAAGGCAATGTAGCTTTTTTCAGAGACCACTGCTTTCCAGAATGGGTTAATATGATTTCCTCCAAGTTGCTAAGGCTTGGGGTGCTCTGTGCAGATAAGAGCTATTGCTAAGGCTTTGACATAGGAGAACTTTGAATTATTTATATTTTAATTTAGGTTTTTTGTTCCAGTCAAAGCCTTTCCTCTCCTGAGTGTCCAACATTCCCCCATTTTGTCTCCATCTTTCAGTCTTCTCAGGCCTTAGTTCCTGTGGAATCACCTCCAAGAAAGGTCCAACCTTTGAGCCTTTGGTATTGAATAAATGATTGGTGATAGAAATACATATTCACTTACTTAGAAATAGTTTTTTTTTTACCTAATTACCTAAATAAATTTGTGTACAGATTTACATGTACATAAAGCACATATCCCTCAGTGATACAAGGATATTTCTGAGTGTTAGCTTCACTTTGCTCTTTTGTGTGAAGGTCTCTCTCATCTGTTAGTGCAATTGACCTTCTCTGTTGGCAGTTAGTCAAAGACCCACATCAACCTTACTTTTGTGGATCTTCCAGTCAAACGTCTATCCTGGGCAGCTTTGCAAAAGAATGCCTTGGCTTCTTGCTGAAACTTGATACTTTTTTTTAGGATTCTCTCAGTCTGGTTTGGCAAGT
The DNA here is from genome assembly GCF_027595985.1 of Sorex araneus. Taxonomy (NCBI): domain Eukaryota; kingdom Metazoa; phylum Chordata; class Mammalia; order Eulipotyphla; family Soricidae; genus Sorex; species Sorex araneus. Next base: position 314,044,081 of record NC_073313.1, on the reverse strand, counting down.
TCCATTTCATTATACGACTGTGGTCACTTGATTGACTTGTTTCTGAGTCACTTCTGTGCCATTTCTAGATTACAGGGCGGGGGCTAGGAAGAGTTCTTCAGTGCTGATTCTATTCTTTTACAATATATATTTTCTAACAAATGGAGAAACTTTCTAGAACTTTAAAACATCTATTCATTGTGTAACTTGACCCTGAACTACTCAAATGTGCTTGTCTCCTTCTGGACACTGTCTTTCACCTTTCAGGATGAGAAGATCTTAGACCTGTACAATAAGCCCGGACCTGTGATGAACTTCCTCTTCTACCGAGACCAGGATGGCAGGACCTGCACCTTTGAGTCAGTGGCCTTCCCTGGCTGGTTCATCGCCTCCTCTGATAAGGGCAAGCCCCTCTTCCTCACTTCCAACCCAGGGGGAACAGACAATACTGCTTTTATATATATTGATTACAGTTAGCCTAGAGGTGGCAGGTTGGTCATAGGCCTCAGTCTTAAATTTTCTTGTTCCCAGCATTTAAAAAATATTTATTACCTCAATATCATTTCACATCAGAGGTGAGCACAACCTGCTTTTATCTTATTTAATAACTGAAGACAAATGATGAATTCATGGCTCTGAGGATGAAATGTGAGCCTAGAAGTAAGCGGAACAAAGCAATATAAAGCTTTTCTCTCAAGATGAAGTCTATTCTGCAACCCCCGGGAACCTTGGGGCCCCAGAGGTGGTAGAAGCATCTCAGGAGTGGGTATGAAGAAATTTCACATCTCATGAGACTATATTTCAGTTTGCTGGACCCGAATGATGCTGATCAGTGTTTTTTGTTTTATCATGTTTTCAATTTTTTTCCTCAGTGTATTACATGCTACATATTTTTGTGTGTACACTATATTCCATTAATATTAGGATCTTTTAAAGAAAAACAATGACTGGGCCGGAGCGATAGCACAGCGGGTAGGGCGTTTGCCTTGCACACGGCCGACCCGGGTTCGATCCCCGGCATCCCATATGGTCCCCCAAGCACCGCCAGGGGTAATTCCTGAGTGCAAAGCCAGGAGTAACCCCTGAGCATCGCTGGGTGTGACCCAAAAAGCAAAAAAAAAAAAACAAAACAAATAAAGAAAAACAATGACTAATAATATAATTACTATTGTCAAATTTCTAATATGTAAGCATGTAGGATAATAAAAAGTATATGTTTATACAACAATAAAAATGCAACAGGTTTAATAGAAAATTCAATATAAACTGAAATCATTCAGAGTAACTCAGAGAGAGCATCATATTGCATGAGTCCAGGACTAGCACGTAGTCAGGGGAGAAAGACCCCTTGCCGAGCTGAGAGTGTGGAATGGGAGATAAGCATGGAAAAGGGAGGGATTATGTCACTATTTTCTTTAGTCTCACAACCTTTCTTGTCTACCTCTCAATTTTTTAAAAAAAATTTTAGGCATATTCTTCGCACTTTAAAAACTGTGAAGTTTAGATGACTTGCTAGAAACCAGAGGAACAGAGTCTAGCTTTCCAATATTTCAGATGACGTACTCAGTCATACTTCAGACAGTGTATACTGATGAAATCCAATAGCTGATTGAAGGTCTTACTCTAGAAAGCCGTGGCTCATATCTGGCTCCACATATTTATTATTTTGTCTCTAATGCGAGAAATGCAGAGAACTGACTTAATTTTTTCTACTTTTGGGCAATCATACTAGGCTAGGCAGAGAGGAAGTCGCTGGTAAGCATTGACATAACAATTTAAGGAAGTGTCTTCTGCAGGTTGACTTGTGACTTGTTATGATTTTTAGGCCTCTGACATCTACATCCTACCACCCATGGCTTGATGGCTCTGTTTTCCTCCTTCTTTTAGCTACTGTGAAAATTTTGTTCATACCGGCATTAAAAGTCCTTGAATTTTCATATGGCACAGTATGAACTCATTAAAAAAGTCACATGAATTTTTTGGTCATATAAGTGGGATCAGAGGTTAGGTGGCCATCCTGAGGAACCAGAAGAACTCTGACAACTTTATTATAGTTAGAGTATAACACAAATGGAAACACTAACTTACATCAAACTCACAGAGATCTTGTGGGACCCAGAGAACAGATACTCAGATCACTAGCATGCTCATCACATCTGAGAAAGAACATGTTACATAGAATGTGAATCCACGGAGTAGCGGCATTCCCATTTCCAAGTGCTTGCCTAGCAAACATCTGGCTAACACACATCTGTGGGATCAGATGCTCTTACTTTTGAGCACCAAGAGCTCCGGGCCAACATTCACTGAAATATTTGAATCTTTAGCGACAGGGTCTTGTAGAAGGATCTGATGAACTTGAACAGTCTTTTGGATTTGGAATAGGGGGAGTTAAGGATCTTGTCCCCCCACCCAGGAGCAGAGATCCTCTGCCCATTTTCCCCTGTCTCTGGCATCCCAGAGGTCAAACCCATAAGCCACCTCTTGCCAGCGCCACATAATCTTGTCATCGTCCACCATTTAGATCGCACGGCTTTTTCTCCCAGAAGAGAGCAACATGACGCCCGTCACACCCATGCCACTGGACTCTGCATCAGGCTGTTTCACTCGGGTTGGGTGAGTGAAACAGAGGAGGGCACGTGAGAGCCCTACCTGCCACAAGGGACCCAGCCCCAGCAGCTGAAAACCCCCACAACCCAACTGCCTCCATGCTCAAGGCTGCTCCCCACATGCTCCAGCCGAGCCTCAAGCACCAGTGAACGTATTTCTGGACCCTGCGGCTGCATTTGCGGCCATGCGACAGACCATAAGACACTTCATACCCATTATTCAAGAGTGCCACGCCACATTTGATGGGGTTCAAATAGTAGGCAACTAATCTTAGAGGGAAATATATATATGCGTATATACATATTTTCAGATATATATATGAAAGCTCACGTCACCCAACCATTAACAACATGTTAGTGATATCCTAAAGAATGTTTTAATGACTCTTGCCAAAATAGAACAATCTTCACACTGTTTCTCTAGCGATACTTTATTGTAGCATTTTCAGCGATTTTTCATAACAGACAATACAATATATATTATTTCAGTTGTGCTTTGGGACAGGGCTTGGGGCTTGGGATGGAAACATACCAAATATGGTGGTGGGAAGATGCAATGGCTGTGGGATTGGTGTTTGAATATTAAATGTAATCAAATATTGTGAACTACCTTAAAAATAAAAATAAAAAAAAGAATCTTGTCCACCCAAGTCACAATTTTGGAGAAAATAGGGTGATTTTGGTATTTTATGTGAAGTGGCTTTGGGATTGTTCTATTTTTGTTCTGTTACAAAATTTGTTCTATTACAGTCTTGAACAATTGTTCAAAATTGTTCTGTCACCAGGAATCCTGCATATCTAGGGCTTCTTCCAAAGCTGGAACCATCAGCAAAAGAACCTGGAAATAAAGATGGTATTACACCCCTAACCCCACACTGAGAACCACCCAGAGGGGTGATAGCTGTTAAATATCTATAAATATGAAAATAAAAATTACAATTTTACTCATTAGATTTTATGAAGTTGCCTAAAAAACTCTTACTCCAAAAATATATATCTATGGTTAAAAGCAATAGTCCCTGCCCTCGTCCTGTTTCCATAAGGAAATTGTTATTCTGTTAAGTTTTTCTGCTCTTTTTCTCTACGTATCTAGGCATATGCCTTTACTTCTGTTTCTTAGATTATCCAACTTTAGACACTATGTATTCTACAAGACTGATATCAATTGCATTTCAAACATAACAACCAGCTCTTTATTTACATCGAATTATATTAGCAAATTAAAACAAGTACATTTATTAGTGACCTGATCCTAGGGTAATCTTGTTAGACTATAATTCCACATGACACTGACAAGGTATGCAACAATCTTTTTTGGATTTTTTAATATTTAGATAATTTTTTTCCATTTAAAATGTTATATTTTTATTTTTATTGAGTCACTGTGAGATACACAGTAACAAAGCTGTTCATGATAGGGTTTCAGTCATACAATGTTTCAACACCCATCCCTCCACAGGGTACATTTCCCACCACCAATGACCCCAGTTTCCCTTTGCCACATCCCCCCCCCCCAGCCTACCTCTATGGCAGGCACTTTTCTTCTCAATTTGGATAATTTAAAAATATGGCTTCCCCAGCAATGATTGAGGACCTGGAGGTAACTCCCAGTATCAGCCTGGTAGTGAGAGGTTGCCAGTTCATAACTCTGACCCGCATTTCTGGGTGTCATCAGGACCACTCCAGGCAGTGCTGTGGAGAGCATGTATAACTGGGATCCATCCACTGCCTATTGATCAATGTTCTGAATTACATCATTACCTTAAGCTTTTTCATTTATGTGTGAGGAAGGAGAAGTACCTGGGATGAACATGACTTGTGGTGATACTGATGTTTAGAAGTAGAACTGGAAATATTAACACTCTTGATTTTGGGTCTTTAAATTTCTGTCTCCTGGAGTTGGTGTTATGAAAAACTATGTGAGAAATCAGCAATAATGATCCAGAGCAAAGTATGATCCATCTCACACCCATTGTTGGGCTAGTCCTTATCTAGCAGGGTGTCAGTAAATAAAGCACCAGGGGTGGGACACTGCTGGTCACCTAAACATCATTACATAATGACTTGATATAATAGGTACCTGTATATTTCAAACTTGAAGCAACATCACAGTTGCCTAAGGTATCAACTAAATGTCCAAATTTTGGACTTACTCCAGACTTACTGCATTAACACTTATTATCCTAGGAATCCCAACTTACTAGGTTTATACAGGGACAAACAAAAATTAACATTTAATTAAATTAAATGTTAGAAAATGTTGATGATGAACCAATTTGGGAAATACTTTTTACATATAAAAAGATTTAGATTACTCATGGTTGGAATGATTTATGAGGTACTGCAAAAATAAAGAGATGCATGAAATTTTATACTTGTTGCCAAATTTCTCAATACTTTTCTTAGACTATACTCACCTGTGTGATTTTTAACTGAACTCGATAGAATGGCTTGTATAAAGACATTTAAAACTATGGGGTCAGGGAAATAGCTCAAAGGACTAAAGCATGTGCTTTATGTGTGGGAGTCCCAAGCCAAGTATTGCCAAGTCAGCCCTGGAGTAGGTGTTGTCCAAAAATCAAAACCAAAACAAATTTTGGTCTTAATAAAACCAAAGTTGTGCTGTAGACTACTAGCCAGCAATTAAAAATTTGAACTATACTGTGTGCAGGGCCAAGACTAAGCCCTGAGCACCACCAGGTACGTATCCTAAACCAAAACAACAAACAAACAAAAACTGAGCTACTGCTGAATGACAAAACCCAAGTTGTTGGTGGTATACAAAAAGGTTTATAATGTATGATTAAATTTATATGTTCAGTAACAGAGAAAACATATCTACGATGATAGAAATCAAAATAGTGGTTTTTTTTTAATTTATTTATTTTTAATTAGAGAATCACCGTGAGGGTACAGTTACAGATTTATACACTTTTGTGCTTATACTTCCCTCATACAAAGTTTGGGAACCCATTCCTTCACCAGTGCCCATTCTCCACCACCCGTAAACCCAGTGTCCCTCCCACCCTCCCCAATCCCATCTCCCCCCCACCCCACCCTGCCACTGTGGCAAGGCATTCCCTTCTGTTTTCTCTCTCTAATTAGCTGTTGTGGTTTGCAATAAAGGTGTTGAGTGGCCGCTGTGCTCAGTCTCTAGCCCTCATTCAGCCCGCAACTCCCTTCCCCCACATGGCCTTCGACTACAATGTAGTTGGTGATCGCTTCTCTGAGTTGACCTTTCCCCGGAACGTGAGGCCAGCCTCGAAGCCATGGAGTCAACCTCCTGGTACTTATTTCTACAGTTCTTGGGTGTTAGTCTCCCACTCTGTTATTCTATATACCATAGATGAGTGCAATCTTTCTATGTCTGTCTCTCTCTTTCTGACTCATTTCACTCAGCATGAAACTTTTCATGCCCATCCACTTAACTACAAAATTCTTGACCTCCTTTTTTCTAACAGCTGCATAGTATTCCATTGTATAGATGTACCAAAGTTTCCTCAACCAGTCATCCGTTCTGGGGCATTCGGGTTTTTTCCAGATTCTGGCTATTGTAAACAGTGCTGCGATGAACATACATGTGCAGATGTTGTTTCGATTGTACTTTTTTGCCTCTCTGGGATATATTCCCAGCAGTGGTATTGCTGGGTCAAATGGGAATTCAATATCTAATTTTTTGAGAGTCGTCCAAATTGTTTTCCAGAAGGGCTGAACCAGTCGGCATTCCCACCAGCAGTGAAGAAGGGTCCCTTTCTCCCCACATCCTCTCCAACAGCGGTTGCTTTTGTTCTTTTGGATGTGTGCTAGTCTCTGTGGTGTGAGGTGGTATCTCATGGTTGTTTTAATCTGCATCTCTCTGATGATTAGTGATGTAGAGCACTTTTTCATGTGCCTTTTGGCCATTCGTATTTCTTCCTTGGTAAAGTTTCTGTTCATTTCTTTGCCCCATTTTTTGATGGGGTTGGATGTTTTCTTCTTGTAGAGCTCAACCAGTGCTTTATATACCATTGATATCAACCCCTTATCTGATGGGTATTGTGTAAATATCCTTTCCCATTCTGTGGATAGTCTTTGTATTCTGGTCACTGTATCTCTTGCGGTGCAGAAGCTTTTTAGTTTAATGTAGTCCCATTTGTTGATCTCTGTTTTTACTAGATTGCTTAGTTCCGTGTCACCTTTGAAGATACCTTTATCTTCAATATCGTGGAGGGTTTCGCCGACCTTGTCTTCAATGTACCTTATGGTTTGTGGTCTAATGTTGAGGTCTTTAATCCATTTTGATCTGACTTTTGTGCATGGTGTCAGGTCAAGGTCTAAACCCATTTTTTTGCATGTGGTTGTCCAATAGTGGTTTGTTTTGACAAGGGATGAAGGCAAATAGAAGTTTCTCAAAGTTACTTTGGATCAAATATTGGTCCTGTTGGAATAAACTGCAAATCACAATGACTTTCTGATTCGTTGCAGCAACACAAGTCATAAGTCAATGGAGAAATACTTCTCTTTTTTTAAAAAAATAATTAATTTTATATTCATAAAGTTGTTCCCAGTAATTATTTACATTCAATATTTCAACACCAATCCCACCACCATTACTGTTTCCCACCACCATTTTTTCAAAATTTCCCACCACCATCCACGCCTGTGCCCCATAGGGGCATTTTGGAGTCTGGAGGCATCTCTGCGGTGTGCTGCTCTCTTTCAAAATTTATTTGTGAGTCTCTGGCCAATAATATAAATGGCACCCAGAGGCAGTTCATTGGCATCAATGCTAGCAAACCGGAGAGGTGGGGGAGGTGAGGGGAGGTTGCCAATCCCCGACTCCGTGAAGCCTGGAGTTTTCAGTCACTAGTCCTGTATACGTGGATTTTTCATCAGATTCATTATCATGTGTGGGGAACTCAGGATGAGACTGTGAAGGTCAGCTGTGAAGGTGGTGGCTATTGGAGGTGTGTGGCTGTCGGGGTTCATTTGGGGCAGGCAGAGAGACACACTTAGCCCCTCTGAGGTGCCCAGGTGAAATCAGCTTGGTGAAGGGTGGGGAAATATCTCTGCGGTGTGCTGCTATCTCCCGAGATTCATTTGTGAGTCTGATTTTCATCTCTTTAAAGATATATTTATCGGTCTCTAAAGCAAGGTTGATAAATGAGCTTGTATAGCTGAGCTGGAGGTGGTTTATAGGTGTAACTCCCACATATCTAACTTTTGCCACTTAATTTCTTGGGAACTTAGTTCCAAGTTGTTGGGGTCTGGTCAGAAGCACAGCAGCAATTTTGGGGTATCAGGAAGCCTGAAGGCATCATCAGGTTACAGATCCACTCACCCCGCAGGTACAGGCTGACCTGCTGGATGGCACCGGATCCCTGAAAATACTTTTCACAATCTGAAGAAAATTGTTTCCTAGCTATAATTCTCCACCCAATCAATCTATCAGTTAAATAAAAGAATATACCAATCTATTTTTGGATAAGCAAGATATATGTGCTTGTATCACTGTATCACTTTCATCCCGTTGCTCATCGATTTGTTTGAGCGGGTACCAGCAATATCTCTCATTGAGAGACTTATTGTTACTGTTTTTGGCATGTCCAATACACACAGGTAGCTTGCCAGACTCTGCCGTGAGGGCATGATAGTCTCAGTAGCTTGCCGGGCTCTCTGAGTGGGGTGGAGGCATCGAACACGGGTTGGCCGCATGAAAGGCGAAAGCCCAAGCAATGTGCTATCGCTCCAGCCCATATGTGCTTGTATCAAGAATTAAGCTAAGATAAATACATGGGTTTCTTGAAGGCAAAGATATCATAGAGAATATGAGATTTCAGCCCACAAGGTGATGGTAAAGTATATTTCAGGAGACAGGCTGGCATAAGGGAGGTCTAATGCCTCTCTTATGAGATATGAACACTGTACTATCTAAAATATTTATAGAAAAATTAACCAAAATAATAGTTTTTACTTCTAGGGAAAATTAGGTATGCAGGAAAGGAAATACAATCATATTTTATTATGTCCCAATTCTCAATAGCATTTATATCATAATACTAATATAAACTTTGTAGGATGATCCAAAAGAATGGCAAAAATATTTGGAGAAGGTATATGAATATATGGATTGGTGTGCATGCACATCTTCATGTGTGTGTGTTTGTGAGACTGAGAGAGAGATAAAAAGAGAGAGAAAGAGAGAGGAAGACATGGGGGATAGGTAATTTGATTTGTAAGTTTGAATTCAACTTTGAAGGAATGACTAGACATAGTAGCTAAAATTGAAACAAAGAAGCGCAACAAGGTCTGGAGAGATCATACAGCAGGTAGGGCACTTGCCTTGCACACGTCTTGCTCAGGTTCTATCCCCAGCATCCCATTTGGTCCCCTTAATTTGCCAGGATTGAACCCTGAGAGCAGAGTCAGGAGTAAGCTCTAAGCATTGCCAGTAAGCTCTAAGCATAGCCAGAATCCTACAAATTAAAACAAACAAAAATATGAAGAAACTGGCAACATATTTACAGTATTTAGAGATATGATGTAAATATATATAAAAAGGATGAGTTGTCTCCTGGCAGTGGGAACTAGAATCTGTTCTGTTTTATTAAAATTTATATTATCCACAGGTGTTTTAAATGATGTGATAACCTGAAATCCACTCTGGCTCTTAATGTTTCTGGTACCAATTATATGTGCTTTTTTTTCTTTTGTACTTTTAAGCAACTCTCAGACACCAGCTGGCTGTCCTAGGATTCAATTCTTTCACTGTCCTGCTGCTTTTTGACTGGCCATCTCACAGCACCCTCACATGCACCTAGGCAAAGATATACCAAGACATGTCCAAGCTGGGTTGAATCATCTGGGTTGTACAAGTTTTGTGCTTGTTTTTTCTTCTGCCTTCACTCGTTAAAGAAGCTGCCTCCTTCTGCGTATGTGTCCTCTGAAGGATGACATCCCAGTCCCCCTTAGGGTATTGCTCTGGGTCCATGGGGGCTGGTCTGGAAGGCCAGAAGCCTGGTTCCATGGGAAGTCATCTGGGATGGCGACTATTGGCACCCTCTTGGACCCATGGCCAGGGGAGCTGACTTTATGTTGGTGTGTTCCAGGAACCTTGGTCCCTATAAATCAGCTTGCTCTTGGGGAGAGTAGGAAATTTTCAGGAGACCTTCAGAAACCTGATTTTAGTGGGGCTGTCCTGTCAATAGCCGGGAATATCAGAGTGGATCTAGTGCTGCGGCAGACTGGTGGTGAATCCATGTTAAAGTAAATCTTTGCTTGACTTGTCTTCTCTTATATGTTGTCCTGAATTGGCAAACGGTATCATGTGAAACAGTCTTTGCTACCCTTCCCAATGCACTTAAAGAAGGCTGGTGGGCCACGCCCAGTGGTGCTCAGGATTTACTCCCCAGTTGGTGAGTTTTGAGAGTATTTTGATTGGAATAGGCTATTGAATTATTGGTCTAATGTGTTTGGGATGTAATCCCTTTCGAGCTCTATTTAAAATAATTTTTATTTTACTTATAGTTTCCAACTTGTATTTGGCATGTAAATCTACACATAGAAAATTTGATTTCCAATAAATTAATTAAAAAATTCAGACAGAATTTGCAAAACAATCTCTGCATTCGAAGCTGCTCGACCTCTTATAGCCTAGTTCTCCCTCTTGGAGAGCCTGGCCAGGTACTGAGAGCATCCTGCCTGCACGACAGAGTCTGGCAAGCTCTCCGTGGCGTATTCAATATACCCAAAGCAGTAACAATGATGGGTCTCATTCCCTTGACCCTGAAAGAGCCTTCAATGCAGCACCGCTGGAAAGAACAAGTAAAGAGAGGCTGCTAAAATCTCAGGGCTAGGATGAATGGAGACTTAACTGGCCCCCGCTCGAGCATATTGATGATCAATGGGATGATATTGATACAGTGACAGAATGTGTTTGGGATAGCTAGGCTGTCCTTGTCAGAATTAGGTAATGAAGGTTGAGATGTGAGTCTAAAGCGCTGGAAAGGGGGAAAATATCTATCGTTGCTAAGAAGCAGCCTTGCTCCCCACACTGATGTACTTGTTGAGGAAGGCCCACTACAGTGCATGTACAGGGCTTGCAGTTCAGTTCTGATACTCGCCTAAGACTTGGGGGGGGGGTCCCCTTTGGCCTAGGTGCTTGGAGAACACCTCAGCTGAGAAGAAGCTCTTCAGGCTCCCTGCGTCTGGTTCCCAGAGGCCAGGCTCCCCCACACTGTTGTACCTGTGGTGGAGGGGCCGCTTCGGTTCCACACAGTAAGCTTTTAATTTTTCTTGATGATGCAGGCAGTGCAAAGGCCATTTTCATAAAAGGTGATAAATCAAACATAAGAATTGTAGAATTTTGGACAAAACATTACAGGGAAGGAATCAAAATGACAAAAATTTGTAAGAAAGTATTTGCTGGGGACCAGAGAGAAAGCACAGTGGGCAGGTGCTTTCCTTGCACCGGCCAAAGCTGGGTTCAACCCTTGGCACCCCGTGGTCTACTGCCACACTGCAGGTAAACTCTGAGCACTGTCCGGTGTGGCCCAAACTACCCCACTCCCAGAATAGAATAAATGTATTAACTTTTAAAATAACCCATAATCTAACTGGGATTAAATTTATAAATTATTTTGAAAGAAAATTTATCACTTGATAAAATTTTTATCTCATTCAAAAGAAATTGACACCTGTTCATTTATACTATTTTTGATGTCTTTTTTGGCAACGTATGCTAGGTGGTATATATTACTGAAAGAAAAATTATTTTTCTACATTATTTTGGTTTAATGATATGCTGAATCCATGATTACTTAAATATAGAAGTATATATTATATGTATTTTCAATGTTATGAAAGTATATTTTACAAATCTGGCATATTTTATCTGTGTTTCTGAGCTACAGTTATCAATTCTAAAGCACTGACCACAAATTCCATTATAAAAGTAAAAGGTAGCAAGTACTAGATTTATGATCTTAATGGGAGTGAATCTTATGCCTGGTGTGATTATCTATTGAAATGATTATACAATGCTTACTATAGATTACTCAAAAACTTAGGCAGATTTTCTAATGTTGAGTCTTCTACATTCTAGAGCAAATCTAAGGATTATAAAATATTCAATGCATTATAAACTTTGAGAACTGATATTTTATTTAGAATATTTTCACTGGCAAAAATGTTTTCATTGACATTTATAAATTAAATGAGGCTACTATTGGTATATTACAATAATGTTATTATTTATATTGTTATTATAATTATTTTTATTATCTGATTCTTAAATTATTTGCAGTTTTATTCATTTAGTTTTTGGCTTTTGGGTCACACCCAGTGGGGATGCTCAGGGGTTACACCTGGCACTGCTCAGGAAACCATATGGAATGCCAGGGATCAAACCTGGGTCGGATGAGTGCAAGGCAAATGCTCTACCCGCTGTAGTCTCTCTCCAACCTCCATTACCTGGCTATTAAACCAAAATAATACTCCTCAAAAAGAGTTGAATATTTTATTTGTGAAACACATTGTGTTGAGAGAAGTTAATTGTTTCTTGAAAGTTTGGTAGAATTCATCCTTAAAATCCAGCCTGAAACTGGATAGCTACCTGCAAAAAATGAACTCTGACCTCTGTCTAATGCCAGGCACAAAAGTCAGATCAAAGTGGATTAAAGACCTTAATATCAGACATGACTCTATAAGGTTCATAGAAGAAAATGTAGGCAGAACTCTCCATGACATTGAAGCTAAAAGCATCTTTAAGGACAAAACAGCACTGACCATGCAAGTGAAAGCAAACATAAACAAATGGGACTACATCAAACTAAGAAGCTTCTGCACTTCAAAAGAAACAGTGGCCAAAATACAGAAAGAGCCCACAGAATGGGAAAGAATATTTACCCAATACCCATCTGATAAGGGATTAATATCCAGGATATACAAGACACTAGTAGAATTGTATAAGAAAAAACCCTCCAACTCCATTAAAGAATGGGGAGAAGAAATGAACAAAAGTTTCCTCAAAAAAGAAATTCAAATGGCCAAAGGGAACATGAAAAAATGCTCCACATCACTAGTCATAGGGAGATGCAAACCAAAACAACAGTAAGATATCATCTCACACCACAGAGACTGGCACACATTCAAAAGAACAAAAGCAACCAGTGCTGGCGTGGATGTGGGGAAAAAGGGACGCTCCTTCACAGTTGGTGGGAATGCCGACTGGTCCAGCCTTTCTGGAAAACAATATGGACAGTCCTTCAAAAGCTAGAAATTGAGCTTCCATATGACCCTGCAATACCACTTCTGGTAATATATCCCGAGGATGCAAAAAAGCACAGTAGAAATGACATCTGTACCTATATATTCATTGCAGCACTGTTCACAATAGCCCAAATCTGGAGACAACCCAAGTACCCTAAAACAGATGACTGATTAAAGAAACTTTGGTACATCTACACAATGGAATACCACACAGCTGTTAGGAGAGATGAAGTCATGAAATTTGTTTATAAATGGATAAACATGGAGAGTATCATGCTAAGTGAAATGAGTCAGAAAGAGAGGGACAGACATAGAGGGACTGCACTCATTTGTGAAGTGTAGGGTAGCATCACATGAGGCTGACACCCAAGGATAGTAGATACAAGGGCCAGGGGGATTACCCCATAGTTGGAAGACTGCTTCATGAGCAGAAGGGAGAAGGGAGATGGAATAGAGAAGGGATCACTAAGAAAATGATGGCTGGAGGAACCAGTTGGGATGGAGATGCATGCTGAAAGTAGTGTTGCTGCTATAGTAGAGAGAGAGTGTGGGGAATATTGCCTGCGATAGAGGCAGGGGGAGGGTGGGAAAGGGGGGTTATACCCATGATATTGGTGGTGGGGAATGTGCACTGGTGGAGGGATGGGTGTTTGATCATTGTGAGACTGTAACCCAAACATGAAAGCTTGTAACTATGTCACGGTGATTCAATAAAAATTTTAAAAAATTAAAAAATTATCCCAGCCTGGGACTTTTTATAAAAGGAGATTCTAGGGTCAGTTTATCAACTGCTTATGGCACATCCAAATTATATATTTTTTTCTTATTTAAAAGCTTTATTTCGTGTAAGCTTATCTATTTCATTTAGACTTCCAAAATTTTGAAGGTAGGTTTTCACCATACTTTTTTGTTTAGAAACTTGACTGTGGTTTTGCTGGTATCCTAATGTTAAACAGTGCTTTTAGATAATAATTTTTTCTTAATGATATTTATCTTCTCTTTGCTGAATAACTCAATAGAACTCATGTCGTTAACTTCAGTATCTTCTATTCACTATGGTTTTTTGGGTGGGAAGGAGAGTTTAAAAATTTGAAAATATAAAGAGATGAAATGATTGTACATAGGGTAGGCCAATTATCTTGCATGCAGCCAACCCAGGTTCAATTCTCAGCACCCAATATGCTTTCCCCCCAAGATTCACCAGAAGTGGTTCCTCAACACAGAGCCAGGAATAAGCCCTAAGCATTGCCTGGTATGGCCCAGAAACAAAACAATTGGAAATATGGAGAGTCTAGCTAGAAAATGCTTTCCAAGCACAGTAGAAATGACATCTGCACCTATATGTTCATTGCAACACTTCACAATAGCCAAAATCTGGAAACAACCCAAGTGCCCGAGAATAGACGACTGGTTAAAGAAACTGGTACATCTACACAATGGAATACTATGAAGCTGTTAGGAGAGGTGAAGTCATAAAATTTGCTTATAAGTGGGTAGGCATGGAGAGTATTATGCTATGTGAAATGAGTCAGAAAGAAAGGATATAGAAGGACTGCACTCATTTGTGGAGGACAAAACAACATAACATGAAACTGACACCCAAGGACAATAGGTATAAGGGTCAGGAAGATTGCTCCATAGTTGGAAGCCTGCCTCATGAACGGGTGGGAAAAGAACAGCTGGAATAGAGAAGGGATCACTAAGAAAATGATGGTTGGAGGAATCCATTGGGATGGGAGATGTGTGCTAAAACTAGATGAAGGATCAAGCATGATAACCTCTCAGTATCTGCAATGCAATACTGTCTGCCATGGAGACAGTGGGAGGGTGGAAAAAGTGGGGGTATACTGGATGGTGGAGAATGTGCACTGGTGGAGAGATGGGTGTTTGATCATTGTGTAACTCAGACATGAAAGCTTGTAATTGTATCTCATGGTGAATCAATAAAATTATAAAAAAAAGAAAGATAATGCTTTGTAAATACACACAAAACGCCTAGACCTACTCCTGAAGAATTTTATTTATACTTCCAAAATACTCGAGTGAAATCTTGAAAAAGTAAAACTAAACTATTCTATTCTGTTTTTTCCTGGTTGCATTTTTTTCTTTCTCAGATTATATTCTTAAAGACCTAAACTATTTTGCCCAGGGGACTATCCCAACCTTGCGGCTATTGTTAGGGAAATGATTTCCCACAGCATGTCAGTCTTTGTAGGATGAGTCACCTGGAGATACCATGGTAGATGGAGACAGCTACAAGGAGGGACACTAGTTTGTAATTGTTCCTCAACCTTTTGTACCTCAGCCTCTTCTGATCTTTGCAACTTTCCCAAGTGTGCAACTCAAGGACACAAGAAAAAGGTAGAGATCAAAGTAGATCCAATTCTCTACTTTTTATTCTGCTAGTTGTCCTGTCCCTCGGAACTCTATAACAAGGTTCATGAGGAGAGGGTGCAAGAGTGATAGGGAGAGGGGAGACAAACACACATACAGAGAGAGGTGAGCAAAAGCTACTTTATTGTAACTCCACAGTGCTTATGTATGCTTAAGTTTCAATCTACTTGAGTCATAGCCTTTAGGTAAAACTAGAAGTAACTTATGGCACTCAGGGCAACTAGGGGAGGTAACAATAGATATCCAGAAGACTGATCTATCTGTTTCTGTTGGTTAACCATCCTGTTCCAAGACACTCTCCATTTCTGTCTTTATTTATCTCTAACTAAGGAAGTGGAAGGAACCTGTAGTTACTCACCCCAGGTAGACAAAGACTCAACTTTCTGTGGCTGCCACTTTTGTTTGCCTTTGTATCAGAGATGAAGTGGTGCAATACAAGCACAATACAGGCACCGATCCATTGCAATTGTCACCTAGTATTAGAGAAGTTTCTGCCCCAGTCATGCTACATAACAAACAAAACTTCAGGATTTAGAACAGTCATTTATTTTGCTCTTTCTCTATGGACTCAGTATCGGTTCAGCTGATCTCACATGGATTAGCTTCTCTCCAAAGTTGTGGATCAAAATCTGCTAGATTCCCCTTATTTGTAGTTTGTATCCAGGACTCAGATGGAAGATGCATTCTTAGAGCCTTCTCCTTTCATAGCAGAGGATAGGAATTCCAAGGGGCTTCCATAGACTCCCAAGCACCGTGTGTGTGTGTGTGTGTGTGTGTGTGTGTGTGTGTGTGTAAAGAGGGGGGAGTGGAAGCAGGGGAAGGAACACCACATACCTAGTGTTGTTCAGAGATTATTTTCTACTCAGTTCTTAGCAGTTCCTCCTGGCATTATCTGGGGAACTATGCAATGTCAGGACTCAAATTCAGCGCTTCTGTATGCAAAACATTTCCTCTAGTCCATTCAGCTACTTTTTTTCTTAACTTGTGACTGTTTCACTCTCATGTCTGCCCACATCCAACTGGCCTGAAAAAGCATATGACAAGACATCAAGGAAATACACTCCACCCACATGGAAGGGAAGAGCAGGTAGATATGGAAGACTTATGGACAAATAATACAATTTGCCTATTCCTATAGCCCTTCACATGTTAGTGGGCATGCACACTACAAAGGACAAGGTGATGAAGAACATAAGCACTTATCAGGAGCCACTGAGTATCCTTGTGAGCCTGAGTTATTTCTGTAGTAACAATATGGGGATGTACTTAAAGAGGCAGTCAAAGACAAACTTGAGAGTCAGATATGTCTGGACACACTGGCCCAGTTGCTATTTGGAGCACATACTATAGAGAAAAAAGATAACTTCAAAGGGATGAATCATCCTTCAAGAAATCAAAGCTAGGTTGGGCAAGCTTAACACAGTACAGCACCTTGGTCATTAGGAAGTTGTAGAAACTTTGAATTTATTCATAATCTATGGCTCAGATTTGTCTCCCGGGGCGATTTTTTTTGCCTCCATCTGCACCTCAAGGATGCAGATCTCTCAGTTCCAGGATTGGTCAGCACAATACCGATCCAAGAACACTTCAAGGACACAAGAAGCAGGAGTGAACTGGTTAGAAGAACCAAGCCCATCCTCAAGATCAACAGGGGACGCTCACTAGGACACTGAAAGGTAGCACTATTTGTAAATCAAACTGGTGAGATCTGAAGAATTTGAAGTCATTAAAAATTATCATGAATCCACTTTCAATGTGTCCCAGCCTGCAGTCTGGTGACAAGACTGGTTAGACTCAGGTGACATGTGCAGAGCATGGCAGTGGCACTATTGATGACAGGAGCAATGGTTGAATGTACCACTGGTCTGGGAACCTGTAGTGGACTGTGGTAAACCAGCAGTATTTGAAATAGAGTCCTAGAGTCCTTAAAAAAGTGTTACAGAAGCAAAAGAACACTCTCATGCACTCAATGTTTGCTTATGATGACCTGGGATCTCTTTCAGAGAAATTAATTGATAGTACAACTTTCCAGGGATGGTGACTTCTCTGATGTCCTTGAGAGTTTGGGGCATCAGAGTGTACCCTAGAATTTTCTGCTAAAACATTCACCTTAAATTCTAAATTTCTAAAATATAAACAGAAAGTCAGACAGTGATCCAGCCCTCGTCATGCTCCCTGAGAAGTTTTTGTGACCGCAGATCATGGAAAGGGAAAATCTAGTAAACCCAGTGTGGAAAATCATTATAGAGCCATGCATGATTCTCAGTTCGTGTAGGATTTTAGATCAGAGCTGACACCAGAACATCAGTAGGCAAAGCCCAGCACATAAAGAGTTAACTGACAAAAAATATCTTGTGTCAAGCTTTCTGGAGATAATGAAACGGGATATGGAAGGAAACCTGGGAATATTGGTAGGGGGAAGTTGGAAGAAAGTGGTGGGATCAGCGCTGCAATATTGTAAGTCTAAAACTCAACCATAAATAACTTTGTAAATCATCATCATCATCATCATCATCATCATCATCATTATCTCATCATCATCCCATTGATCATCGAATTCCTCTAGTGGTCTCAGTAATGTCTCCGTTTGTCCTAACTCTGAGATTTTAGAAGCCTCTCTTTACTCGTCCTTCCCAACGATGCCGCATTGGAGGCTCTTTCAGGGTCAGGGGAATGAGACCCAGCATTGTTGCTGGTTTGGGCATATGAATACACCATGGGGAGTTTGTGAGGCTCTCCCATGTGGGCAGGAAACCCTCAGTAGCTTGCTAGGTTCTCCCAGAGAGAGAAGTAGGCTATAAGATGTCGCTTCCAGGAGCTTGGTTTTAAGTCTCTGGATGTTGGCCATTAATGGGATTACATGGCGCCAGGGGCAGTCCCCTGGGTCTGATGCCTAGCTACCCGAAAATGAGAAATCTAGGGGGAAGAGACCCAGCTCCGATCTGAGCAGGCTTGGAGGTCTCAGCCCCGGGTCCCAGACGCCTGGGTTCCTCTGCCAGTACCTTCATGTGTAAGGCTCATCTGAATGTGTGGAGAGGGGCCTTGAGCATGGCTGTGGCTGGGTTTCAGAGGTCTTCAGCCATGGGAGCTCTGCTCAGGGAGGAGAGGGAAGCTGGAGCCCACCCCCTCCGAGGGGCCCCGAAGACAGCCAGGTGTGCGGGCAAGAGACTCTCTTACTTTGTAAATCACAGTTCCTTAATTTTACAATGTGTTGATTGAAAAATTAAATAAATAAAACTTGAGGCTCTCACTCCACCCATCCTCCTCCATCTCCTGATGAACTCACTACTTAATATCCAAGTTCAAAACAATATTGTGTGTGACTAATCTCTAGTTTTTAGGCTCTGGAGGCAGGAGACCTGCATCGAAAGAGACCATGGATTCAAAGAAGGAGATCCTGCATGTTGGGGAGCTAAGAATGGTAAGCTGATGGGGCCAGAGTAATAGTACACCAAGGTGTTTGCCTTGCACATGGCTGACCCAGGTTCAATCCTAGGCATTCCATATAGTCCCCTGAGCACCACCAGGAGTAATTCCTGAGTGAAAAGCCAGTAGTAATCTCTGAGCATCACTAGCAGTGACCCCAAACAAAAACAAATGAACAAAAGAATGGTAAGATGGCACCAGTTTCAAGCAGTGGGTCAGACCTACTCTATTCTGCTCCTTAAAAGACAGAGATCTCCAGGGAGAAGTAGAGATGTTTAATCAACATTCACAATTCAAGGTACTGGTGACTTTAGCACAATTAGCTTATTAAGAAAAGTTTCTTCCCCTTTTTGTCATCCCTGATAAACATCTGCAACTACCAGACTCTTGGACTACCAAGACTCACCCTGTATCACATGAAATGCAGAGGAGATCTAAAAAATTGTAAGACTGAGACTGCTCCCTATTTTTTTAGAATACTGAAAAGTACAAAACCAGAGGACACTACCAAAGTCAAGGATACTGGATACCTGTGGTCAGTCCTAGTGAAAAGGTCTATTGAGTTCAGAGGTGAACCTACCCAGGAGAGATAGTAGCAAAACATTCCATACCTATGCTACCCAAAGTGGCAATTGAAGAAAACTGACAGATGGACAATGCCATACTTTGATCACACATTTAGAGTTCTCAGGAGATTAAAAAAATTTTTTTTTAAAATAAATCACTATAGCATCACCTAGTGGAAAAACAAAGAAATTACAATAAAAGAATAAAAGAATGAGTCTCCAGTAATTAATTAGATTACTGATTAGGAAATGAGAAGTCTATCAGAGGATGAATTTATAATAACTATTAAAACAGTACAAGTTCAGCAAGAAATTGAAGAATATGCAAATAGTGTTTTTTCACACCCAAATTGAGAGTTAATTTCAACCAAAATTCAGCCTGGCTGTTGGATTCTATAGAACCTGAAAAACCAGATGCCAGAAATTGATCAAACACTTCTGAAGTTCATATGAAACAACAAGCCTCCAGGAATAACTAAAGCAATTCTTGCGGGGAAAAAGATGGGAGGCATCACCTTCCCCAACCTCAAACTGTACTACAGAGTGGTAATAATTAAAACAGCATGTTTGGGGACAAAGACAGATCCATAGACCAATGGATTGGGATTGAATATCCTTACACACACCCTCAAATATATGATCATCCAATCTTTGATAAAGGACCAAGAAATATAAAGTGGAGCAAGGAAAGCTTCTTTAACAAGTGGTGCTGGCAAAACTGGACAACTACATGCTAAAAAAATAAAAAAGGGCTCAGAGCTCTACCTAACACCATGCACAAAAATCAGATCAAAATGGATTAAAAACCTCAACATCAGACCAGAATCCATAAAGTACATTGAAGAAAAGGTCGGCAAAACCCTCCAGGACTTTGAAGCTAAAGGTATCCCTTACCCCAGTAGGGATATTCTTGATAACCTATTAGTATCAATATTTTAAACTACATTACTCCAATGAGGGGTGGGGAGAGAGAGAGAGAGCGAGAGAGAGAGAGAGAGAGAGAGAGAAGAACCTGTCAAAGAGGCAAGCCAGGGTGGGAGTGCGTGGTGGGGAGTGATGGAAAGGAACCTGGGGACACTGATGCTGGGAAATGTTTACAGTGGTGGAGGCATGCATGTTGGAATACTATATGATTGAAATTCAATCATGAATGGCTTTGCAATGCTCTAAAAATTAATAATAATAGTAAAAGTTTTCTGTCAATTGACTCTTTGCCCAGAAATTTCAAAGTTTACGTTTTTTTTTTATCCTACAAAGTTTTTGCTTTTCGTTATTGTTGTACATTAGCATACAATTTGTTCTATGACTATTTCAAATTTATATAATTATACCTTTATGGTATGTCTGTGGAATTAGTTCATTAATGCTTTTACTGTTTCTATTTACTTGGGCCATTTTGATGAATAATCTGATATTATTTATTGAATTTTTATTAATTTTCATATTTGGGAGAGGATGTTGCATCTATCTAGCATGTTTACCCACATCCAAATGTGTGGAGTATTAAGATAAAAAAATAGTGTCAGAAAGATGTGACAGCAAAGCAAATCTAGGTGAAGTGCTTGTGTTCCTGGGAGAAGCAGTTTTGGAGCTGTCCAATCTAGGATTATGGCATAATCCCAAAAGAATAGTGTCAAGTGCCAAAATCCCTTAGAAGAATTTCCAAAAGGGAAAAATCTTGAAAGTCATCTACCGCAGTGATTGTGACATTCAGGATTGTGTCTTTTGAGATTATGAGCTGAATTCACAGGTGACTCATTGTGAGAAAGGTGAGCCGAGAAAGTCATTATTGTTGTCACAAGGTCTCCACATTGCTTTATTAATTAGTGATAGCTTCATAATAGAGATTGGAGTGATAGCACAGCAGGTAGGGCGTTTGCCTTGTACGCAGCTGACCTGGGTTCGATTCCTCTGTCCCTCTCAGAGAGCCTGGCAAGTTGCGAGAGTGTCCCGCCTGCAGGGCAGGGCCTGGCGAGCTACCCATGGCATATTCGATATGCTCAAAATGGTAACAACAAGTTTCTAATTGGAGATGTTACTGGTTCCCACTCGAGCAAATCGATGAACAATGGGACGACAGTGCTACAGTGCTACAGCTTTATAATAACATCTTTAGAGTTTTAACATTGGGATCTGGATTACTGATCATTTCTACGATGGAGTCTTTGACTTAGTGAGTACTAACCTGAATTCAGTTCAAGTCACACTTAACAGTGAATTTTATTTTATTGTTCTGCAATACTCCAAAAACAATTATGGAAAGAATCTGGCAAATTCTGTTATACTTATATAGAAAAATCATGTATTATGGAATACTATACAGCTTATAGTTAGAAAAGATGAAGTAATGAAATTTGCATACAGGTGGATCAACATGGAAAGTATCATGTTAATTGAAATGAATCAGAAAGAGAGGGACAGACATAGAAAGATTGCACTCATTTGTGGAATATAAAGTAACAGAATGGGAGACTATCACCTAAGAATAGTAGAGATAAGTATCAAGAGGAGTACTTCACAGCTTGGAAGCTGACCTCACACACTAGGTGACGAAGTAGCTCTGATAGAGAAGGGATCACCAAGCAAAGTGTGCTAGGCGGGCCCACTAGGGATGGGAGATACGGGCTGAAAATAGACTATAGATCAAAAAAGATGCCTACTTAATACCTCTGTAGCAAACCACAACACCCAAAAAGAGAGAGTGAGCAAATGGGAATGCCCTGCCACAGAGGCAGGGTGAGGTAAAGGGGACAGTGTGGGGGTGGTGGGAGGGATGCTGGGACCATTGGTGGTGGAAAATGGGCACTGGTGGAGGGATGGGCACTCGATCATTATATGACTGAAACGTAAGCATGAAAATCTGTAAGTCTGTAACTTTGTCTCACAGTGATTCACTAATAAAATAAGATAAATAAAATAAAAATCATGTATTTCGTAATCATTTTTTAAAAAATTATTTTTATTTTTGGGGGGCTGGAGCATTAGCACAGCAGGTAGGGCATTTGCCTTGCACGCGGCCGACCTTGGTTCGATTCCCAGCATGCCATATGGTCCCCTGAGCACTGCCAGGGGTGGTTCCTGAGTGCAGAGCCAGGAGTAATCCCTGTGCATCGCCAGGTATGACCCAAAAAAGTTTTAAAAAATTATTTATTTTTAAATTGAGATACAGTTACAAAGTTGTCTATGATTGGGTTTCAGTCATATAATGTTCCAACACCCTTCACCAGTGTGTATTTCTCACCACAAATATCACCAGTTTCCATCCCATCCCCACCTCCCTGCCCTCTATGGCAAGCACTTTTCCTCTCTCTCTCTCTCTCCTTCTCATATATATACATATCTATCTATCTATCTATCTATCTATCTATCTATCTATCTATCTATCTATCTATCTATCTCATTCCTTTTTGGTGTTATTGTTTGCAATACAGATACTGAAAGGTTATTATATATATCCCTTTACCTACCTTAGACCCCGACACACTTAATGTTTTATTTTCTACAGAAGTGATAGTCTTTGCAAATGCAGCTTAGGTGTTACATAGCTATAGTATCCATTCTTTTATTCTGAGACAAAAGTTCTCATTCATTTCTTTAGTGGATGGGTTGACTGTGTTTCATGAATCCTTAGCTCTAAAAAAGTTGTCTTCTTATCATGTCACTTCTGTTCCCTCTAATTTCACTGGTACTCAGAAATACTTAAGTTTAAACTGAGGTCTTCTTCGGTGTGCTGGTGAGTTGGAGAAGTGCTGGCTTAGTGAGATATGTAGAATAATGGGAAGGTAGAGAAGGGCCTGGATCAAGTGGAACAAGATTAAGGCTAAACAGGACAGATGTCACTATAGTAACAGGATTTTTTAAACTTATCGGGGAATGGAAAATTGCAACTTTCCAAATGCCTTAAAACCTATAAAAACTACATATCTGAATTGCATTTCTTGGGCCTCTGAACATCTCCTTGTCTGAGCTGTTTCTCTACATCCATGATACACCCCATCCTGATGTCTCTCTTTCAGTCCTATAAGTCTCTTTGAGATTTGTTGTTGTTGTTGCTCTTTGAGTCACACCTGGCAGTACACAGGGGTTACTCATGGCTCAGGCACTCAGAAATTACTCCTGGTGGTGCTCAGGGGACCATATAGGATGCTGGGAATTGAACCCGGGTTGGCCACATGCAAGGCAAACGCCCTACCCGCTGTGCTATGGCTTCAGCCCCTCTGCATGATTTTTGTTCCTTCCAGTTTACTTTCTGCAATGGTACTACTTAGGATCTTTTCTAGTCATTAGCTTTATAACATAGGTATAATCAACTCCTTGTATTCAATTCTGTTTTTTTTTGTGTGTGTATGTAGGGTTGTTTATTTTTCAACTAAATCCAGATAATCAAAAGAGTAACCCAGGAAACTTGGGAGCTGCACAATGTGGCCTTTTAGATGTTATTTTGTGGGGAACATCTTAGAAAAGATAAGATGCTGACATAGTGGTAAAAAAATCTTCAACTCATTAGAGGAATCTTGAGGGTAATGACACTGGTGGGCCTGACTTTAAATACAAATGATTCATGACCACGAACTTTCCTAGTAATAGATTAGCTGGAAAGAAATCTATAGGGTTTCAGTTTCTTCAGGAAGGACCATGTTCCTCTGAGATCAGTCAGAAACTGGATTGGAAAGCCAAAGAGGTACAGCAAGGATTTCTTCTTAGGTATAGGTTTAGGAGTTCATGTAGGTGCACAAGCGTTATTGATATTGATATTGTTTTATTATTTGCACTTTTCTGTTTTCTATAATGGCACGAGATTCTAAGTGTTAATTGTGCCTTGAAATTAACTTATTTCTCAGAAAATGTTTATGTTTTGGGGCCAGAGCGATAGTATAGTGAGTAGGGTGCCTTCCTTGCATGCAATCAACCAGGGTTCATTCCCCAGCATTGCAAGTAGTTTTCTGAGCATCACCAGGAGTAATCCTGGAGCACAGAGCCAGGCATAAGCCTTGAGAACCACAGTATGTTGTCTCAAAACTGAACAGAAACAACAAGAAAAACCATACACATACAGAGGAAAATTGTTTATTTGACTTCAGAAGATGGGATAAGGGTGTATTATGAATATGATACCCCTCCATAAATTACCATTAATTGAGGCTACAGTAGTCTACTTTATAAAGTAAAAGCTTGGGACTTATGGCTAAGTTTTGGGATAAATCCTAGCTACATTTTTACTTTTGGAAAGTGCTGGAATTAATATCCATTGGGTAACATCATGGACCAAGGTTTACTCAATTGAGGGAGTGCTTCATAGTGCACGGGGCTTCTCAAATAATAGGAGTGCTTGTACGTTTGGAAAAATGTAACTAGAATATATTCAATTGAGCCCTTCCTTCAGGAACGTTCCAAGCTAGAGTGGTTTACTTGCTAGAAGTACCATACAGATGTTCAAAATGATAGAACTCACTTGGTTTGAGGAGAGCGGATGAGCTTTCTGCCACAGCAGAGGGGCTCACTTTTTAAGGCGTGTGGTATTTGTAGCCCTAGAGGGTCTTGGCAAGAGTATTGAGCTCTGGGAAAGTTCCTCCATAGCCCTTTCTGAAAACCCAGAGTCACAGTTCCATATCCTGTGAATTTGGTGCAGAGTCTACATATAAGGAAGCTCAGACAGGTTGTACCTGGACTGATGCTGTGATTCCTTCCTGAAGGCCTTCCAGATCTACTGGCAGTTGGAACTGGCCAAGATTCCTATCATGTGATTGTTACTACCCCTCAAGGAAACAGGAGCCTCCCTACGCTCTCTAAATATAAGGCCATGGTCAGTCAGAGGCCATTGCTCTTCTTGGGAGCTGCTGGAGATATCACTCAGTCTCCTGGACTGTCACTAAGGTCTTTCTTAACCAGCTTGGACTTGAAAGTCCTCTGATTCTAGAAAGTTCCTCCTGTAAGTGCTTTAGGACTCAGTGAATTGTGGGATTATGCCAGGGTTGCCACCTGTCCTGTGTTGTAGTTAGGACACTAGCAGAGTGGTTCTGCATGGGATGACCTGCTTCTAGGCAGGAGCAGATGCCGAGGAGAGTGGATCATTGCTGGGAGGAGG
This sequence comes from Sorex araneus, assembly GCF_027595985.1. Lineage (NCBI taxonomy): Eukaryota > Metazoa > Chordata > Mammalia > Eulipotyphla > Soricidae > Sorex > Sorex araneus. The sequence goes on along the minus strand of NC_073313.1, from coordinate 314,018,774 downwards.
TGCCGAGTTTTCAGGTGCTGTAGGGCACTGATGATCCAAACTCATACCTGGTATTGAAAATTCTAGAATGACAATGTCACTTCAAGGTTTCTGGTAGGAAGTAAATTCTGCCTGATAGTCTTCCCTTTTAGTAGAAGACTTAGTACAAAATATGATCCAGATTTTGTACTAAATCTGAGTCAGACATTGCGTCCAGCTAGAGTGTACCAGCTTCCTGTCCAGATCAAATGTCTTAACAAGCAGTGTCTTGGAGTGAGTGTTATCTCCAGCGTCCTCCAGTTTGTGGCAAGATATGTTTGCTCATTCTCTCCTGCTTTTATCACTAATAATCTAATTCTGTTGCAAGCTCCTCTGGGAGGAAAAAGTCTGCTCTTGTATCCTTTGAGGCAACTTGCTTACAGTAGAGCTTAAAGATAAAAAATGAGAAAGTTAAGCCATAAGGAAGAGCGCCAGTGAGAAAACAGCCAGGTGAAGTCAACAAGAGCTACTTTACTTCTCATCTGTGCAGATTTCTATTCATGTACCAGGAAGAAATTTCCACCTAGGTAAGAGGCTGAAAAGAGGAAGAGCTACTGGTGTCATGTGGAGGACATTCAGGAAGCCGAGTGGGGTGCACATACCTGAACCAGAGATTTACTGTTTCTTCCATTGTTTCTTCCATTCTGAGTGAATGTCTGGAGATCCAGTGGAGATTACTAAAATGAAACTATGACTCATCAAGAATATACAGTGGGTAGATGGGAGTAGAAAGATATAAATCATGTAGCATTGTAGCACTGTCTTCCTGCTGTTCATCAATTTGCTCCAGCGGGCACCCGTAACATCTCTATTGTGAGACTTCTTGTTACTGTTTTTGGCATATCAAATATGCCACGGTAGCTTGCCAGGTTCTGCTGTGCAGGCGTGATGCTCTGGGTAGCTAGCTGGGCTTTCCAAGAGGGATGGAGGAATCAAACCTTCTGTAGAGGTAAAAACCAATCTGCATGCTTTCACAGGAAAAGCCTTGGACTCTTGGTGGTCTTTTCATATTCTTATTATGTGTTTAGATTCTCCTGTAGCTTCCTTTCTGAGGGGATCTTACAATCACTGGGGCGTGACTCAGTTTTTTCAGCTGGGTAGTGCCTCAACTTCTGCATCTTTGTTGTTGATTTAGTTTCTCAATCTCCACAGAGCTCAGAATTTGCATCTCAAATCGTTGTGTTCCTTATGCTTTGGGTAATTTTAGGGCTGGTCAATTTCTTCTTAATTGCTTCCCCAAAAGTTATTACCAGGGTCTCACTATCGGCTGACAACATTCCCCCCAACCTTGGTATTTCACCCCCTTAAACTTTTTTTCTCTTTTAGAGTCTTTGTTTTTTGAATTTTTTATTAGTGAATCACTGTGAGGTACAGTTACAGATTTACAAAGGTTTGTGCTCGCTTTTCAGTCATACAATGGTCGAGTACCCATCTCTCCACCAATGCCCATTTTCCACCATCAATGGTCCCAGTATCCCTCCCACCTCCACCCCAACCCCCTCACCACGCCTCTGTGGCAGGGCATTCCCTTTTGCTTTCTCTCTCCTTTTGTCCCCCCCTTAAATTTTTAAGGGGTGAATAGGTGATTGTCCATCTTCTATAACTTCTTCCTGTTAGTGAAGGGCATGAGACTGCTCATACAGCGAATAAAAAAGTTTTCAGGTTGACTTAATACTAATGGGGCCCAGGCAAGAGCTTATTAGGTTTCAGAGATGTTAGTTTAAAAGAGAAATAGAGTAGATTAGACAATAATTTAAAAAATATTATGCCGTGGAGGAGAAAAGCTTTCCTTGGATCAAAGAAGGCAGATTGCTTTAAAAAATAAGGAAAAATGAATATAGCATAAGCTTTGTTGTTTAAGCTTTGTTTTGTGTTCTGATGAGTTTGCTATGAAAGAAAGATCTATTTGTATTTTCACTGGCCACCTGTAAAGACATGTTCAAAGTTAACAGACATATAACTTAGCTTTTAGTGTTGGATTTTTTTTAGAAGTTTAAGTCCTCAGAGGATTCATAGCAATAAGTTGATTTGCTCTCTGTCAGAGTCTGGGTCCTGGATGATGTAGATGGGGCTGATTTTATCTTGAAGAGATGAATCTAACTAGAAACTCCATTCAGTTTTACATCAATATAGGGTGTACTTAAGATAACTTTGCAAGAATGCTTCTGTTTTATTAGAAGGGGGTCAAGTATTACAGATTTTTTTTTTTTGCTTTTTGGGTCACACCCAGCAGTGCTCAGGGGTTACTCTTGGCTCTGCACTCAGGAATCACTCCTGGCCAGGGACCATAAGCGATGCTGGGAATCAAACCCAGGTCGGCCACTTGCAAGGCAAATGCTCTACCCGCTATGCTATCACTCTAACCTCAGTATTCCAGATTTTTCAGTAAAAGCCTGCTACCTGGCTGAATTTTTGATGTGACTAATGCTCCATTTACATTAGGTGAAACAATATTTCTATATCCTAGAATTGCCTGCTGTACCTGTCCAAAACTAGTAATACTTTTAGTTAATTTTAAATGCTCTGAGTCTATTGTTAAAAAAGAGCCTGTTGGAATTCCAGTCAAGAGGGCAGCGGTTCAGCGGCCAGTGTCAGAGCTGGCAGAGGGACAGCAGCCCTCAGTGCTCTGAACTGCTGATGGGGTCGTAAAATTTCTGTGTGAGAGAATATGGGTGCCCCTGGATATTCTGTCTCAGGGAGAGCACCATGAAACTAAACTGGCTAGGCACCCCCGGCGGAGTGCCAACCTGAAGTGGGACTCCAGCAGTCAACTGGTGGAGCTACTGCAGCTCTCGGTCTCTCAGTGCTACAGGTGGCCACAGAGTTTTAAAGTGATTGAATCAGGTAATTTGGGTCCAACACAGTGCCATTGCAGAGCGAGGTCCTGGAGTTGAGAGAGTTCCCAGGTTCCCCCCATGGGGGTCCTGTCAGTGGGGGCAGGCCCGCCACCATTTTCTCCCCAGACTAACTTGTACCACTCACAGTGTTACTATGGAGGGGGACCTTCCTGACCACCAACTGTCTGGAGACCGAGGATGGGGGTGTGTGCCCGCTGGTCAGGCTCTTCTGGACTGGTGGCTGCAGCCCACCCAGAGTGCCCCCATCACATATGGTAGAGCACTGGCCCTGGTCCTAGTCCTTGCTGGGGTCACAATTGCCATCACCACTGGGGCCCAGGGGGCGTGATGCCACAAGCTAGTCAGCCTGGACCCCCTGGTGAGTGCATCAGCAGCCTGATGGTGCCCACTGGGTTTCTGACACCCCAAAATTGCCACAGTGTCTTCGACCAGGTTCCAACAACTCAGGACTCTAGTGTGACAACTAAATATATTAATTTCGTTGTTAATATGAGTTACACCTTCTCTGTCCCTAGCCAATTTCTAGGACTTCTCAAGAAATTCTGGGATGTCTCAGGAGGAGGATTATCTAATCTTGATTTATTCTTGAAAAGTCACTAGCTACATTTGTTAGAAAAAATCGTTTGGTAGAGTAAAAGTGGAGCAAAAACTGTTTTAGTAACATGCCTTTTTGTACAAATCAGATTCGAGTTCTTTAGGGGTTTTAATCTTTTTGGGGGTATGAAGATATAAAAACTCCCCATTCTAAGACACAAACAAATTGCCTAGAAAAAGTTAAATATTTAGATCAGATACTTTTAAGGGTTGGTCTCTATCCAGAAACCATAAAAAAGTTATTCTAAACTCAAACTAGGAAACAATTAAAAGCCTTCAGGGAATGACAGAATTCTGCATATTTTGGATCCCCAACTATGGCATTATAGCAAAACTTCCTTCTGAGGCACTATAGGGGGCTGATTTTGAGTTTTTAAAGAGGAATAAGAGCTACCATTTGGCATTTCACACTCTTAAGTATCATTGAGCTTTGACTCCAGTTTTGGCAATACCTTAAATGTAGCTGAGAAGCAAGATGTTGTACTAGGTCTGCTTACCCAAAACCTGGGGGAAATTCCTAGATTTGGAAACTATTATTTAAATATTTTGACATTGTGGCTCAGGGTTGGTGCAAATGCCTCTGAGTGGTGGCACGAGCTTCTGTCCTAGTAGAGGAGTCCACAAAACTTACTCCAGGACAGCCACTAGATGTCCAGACTCCCCACCAAGCTCAGAGTGTGCAAGAAATAAAGGACCATCAAGGCTGAGAGGTGGGAGAATGAGAACGTTCCAAGCCCTACGATTAGTTACACTCTCCAGAGTAACTCTTAAGGTTATTAGACACTTAATACAGAAACTCTTATTCCCATGCTGTTTGAAGGTACAGATCTCCTTCAAAGAGAGGTGATGGAATGAGGTAACAGGTTTTATCTAAAAGACACATTCCTAGATGAGTCAGATGAAACTTGGTTTGCAGATGAGAGCAGCCTACTTCATGAAGGAAGTCAAAAAGTTACATATGCTGTTGTGAGTCTGACCTGGTCCTCTGAAGAACTAGACTCTAATTTCTACAAAAATGCATGTTACTAAAACAGTAATTGCTCCACTTCTACTTACCAAATGACCTTTGCTAAGGGGAACTTCAGCTCAAAAGGCAGAATTAGTTTCTCTCACTGAGCGTTCCAATTGGCTGAAGAATTTTGAGTAAACATTGATACTGATTCTAAATATGTCTTACAAGCTCATGCCAAAATATAAATAGAAAGTGGGTTTCTAAGAGTAAAAAAATATGATAAAGCATAAAGAAGAAAATTTGAAACCACAGGAGCAGTGTAGAATGACAAAGAAACTGCAGGGGCCATCATAAAAGAGATATTGAGATAATTAAGGGAAACATCCAAGTGGGTGGCAATTGAATTCTTGTTCACTTGTGGGGCTTATCCCCATCCAGAGAAAATTTCTATTAGGGCAGAATACTTTTTTTATAATGTAGGAGTACTGCTATTTATAAGCCATTGATTAAGCTGATTGAATTGGGCATGAACTCCACATTACTTTCTTAAAAATTCTGAATGTTTATTTTATTATTATTTCCCCCCTCATTTTTTTTAAATTCACTGTGAGATACAGTTACAAAGCTTTCATGTTTGAGCTTCGGTCATATAATTATCAACCACCCTTCTCTTCACCAGTAAACATTTTCCACCACCAAAATCCCCAGTATTTCCTCCCCCTGTCCGCGCCCACTTTGTTCCAATCCTTTCCCTGCCTGTGTGGCAGACAATTTCCCCCATACTCTCTCTCTACTTTAAATACATTCGATATTTTGACACCAGTCCCACCACCTCTCAAACCTGCTAGATAAGGCTAGATAATTTGTTTTGTATTGCTTGTTATGGATAGACTATAATGTTCAGGAAATTCTGTGTTGTTCTCTTCCGGGAACTTTAGTTTGTAGTCTCTGGGTCTAGGCTGTTGATGAGATTACTAGGTGCCAGGGGCAGTTTGTGGGTGTGACTGCCAAGCATTGGAAAACCGGGGACCTGGGGGGAGGAGGCCCAGTCCAGGGCTTGGAGATCTCAGTCACTGGTTCCTGCATATCTGGGTTTTCCTGCCAGTCTGCTCTTTGGTGAAGTTCATCCCGTTTTGGGTGAGGTTCATCCTCTCTTGGGTGAGGTTAGTCCATGTGTGTGGAGAGTGGCATTAGGCATGGCAGCATTTGGGTTCTGGAGTTTTTAGGCTGCCAAATTTGTGCTTGGGACAGGGAGGGAAACTCAACCCACCCCCCTGCAAGGTGCTCCAGTGAAGACAGGCCTGGCATGGGGTAGGGACTTCCTGCGGCGCTCTCTTCCAAGAGAGAGCTTTAGTTTATAGTCTCTGGGTCTTGGCCTTTGATGAGGTTACATGGTGCCAGAGGCAGTCTGTGGGTGTGACTGCCAAGCTACTGGAAAACTGGGGACCCGGGGGAAGGAGGTAGATCTGAGTCCTCCTCATTCCTGATCTGAGCGGGCTTGGAGATCTCTGTCACAGGTTCCCACATGTCTGGGTTTTCTTGCCTGTTCGCTTTCTGGTGAGGTTCATCCCGAAGCCAGGATACTTTGTTTTTTGTTTTTTAATTTTTTCCTTTATTTATTTTTAATTAGTGAACCACCGTGAGGGTACAGTTACAGATTTACTCATCTTTGTGCTCTTGTTTCCCTCATACAAAGTTCGAGAACCCATCCCTTCACCAGTGCCCATTCTCCACCACCAGTAAACCCAGAGTCCCTCCTACCCTCCCCAATCCCATCTCCCCACACCCCGCCCCGACACTGTGGCAGGGTATTCCCTTTTGTTCTCTCTCTCTCTAATTAGATCTTGTGGTTCGCAATAAAGGTGTTGAGTGGCCGCTGTGCTCAGTCTCTAGCCCTCATTCAGCCCGCAACTCCCTTCCCCCACATGGCCTTCGACTACAATGTAGTTGGTGATCGCTTCTCTGAGTTGACCTTTCCCCGGAACGTGAGGCCAGCCTCGAAGCCATGGAGTCAACCTCCTGGTACTTATTTCTACAGTTCTTGGGTGTTAGTCTCCCACTCTGTTATTCTATATACCATAGATGAGTGCAATCTTTCTATGTCTGTCTCTCTCTTTCTGACTCATTTCACTCAGCATGAAACTTTTCATGCCCATCCACTTGACTACAAAATTCTTGACCTCCTTTTTTCTAACAGCTGCATAGTATTCCATTGTATAGATGTACCAAAGTTTCCTCAACCAGTCATCCGTTCTGGGGCATTCGGGTTTTTTCCAGATTCTGGCTATTGTAAACAGTGCTGCGATGAACATACATGTGCAGATGTTGTTTCGATTGTACTTTTTTGCCTCTCTGGGATATATTCCCAGCAGTGGTATTGCTGGGTCAAATGGGAATTCAATATCTAATTTTTTGAGAGTCGTCCAAATTGTTTTCCAGAAGGGCTGAACCAGTCGGCATTCCCACCAGCAGTGAAGAAGGGTCCCTTTCTCCCCACATCCTCTCCAACAGCGGTTGCTTTTGTTCTTTTGGATGTGTGCTAGTCTCTGTGGTGTGAGGTGGTATCTCATGGTTGTTTTGATCTGCATATCCCTGATGGTTAGTGATGTAGAGCACTTTTTCATGTGCCTTTTGGTCATTTGTATCTCTTCCTTGGGAAAGTTTCTGTTTATTTGCTCACCCCATTTTCTGATGGGGTTGGATGTTTTCTTCTTATAGAGTTCAACCAATGCTTTATATACCATTGATGTTAACCCCTTATCTGATGGGTATTGTGTAAATATCCTTTCCCATTCTGTAGATAGTCTTTGTATTCTAGTCACTGTATCTTTTGCGGTGCAGAAGGTTTTTAGTTTAATGTAGTCCCATTTTTTGATCTCTGTTTCCACTTGGTTGGCCAGTTGCATGTCATCTTTGAAGATACCTTTATCATCAATATCGTGGAGGGTTTTGCCAACCTTGTCTTCAATGTACCGTATGGTTTGTGGTCTGATGTTGAGGTCTGTAATCCATTTTGATCTGACTTTTGTGCATGGTGTCTGGTCGAGGTCTAAGCCCATTCTTTTGCATGTGGTTGTCCAGTTGTGCCAGCACCATTTGTTAAAGAGGCTTTCCTTGCTCCACTTCACATCTCTTGCTCCCTTATCAAAGATTAGATGATCATACATGTGGGGTTGTGTGTAGGGATATTCCACCCTGTTCCATTGGTCTGCAGGTCTGCCTTTGTTTCAGTACCATGCTGTCTTAATTATTACCACTTTGTAGTAAAGTTTGAGGTTGGGGAGGGTGATGCCTCCCATCGTCTTTTTCCCAAGAATTGTTTTAGCTATCCGTGGACATTTGTTGTTCCATATAAATTTTAGGATTGCTTGATCCATTCTTTGAAGAATGTCATGGGTATCCTTATAGGGATCGCATTGAATCTGTATAATGCTTTGGGGAGTATTGCCATTTCGACAATATTGATTCTCCCTATCCATGAGCAAGGTATATGTTTCCATTTCCTCATGTCCTCTTTTATTTCATGGAGTAGCGTTTTATAGTTTTCTTTGTAGAGGTCTTTTACTTCCTTGGTTAAGCTGATTCCGAGGTACTTGATTTTCTGGGGTACGATTGTGAATGGGATTGCTTTTTTCATGTCCCTTTCCTCTGCCTCATTGTTTGTATATATAGGAAGGCCATGGATTTTTGGGCATTGATTTTTTTTTAAATTTTTATTATATCAACATGTGGAAAGATACACAGTTTTCAGGTTTATGTCTCAGTTATATAATATTCAAACACCATCCCTTCACCAGTGCCCATATTCCACCACCAGAATCCCCAGTATACCCCCACCCCTTCACCCCCCACTGTATAATTGATGAATTTCACTTCATTTTCTCTTTACCTTGATTACGTTCCATATTGCAAAACAAAACTCACTATTGTTGTTGGAGTTTCCCCCCAAGACAGACAGCCTTACTAAGGAAGCATTTGATAATTGGTTTTCCATTAAAAGATTGTATGTTTTCAGTTTTTAGAAAAGGTCGCGGGGCCGCGCTAATGGCCGCATGGCTCGGATGTGTTCCAGTCCCGCAACCCGGAACTGTGTTAGTTGCTGCTCCGTGTCGCCAGAGCTCCATTTGGAGAAGGCGTCCCAGCTGTACCTCCTCCGTCTGGATCCCTGGTGTTGTTGGCCCCGATTCCGGTCCGGAGCATTTCTCTGGCCGCGTTGCTCACCAGACTGCCTGGCCTCTTCTCTGTTCAAATCTGGGCATTGATTTTGTAGCCTGCAACTTTACTGTATAAGTCTATTGTTTCTTTTTTTGTTTGTTTTTTTTTTGGGTCACACCCGGCGATGCACAGGGGTTACTCCTGGCTCTTCACTCAGGAATTACCCCTGGCGGTGCTCAGGGGACCTTATGGGATGCTGGGATTAGAACCGGGGTCGGCCGCGTGCAAGGCAAACGCCCTACCTGCTGTGCTATCGCTCCAGCCCCTAAGTCTATTGTTTCTAAGAGTTTCTTAGTAGAGGCTTTGGGCTTCTCTAGATATAGTATCATATCATCTGCAAATAGTGAGAGTTTGATTTCTTCCTTCCCTATCTGAATGCCCTTAATCTCTTTTTCTTGTCTAACAGCTATAGCAAGTATTTCCAGTACTATATTGAAGAGAAGTGGTGAGAGTGGGCATCCTTGTCTTGTGCCTGATCTTAGAGGAAAGGCCCTTAGTTTTTCTCCATTGTGGATAATGCTTGCCATAGGCTTGTGGTAGATAGGCGAAGCCAGGATACTTTGAAGGAGAGAAATAATAGAAGTTGCAGTAAGGTTTTTCAAGGAAATAAGCTAATTGATGATTAATTAAACAAGGTAAACTATTTAATTCAGCCAAAGTTGTGAGCTTCTGAGGGTAAGACATAAACATGTGGTTAAGGCATAAACATGTGTTCAACATGGGATTGATCTCCAACACCACATGCTTCCCAGAGATGCGCCTAGTAAAGAACAGGAGCAACAGAAACTTGCAACCATAGCTGGTGAGGAGAACGGACACTGGGAAGCAGTCTAGAAGGTTTTACTTTTTTAAAAAAGCAAATGTGCATCAAAAATGAACCAGAAATCTTCCCCTACCCGTACCCCCCACAAAATCCTGCAACTGAACATTTACACCAGCTTTATTCATCTTTGTCAAAGCCTAGAATCACTATTGACAAAGCGTTTGCTATAGCCAGGCTGTGCTCCTCAGGGGATGTAAACTGAGAGGTGAGTCCAAAGTGCTTGGAAAGGGGAAAATAGAAGCTGCAGCTGCCCTGGAGGCCACACGCCCTACTGCTGCTATAACTGTGTTTGATTTGGCCATGTCGGTGACGGAATAGGTTTAAATTCTCACTTCTGATGCTGTCCTGTTTGTGGCTTTAGGACACAAAGCCTTTCTTTGTCAAAATCCGGAATGAATGGTTTGAGGCTCTTCCTGTTCCTGGAGCGAGCAGATACAATTGGGCTACACTAGCACACCACAAATGGAACAAATGGAGACGTTACTGGCGCCATCAAGGGATGACAAGTGATACAAGTGATTGTGTTTTGGCCTTGCCTTCATGCCCTCAAACCACTACTCCCAAGCAGAGGGTGTTTTTATATTTTTAAATTTTATTTTGTTAAATTTTATTTTAATGAAGTTGTTTCCAATAAATTATTACACCCAATATTTCAACACGAATCCCACCACCTTTACACCTTCCTACCAATATTATTTCGAATTTTCCCAACACCACCCAAGCCTGCTTGTATTGCTTGCTATGAATAATTGACTAAAAATGATCCAAAAAAGCTTTCCTTAGAGGAAAATGTGTGAAAATTGTTGCATCTCACCTTGGAGCCAGTAAGCCCCTATATAAGAGATGACTAACATGTTGTGATCAGTTGAGACTTTGTGTGCTAATATATATATATATATATTTAATGAAGATCAGTTGCCTTCTAATTTACACCCCATCAAATGTGGTGTGTTACTCTTGGTTTATAAGTGGCATGTCACATGCCCACTAATAAAATATGCCATGTCACATGCTCACTTTTGCTCCTGTGTGCTCCAGGAATTCTAAAATTTTAAACAGGGTGCTAGAGCTGGAGTTAAATTTTTAACTGGATGGTGATTTGGGGGTTCGGAAGCATCTCTGTAGCAAATTGCTCTCTTCTGAGATTTATTTGTGCGTCTCTGAATCATGGCCATTCACGAGTTTATATAGTGACCAGAGGCAGTTAATGGGCCTGGCTGCCAGGCAGCCAGAAACACAGGGAGATGGGGGGAGGGAGCAAGGGGTGCTTTAAGCCCCCCAGAGGACACTGGGCAAGTTCTAGAGATATTTTTGATTTTTAGAACTGTGAATGAGGGCACTAGTAGAGCTAGTGCAGAAGTCAGGATGCTGATAAATGCTTTGCAATGCATAGGAGAGTGTCCAGAGCAGTGGATTATCCAGTTACCAATGTCCACGGTGCTGAGATTGAGAGGTGATGGTCAAAACCATGTCCTTACACTCAGCCCTTGTCTTATTTTTTCCCAACATCTATACCCTTTACCCACTAATCTCATGAGTATAGAATAGTAAAAGAATGAATTAGGAAATGAATTGGGTCTTTATTTGTATAAAATGCAGAGTTAGTACTAGAGAGATAGTAGCATTGTAGTCCCATTGTTCATCGATTTGCTCAAACAGGCACCAGTAACATCTCCATTGTGAGACTTGTTACTGTTTCTGGCATATCAAATACACCACGGGTAGCTTGCCAGGCTTTGCCATGCAGGCAGGATACTCTCGGTAGCTTGCCGGGCTCTCCGAGAGGGACGGAGGAATCAAACCCGGGTCTGCCCGTGCAAGGCAAACGTCCTACCCGCTGTGCTATCGCTCCAGTCCATCATCACTGTGGAGAGGAATGAATTTACTATGCAATCTCTGGAAGTTTTATTATTTAAGTGCAGCATGAAGAGCAGACACTATTTTTTTCCATTTCTCATCTTCGGCAAGAAGCCTAAGAAGAGTGAATTCACTGTGTATCTGGAGTGACGTCTGTGACTAGTCTCTACTGTCCTAAGAAGGAGGCCATAGGGTCGTCTGGCCTCAGGCATTTCATTCTGTAGGCCTCCATTTCTTCCTCTGTGGGCTCCTCAGTTTCATAGATACTATTGTGTAGGCTATCATTGGTTTGTCCTTTCTCCCTTGCCACAAAGAGTTTAGGTTTATCTGGTAATAATCTCTAAACATTTTAAGACATCGTTGGTATGTCCTGTTCCCCTTGTCACAGGAAGCTTAGGTTTATCATAGTGCTCCTGAGGCAATTCCATTCCACTGCATTTATCTGTAAACTCCTCTCTATGCTTTCTTCTCCAACCTGTCTATCACCTTTCCCCCCTAATCAGACTGTGTTAACTTGTAAGGTCAGATTCCTCAGAAATCTATGATTTTATATGTATGAGTGAGATATTGCTTTTGTCCTCTCCTTATGTCTTTTGAATAGTTTAGTTTAAAGCAATGTCCTTTTTGTATGGACAAAGGAAGACAGTCAATATTATACTTTATAACTTGGGATTTAATTGGCTTTGAATATTATTCATTCCCAGGCATCTGCTTTCTCAACTTAAGCCCCAGTTGCCCTTAGTTCCTAGCACCCCAAAAGCAGGGTCTCGACGAAGGACTGAAAGGACCCAGGGCAAGCTCTGAGCTACCCTGGAATTGAACTGGGCCAGGCCAAAGTGCCACGATACTCAACTATAAGTTGAGAGCAGATCATGGAAAAATGCTGTCATGATCCCAAAGTAACGATGAGACTAGGACCCTGCTAGGGATAGGAAAGACTAATCTGGCCTGAGCACTGTAGTCTGAGATAGAGATGGCCCCAGGAGAGCAATTCTATCTATAAGCTTAATGTATCTCTTACTATGTCCATACAAAATGATTAGTATTATGAATGCTTATATGTTAGTTGGACAAGGAGAGGAGAAACACACCCATGGGATTTTGCTCTTGGGCAGGTGTCCTGCTGAAAGAGAATCTGTCCTAAAAACAGCATCCTCTGAGGGTCACAACCTATTAATTGTGACCACACCTATGTGTAAGCCCCAAACCCTCATGCTTGGGGATTTAACGAGGCTCTAGGAGTGGGCTGGGGGGCCGCCAGCTCTGGGGAATCTAGATCCTGATCAAGAGCGAGAAGGAAAATGAAGGATTATGGGGGAGGAAGAAGCAGGAGGAAAATCAGAGAATGGAGATGGGAATGGAATAAACTGCAACTGAGACCAACCAGCCTGGCCCTCATTCCTTCCTTCACCTGCCCATCTTCATCGACCTCCCTGGGGTAGGGGAAGCAGCGTGACACTACTGAACTCAGGCGGATGGAGAGACAGAGACCTGCTGCCCCATTTTTTTGTGATTACACACTATTGTATAGCCACTTCCACTCATCGATCCACATGATCTCCTTGACATGAAAAGGCGGGCCTCCTTGGCATTCAGAGCCTTCTTCAGTTTTTCGTATTTCTTTTCTTCATCATCACTGTCTGAACTACTCTTGATGCTGCTTCTTCTTCTTTTGCTCTTCTTTTAGTTTTTCCTGATGTATCTCCATAAGGGTGTGAGGCTTTTTCACTGACTCTTCTTCAATTGTATCATTTAGAATATATTCTGTGGTCACATGGCCTCAGCCTGCGGTGGCCTCACCTGCCAAGGGCTCCAGGTCCCGACAACTTTGGGCTACGTTACGGGCCCTGAAGGCTGCATCTCTTCCCCAACGCGCCCCCAGTGTGTCTTGCAGTGACTCTGAGGAAGAAGAGGAGGTGGGAAAGAAGAAGAAACGCCAAAAAAGCAGCCTGTGTGCCAGTGCTTCGACTGCATTTGAGAAGAGAGATAGTACAGGGTGAAAATACTTGCCTTACACGAGGCTGACCCTGGTTGGAACCTTGACACCACATATGGTACTCACCCCTTGCAAAAAATAAAGAAAAATGTGAGTTGTATTAATAGGAATTTAATGGAATGAACAAATTTCCCACTCTGCCAAAATGAATATGTACCTAATACACAGCAAGCAGTTTAAGAACAAGTTCAGTAACTAATTCACTTGCATTTTTTTTTTTTTGCTGCAATTTGGCACCACCTATGGTAGTTGCTTCCTTGATTTGGGTATCCTTGGACATTTGTATATTCTTTTCCCAACTGGTTGGGACATTCATGATTTTTCCACTAATTTCCATTGACTTCTTTAATCTCCCAGTTGGTTGTCATTTGTTTCATTGCTGTTATTTTAATTGGCATGGATATGTGGATAAACTTCTCCTGCACTTGACCTTAGCCAAAAGGCCGAGAAGCGATGATAAGCTTCTCCTGACTTATGCTTGCTTGCATGCTAAAAGATGCCTGGATGGCTTACTGCTTACAAGCAACCTCAAACTTAGTGGCTTCCAGAAAAAGTTATGTTCTATTACTTGGTTTCAGGATTCATTTTGCTATTTCAAGGATTTTTTGTGCTTCCACATGACATTAGAAATGTTATATTTATTTCCTTGAAAATACCTTTGGTTTTTTGATAGGGATTGTATTGAATCTGAAGATTGCCTTAGGTGAGTTTTTTGTTTTAAATATTTTTTATTTAATGCACAAAAACATGGCAATGGTTGATACAATTTTAGGATCAAAATTGAGTAGATAACAAAGTTGCAATATTAGCATTAATAGATTAAGAAAATAAATTTATATCTGATTACAGAATTGTAAATCTTTGCCTAAGAATTTAATAAGCTTTTTGTTGCTCCAGAAGGTGTTCCAGTCTGTGAAGTCTAAACATTTTCATATAAGATCTCTGTCTTAATAGCACTTATTTTTCTAATCTGTTACCACAGGATATCTTTCCTCTCTTTGTGACTCCCATTTCTTTTAGTAATGCCTTAAAGTTTTCCGTATATCATCATCCACTTCCTCTGCTGTTTGTGCTCAGTATTTTCTCTTTCTTGAGGGAGAGTAAATGGGATTATTTTCTAAATTTTCTTTTTTTCTAACTTTTCCCTGAAATGGCCAATACTATCATCCAGAACTGCCAGGGGTAATTCCTGAGTGCAGAGCCAGGAGTGACCCCTGTGCATCGCTGGGTGTGATGCAAAAAAAAAATTTAAAAATTGTTTTAGTCACTTTGAATTTGATTTAATTTCTACTTAACTGAGATAATGTTGTATGGAAAAAACGGATGGGTCAACAGTATGCACATTTAAATTGTTGGGCATAGTTTGGATTAAGAGTTAATGCTGTGTTTTAATTTATTCAGCTCTTTCATTGCTACTGTAGTCAAGGTTACATGTTTCTAACAATTGACAATTATGTTCTTGATGTAATTCTGCAAAATTGTTTTCAAAATGTCTGTGTTGACTCACATAATCATTCACAGGATGAGTGAATTGTATTTCCTCACAACATCTTCTAAATTTATAACTTCCTAATAGGTAGAAAATAAATTTCATTACTGTTTTGATTTGTATTTTGCTAATCATGAGTATGGCTAGTTGTGGTCATGTCTAATTAGGGCATTGTATTTCCTCTCAGTGAAATGCTTTGTTTATATTATTGCTCATTTTCCTATGGGTTATTTACATTTTTATAATTATGTAAATACAATAAATACTTTGGATATTAAAATATGTTTGTTACAAATGTTTTTTGATAGACCATATCATTTCATTTCTTCCACTGAGTGTTTTGTCTAAGATTTAAATTTTTTTTTTTTTTTGCTTTTTGGGTCACACCCAGCGATGCTCAGGGGTTACTCCTGGCTCTGCACTCAGGAATTACTCCTGGCGGTGCTTGGGGGACCATATGGGATGCCGGGGATCGAACCCGGGTTGGCTGCGTGCAAGGCAAACGCCCTACCCACTGTGCTATCGCTCCGGCCCCTAAGATTTAAAATTTTTGATGATGCCTGATTTATTATCTTCTCTCTCATGGCTGTAATTTTTGTATTACAGGGGAAAGGCTAACAGTTCTTTCATTTGATTCTTTGTCTAAGAATTTCAAACTTTAGGCATTTAAATTACAACGATTCCATAAATGTTTTATAGTGAACTGTACAGTAAAAGCTTTTATTTTTAGCTTTTATTAAACATACGTGTATAATTTGGTCAATAGCTGTTTTAAATTTAGGGAAATCTTATTTACTATTATGAATACTTTGTTTTAAAGCCTTTAATGGTACTATTTCTTCAATTTCTGTCATCATTTTGGTGCTATTTTTGTTAATTTGTTTTAATTTTTCAGAAGAAAGAAGAAAAAGATGAAGGAGAAGGAGAAGACAACAAAAGAAGATGAAGAAGATGAAAGCAGAAGAAGCAGAAGCACAAGAATAAACAGAAGTAGCAGAAGGAGCAGACAAAGCAGAAGCAGAAGCAGCAGTAGCAGCAACAGAAGAAGAAGAAGAAGAAGAAGAAGAAGAAGAAGAAGAAGAAGAAGAAGAAGAAGAAGAAGAAGAAGAAGAAGAAGAAGAAGAAGAAGAAGAAGAAGAAGAAGAAGAAGAAGAAGAAGAAGAAGAAGAAGGAGGAGGAGGAGGAGGAGGAGGAGGAGGAGGAGGAGGAGGAGGAGGAGGAGAAGAAGGAGAAGAAGGAGAAGAAGAAGAAGAAGAAGAAGAAGAAGAAGAAGAAGAAGAAGAAGAAGAAGAACAAAGAAGAAGAAGAAGAAGGAGAAGAAGAAGAAGAAGAAGAAGAAGAAGAAGAAGAAGAAGAAGAAGAAGAAGAAGAAGAAGAAGAAGAAGAAGAAGAAGAAGAAGAAGAAGAAGAAGAAGAAGTCAGTTTGTTAATTCACAATTTCAAGTTTGAGTTTTCAAGGGAAAATTAGCTTTAGAAAGATGTGACAGCAAAGCAAATCAAGAAGATGGATTTGGGTTCCTTTGAGAAGGAGAGTTTAGGTCATGTTCAATATAGGCATTGGGCCATACAATGTCAAGTGCCAGAATCAGTAAGGTGAAAATCCAGAAACTCAAAATCTTGAAAGTCTTGAAAGTATACTTCAGGGATTCTTGCAGTCAAAATTGTGTCTTTCAGGAGTTTAACAAAACCCACAAAAGGTGGACTCACAGTAAAAGGACATTAAGAAACTCATTATCATTGTTGCCACAAAACCTCAACATTATTAATCAGTGATATATTTATAATAGCATCTTAGAATTTGGAAATTTAGATCTGGTAAATTTATTTATTGCAATTATTTCCATATCTAGGGCTTTGGTTTTGTGTCTACTTGGCTAAATTCAATTTCGAGTATCTTGCCGTGCAGGACAAGATATTCTCAGTAGCTTGCCGGGCTCTCGGAGAGGGGCAGAGGAATTGAACCTGGGTCGGCTGCATGCAAGGCAAATGCCCTACCCACTGTGCTATTGCTCCAGCCCAAAGAGGACACATACCACAATTATGAAGGATGTTGAAGACTTTATCTGGGCAGGGGGAAATCCTAGCTTTTTTCACGTTCTTTGGAATCAATGATAAAACAATTCTGACTTGTTTTAAGTCACTTAGACCTTTTGAGAATCTCCTGCATTATTCTACCTCTATTTTCCCTTCACCCATAAGGACACACTTCCTTTTCAGAAATATGAACATTAGTTTGAAGAAGACACCTTGATATCTGATATTTGATATTATCCCTCTGCGTTCCTTGATGATTTTCAATACCTCCAGTTTTGTTTTGTTTTTGCCTGAGATGGTAACTAACAGGGGCAACTCGCCCATTCTTTTCTACTCTTTAGTATTATAGTATATGACTATCCAACTTCTTGAATTCAGTCCTGTTCTCTGTTTTTGCAATTTATGGTGTGGGTTCTATTTTCTTTACTAGCTTCATATTGAGTCAGGGACAAAAATAATGCAGCCTAGTTGATGCTATTTTGTGGTAAGAATCCCAGGAAAAAAAGAATATGATGACTGATGCAGAGTGGAGAGACCCTTCGCTCACCAGTGAGGTTTTGAAAAGATGGCACAGGCTGAGCCTGGCTTTGAACTGAAGTGTGTCAGAATTCACAATCACACTCTTTTCTAGTAATAGCTGAATAGGATTGGATTTTCAACAGGGAAGAACTATGTTGTTATAAGGTGAACCAGAAGATGGGGAGGAAATTCTGAGTGGGTGAGCGAGTATTTCTTCTCAAACAGGAAGAGGGGCTGGTTGAGTTGCTTACTTGCATTGCTCCATTTAATTATTTATATTTTTGTTTTATTTTTTTCTAGATAGGGAGACAGAAAGTTATAAATTTTACCTACTTCTGAAATTAACAGGGTTCTCAGAAAAATTCTTGTTTGATCTACCTTAAGAGATGGAATTTTGTGTGTATTTAAAGAATAATAAAAATAATTTCATTACCATTTATTGAGTCTATAAATATGTTATTTACTGGAAAAGAATGTAGGAGACCATTTGGAACTGTGTTTCAATTTGGGGACAAATCCTAGCTATGCCTATAGATTAAGGCAATGCTTGAGTTAATATTTTGTGGCAGGGGAGGGAGAAGAAGTAACTTGGAATGAACTTTACTCAATTGAGACTGTGATGCTCAGTATCTTAGGCATCCCAAAGGGATGGTGTTTCTCTGAGGGTTTTAAGAATGTAGGTAGGGAGCTTTCAACTGAACCCTTCACTAAAGAGAACTCAACGTGGAGTGTTTTGGTCTTCAGAAATACCAGCCAACTTGGCTGAAACATACAGCTAATTTCAAAGTCAAAAGACACCTTTAGAACAATCATGATAAGCTCTCAGTATCTGTATTGAAAACCACAAAGAAGGAAAGTGCCTTCCACAGAGACGGGCTTGGAGGTTGGGGTGGCAGGAGGGAAAATGGGGACATTGGTGGTGGAATGGGTGTTGGAACTTTGTATGACTGAAACCCAATCATAGAAAACCTTGTAATTGTTTATCTCATGGTGAATTAATTTTTTAAAATTTTATTTATTCACCATGAGATATAGTTACAACTTTCTTGTTTGAGTTACAATCACACAATGATCAAACACCCATCCCTCCACCAGTGCACATTCCCCACCATCAAAATCCCCAGTATACCCCACCTTTCCCACCCTCCCACTGCCTCCATGGCAGACAATATTCCACATATTCTCTCTCTACTTTTGGGCATTATGGTTTGCAATACATATACTGAGATGTTTAAAAAAAAGACTCCTTTAGTAGGAGAAGCAAGGTCAAGCTTCCCACCCCAGACAACTCCCTTCCTGAAGAATGTGATGCTCAACTAGTTCCAGAGCTGCGTGACTGAACTGAACTCTGGGGAAGTCCCTCCAGAGCCCCTTTCTGAACATCAAACATGATGAACATCTCATCAACTTTATTTCCTCAGAGGCCTGCCTTACATATAAGCGATCTCAAACAGGTTGTAGTTCTGCCGATATTGTGATTTTTTTCTTCAGAACCTCGTCAGTTTCTTCATCAGGGCATCTGGCAGGAGGAGCTGATTTGCTTTCTTGTCACACAACTGTCACACCCCTTCAAGGAAGCGGGAACCACCCTGTGCTCTCCAGATATATGAACAGGCATCGTGACAGCCCATTACCACTCTTGGGAGCTGCAGGAACTGAGACTCAGTCCCTAGGAATAAAGGTCTTTCTTTGGCACCAGAGCTGAAAGTCTTCTGACCCTTTTCTCTGCTTTTTGGTTCAGTGAAGCCTGGGACTGTGCAGGCAGGTTCCATGTCTTATGTCTCTCAGGGGTAGTTACTGGGTTCCTGTTCTGGCATGAGTCTGTCTTGATTATTGGCAGAGTCAGATGTCAAGGGGATGGAGGGGGCTGCTAGAATGAGTGGGCAGAGGTATCAAGGGGTTCTGGGATACTGATGATCCAAACTCATGTCTGGTCTAGGAATTTCTAGACAAGATACTGTTATTGGCTGAATTTCTGGGAGGGTTAAAATTCTGTCTGACCTTCTCACCCTGCTTATATCAGAAAGATTTATTACAGGATGAGGCTCAGATTCTCTGAGCAGGACTTGGTGTAATTAGTTTGTCCCAACCCCCTGTCCAGAACAATGACCCGAGAAGGTCTTGAAAGTTCTCTGAAATTTTATATTCATATCACTGTCCCCACAGATGCTGAGACAACCTCCTTACAACAGACATTCCAGAATACTCTTTTTTTCAATTTTCCAGGTGATGTTGGGATGGATCAAGGGAGGCTGGAGACCCCCACATCGGCAGATGTCTCTTCAGAATCCTCTCTCTGTGCGCCACACTGCATCAGGCATGACCCTCGTGGAGCAGGGATTAGTCATGGTGAGAACCAGTGCTTGATGACAGCTCTAGCTCCAGACCAACATACACTAGTGAGCACCAAAGGGAGTAGTTGAACTTCACATGTGCACTGATAATTAACCAGCTTAGACCCATTAGGGCTTTGCCCTTCTCACAGACCACAGAGCTTCTCCGTACAGAAAGTCTGGAAACCAGGTCCCGTGAGTACTTGCAAGCTTGGTGTGCAAAGCTAGACATTTCATACCGAAGGGCCTGGAGTAGGTGATCCTTCTTCTGGTGTGCAACAAAACAGCCTTAATCTTAATGTTTCTTTGTTATCTTTTTCCGTTTGACAGCAAGGG
Source organism: Sorex araneus (assembly GCF_027595985.1). Lineage (NCBI taxonomy): Eukaryota > Metazoa > Chordata > Mammalia > Eulipotyphla > Soricidae > Sorex > Sorex araneus. Next base: position 313,998,750 of record NC_073313.1, on the reverse strand, counting down.
ACTCATCTGACTTTGGAGAGGTCTCTGACTTGAATCACAATGTGTGGATCCTGCAAGATGAAAATATTGTGTCAGTTCCCCGGAAGGAAAGTGTGACTCCCGGTGAGTGGGGATTCTGTGACTGCTCCTGGAGAGGGTGCCCCGCTCACATGACTGGGCTTGAGGGCTGCCACTGGGCCTCTTGTTGAAGGGTGGCATCACAGTGACCCATTTGATAGAGGTGGATTTCAAATCTTCCTGGGAAGAAAAGTATGGGAGAAGTTTATATGGAACCCCATGAAGAGAACGAAATAGGGTAGAACAAAAGAGCTGCTTTCAATTCTGGGAGTATGTCCTGTGGCAAAGGAAGAGCTTGTGTTGTCTAAGTGCAAACTGTCCCATGAGCACTAAATTAATGGAAACCCTAGACAGGCATATTTCAGTATCACAACCGGCAAAACTTGCTCATTGGCAGAGCTCTCCAAATATTAATGGGGATCCCCACCTCCAGTGTGTGAACAGAAATGTGAATATCTCCCAGGACGGGTTTGCCGTCTCCAAGTCCTAGGTCATAGGGGATGTGAGTGCATGCTATGGTGTGGCACAATATTAGTCTTCCTGACTTTAAAGGGAAGCAGAGACATCAACCCCTTTTATCTTTACAGTCACTGTAACTTTCCTCCCCTGCAATTACCTGGTATCTCCTGAGAAAAGCACAAGGTTTCCCATTTATTTGGGAATTAAGAATCCAGAGAAGTGTCTATCTTGTGAGGACATTGAAGGGAAACCCACACTGCACCTGAAGGTGAGTTGTTAAAAAAAATAATGTGAAAAAATCATTTGATATAAATTTTTCTTGGCAAAAAAATCTAATTTTAGAATTAAAAAGTATTTCCCTGTTATTACTTATATTTGCTCTTGACTCTTTTTGAAATGTGCCCACATCAGCATTTTAAAAAATTTATCCTGTCTCGTCTCTCATCAATGAAGACTGCCTTTCTTTCTTTCTTTCTTTCTATTGAATCACCGTGAGATAGTTACAAAGCTTTGAGCTTTGATGTTTGAGCTTCAGTCATAAAATCATTGAAACTTGATACTCCTTTTTTAGGATTCTCTCAGTCTGGTTTAGCAAGTCCCAATTCACTGTACAAGTGTGGTCACTTGATTAACTTGTCTTTGAGTCACTTCTGTGCCATTTCTAGATTACAGGGCGGGGGCTAGAAAGATTTCTTTGGTGCTGATTCTATTCTTTTACAATATATTTTTCTAACTAATGGAGAAGCCTTCTAGAACTTCAAAATGTCTATTCATTGTGTAACTTGATCCTGAACTACTCAAATGTGCTTGTCTCCTTCTGGACACTGTCTCCCACCTTTCAGGATGAGAAGATCTTAGACCTGTACAATAAACCCGGACCTGTGATGAACTTCCTCTTCTACCGAGACCAGGATGGCAGGACCTGCACCTTTGAGTCAGTGGCCTTCCCTGGCTGGTTCATCGCCTCCTCTGATAAGGGCAAGCCCCTCTTCCTCACTTCCAACCCAGGGGGAACAGACAATACTGCTTTTATATACCATAGTTACAGTTAGCCAAGAGATGGCGGGTTGGTCATAGGCCTGAGTCTAAAATTTTCTTGTTCCCAGCATTTAAAAAATATTTATTACCTCAATATCATTTCACATCAGCGGTGAGCACAACCTGCTTTCATCTTATTTAATGTAGTACTGTCGTCCCATTGTTCATCGATTTGCTCGAGTGGGCACTAGTAACATCTCCATTGTGAAACTCCTTGTTACTGTTTTTGGCATATTGAATATGCCACGGGTAGCTTGCCAGGCTCTGCTGTGTGGGTAGGATACTCTTATTTATTGACTGAAGACGAATTATGAATTCATGGCCCTGAGGATGGAATGTGGGCCTAGAAGCAAGAGGAATACGTGATATAAAGCTTTCCTCTAAAGACAAAGCCTGAGAACCTTGGGGGCTCAGAGGTGGTAGAGGCATCTCAGGAGTGGGAAATGAAGAAATTTCACATCTCATGAGACTATATTTGAGTTTGCCGGACCCGAATGACGCTGATCATTGTTTTTTGTTTTATCATGTTTTCATTTTTTTCCTAAGTGTATTAAATGCTACATATTTTTGTGTGTACAGTATATTCCACTAGTATTAGGATCTTTTAAAGAAAAGCAATGACTAATAATATAATTACTCATGTCAAATTTCTAATATGTAAGAATATAGGATAATATAAAGTATGTGTTTATACAATAATAAAAATGCAACAGGTTTAATAGAAAATTCAATGTAAACTGAAATCATTCAGAGTAACTCAGAGAGAGCATCATACTGCATAATTCCAGGATTAGCATTTAGTCAGGGGAGAAAGACCCCTTGCCGTGCTGAGAGTGTGGAATGGGAGGTAAGCATGGAAAAGGGAGTGATTATGTCACTATTTTTTGTACAGTATCACAACCTTTCTTGTCTACTTCTCAATTTAAAAAAAATTTAGGCATATTCACCGCACTTTAAAAACTGTGAAGTTTATAAGAGCCTTTCCCCTAAGATCATGTACAAGACAAGGATGACCACTCTCACCACTTCTCTTCAATATAGTACTAGAGGTACTTGCGATAGCTATTAGACAAGAAAAAGAGATTAAGGGCATCCAGAAAGGAAAGGAAGAAATCAAACTCTCACTATTCGCAGACGATATAATACTATATCTAGAGAAGCCTAAAGTCTCTACTAAGAAACTCTTAGAAACTATAGACTTATATAGTAAAGTTGTAGGCTACAAAATGAACACCCCAAAATCCATGGCCTTCGTATATACAAACAATGAGACAGAGGGAAGGGACATGAAAAAAGCAATCCCATTCACAATCGTACCCCAGAAAATCAAGTACCTCAGAATCAGCTTAACCAAGGAAGTAAAAGAACTCTACAAAGAAAACTACAAAATGCTACTCCATTAAATAAAAGAGGAGATGAGGAAATGGAAACATATATACCCTGCTCATGGATAGGGAGAATCAATATTGTCAAAATGGCAATACTTCCAAAGCATTATACAGATTCAATGCGATCCCTATAAGGACACCCATGACATTCTTCAAAGAAACAGATCAAGCAATCCTAAAATTCATATGGAACAACAAATGCCCACGGATTCTTGGGAAACAATTCTTGGGAAAAAGACGATGGGAGGCATCACCCTCCCCAACCTCAAACTTTACTACAAAGCAGTATCAATTAAAACAGCATGGTACTGGAACAAAGGCAGAGCCGCAGACCAATGGAACAGGGTGGAATATCCCTAAACATAACCCCAAATGTGTGATCATCTAATCTTTGATAAGGGAGCAAGAGATGTGAAGTGGAGCAAGGAAAGCCTCTTTAACAAATGGTGCTGGCACAACTGGACAACCACATGCAAAAGAATGGGCTTAGACCTTGACCTGACACCATGCACAAAAGTCAGATCAAAATGGATTACAGACCTCAACATCAGACCACAAAAAATAAGGTACATTGAAGACAAGATCGGCAAAACCCTCCACGATATTGAAGATAAAAGTATCTTTAAAGATAACATCCAACTGGCGAACCAAGTGGAAACAGAGATCAACAAATTGGACTACATTAAACTAAAAAGCTTCTGCACCGCAAAGGACACAGTGACCAGAATACAAAGACTATCTACAGAATGGGAAAGGATATTTACACAATACCCATCAGATAAGGGGTTAACATCAATGGTATATAAAGCATTGGTTGAACTCTATAAGAAGAAAACATCCAACCCCATCAGAAAATGGGGTGAACAAATGAACAGAAACTTTCCCAAGGAAGAGATACAAATGGCCAAAAGGCACATGAAAAGGTGCTCTACATCACTAATCATCAGGGATATGCAGATCAAAACAACCATGAGATACCACCTCACACCACAGAGACTAGCACACATCCTAAAAACAAAAGCAGCTGCTGTTGGAGAGGATGTGGGGAGAAAGGGACCCTTCTACACTGCTGGTGGGAATGCCGACTGGTTCAGCCCTTTTGGAAAACAATATGGATGATTCTCAAAAAATTAGAAATTGAGCTCCCATTTGACCCAGCAATACCACTGCTGGGAATATATCCCAGAGAAGCAAAAAAGTATAGTCAAAATGACATCTGCACTTATATGTTCATCGCAGCACTGTTTACAAGAGCCAGAGAATCTGGAAAAAACATGAATGCCCTAGAACAGATGACTGGTTGAAGAAACTTTGGTACATCTATACAAAGGAATACTATGCAGCTGTTAGGAAAAATGAGGTCATGAATTTTGCATATAAGTGGATCAGCATGGGGAGTATCATGCTAAGTGAAATAAGTCAGAAAGAGAGAGACAGACATAGAATGATTGCACTCATCTGTGGAATATAGAATAACAGAGTAGGAGACTAACACCCAACAATAGTAGAAATATGTACCAGGAGGTTGACTCCATGGCTTGAAAGCTGGCCTCACATTCTGGGGAGTGGGCAACTCAGATAGAGAAGGGAACACCAAGTAAAATGTGGTTGGAGGCCATGCGGGGGAAGAGTGATGCGTGCTGAATGTAGACTAGAGACTGAACACAATGACCACTCAACACCTTTATTGCAAACCACAACACCTAATTAGAGAGAGAGAACAAAAGGGAATACCCTGCCACAGTGTCAGGGGGTGGGGGGAGATAGGATTGGGGAGGGTGGGAGGGATGCTGGGTTTATTTGTGGTGGAGAATGGGCACTGGTGAAGGGATGGGTTCTTGAACTTTGTATGAGGGAAACATGAGCACGAAAATGTATAAATCTGTAATTGTACCCTCAAAAAAATGAAAATAAAAATAAAAATGAAAAAAACTGCGAAGTTTTTTTGATAGAAACCAGAGGAACAGAGTCTAGCTTTCCAATATTTCAGATGATGTACTCAGTCATACTTCAGATAGTGTATACTGATGAAATCCAATAACTGATTGAAGGTCTTACTCTAGAAAGCCGTGGCTAATATCTGGCTCCACATACTTATTATTTTGTCTCTAATGCGAGAAATGCGGAAAACTGACTTAATGTTTTCTACTTTTGGGCAATCATACTAGGCTAGGCAGAGAGGAAGTCGCTGGTAAGCATTGACATAACAATTTAAGGAAGTGTCTTCTGCAGGTTGACTTGTGACTTGTTATGATTTTTAGGCCTCTGACATCTACATCCTACCACCCATGGCTTGATGGCTCTGTTTTCCTCCTTCTTTTAGCTACTGTGAAAACTTTGTTCATACCAGCATTACAAGTCCTTGAATTTTCATATGGCACAGTATGAACTCATTACAAAAGTCACATGAATTTTTTGGTCATATAAGTGGGATCAGAGGTTAGGTGGCCATCCTGAGGAACCAGAAGAACTCTGACAACTTTATTATAGTTAGAGTATAACACAAATGGAAACACTAACTTACATCAAACTCACAGAGATCTTGTGGGACCCAGAGAACAGATACTCAGATCACTAGCATGCTCATCACATTTGAGAAAGAACATGTTACATAGAATGTGAATCCATGGAGTAGCGGCATTCCCATTTCCAAGTGCTTGCCTAGCAAACATCTGGCTAACACACATCTGTGGGATCAGATGCTCTTACTTTTGAGCACCAAGAGCTCCAGGCCAACATTCACTGAAATATTTGAACCTTTTGCAACAGGGTCCTGTAGAAGGATCTGATGAACCTGAAGAGTCTTTTGGATTTGGAATAGAGGGAGTTAGGAACCCACCCGGGAGCAGCTGAAAACTCCCACACCCAACCGCCTCCATGCTCAAGGCTGCTCCCCACATGCTCCAGCCAAGCCTCAAGCACGAGTGAACGTATTTCTGGACCCCGCCGCTGCATTTGCGGCCATGCGACAGACCATAAGACACTCCATACCCATTGTTCAAGAGTGCCACGCCACATTTGATGGGGTTCAAATAGTAGGCAACCAATCATAGAGGGAAATATACATATGCGTATATACATATTTTCAGATATATATATATATGAAAGCTCAAATCACTCAACCTTTAACAATATGTTAGTGATATCCTAAAGAATGTCTTAATGTCCCTTGCCAAAATAGAACAATTTTCACATTGTTTCTCCATGGATACTTTATTGTAGCATTTTCAGTGATTTTCATAACAGACAATACAATATATATTATCTCGGTTGTGCTTTGGGACAGGGCTTGGGGCTTGGGATGGAAACATACCAAATATGGTGGTGGGAAGGTGCAATGGTGGTGGGATTGGTTTTTGAATATTAAATGTAATCAAATATTGTGAAATGCCTTAAAAAAAGAATCTTGTCCACCCAAGTCACAATTTTGGAGAAAATAGGGTGATTTTGATATTTTATGTGAAGTGGCTTTGGGATCATTCTATTTTTGTTCTGTTACAAAATTTGTTCTATTACAATCTTGAACAATTGCTCAAAATTGTTCTATCAACAGGAATCCTGCATAACTAGGGCTGCTTCCAAAGCTGGAAACATCAGCAAAAAAACCTGGAAATAAAGATGGTATTACACCCCTAATCCCACGCTGAGAACCACCCAGAGTGGTGTGGTTCTCTAAATATCTAAATATAATATTTAATAGCTGTTAAATATCTATAAATATGTAAATTAAAATAACAATTTTACTCATTAGATTTTATGAAGTTGTTTAAAAAACTCTTACTCCAAAAATACATATCTATGGTTAAAAGCAATAGTCCCTGCCCTAGTCCTGTTTCCATAAGGAAATTGTTATTCTGTTAAGCTTTTCTGCTCTTTTTCTCTATGTATCTAGGCATATTGCCTTTATTTCTTTTTCTCAGACTATCCAACTTCAGACATTATGTATTCTACAAGACTGATATCAATTGCATTTCAAACACAACAACCAGCTCTTTATTGACTTCGAATACTACTAGCAAATTAAACGAAGTACATTTATAAGTGACCTGACCCTAGGGTAATCTTGTTAGACAATATTTTCACATGACACTGACAAGGTATGCAACAATATTTTTTGAATTTTTTTTAATATTTGGATAATTTTTTCCATTTAAAATGTTATATTTTTATTTTTATTGAGTCACCGTGAGATACACAGTAACAAAACTGTTCATGATAGGGTTTCAGTCATATAATGTTTCAACACCCGTCCCTCCACAGGGTACATTTCCCACCACCAATGACCCCAGTTTCCCTTCTGCCACACCCCCTCGCCCAGCATACTTCTATGGCAGGCACTTTTCTTTTTAATTTGGATAATTTTTCAATATGGCTTCCCCAGCAATGATTGAGGACCTGGAGGTAACTCCCAGTATCAGCCTGGTAGTGAGAGGTTGCCAGTTCATAACTCTGACCCGCATTTCTGGGTGTCATCAGGACCACTCCAGGCAGTGCTGTGGAGAGCATGTATAACTGGGATCCATCCACTGCCTATTGATCAATGTTCTGAATTACATCATTACCTTCAGCTTTTTCATTTATGTGTGAGGAAAGGGAGGTACCTGGAATGAACATGACTTGTGGTGATACTGACATTTAGAAGTAGAACTGGAAAAAATAACACTCTTAATTTTGGGGCTTTAAATTTCTGTCTCCTGGAGTTGATGTTATGAAACACTATGTGAGAAATCAGCAATAATGATCCAGAGCAAAGTATGAGCCACCTCACACCCACTGTTGGGCTAGTCCTTATCTAGCAGGGTGTCAGTAAATAAAGCACCAGGGGTGGGACACTGCTGGTCACCTAAACATCATTACGTAATGACTTGATATAATAGGTACCTGTATATTTCAAACTTGAAGCAACATCACAGTTGCCTAAGGTATCAACTAAATGCCCAAATTTTGGACTTATTCCAGGCATACTGTATTAACACTTATTACCCTAGGAATCCTAACTTACTAGGTTTATACAGGGACAAACAAAGATTAACATTTAATTAAATTAAATGTTAGAAAATGTTGATGATGAACCAATTTGGGAAATACTTTTTACGTATAGAAATATTTAGATTATTCATGGTTGGAATGATTTATGAGCTACTGCAAAAATAAAAAAGATACATGAAATTTTGTATTTGTTGCCAATTTTCTCGATACTTTTCTTGGACTTTACTCAACTGTGTGATCTTTAACTGAACTAAATAGAATGGCTTGTATGAAGACATTTAAAACTATGGGGCCAGGGAAACAGCTCAAAGGACTAAAGCATGTGCTTTATGTGTGGGGTCCCAAGCCAAGTATTGCCAAGTCAGCCCTGGAGTAGGTGTCGTCCAAAAATCAAAACCAAAACTGGGAGATTGTGCTGAAAGTAGACTATAGATCAAACATGATGGCCACTCAATGCCTCTATTGCAAATGACAACACCCAAAAGGAGAGAGAGAACAAAAGGGAATGCCCTGCCACAGAGGTGGGGGGTGGGAAGGATACTGGTATCATCAATAGCGGAGATGGCACTGGTGGTGGGATGGGTACTTGAGAATGACATGACTGAAACACAGCATGAAAAGTTGTAAGTCTGTAAAAATAAATAAATAAATAAATAAAATGATTAAAAAAACCCCCAAAAAACCAAAACAAATTTTGGTTTTAATAAAATCAAGTTGTGCAGTAGAATACCAGCCAGCAATTAAAAATTTGAATTATACTGCGTACAGAGCCAGGACTAAGCCCTGAGCACCACCAGGTACGTATCCTAAACCAAAACAACAAACAAACAAAAACTGAGCTACTGCTGAATGACAAAACCCAAGTTGTTGGGTGTATACAAAAAGGTTTATAATGTATGATTAAATTTATATGTTCAGTAACAGAGAAAACATATCTACGATGATAGAAATGAAAATAGTGGTTTGTTTTGACAAGGGATGAAGGCAAATAGAAGTTTCTCAAAGTTATTTTGGATCAAATATTGGTCCTGTTGGAATAAACTACAAACCACTATGACTTTCTGATTTGTTGCAGCAACACAAGTCATAAGTCAATGGAGAAATATTTTTCTTTTTAAAAAAATAATTAATTTTATCTTCATAAAGTTGTTCCCAGTAATTGTTTACCTTCAATATTTCAACACCAATCCCACCACCGTTACCCTTTCCCACCACCATTATTTCAAAATATTACACCACCATCCACGCCTGCCCCATAGGCAGATGCTAAATAACTTTTTGGAGTCTGGAGGCATCTCTGCAGTGTGCTGCTCTCTTCCAAGATTCATTTGTGAGTCTCTGAATCACGGCCAGTAATGCATATAAACGTCACCCAGAGGCAGTTCATTGGCATCACTGCTAGCTAACCGGAGAGGTGGGGAGATGAAGAGGGGTTGCCAATCCCCGACTCTGTGAAGCCTGGAGTTTTCAGTCACTAGTCCTGCATATATGGGTTTTTCATCAGATTCATTATCATGTGTGGGGAATTCAGGATGAGTCTATGAAGGTCAGCTGTGAAGGTGGTGGCTATTGGAGGTTTGTGACTGCCGGGGTTCATTTGGGGCAGGCAGAGGGACACACTTAGCCCCTCTGAGGTGCCCAGGTGAAATCAGCTTGGTGAAGGGTGGGGAAACATCTCTGCGGTGTGCTGCTATCTCCCGAGATTCATTTGTGAGTCTGATTTTCATCTCTTTCAAGATATATTTATAGGACTCTGAAGCAAGGTTAATAAATGAGCTTATATAGCTGAGCCAGAGGTGGTTTGTGGGTGTGACTCCCACATACCTGACTTTTGCCACTTAATTTCTTGAGAACTTAGTTCCAAGTTGTTGGAGTCTGGCCAGAGGCACAGCAGCAATTTTGGGGTATCAGGAAGCTTGAAGGCATCATCAGGCTACAGATGCACTCACCCCTCAGGTACAAGTTGACCTGCTGGGTAGCACCGTATCACAGACAATACTTTTCACAATCTGAAGAAAATTGTTTCCTAGCTAGAATTCTCCACCCAATCAATTTATCAGTTAAATAAAAGAATATACCAATCTATTTTTAGATAAGCAATATATGTGCTTGTATTAGGAATTAAGCTAAGATGAAGATATGGGTTTCTTGAAGTCAAAGATATCATAGAGAATATGAGATTTCAGCCCACAATGTGATGGTAAAGTAGATTTTAGGAGACAGGCCGGCATAAGGGAGGTCTAATGCCTCTTTTGTGAGATATGAGCAATGTAGTATCTAATATATATATAGAAAAATTAACCAAAAATAACAGTTTTTACTTCTGGGGGAAAATTAGGTATCCAGAAAAGGAAATATAATCATATTTTATTATGTCCCAATTCTCAATAGCATTTATATCATAATACCAATATAAACTTTATAGGATAATCCAAAAGTATGGCAAAAATATTTGGAGAGGGTATATGAATATATGGATTGGTGTGCATGCACATCTTCATGTGTGTGTGTTTGTGAGACTGAGAGAGAGATTAAAAGAGAGAGAAAGAGAGAGGAAGACATGGGGGATAGGTAATTTGATTTGTAAGTTTGAATTCAACTTTGAAAGAATGACTAGATATAGTAGCTAAAATCGAAACAAAGAAGTGCAACAAGGTCTGGAGAGATCATACAGCAGGTAGGGCACTTGCCTTACACACGTCTTGCTCAGGTTCTATCCCCAGCATCCCATTTGTCCCCTTAATTTGCCAGGATTGAACCCTGAGAGCAGAGTCAGGAGTAAGCTCTAAGCATTGCCAGTAAGCTCTAAGCATAGCCAGAATCCTACAAATTAAAACAAACAAAAATATGAAGAAACTGGCAACACACTTACAGTATTTAGAGATATGATGTAAATATATATAAAAAGGATGAGTTGTCTCCTGGCAGTGGGAACTAGAATATGTTCTGTTTTATTAAAATTTATATTATCCACAGATGTTTTAAATGATGTGATAACTCTGAAATCCACTCTGGGTCTTAGTGTTTCTGGTACCAATTATTATGTGCTTTTTTTTCTTTCGTACTTTTAAGTAACTCTGTCCTAGAATTCAATTCTTTCACTATCATGCCACTTTTTGACTGGCCATTTCACAGCACCCTCACATGCACTTAGGCAAAGATATACCAAGACATGTCCAAGCTGGGTTGAATCATCTGGGTTGTACAAGTTTTGTGCTTGTTTTCTCTTCTGCCTTCACTTGTAAAGAAACTGCCTCCTTCTGCGTATGTGTCTTCTGAAGGATGACATCCCAGTCCCCCTTAGGGTATTGCTCTGGGTCCATGGGGGCTGGTCTGGAAGGCCAGAAGCCTGGTTCCATGGGAAGTCATCTGGGATTGCGTCTGTTGGAGCCCTCTTGGACCCACGGCCAGGGGAGCTGACCTTATGTTGGTGTGTTCCAGGAACCTTGGTCCCTATAAATCAGCTTGCTCTTGGGGAGAGTGGGAAATTTTCAGGAGACCTTTAGAAACCTGATTTTAGTGGGGCTGTCCTGTCAATAGCCGGGAATATCAGAGTGGATCTAGTGCTGCGGCAGACTGGTGGTGAATCCATGTTAAAGTAAATCTTTGCTTGACTTGTCATCTCTTATACGTTGTCCTGAATTGGCAAATGGTATCATGTGAAGCAATCTTTGCTCTCCTTCCTAATGCCTTTAAAGATTGGGGGACCACACCCAGTGGTGCTCAGGATTTACTCCTGGCTTTGTGCTTAGGGATTACTCCTTATAGGCCCTGAAGTCCTTAAAGGGTGTCAGAGACCTAAACCAGGCTGGCCAGATGCAAGGTAAAAGCGCTACTCATTGTGCTACCTCTCTTGGACCTGAAATTTTTCCCCCTTAATTTTACACTCCACCCAGATGGTAGGTTAAAATCATTTTGTGCATGGGTAATTGTACAAATCAATGTTTCAGAGATAAGACGAGATTTATAAATATTTAAATTGCTGGCCTCTCACTGATGTCAATCTGTCTTTTCTGCTGTGTGTTATTTGGGCAGTTGCTCTTACTGAGTTTCCCTGAGAACATATGAGAAACTCATTGTACCATTAGAGAAAGAGCAAGCTGGATATTTAACCACCAATTTCTTTTACTGCTGTTTGAAGTCCCCTGCCCCCAGATAAAACACATCCCTGACATGTACAGCTGATAGGTGACACAGTAGCAATGAATCAAGATGGGACTAAGTATTGACAGCATTTTCTAAGCATCCCTAATTGAACTAAAACAGTGCATAATGCTAACTCAGGGCACTGGTGCATGTGGGATTCAAGCACTCTTCCCCATAATCCAGACGAGTGATCAAGAGTTCATGAGGCACAGGGTGCCTTGCTCAGGCATGGCTCCTTGGAGTGAGAAACACTGGCTCTGAGGTGCTTGAGGAGCACACACTGGGGTGTTCTCCCCATGTCTGAAGTAGGTAAAGAATACCTTGGAGAAGGGCAGGTGTGTCCCTCCACTTGCCCCTAAGAACCCAGGTGAGCACAAACATTCAAAACTCAATTGCTGCCTCACTCACAGCTGACCTTCACAGACTCACCCCCAGCCTCCCATGCATGAGATAGAATCTACTAAAAACCGAGGTATGCAGGACTTGTGACTGAAATCTCCAGGCTTCTGGAGTTGGGAATGGGACCCACCTCCCATCTCACTGTGCTTCCACCTTCTTTGCAGTCATGCTCACGAACAACCTCTGGGAGCCATTTATGCTTATTAGGGACATGATCTAGACACAAATGAATCTCAGAAAAGAGCAGCACGTTGCAGAGATTCCTCTGGACCCCCAAATCACCATCCACTTAAGAAAGAAAATTTTCTGATTCCTGTTCTAACACCCTATGAAAAAATGGTAGGATTCCAGGAGTGCATGGCCACTTTCATAGCCACGTGACATTTTATACAATTATGCCACTAATACAACAAGAGTAGTACACCACATAGGTGGGCTGTAAGGTGGACGACAACCAATCTTGATAAAAGTACATATATATATATATATATATACACATACATACGTATATATGTACACACACATATATTAGTATACAAAACTCAAACTCTAACAACATGTTAATGATCTCTAATTCAGAGGTTTAATGGCTCCAAGATGAGATACAATTTTCACACACTTTCCTCTAAGGCAACTTTTTGGGAAAAATTTTAGTCAATTATTCATAACAAGCAATATGAAATAAATTATTTAGCATCTGCCTTTGGGGCAGGCTTGGGTGGTGGAGGGAAAACTCGAAATAAAGGTGGTGGGAAAGTGTAATGGTGATGAATTTGGTGTTGAAATATTAAATGTAATCAGTTACTGTGAGCAACTGTGAAAATAAAAAAAAATTTATTGAAAATACCTAAAAAGTAAAAAAAAATATGATGACTATGGTAAAGGAGCAGTAAGAAGCTACAAAGGTAGGGGGGTGGTGATTCCCATCCCTTTTTCGGTCATCCTGGAAGTACGGGCTTCTACCCTTTGGAATAACATTTACATGTGTCATTTTTGTGACATCAGGTCTGTCACAGTCATCAGTGCTGGGATTATCTCATAATGCTTTTTCCTCTAACTCAGTGTTGAATTTCCTGCTTACTACTTTTAAAGTTTTAGTATGCTTTTCTTTTACAGGGTGCACTGACAGGTCACAACTGTGGTGTGACTGACTGACCTTTAATGACGTAAAGCCTTTCTGAATCCTCTGGCGTCAAGAACCCAGGGCGGCAGGCACTTCTGGCCCAAGTGGGGCAGAACCTCCTTCCTTGCCCAAGTGGATAAAAGGGCCTTATAAGAGTTTTTCAGACACCAATGTGTTGAGAAAGCCATGGTCCATGATGATTGGACACACGGACATTTATAAGTAGATTATAGGTCCACTCTGTAGCTGCAAAGCCTGTTGATCTTTGATTTTATTTTGCTTCTAGGCCTCTGGCCTTGGTATGCTTCTATATTTGGGTGAATAAGTTTTATAGGCACAGCTGCTTCCGCTGGAATGTAGACTGTGCTTACTAAAGGTGAGGAAGCAGGGTGAGTTCTGGAGAGCTCAGAAACTCTGAAGAATCAGAAATTCTGATTAGGCTCACTTTTGAACCTGTCACCAGCCTATCTTTGGACTCAGATTAAACCTGAAATTGATAACCTGAGACTGACTCAGGTCCTCAAAGCTGGGAAAGCTTGCACATAAATGTTTTCAGTTTTGGGCGTTCTGAAGTGCCATCACCATCATGGATAAATTGTCTGAAGGTAACATGGAAACATAAAACATGGATGAGGAGTCTTATTCTGTACACTTATTCTATCTAACATTTGCATTTTTGCTTTCTCTATAGGGGTATCTAGGAAAGAGCCTATTCTGGGAACTATTCAGGATACCAATCAACAGGTTTGGGTCCTTCAAGGTCATACCCTCATAGCAGTTCCGAGAAAGCCCCAAGTGGTCCCAGGTAAGTAGCGAGATGAGTCAAAGGCAGACTCTTTGATCAAAATGGGTGCTCAGTTTCTTATTTCATCATTGAGAAACTGACTGGGCCTATGTTGAGAAGGGTACAACCATAGTGAGAGAGCAGTCATAAGGCTGCTGTGATGGTGGGCAAGAAGCCAGCGAAGAGAGAGAAGAATCAGTAATGGCTGGGGAAATGGCAAAGACTTTTTTCTTTGAAACTTCTAAGACTTCATGAGCAGACCAGTATCAGAATCCTTGAAAGGTTTTCCTAAAAGAAATTCTCCAAGAATAGATCATAAGTATAGATTGGGTGGTGTATGGTGAGGTGACAGTCTATGATGCCCGTTAGCAGATTCCAGACTCTGTTACTGCTGTGTAAATGGTCCCTGAATGTGTCCTTTTCCACATTGTGTTTCCAGCCACCATTGCCTTAATCCCATGCAAATACCCAGACACTCTTGAGAAAGACAGAGGGAATCCAATCTACTTGGGACTGAAGGAACCGGAGCTCTGTCTCATCTGCACGAAGATCAGGGGGAAGCCCACACTGCAGCTTAAAGTGAGTATTAAACACAAGGTCTTGTCAGTGCCTAGCTTGGAGAGGAAAGGCTATCAGTTTTACAAACTTATCATGGATGGAAGTAACAATTTTGGAAACTTTGAAACGGCATTGGTTATCCTTGGAGTAATTCATTTTTGCTTCTTTTTGGATTGCCTGTATTTGAAAGAATCAAGAAAATAGTGCAAAGCTGTTATAAAACTAGTTTGCTAAATTTATGTAATTTATAAAATAATCTTGCAAAGAGGAATATTTTATTTTTGTCTGACAATTTAAAAAAATTTATCAGTGAATCACTGTGAGGTATACAGTTATAGACTTACAAATGTCCGTGCTTGTATTTCAGTCATGCAATGATCGAGTACCAATCCCTCCACCAGAGCCCATTTTCCACCACCAATGGTCCCAGCATTCCTCCCACCACCCCCACCTGGTCCCCTCCACCTTACCCCACCTCTGTGGCAGGGAATTCCCTTTTGCTATCTCTCTCTTTTTGGGTGTTGTGGTTTGCAATAGAGATATTAACTGGCCATCATGTTCGGTCTATAGTCTACTTTCAGCCAGCATCTCCCATCCTGAGTGGGTCCTCCTAGCACCCTTTACTAGGTGGTCCCTTCCTTATCTGAGCTGCCTTTTCCCCCAGCATGTGAGGCCGGCTTCTAAGCTGTGGAGTACTCCTGGTACTTATCTCTACTATTCTTGGGTGTAAGTTTCCCATTCTGTTACTTTATATTCCACAAATGAGTGCAATCTTTCTATGTCTGTCCCTCTCTTTCTGACTCATTTCACTTAACATGATACTTTCCATGTTGATCCACCTGTTGCAAATTTCATGACTTCATCTTTTCAAACAGCTGCATAGTATTCCATTGTGTAGATGTACCAAAATTTCTTTAAACAGCCATCTGTTCTCGGACATTTGATTTTTTTTTCCAGATTTTGGCTATTAAAAAGAATGCTGCAATGAACATATAAGTGCAGATGTCATTTCTACTATACTTTTTTTGTATCTCTGGGATATACCCAGAAGTGGTATTGCTGGGTCAAACGGGAGCTCAATTTCTAATTTTTTGAGAAGCATCCATACCGTTTTCCAAAAGAGCTGAACCATCGGCATTCTCACCAGTAGTGAAGGAGAGTCCCTTTCTCCCCACTTCCTCGACAACACTGGTTGCTTTTGTTCTCCTGGATGTGGGCCAGTCTCTGTGGTGTGAGATGGTATCTCATTGTTGTTTTGATCTGAATATCCCTGATGATTAGTGATGAAGAGCAGTTTTTCATGTGCCTTTTGGCCATTTGGATTTCTTCTTTGAGAAAGTTTCTATTCATTTCATCACCCCATTTTCTGATGGGGTTGGATGTTTTCCTCTTGTGAAGTTCAACCAGTGTCTTGTAAATTCTTGATATCAACCCTTTATCTGATGGGTATTGGGTGAATATCCTTTCCCTTTCTGTAGATTGCCTTTGTATTCTGGTCACTGTGTCTATTGAGGTGCAGAAGCTTCTCAGTTTAAGGTAGTCCCATTTGTTTATTTCTGTTTCCACCTGTTTGGCCAATGTGTGATCTGACAAAATTTTTTATTGTTATACTTTAGGTTGCTACAATAGTTTTAGCTTATGGCATCAATGTACAAAATTACTGCACTCTCCCACCACTACCAGTGTTCCCATCTACCAGTACCTCTATGTCACCTTCAAAGCAAGATTCTTTTTTTTTAATTCATATTTTATTTTATTATAGTTTAAGTAATATGGTTACAATAGTGCTAAGGTTGTTAAAAATAGGTGGTATTGATGTACAAAGTTCCCAGGCACCACTACGAAAGTGCCCACGACCCTCCACCACTGACCTTACATCACCTCTCTCCTGGGCTGTGTTTCTCCTCCCCCCGCCGCAATCTGCTTTGTAATCAGTTTTATAATCCAAGGCCAAGAGTTTGTCATTGTTCTATACTCATTATTCTCTTCATTATATCTCTAAATTATTTTGCTAAGTGAGATCATCCAGTGACTACCGTTCTTCTGACTTATTATTTAAAAAAATTTTTTTATTTTTAAATGAATCACCATGTGGTACAGTTCTAGACTTACAAACATTCATGCTTACATTTCAGTCATACAATGATAGAGTACCCATCCCTCCACTACTGCCCATTTTCTACCACCAATGATCCCAGTATCCCTCCCACTACCCCCACCCTATCCTCCCCACCCCACCCCACCAATATTCTGTGGCAGGGCATTCCCATTTGCTCTCTCTCTTGTTTTGGGTGTTGTGGTTCAGAGCAATATTCTTATTACTTGCTTTAGTCTGAATGCTATGTGGTTTTGTATGAGCAATGCCATTTCTGATTTTTTTCAGTCTGACATTATTAACCTGTATGCACCTTTCATTCTGAGTCTGAGTTAATTGTGAGAGTGGAAGTGTATCTCTGTGGGCAAGAGAAAGTTGGTTTTAGTTTACTGATCCAGCTATCCATTCTGTGCTGTTGGGACAGTTCAATCTACTGGTATTTAGAGAAATTATTGATATGAAGAAATTTGTTGCCACATGTTTAAGAGGAGTTTGGTTGTTTATGTTGCTAAATTCTTGATTTTTAATATGGGGCCATTCCATATCCCTCTACAAACTGGTTTAGATTTTATGACTAGCCTCAGCGGCTATATGTCTGAGAATATTTTTATCCCTCTTTCAATGCTGAGTGATAATCTTTCTGGGTGGAAGTTCTTTTCTTTTCTTTTTTTAAGTGTTTCTTTCTTTCTTTCTTTCTTTCTTTCTTTCTTTCTTTCTTTCTTTCTTTCTTTCTTTCTTTCTTTCTTTCTTTCTCTCTCTCTCTCTTTCTTTCTCTCTCTTTCTTTCTTTCTTTCTTTCTTTCTTTCTTTCTTTCTTTCTTTCTTTCTTTCTTTCTTTCTTTCTTTCTTTCTTTCTTTCTTTCTTTACTTCTCTCTTTCTTTCTTTCTATTGAATCACTGTGAGATAGTTACAAAGCTTTGAGCTTTGATGTTTGAGCTTCAGCCATAAAATCATTGAACACCCATCCCTCCACCAGTGCACATTTTCTACAACCAATGTCCCCACTATCCCCCCCACCCCAACCCTACCCCTGCCTCTATGGAAGACAATTTCCCCCATAATCTCTATCTATTTTGGGGCATAATAGTTTGCCTGAATATTTCCATCACGATTCAAGACTGCCTGCCAAGGGCAGACAGTAGATAATTTATTTTCTATTGCTCACTTTGAATATACGAGAGATTGAGCCCCTCTGGAATTCTAAAACTATAAATGGTTGGGGGCCAGAGACATCTTTGTAGGGAGCAAATCTATTTTGGGATTCATTTGGGAGTCTCTGAACTAACGTCATTGGTGAGAGGCACGCAGAGGCAGATTGTGGGCATGACAGCCAGGACCCTAAGTGGGCAGAGAGATGGGGAGGAATGACCCAAATTCTCTGCCACCACCATAAGGCCTGGAGTCTTAATCCTGGAGCCCCGTATACCTGGGCCTTGCTTCTGGAAGCTCATGGTGGGGGGGGTTCATTTGGAGCAGACAGAGAGGGCACACCCACTCCATATGAGGTGCCCCTATGGAATTGGCTTCATCTGGGGTCCAGAGAGATCTCGGCAAACTGCTATCTTCCAGGACTCACTTCTGTGTCTCTGGACCAAGCCCAGAAGTTCTTTTCATTCAGTACTTTTTAAAGATATCTTTACCTCTTTTTATTTGTAGGCTTTTATTAGAGATAGCTTCTATGAATTCTAATGTTTACTCCCATGTATATGAGGTTTTGCTTCTCTCTTGCTGCTTTCAGGAATCTGTCTCTGCCTTTGGTTCATGCACTTTGGATTGACAGTTGTGTTGCTGTGATTTTGCTTTGGTTTACTTTGACACTCTGAGCATCGTGGATCAGAGCTCCCATATCTCTCCTCACAGTGTGGGAAGTTCTCGCCTAATTATTTATTTTGCTAACTTTTCTTTCCTTTACCATCTTAATTCTCCTAGAATTTCTACAATTCCAAGATTTTTCCTCTGGGTACTGCCAATAATATCTCACATATCTTGAGTTTTTTATTCTCTTTTCTATTGCTTCTTCTATCCAAATGGTACACTACACTGTATCTTCAAATTCACTAATTTAATACTCAGCTTCATCCGTTCCGCTGCTGAGACTTGCTACTATATTCTTTAGCTCCTTTACTTCTATTTGAATGAATTATTTCTTTTTTCCCCCATCAGTGCTTGTTCAAGCTTATTGCTTCTCTTTTCAAATTCTATTTTTAGATTTTGAGGCATCTGTAGAATTTGTTATTCACAGTTTTCTTCAGGCAGATTAGAGAGGTCTAATGTAATTTGGCATCTTCCTGGAAGTTTGTCGCTCTCTGTTGACATAATTGAGTTTCATTTTTTTTTCATTATTCCTGGTGTTCAGTTCTTTTATAAAGTATTTGTTACCTTTAATGCTTAATCCTATAGCATGAGGGAGAGGTGTTTTGGTTTGTTGTAATAAATTGGGGAGGTGATCTTAATCAGGAATTATTAATGAGTAAATAAAGTAAAATAATTGAGGCAGTTATATTTCTCCCTTGGGCCCTCTTTTTGTCCTTCAGGAGCAGAATATAATGCATCTGTACCATCACACCAAGCCATTGAAAGCCTTTCTCTTCTACCACGGCCAGAATGGCAGGACCTCCACCTTTGAGTCTGTGGCCTTCCCAGGCTGGTTCATTGCTGGCAACTCCAAAGGGGGAGCTCCTCTCACAATTACCCAAGAACTGGGGAAAGCCTACACCACTGACTTTGGGATCACGATACTAGGTTAAGGTCAGTTTGGAGTTGGAGGTATTCATTCATGGGGTGAGTCTTATCTTTCCTCACTTTTGCTTTTCAAAGTGCTTCTGAAACGATGTTGTCACAGTTAACCCAAAAGTCAAAAGGAGAGGAAGCAAAGCACTTATTTGGGATTAAAAGTTGTAATTTGGAGTACACAGTTTTAGGTAAGAGTTTAACATAGGTCCTTCCTAAGATTTGGTAAAAGCTATTATGTGAACAGTTCCTGGCAACAAAATTGGTTTTTATGGGCAGAAAAGAGGAAGATAAGGAATGTGGCTAAAGCAGAGTTAATTAGAATCAACAAGCTGAAATTATTTTTGGCTAGTTACTGATTCTATCCTCTAACAAAATCTCATAGTTATCTTTGTGAATAAGACTCTTCTCTTCTATTGACTTCTCAGGCAAGAATTCACAAGACAATTGCTGTTCATCCAAGTCCAGAGGTCCATGTAAAGGCAGAGATTAACCAATTTTCAAATCATGATAATTCTGGTCCTATTTGTAGTTGACTTCTTCTTTTATGTCTGTTTTTCACATAATATTGACTATTCACTAAGGGAACAGAGAGAAGACATATTTATGTCCAATTTTTAGAAGGAGAAACTAAGAATTAAATGGAGAGAACTATCAGATATTAACCTTAAAGTAGATTTTAGGGATGTGTAGTTAGACTTTCCACCTACGGCTATCTTGATGTTCACCATATAGCCATACAATAATTTTGGTATTTCTTTTTCCCAGGGTCACATGAAAAATACTCCAGGGGAACACAATAGGACAGGATAGAACGGAATCTTTGTCAAGGCTATATGCAAAAAATACAATACCATTACCATGTTAATTATATAATGATAATGATGATGATGCTAATAATAAATATTTGTTAGTAATGATTTAAATTACAAAGCTAATTTATTAAATTTGTGGTTTATTAAACCACTCCTCCATTTGAAGTACATGTCTCTGGATTTCCAGTTACATTGCTTGTGGCTATTGTATCAATACCTTTTGGAATCTTAGGGGAAGATACAGACATAGAAATTTCATCAAAAGGCTGAGCCTCTTCTTAACTTGGGACACAGTGGTGTTATATTCTGGTTTAAATGAAAACTGGAGGTTTATGAAACTCGCCTGAAGTTCATGAAAAGTTAAATTTATTAAATAAAAATTTTGTTTTCAATTGCTCTGTTGAGTGGAATGACTTAACTGGAAAATCACATAGTCATAACATTAATTATTCATACCTAAAGAAAAGAGATTAGTTTGTGAGGCAATTTCTCATTGAATCTTCCATTCCTTTAGTTTTTTTTCTTTTTGAAAGGGCAATTGTAAAGGCTTACTCCTGGTGCATTCAGGGATCACTCTTGATGAAGTTTCGGGGACCATTTGAGGTGGAGGGATTGAACCGGGGTTGGCTGTGTACAAGGCAAGCACCTTTCCCATTGGACTGTCTCTTCAGCTCCCAAGACTCCCATCTCTTTTTGTTTTTGTTTTTGGGTCACACCTGGTGGTTCTCAGGGTTTACTCCTGGCTTTGCGGATCACTTCTGATGGGGCTTAGGGTATCATATGGGTTACCAGGGACCAAACCCCGGTTGGCTAGGTACAAGGAACTCTCTGCCTACTGTATTATCACTCCAGCCCAAGCCTCTCATTCCTAAGAACCCAGTAAGCACTCTGATTTCTCGGCCTCATTGTGGGTGGTACTCTATACTAGAAATTTATTGATCTTGTACATTTTCTCAAAGAATTTGCTCTTGGTTTCACTGGTGTTTTGGATTGCTTTTTTGGCTTCCATCTCATTACTTTCTGCTCTGAGTTTTATTATTTCCTTCCTCCTGCTTGGGTTGGGCTCCTTTTGTTTGTTATTCTTCAAGATCTTAAGCTGTTAGGTTAGGTTACTTACGTGGGATCACTCTGACTTCCTGAAGAATGCTTGTATAGCTATAAACTTTCCTCTTAATGCAACGTTTGCCATGTCCCCTAAGTTCTGGTAACTCATGTCTTCATTCTCGTTTGTTTCCAGGAATCTTTTGATTTCCTCTTTGATTTCCTTTCAAAGCCACTCATTGTTAAGTAGTGAGCTGTGTAATTTCCAGGTGTTTGATTTGATTTTCTGTTTGTGTATGTGATTCACCTCTATTTTCCATGCATCATGGTCGAGAAAATCATTGATATAATCTCTATCTTCTTAATTTTATGGATGTATGTTTTGTGGCCCACCATGTGGTCTTTCTTGGAGAATGTCCCATGCACACTTGAGAAGAATGTGTATTCAGCTTTTTGAGGATGAAGTGTCCTATATATATATCTACTGAGCTTCTTTCTTTCATTTCTTCCCTCAGATAAAGTATTTACTTGCTAAGCTTGAATCTGGTTGATCTATCAAGAGGTGATAGAGTAGTGTTGAAATCTCTAATCAGTATTTTGTTGCTATAGATGTCTTTTTACAAAGCTATGAGTAGTTTTTAATGTTTTTCTGGTCCTTCATTAGGTGCATATACATTTAGGAGTATGAGTTATTCCTGATGTACAGATCACTTGATCAATAAGAAATGACCTTCACTGTCTCTTGTGACCTACTTCATTCTGAAATCAACGTGGTCTAATATCAGAATGGCCACCCCAGATTTTTTGAAGGAGATGTTTGCCTGTAGAATTGTTTCCCAGCCTTTGACTCTGAGTCTGTGCTTGCTCTGACTGTTCAGATGTGTTTCTTGCAGGCAGAAGAATGTTGGGTTCAATTTTCTGATCCATCCTGCCAATCCGTGTCATTTAATTGGTGTGTTTATCCCATTGACATTGAGTGAGATTATTGTTATAAGGCTTTGTCCCATCTTTCTGCTAAAGTTTGGTGTATTTGAGGGGCATGTCTTGAAAGTATCCTGTTTAGCTATTCTTGTAACCATGGTTTTGAGTCTATGAAGTTCCCGAGTTGTTGTTTGTCTATGAGACTATGTGTTGTTCCATCTGATTTGAATAAGAGTGTAGCTGGGTAAAGTGTTCTTGGTGAGGTGCTTATCTTATTGAGTTTTTTCACTATTTCCACCACTGTCATCGGGCCCTGAGAGTTTCACCAGATAAGTTGGCTGTAAATCTAAAGGATGCTCCTTTATAAGCAATTTCTTTCTTTGATCTTGCTGCTTTCAGAATTTTATCTCTGTCTATGGTTTTCACCATTCTGATAGGGATGCGTCTTGGAGTATTTTTATTTGGATTTCTTTTTGTTCGTACCCTTCAGGTTTCCTGAATCTGCTTACATGCACTCTTCAGCTCTGGGAACATCTCAGTAATGATGTCTTTGACAGTCTCTTCATCGTCAGGGTTTTCTTCCTGTCCCGCTGGGACTCCAATGATTTTTATGTTATTTCACATGGGTTAATGTCGATTTTCTAGTGGCATCTGTTGGTTTATTTTGAGGCTCTTTTCCATTTTCTGCTGTTGTCTGTAGATTCTCTGTACCTCATCTTGGAGTTCACTGATTCTTCCCTCAGCAGTTAGTCTGCTGTTGAGGTCTTCCACTGAGTTTTACAGTACACCTATTAGGTTGTTCAGATTTGTCATTTCTGTTTGTAATTTTGTTTACATTTTCATCATTTCTGCTCTCGAATCCACTTGTATTTTATTGGCGGTGCATTCCATTGTTTCTTTTGGCTTCCTATGCATCCTCAGTAGCAACCTTCTAAATTCCCTTTCATATAGGTTGTTTCTACGCACAGCCGAGCGTGGCAAGCTACTTGTGGTGTATTCGATAATGCCAAAAACAGTAAGTAAAACAGTAACAACAAGTCTCACAATGGAGATGTTACTGGTGCCCGCTTGAGCAAATTGATGAGCAATGGGATGACAGTGGCACAGTGATAGTGATACAGTGATAGGCTGTCTAGCTCACTATTACTGGTTGGGTTATCTAGGCTAGTTTCTTCACTAACTAACCCTGGTGGTACATAGGTATGGCTCTGATACATGGTTTTCCAGAGCTGGCAACACCTGAAACCTGAGAGATGTAGCAGAACTTTGTGAGGACAATGGGACAAACTCCCGCCTCAATGCAGAACTCTGAGCTATTTGATAGGAGAGAAAATAATCCACAGGCTTTCGTGGGGAGGAACCTGAGGGTGGCAGGAGACTTTGGACTCTGAGGTAGTTTCTGAGGGGTTGAGGGATCCATGATCAGAGTCCATCCCTGAAAAGAGAATGAGCTTGGGAGCTACTAGATAGAGTCCTTCAGAGAGTCCTTAAGGAGGGGGAGAGGCAGGCTAGTGTGACAGGAGTGTACATAATCTTCAGCAACTCCACACATGTACCCTCTAGAAAAGTCAGACTGAGCCAGAGAGCCCAGGACACCTTTGCAAGCTCAAAGCAACTACCCTTAACACTTTGTCCCCACTCAAAGGGACATTAAAAGGGTGGGGTGGGGTGGGGCAATAACTTCCTGGGAGTTCCAGTATATCTCCCCATTCCTCACTCTATTCCCCACAACTAAGTTCCAAATAACTCTTTGCCCTGGAACAAATGACTAGAAAGTTCTGACACTTTGTCTGTAACATTGTTACGGTGCCTGAGGTCCTGTGAGAAAGATGACAAGAATACATAAATATCTCAAGTCATTGCTGAACGAAAAGAAAGAAAAAAATAGAAGTTTGGAGTTCATAGCTAGAGGATTTGATTCTTTCTTTAAATAGGCCAGAAGGAGAAGTAGCTCAAGAAGGTAGAAGACCAAGAGTCATAAGATTGAGGCTCAGAAAAAAATATGGGGATTTATGGGGTGATAGGATCTTTGGTCAAGAATACCTTTCTTGACTCCACCTGAGGATCAGGCTAAGTGCTCAATCTCCCTCTATGCTTCTGTTGCTAATGAACGACTTGGTAATGACCAGTGACTCAGTGAGAAGTTATTCATTTAAGACTGAACAAATCTCTCATCAGGCTGAAGACAAGTGTCATGGGTAATTATGAAAACAAGTAATAATTGTGGTCCTCTGTCTAAAAGTCTGGTGATCTTTGCATTTAGCTAAGTCAAGGAAGATTATTCAAATAATCAAAGTAGCTACCAAAGTAATAGAGTATGTAGCTTCCAAACTCGAGGAGAGGATGAACAAAGAAAAGACTTGGAAATTAAGGAATCAAGTCAGTTAAGGAATAGATTTTACAAAGGTATAAAAGATCTCTACACTAAAATATGCAAAACATTGTTGAGATAAAGAGAGAATAGCTAAATAATTGAAAATATAGTTTGTGAAACAGAAAATCAGAAAATTTTAAGGTGGCAGTTGATTTATACATTCCAAAAGTCCTTAGTCATATGCTTTCTTTTTGGTACAAATGGTCAAAATAATTTAAAGTTTATATAGAAATGATATATAGAAATGAAAAGTATCTAAAATTGGACTGGGAAAATAAGGTAGAAGAAGTCACTACCTGTACTGTAGAGTAGCAAAAATCAATACAGGGCTGTATTGGCAGAGGGATTGACAAACGATATAGTGTAGCAGTATAAAAAGCATTCTTAGCAAAAAAAAAAGACTTAAATAAACGACTAATTCTTAACATTCTTTGGAGGGGGCATACCTGGTGGTGCTCAGGACTTAATCTTGACTGTGCTCAGGGATCAGCCCTCACAGTACACCCCTCACATGTGGTGCAGGGAATCAAATCCATTTTGGCTTTATGCTACACACTTTATCCATAAAATTTTTTTCTTTTGATTTTAAATTCAATCACAACATAAAGTAAAACCATAGCACTTTTATAGAAAAACAATAATTATTTGTAATTATGTTAAATTATATTTTAATTATATTTAAAACAGTATCTAATATCTATGTTTCTTAGGTCACAGAAAGTATATACTAAAACCAGTTTGGGCTGAAGAGATGGCCAAAAGGCCCTGAACTCATGCTTTGCATGTGAGAGCCCTGAATTTGATCTTCAGCATTGCATGTTCCCCTGAGAACCACTGCGAACTACCCCACAGCACCACATCCCTGAGCACTGGCAGGAATAACCCAAAAATAAACAAAAATTTAATTCAAAGTGGACCAGAAACCAGAATTTATAAAGTAATAGGATTAATCTCTCACAGGAAGACAGAGGAGGAAAGCTTCATGAAATCTTATGTAGCAATGTTTGTTTTGGGTATGAGGACCGAAAGACAATGCAAAAGAATAAACAAAATAAAAGAATAGGTTAAACTATATTAAAGTCACTAAAATGTTTTGTGAATTAAAAAATAACCCATTGATTTGGATTTATATACCTGATAAAAGTTCAATATCCAGAATATGTAAAGAACTACAACTCAGTAAGAAAAAGAAAACAACCTACCAAAAAATGGGTTTGGGGCTGAAAAGAGTACAGCAAGGAAAGCACTTGCCTTTCATGCAGCCGACCAAATTTGATCTCTGGAAACTGATAAAGATTCCTGAGCACCTCCAGGACCGATTTCTGAGTGCAGACCCAAGAGTAACCACTTAGCCACTTAGCATTCCCTGGTGTGCTCACCAAACCAACCAACCAAACAAACAAACAAAAACCCCAAAAAATAAAAACCCAAACCAACCAACAAAAAGCCTCAGAAACACCAATTACAAAAGGGGCAAAGAGACCGGTGCGTGCTCTGCCGAGATGCGACCCGGGTGGCCACACGTTTGTGCGGCTGCTCTGCTGCTGATCGAACATGATCCGGAGGCCAGCTAGACTGCTTTTGGTACCAGCAACTGCTTCCAGCAATGTCTCAGACTGTGAACTAAGCCAGAGCCCCATGCTGCCCCAGGAAGGGAAATGATGCAATTTCTGACATAAATCTCCCCAGACTTAATTACTAAAATACTAAAATACAGAAATCCTAAACCACGCAGCTGCAATAGCGGCCAAGTGACTTCATCTCTCTTCATTCTCAGCAATGGAAAACTAATTATCAAATGCTTCCCTGTCAGCAGGGCTGTTTTTCTGGGGGAAACTCCAACAACAATAGTGAATTTTGTGTTGAAATATGGAATGTAATCCAGGTAAAGAGAAAATGAAGTGAAATTTATCAGCTACGCAGGCAGGGGTGGGGGTGGGGTGGGGTTTTTGGTGGTGGAATATGGGCACTGGTGAAGGGGCGGGTGTTTGAGCATTGTATAACTGAGACATAAGCCTGAAAACTTTGTAACTTTCCACATGGTGATTTAATAAAATAAATTAATTTTTTAAAAAAGGGGGGCAAAGAAATTAAATAGATGGGACTCATTCACTAGGCCTGCTCTCCAGATTCACAACTGAACTCTCTGAGGAGTGGTAAGCCAAGGCGCTACAATTAATGGATATTCTGGTCTTCTGGCTGAAAACTCTGAGGCATCCTTTGGAGGAGAGCGGGCTAAATCCTGTTCTTAAAAAGCCCCTGCATCCACTCCCACAACCCACCGCTGCTGCTACACCAATGCCCAATTACACTCCTCATGAATGATCTCTGTGGGGACACCAAACTGTGAATATTTCAGGCATACACTGGTTTTCAGGCTGAGGATTCTGGGCTGGGGCTGGGTGGCATCCAACCCCCAGTAGCTCCATACTTCCAGAAGCCACACCCACCCTCACCCCAAACTCGTCCCCCCGCTCCCGGGAGCCCCTGCTTTGTCAACTCATGGCCCAGTTTTAGAGATAGTAAAGTTCTAGATGACAGGACGTCTCCAAATTCACAATACTAGCATTCTAATAGGAGCACGCCACATTAGATGGGAAAGGAACATAGAAGCCGACTAAACTAAGACGTCTCAGCTAGCAACAAACAACTTAGTTAAACATTACACAAGGTGTTAACAACCCTGTGACGAGATAGAACAATTTTCCCAGATGTTCTTTGACTGCAGTATGCTTGATAATTCCATTAGTCTCATATTTGCAGTAAACAATATAAAATAAATTATCGTGTGCCTACCAAGGGGGCAGGCTTGGGAGTAGTTGGGAAGGGGGGAACGATGGTGGAGGGAAGGTCATTCTCATGGTGGGGTTGTCGTTGGAACACTGAAAACCCTTGACAACAGGATTATGAACAACTCTGTACACCACGGTGTTTAAATAAAAAAATTGAAATTCAAAAATAAATAGAAGTATTTTTCAAAGAGCATATTCAAATGGCCAATAAAAACATGAAAAGCCCTCTCCCCGCCCTGATGAGGCCCTGAATTGCCACCCACAAATGGCTCCTACCTCCTGGACAGTCATGATCCCTGAGGCACACAAACCAATCTGGAAACCCAGCGGCTTTTGGGGCTTTTGGCAGAAATGCATCTGGACTGAGCATTAAACTATGGCACAGTGCCACCCAGAGTGGCGAAAGGTGTTTGTCCCTTCCGCCTTTTCTTCCCAGTGGCATGGTGGCTGACACCTTTTCAGACCCTATTGGACAGCCAGGTATGATATTGCAGTGACATGACACATGGGGTTTCACGGGATGGGGGTGCAACCTGCCCCTCTCCCCGCCCCAAGGAGGCCCCGAGTTGCCCCCCACGAACGGCTTCTGGTTCCTGAAGGGCACACAAAACAATCTCGGAATCCAGTGGCTTTTGGCAGAAATCCCTCCATACTTATTATTAAAATATCAGAAATCCAAAATGCTCTTCATATCAGCAATAGAAAACAAATTATCTAATGATGCCTTTTCGGCAGGTCTGAATGTTGGGGGAAATTCCAAATAATAATGGGGATCTTTTGTCGAAATATTGAATGCGATCAAAGCAGAGACAGTAAAGTGGAAATCATCTGCCACATAGGCGGGGGAGGGGTGGGATGGAGTATACTGGGGTTCTTGGTGGTGGAGGGTGTGCACTGGTGAGGGGATGGGTATTTGATCATTGTATGACCAAGACTTAGACTAGAAAGCTTTGTAACTGTTCTCATGGTGATTCAATTAAAATATATACATATATATACACACACACATATATATATAATTTGCCAAAAAAAACATGAAAAGATACTGTTTCACTAATCATTAGGGAAATGCAAATTAAAAACACAATAAGATACTATGTCATATTTTTCATTAGAAAAACAAAATACCAGAACATAATAAATGTTGACAAGGATGTGGAGAGTTTTAAACACTTGTGTTGTTAGTTGGATACAGTCATATGGAAAATAGTATAATGCTTCTAAAAATTAAAAATATAATTATACAAACCAGAAATTTACTTCAGGTATATATGTCAAAGAATTAAAAACAGGAATTTGAAGATAATTGAACAATCAAGTTAACAACAGAATTATTCATAGTTGTTCGAAAGAGCCAAAAATGGTAAATGCACCCTAAGTATATGTAGAACAGAGAAATGAACAAATAATGTATGGTATACTCATAGAATGGAATATGATTTAATCAAACATGAAAAGAAAAATTTGATACATGCTTCAACAAGGAAGAGGACATTATCACTGTATCACAGTATTACTGTATCACTGTCATCCTGCTGATCATCGATTTGCTCGAGCAGGCCCTGTAATGTCTCTTATTTGTCCTAGCCCTGAGATTTTAGCAGTCTCTCCTTCCCAATGGTGCCGCACTAGAGGCTCTTTCAGGGTCAGGGGAATGAGACCCATCATTGCATTGTTTTTGGCATATGAATATGCTACTGGGAGCTTGCCAGGCTCTCCCTTGCAGGCAGAAAACTCTCGGTAGCTTGCAGGTTCTTCGAGAGGGAAAACTAGGTTATAAGATGCCACGCAGTCCTGCACACCTGGGTTCCTCTGCCGGTTCTTTCATGCATGAGGCTCGTCCAAACATGTGGAGAGGGGTCTTGAGCATGGCTGTGGCTGGGTTCCAGAGGTCTTCAGTTGCTGGAACTCTGTTCGGGGCAGGGAGGGAAATTCAATCCACACCCTCTGAGGGGCCCCAGTGAAGACAGCCAGGCGGGGAGGCAAGAGACTGCGTTGCTCTGTTCCGGGAGCTTGGCTTTATAGTCTCTGGATGTTGGCTGTTGGCTGTTGGCGGGATTACATGGTGCCAGGGGTGGGGGCATTATAGTTAAGTAAAATAACCCACAAAAGGACAGGTGCTGATCCTACATCAGTGAGGTACTTAGAGTAGTCAAATTTAGAGAATGGTGGCCTCTCCGAGCTGACTGAAGGAGATATAGGAGTTACTGTTCAACGGGCATAGTCTTCCTGTTTTGGAAGATAAAAATGTTCCAGAGATGGAGGGTGGTGACGGATGCCTGGAGTATGTACTTAATTGTAGGATAACATTACCAGAGGTTTATTGGGTTGTTCCCATCACAGTGCTCCCTTTCCTCTGTGTTTATTTGTAACTTCCTTTTTTGGTGCTCTGTTGACTTGTAAATATTGTTTTTCTCTTCTCCTTAAGTCCTTTGCGTAGTTTATTCAGAGCCATGTCCTTTTGTATGGGCACAGGAAGACTGTAGTAAATGCTATGCTTTTGTAACCTGGGAGTCATTTGACTGGACATATTTTCCTCCTGGGCGTCTGTTCTCTGGACCTAAGCCTCAGCTGCCCTTACTTCCTAGCACCCCCAAAGGCAGGGTCCTGATGAGGTATAGGATGGACTCAGGGCAAGCAGTGAGCTATGTGCTACGCTGGCATTGAGATGGGCCTGGTCAAAGTGCCTAATGCTTAACTATAAGTTAAGAGCTTGGTCATGGACAAATGCTGTCATGATCCAAAAAGTAATAACTAGATTCGGACCTGCTAGGGTTAGGAATAATTAATCTGGCCTGAGAGCTGTAGTCTGAGTCTGTGGAAAAGATGTTCCCAGGAGAGCTGCCCTACAAGTCTCAATGTACCTGTACCTCTTACTGTGTCCATACAAAAATAATTAGTATTAAGATGTTGATTGAGTTTTTGGACTGGGGAAAGGAGAAAAACACCTTAAGAGGTATTTTGCCCACAGGCAGTTAGGAAGGACTTTGGAATACCTCTAGCTGGTATTTCTGCCCTTGAGCCTGGTGGGCATCAGGAAAGGCTTTCTTATGTTGATTTTGCTACCTGACTGGGTATAGTATAGGCCCAGAGGGCAAGGAGTAGAGAGATGAGTGGAGAGAGGGAGAATAGGGGAGTCAGGGAGTTGTTGGAAGAAGCGGTCAGAGTCAGAATCCAGAGAAGAGAGAGAGAGATCCCAGGCTGTGAGATGGAGTGAGGAGAGATGAGTGGGAGAAACAGGGGACAGGAATGAGGAGCAGTGTCAGACTAGAAAGGCAGCTCAGAGAGACTGGAACATGTACGTGGAGAGAATGAAATAAGCAGCAACTGATCAATCAACCGGCTGGCCCTCATTTCCTCTTCTGTCTGCCCCATGGCCTGGGCCACCCTGGCTGGGAGAAGGGCCTGGGACCACCAGGGCTCTCTCTTGGCGGCCCTGTCAGATTTTTTACACTTATTTTTTTATTTAAATTTTTTATTGAGTCACCATGTGGAAAGTTACAAAGCTTTCAGGTTTAAGTCTCAGTTATACAATGCTCAAACACCCATCCCTTCACCAGAGCACACATTCCACCACCAGGAACCCCAGTATACCTCCCCCACCCCGCCCCTTACTCCCCACTTCTGTAGCTGATAAATTTCACTTACTTTTCTCTTTACTTTGATTACATTCAATATTTCAACAAAAAAACTCACTATTATTGTTTGGAGTCCCCCCCCTCAAAGTCAGACCTGTTAAAAAAGAAGCATTTGATAATTTGTTTTCCATTGCTGACAATGAAGAGATATGCAGTTGCTATCACGGCCATGCAGTTTTGGATTTCTGTATTTTAATAACTAAGTCCAGGGAGATTTCTGCCAGAAATTGCATCACTGCAAGCTTGTACCTCCCTTTTGTGGTCGTCATAAGATGGTGGCCGGGGCTCAGTTCACAGTCTAGAGACATTTCTGCAAGAAGCTGCTGGTGCCCAGAGTAGTTTAGCTGGCCTCCGGGGCCATGGTCGTGCAGCAGCGGAGAGGCCGCACATATGCAGCCATTGGGGTTACATCTCGGTGGAGGGCAGATTTTTTATACTTAATGACAATAAACTGTGCTTGAAAATGACGACTACGGTGGCAAATTTTGTTAAGGATATTTTGCTAGAATTAAAAAAAATATTAGTAAAGGCAAATCCCTAACAAAAGACAAAGTCCAAACACCTATATGATAACTTCTGTAATACCCATTCTTTCCAAGAATATTAATTTTAAGAAGCAAAATAGTCTTTATTGTTGAGAAATTTGTGAAAGAGAATTATTCCACCTCTCATTTACAAAAAAAAAATAATATTTGAAGCTTCCTCTGGGGGATCCCTATGCAACTCCCCTTGGCCTGTCTAGTTCTCTATGGGACTTGTGCCAAGCACACTTTTCCAATCCCTTGTGAAAAGAGAGGGAAAAATGAAGGATAGATAGGCCAGGTCAGTCTCTTCAATGTTTGGAGTGATGCATCTAGGAGTCTGGTCTGCCAGATCCATTGTTGCCAAAAATGCGCTATTGGGTCCATGTAAAGAAGGGGACAATTCCTGGTCAAGAGACAATGGGCCAGATCAGGACTTACCTCAACCCAGTGGATTTTTCTCTCTACATTTAGCTTGTTTCTAGTTCTAAGTCCAATTCTAAGGTCAGTTCAAGACCTAGATGTTCTGGAGGCAGAGGTCCAGCGGTGACAAAACCACACTTTCTGGTTGCTGTCACAGAGACCTCAGACTCTGAAAAATGTCTGAGCTACAGAGGGAGAAGCAAGTGGACACTCAGGAGAGTCTTGCCTGGACCCAAAATTAGGAGGTTGTCAGTAGCTCTGGCCACACCCTTGGTGACTCAGTCAGGAGAAACTGCCTGTGGGTGTGATCACAACAGCACTTCACCTTAACTTGTGGGTTGCCCGCCCACTGTCCCTGATCCTAGCTAGTAGAACTGGCCCCCCACCCTGGAAAATGCCATGAACCTGAGGGAGGCCCAGGAGATGATGTCTGGCTCAGTACCCAGCTGTAGCACCTTGACCCACAAACTTCTCTATGCTTTCAGGGGAGTTTCAGTGTTTCTGGAATGTGCTATGAGCTTTCCCCTCCAATTTGAGTCCCTTAAGAACTACTGCTATGTCTTCTAATTTATATAGACGTAGATGTAAGTACACAAGGCTTAATTTTTAATAACATTTTATTAATCTCTTATAGAAGGGCTTAATGGCTCCTGAGTGAAATTCAACAATCTTCTTTATTTCTTTTTTTATTATTTTTTTTAATTAATGAGTCACCGTGAGGGTGCAGTTACAGAATTTCCTGCCTGTGTTACAGTAACACAATACTCGAGTACCCATCCCTCCACCAGTGCCCATTCTCCTCCATCGATGGCCCCGGGGTCCCTCCCTCCCCTCCCCCGTGCTGTCCACCCCCCACCCCCGTGACAGGGAATTCCTTAATGTTCTCTCTCTCCTTTTGGGTGTTATGGTTTGAATGGAGATACTGGGTAGCTATCATGTTCAATCTATAGTCTGCTTTCAACCCGCCTCTCCTATCCTGAGTGGATCCTCCACTGCACTTTGGTTGGTATTCCCTTCTCTGTCTGAGCTGCCCTCTCCCCCAGCATGTGAGGTCAGCTTCCAAGCTGTGGAGATGGCCTCTGGTATTAATTGCTACTATTCTATTTTATATTCCACCAATGAGTGCGATTTTTCTGTGTCTGTCTCTTTCTTTCTGACTCATTTCACTTAGCATGATACTTTCCATGTTGATCCACTTATATGCAAAATTCATGACTTCATCCTTTCTGACAGCTGCATAGTATTCCATTGTGTAGATGTACCAAAGTTTCTTTAACCAGTCATCTGTTCTCAGGCATTCTGTTTTTTTACAGATTCTGGCTATTGTAAACAGTGCTGCGATGAACATACAGGTGCAGATGTCATTTTGACTACACTTTTTTGCCTCTCCGGGATATATTCTTAAAAGTGGTATTGCTGGGTCAAATGGGAGCTCGATTTATAATTTTTTGAGAAGCGTCCATATTGTTTTCCAAAAGGGCTGAACCAGTCGGCATTCCCATCAGCAGTGTAGGAGGGTTCCTTTCTCCCCACACAACAATCTTCACACACTTTCCTATAGGAAACCTTTTTTTGTCTTATTTTTAGTAGATTATTCACAAAAAGCAATACAAAGTAAATTATTTCAGTTCTGCTTCGGGGGCAGGATTTGGGGTTCAGAATGGAAACATGGTGGTGGGAAGGTGTAATGGTTGTGGGATTGCTGTTCAACTATTAAACATAATCAAATATGGTGAACAACCTTATAAAATAAAATTAAAAGTTAAAAAGAAAAAGAATGACGGGTGTGGTTGAGGTGAGGAGCAAGTGGTGATGACGGTTATAGTAGGATGCTGTCTTCTGCTTACAGATGCCCGGAAACTGTCTGTATACCACCACTCCCCCCAGGAGCTAGGCAGAAACCTCAAGGAATGTCTAGGCCTGTGTCTCTCAAAGTGGGAATTGCTCTCCTCCTCCCTGCAAAGAGGGAGCACTGGAATTTTCCAGGGGTTGTAGCGGACTTGGGTGCAAATGCAGTTGGGGAGCACTGTCATCCCGTTGCTCATAGATTTGTTTGAGCGGGCACCAGTAATGTCTCCAGTGTGAGACTTGTTACTGTTTTTGGCATATCGAATACACCACAGGTGGCATGCCAGGCTCTGCCATGGGGGCGAGATACTCTTGGTAGTTTGCCGGGATCTCTGAGAGCGATGGAGGAATCGAACCTGGGTTGGCCACGTGCAAGGCAAATGCCCTACCCCGCTCTGCTATCGCTCCAGCCCTGGTGAGCTGGGGAGCACTAATATAAGCTTTATGTTCACAGTGGAAACATGGGGTGGGGAAATAGTATGGAATGAAGCTGCTGGAGAGTCAATACTAACTAGTGACCTTTTTAGAGTTTCTAGCCTCCCTTGGTTTTATCTTATCAATTAAGTGGAGATAAGGATAACATTTACTTCCCAGGAGGATGGTGCAATGCTGCACTGCTCTGACACTGCCAAACAGAGGCAATGGGCAAGAAATGGAAATTTTTCTTGTAAGCAAATAAGAAAAGCCCTCAGTATAGCCAGGATGAGTCAGGGCCTACTACTTGTCAGAGTCAGGCATGTCACTGTATTACATACAAAGAAACGTAGGTGTCCATCCAGAGTGAGAATTGGGTCAATGTAAACTTTGTCTCTGCTATGTTATCAGAGTCCTCTTTATAGCTCTTTGGGAAGAGCAGAGGTGAGAAACACAGAGTGGACAGGAAACAGAGGTCACAGTGTTATGGTAATTGCCAATCCAGCTCTGGGTCATCTAGTCCCCATGACAACCTAGTGAGCTGGGCATTACTTTCCTTTTTATACAGAATGAAAAGAAGTCAAGTTGAAGCTTCAAATCAGAGAGAGGAAGCATGTTCCCCAAGGTCATGTAGATGACGTGATAGTGATGTGGAGATAGGGCTAACTTTTAAGCATCTATGTGTCAAGCATTTTTCTAGATGCTACAGATTCACTCATTTGATTTTAATAGCCATGCCTGAACAAATGATATTTTCCCCTGTTTTACAGATGAGAAGTCTCAAACACAGAAAGGTTAAATAACTTTAACAAAGACACCTACTTATGAAGAAATAGTACAGGAAACCTTGCCTGTGGTTGACTGAGATTTGACCCCTGGTGCTCCTTATGGAACCCCGAGTCCACCAGGAGTGACTTCAGGTACAGAGCCAGGATTTAGCCCTGAACACAGTTGGATATGGTCCAAAAAAAAGGGAAAAAGACACTTGCCACTAAGGTAACCATTTATAACTTGAATCAAGATAGTCTTGACCAGAGTTCAGCAAACTTTTTTCTACAAAGGGCCATGTAAGAAATACTTAGGGCTTGCAAACTGTGTCATCCTTATCATTAATATTTAACTTTGCCATTGTAGTGCAGAAGCAGCCATAGACAATGCATTGACAATGAGCATGATTGTGTTCCACTAAAACTTTATGAGACAAACAATGAATCAACTTAGCCCACTGGTCAAGCTGTGGTCTTCACCACAACCATCAAAGTTCTGAGAAATAGCATCATAATCGTTAATAAAATGTTAGGCAATTCTATGGCCTCTTCAATATGATAGAAGAGCCAATTCAGTAACCATGCAACATTACTTATGAAACAAACATACCATGTGTCAAGCAATACCACAATTACTTGGAACAAACCAATGAACAACATAGACAAGAGGTACCTCCTTCTGTGTGACCTTACTTTACAACTGGATGGAGGAGGTAGAAAAGTAATAAACCTAATATTCAACTGAATTTTGCCATATGCTTAAGAAATGGAGTGTGCTCTGCTAAAGAGAGGAATATAGTAAGGACAAAGTGAGGAAGAAGTGTAGGACAGTAAATGGAGATCTCACACTGAGATGATAGTTTATCAAAGAATTAAAGGAGGAGAGGGGTAAAGCCTCCCAATATATCTTGGAGAAGAGCTTTTCTGGTGGAGAAATTGGCTAATACAAAGCCCTGAGGCACAGAACACTTGGCTTGTTGAACCAGGGGTCCATATAGTTTGAGTGTACTGGGTGAGATGGTGAAAGAACCAACGTAAACAAGAGACTATGGCTAATGTGAGACTGATTTGGTGGGCTGAAAGCATGATGAAGACTTGCCTGTTACTGTCAGAGGCTCCAGGGAACCACTATTGATCATGATGAAAGCATGATGAAGACTTGCCTGTTACTGTCAGAGGCTCCAGGGAACCCAGGCGGAGGTTGGGGATCAATGGCTTGAAACTCAGAGTTCCCAGCTTTGATTCTGACCCCAGTATTAATTATGATCCACTATTGGAAGTGCAATTAATATTTTTCTGTTTGGCTTTCACTTCCATAAAGCAAGATAATAATATTTACTACATGAAGTAGTTATTAAAATGATGACATTTTAAATTTTAGATAAATGATTCAGTATGATTTTAGGGACATAGCGAACACCAAATAAAAAGATATTATTTTAATCATCATCATCATCCCGTTGATCATCAATTTTCTCGTGTGGTCTCAGTAATGGCTCTATTTGTCCTAGACCTGAGATTTTAGAAGCCTCTCTTTACTCGTCCTTCCCAATGGTGCCACATTGGAGGCGCTTTCAGGGCCTGGGGAATGAGACTCATCATTATTTTAATAGTGAAGTTAAATTAAAATTGTCATTCCAAGAAAAATTACTATTTTACTACAGAAACTGGGTGTGTGTTTACAAAAGGATGTAAGCATGTATACATGGCTATCTGCATCCTCATCTTCAGTAAGAGGAAGGACCACACCCACCTCCAGGCATTCTCACTCTTACAAGGGAGAATTTTAACTCTCTGCAAGCTGAAGCAGCTTCTGGGGGTACCTCCACGGTTATATAAGGTCTATGAAAAATTGAGATTTTTGTAAAAATAAGATTCCCATTGAAAATTGTGGAGAAGGAAAAAGCAAAAGTAGATACTGCCAAGTACAACGACAGGTTTATTAGTTACTTTTTTTTTTAACAATGGCAGTGTAACAAATTATCCAAAAATCTCAATCTCTTAAAACATTTATTATTTCACACAGATACCCAGAATCAAGGATCAGGAATATAGCACTAGTTGGGTCAAGATGGCAGCCAAGATATCTTGTTGCTCGCCCACAAGGCTGCTGGCAAGAGGTTTCAACGCCTTGTCACATGAGTCTCTTCACAGATCGCTTGAGTATCCTTATGACATGAAGTTGGCTTTCCCCAGGTAAATATTACAAGAATGATGAAGAGGAAACTGCATTGTCTTTTGAGCTCTAACGTCAGAAGTGATACACAACTTCCTCCATAGGAAATATTCACTAGGAACAAGTCATAAAATCAGCCCACACTTTAAAAATAATTAATCCCCATCTCTTGCTGGGGAT
Organism: Sorex araneus; assembly: GCF_027595985.1. Taxonomy (NCBI): domain Eukaryota; kingdom Metazoa; phylum Chordata; class Mammalia; order Eulipotyphla; family Soricidae; genus Sorex; species Sorex araneus. The sequence continues at coordinate 313,961,074 of NC_073313.1, read as the reverse complement.
AGTTTCAAAGAGTCTTTGGACATATTTTTAAAAACAGGTGCACACTATATGTGTTTGAAACAAAATAACAGTCATGAGGTAGTGATTATGTGTGTTAAATTAAAAAATTCAAAATATGACCTTAATATAAATAAGATTTAAATCTTTATATGAAAGAGTTAGCATTGCTAACAATTGAGGTATTTAGAGCGAGAAGGATCAAAGTACTACTGTATCAATCAGGAAACAATAGTGGCCAATTCTGATTATAAAAATGGAAACAACTTTATAAATTTCTAAGCAATGAAATTGTACCCTCAGGGGTTGTCTTTTTTATATCAGAAATAATTTGCAATTATCAATCTTCTCTTGGTGCATAGGGAGCTTCACAGAACTTTTTATTTAATCCATAATCATTAATAAACTGAACAAAGGTACACATTTCCTGGACAACTAATTGTCAATGAGGCCTAATTGAAGGTGTTCCAGAACGATCTCAAAAGAACATATAGTCAGGATTTTCAGGCTTGGAGAACTTTTCTTAACAGAGATTCATTCTCTTTTTCTTTTACTATTTTAGCTCACTTATTAATCCCTTCCTCCATCCATTCTATATTGATCACCACTGAAGCACAGTACAGAAGAGATGCAGACAAAGCTAGCAGAGACACTTGCCTTCAGCAAGTTCTCCTCAAATCTGGTAAGGGACAAGGAGATCCTGGCGTATTTCTTAGTTTCACCTCAAGTGTATAATTTACGAGACCCACAGAAGTGTCCTATGGGCCCACACCTGTAATTCCCTGGGGTTGGTCAGGGGAGCAGGAAAGTCAGTCTGGGCAGGAAGCATTTTACCTTTGCAGATGAAACCCTATTTCTTTCTCTATATTCATTTTGCAAATGAAAGCTTTTTTTTAAAAAAAAGTATTCTGCCTGTCTTCCAACTCTCTGGCCCTTTTTATTTATTTATTTATTTATTTATTCATTTATTTATTTATTTATTGTTCTCTTTTCTATCTCCAACTTATTTCTATCTGGTGAGTATACAACAGTCAATAAATTTGCATAAGTCAGATTCTACACTTAAAAATGTTTCAAAATATGTTTATAGCATTTCACTTTATGAAAGAGATACCATTTTTTGTCCATTAAATAGCTTTTAATATATATTTTTGAATTATGACCTCCAACACTATTTTTTAAAATTCAATCACCATGAGATACTTTTACAGACTTACAAACTTTCATGATTATGTTTCAGTCATACAATGATAGATCACCCCTCACTCCACCAGTGCCCATTCTCCACCCAATGTTCCCAGCATCCCTCCCACCACCCCCATCCCTTCCCATCCCTGGTCTCTGTGGCAGGCACATTCCCTCTTTCTCTCTCTCCCTCTGGGTGTTATGGTCTGCAATACAAGTACTAAAAGGCCATCATATTTGGTCCATTGTCTACTTTCAGCACACACCTCCCATCCTGAGTGATCCCTCCAATCATCATTTACTTAATGGTCCCTTCTACATGGTCCCAGCTGCCTTCTCCCCCAGAATGTGAGGCCAGCTTCCAAGCTGTGATGCAATCCTCCTGGCCCTTATCTCTACTGTCTTTAGGTATTAGCTCCTATTATGTTACTTTATATTTCACAAATGAGTGCAGTCATTCTATGTTTGTCCCTCTCTTTCTGACTCACTTCTTTTAACATGATACTCTCCATGACCATCCACTTATATGTAAATTTCATGATTTCATCTTTTCTAACAGCTGCATAATTGTGTAGATGTACTAAAGTTTCTGTAACAAGTCATATTTCTTGGGCACTAGTGTTTTTTCCAGATTCTAGCTATTGTGAATTGTGCTGCAATGAGCAGACAGGTGCAGATGTCATTTCTACTGTGTTTGTTTGCATATCTGGGATATACTCCCCAAAGTGGTATTGCTGGGTCATATGGGAGCTCAATTTCTATGTTTTTGGAGGAATGTCTGTATTGTTTTCCAAAAAGGCTGGACCAGTTGGCATTCTTACCAACAGTGAATTAGAGTCCCTTTCTCGCCGAATTCACGCCAGCACTGGTTGTTCTTGTTCTTTTGGTTGTATGTCAGTTTCTGTGGTCCATCACAATTTTAAAATAATTTATGGTTTTATAGTGGCTAACAATGGTAGTCAACATACATAATTAAATTGATTGCTTTTCACTAAACCTTTTTATATCAACTCAGGCCCATCACTGGTAGCATTCAGACTTATAACCAGTGCAGTAATTTCACAATCATGTTATTTTACCAGCTAGGTACCAGAGAAAGATCAATCATAGATTGTATGAGCCAAGATCTGTTTCCTAAAAAAAAATCAATATTTGAACAAAAATATTAATTCAAAGATGCAACACAATTTTGGTAGCAAATTAGAATATAAAAGACCAACTATAACTGGTGCCTACAAATAAATGATTCACCAACTACTTCATACTAAAAATAATATATAGCTAGTCTGTTATGATACCGTTATTCAGACTTGGTACGGGAGGATTTTCCTATGCAGAGAACTCAGATTGGAAGGAACTTAAATTCTATGATTCAGTTTTGTGAAATGTGTCAAAAGCACACCTCAAGGTGGGGGGCATACAGAGAAAATATATGTATATTTGTACAAAGAAAAACATTTTCATTAGGTTTCTGATGGGGCTAGAGTGATAGCACAGTGGTAGGGTGTTTGCCTTGCAAGCCGCCGACCAGGGTTCGATTCCTCCACCCCTCTTGGAGAGCCCAGCAAGCTACCAAGAGTATCTTGCCTGAGTGGCAGAGCCTGGCAAGCTACCCGTGGTGTATTCAATATGCCAAAAACAGTAACAACAAGTCTCAAAAAAAATGGAGACATTACTGGTGCCCGTTCAAGCAAATCAATGAACAATGGGATGACAGTGACAGTGACAGTTGTCTGATGACATACTCACAGGAAATTAATGGATTTTCAGGTTTTTCTGCAATGAGTATGTAGATCAAATATCCCCTAAGCAGAACAATTTCATTTCTAGCATTTTCCACTGCTTTGGCCAAGACAGGAGAACTAAAAGAAGGGAGGAACTGAGAGGAAGGAAGGAAGGAAGGAAGGAAGGAAGGAAGGAAGGAAGGAAGGAAGGAAGGAAGGAAGGAAGGAAGGAAGGAAGGAAGGAAGGAAGGAAGGAAGGAAGGAAGGAGGGAGGGAAGGAAGGAAGGGAATAAAGGAAGCAAGGAAGGATGGGAGGGAGGGGAAACAAGAAAAGAAAGATGGGGGAAAGGATGAAAAAGAGAGAGGGAAAAAATAAGGGAGAAAACAAAATGACAGAGGAAAGATAAAACGGAGAAAAAAATTTCCCAAGTTTACTTTCCTCGAGAAGAGCTGCCTGAACCACTGCCCTTGGCACTGAAGCACCCGAGGACCATGGACTGAGTGCTCATGAAGACCTGGAAAGAATCTGGAAGTTCTTCACGGTTGCTGGAAGGAGACCGTCACCAGAAGCCTCCTGCCTGAGGGAGATAATAGGCAGCAGGTGTTTCTGGATTAGGATGATGTGAAATCGCCCTGGAAATACTCCTCCCAAGTTGTGCAATTTCAGGCCTCCTCCCTCATCCATTATTAAAAGGCATACTCAGAGGAGCAGCAGACAGCGCCTGCCCTGCCGGGAGAAAGCAGCATTCCAAGACACTTTGGAGAATTCAGTTCGTCCTACTGGGTTGTTCTACAGCTCTCTCCTGACGCCAGACCCAGAATTCCCCGTGGAGGCTGTTCATATGTTGCAGGACTCAGGAGATTATTTTCTATAGCCCTGGCAGGGGCCCTGAAACCCCGGAAGCTTATTCTCATCTTCAGTTAAGGTTTTCTGTTATTTTTAAAATAGGAAGGTCGGCATCCTAAGGAGCTCATGATGGTCCTGAGTGGGGCACTGTGCTTCCGGTAAGTATGAGTCTGATTTGGCTGCTCTCCTTGGAAGAAGGGAGCTCTGGGTAAACCAGTTGTCCAGCCTTTCCTGGGTGAGAAAGATGTGACAAAGAAAAGCTTCAGAGTTGGAAAGGGTAGCTGGGAAGTTGGGAGTAGGACCGCTCTGCTTTGAGAGAATGTCTTACAGTCTTTTCAAGCCAGGGAGAGCCTCCTAAGGAGCTTCCCTGATTCAAAGGGAGAATGAATGGATGATACAGTGCAGATCAGGCAGCAGCCTGGTCGATTTAAAAAGAGAATAGAAGAAAGACAACCCAGACAGAACCCTGCTGCCACCCCCCAGTGGCTGGATGTGTGCAGCCACTATGCATCCTGATCTCCTTGTACCCCTTTGGGACAAAACGGCAGCAAAATAATACTCTTCAACCAACCGGGCTGTCTGTCCATTGGCATGGGTGGACTCAGGTATTCTGCCATACTCTGGGCTTTACAACATAACTGAGAATTACCCTGGCTCTCTGAATCAGAACCCAGTGCAGCCTTCCCCAGAATATGTTTAAAGGGAACCCGATTCTAATGCATTGCTATAAGCATGGGATTCTGCTTAATTATGTAAATACAGCTGATTCCTGGACAACACAGGTTAGAACTGCTCTGGTTTGCATACATGCTGATTTTTCCTGTAAACTAACAGATTTGATAGATACCTTACGATGTGATAAATGTACCCTCTTCTAAATGACATTCTCTTTTATTTCTCTTATTTTATTGTAAGAGAATAACATATTCTACATGCCCCTTACAGTATATAGGATTGGGTTAATCCACTATTTTAAGGATAAGATTGCTAACCCCAAACAGGCTGTTAGTAATTCATGCTTGAGAGGAGTTCAATGTTATACATGGATTTTCATCTCTGGGGTGGGATAGAGAAGTCAGTGTCCCTAACAGCACCAATCTTTTAGGTTGAACTGTCTTGCTTTCTGTGTTCCCCCACAAAAGTAGTGAAACACAACATATTACTGGCTTTGAAGGAGTCTTACTGAATTATGTTTAACCAACATTGAACCAGTTTTTGCATAGCACACGTTTTCCCAAGTAATCTCTGTTAGGAACTTACTTTCACTTCACGGGATATCAGAAAATCAACTTAGATCATAGATATGAAGAAAATTCAAAAAATAAAATAATTTTAACTTAAAAGAAATTCCCCGCTTTGGAGAGCTATTTGGCCAGGAGAAAGTACATACCCCTTTAGGTCTTCAATAGTAATTTAAAAATCAGATGTTAGGACCAGAGAGATAGTACGATGGTTTGGGTGTTTGCCTTGCACACGGCCAATCTGGGTTCTATACCCTGCATCCCATATGGTCCCCAGAGAACCGCCAGGAATGATTTCTGAGTGCAGATCCAGGGGTAACCCCTGCGCATCTCTGGGAGTGACCCCTGAAAAAAAGTAGATGTTTATCAGGAACAGAGTGCTACTTAACCCAGCATCTTAGTCTGACAGTGCAGATGCTTGGGACCAGAGACAGACAGTAGCTTTCCTGTTCAGACCGAGCTGCGGGTGGCAGAGCCAAACAAGAAATCAGGCCCTTGCCTTTCCACCATAACACATGGAAGAGATCTGATAGGATAGAAGTTTGATGAGGGTGAAGGAGCAAACGCAGCCTCAGTCTGGGAGCCTGTGAACAGGGAAGATTAGGAAAAAGGTTTGTGGTGTCTAAGACAGAGCTATTCTCCGAGGCCCAGGAAAACTGGAGTCTTCTCTTCTAATTCAGTGTTTCACATCTTGTCTTGGTATTTCAGAATGAAAGATGCGGCACTGAAGGTGCTTTACATGCAAGACAACCAGCTTTTTGCTGGAGGGCAACACATGGGAAAGATCATTAAAGGTTGGTAACAAAACACAAACCTACTTTCCTAGTTCTCTCTACACCTCCGGGTCTGAAAGGGTTGATAAGAGTCAGAAAATTGAAAATCAACGCCAAGCCTAATGCAGGGTATAGAACATTAGAAAATCAGACTCTGAGCAAAGACAGATGAAATACATCACCTTCACACAAGGCAGGAAATGTCTCACAGTGCCTCACGAGACCTCTAAACTGGAGTGGCAATATTTTCCAAGAGGAATGCTTGGTCATTCCCACCTCCTTGGACATAGGTCAAACATGCTTTCCTGGCACCCTGACTGTGGAGAAACCTGAGGAAGTTTCCCTATACCTTTAGTCCATATGGGGGTGGGTTTCTGCTCCTGTCAGAATTCCCTCTTCTTTCTGGTGTCCTGGTCACCCAGAGTGGAGGGATTCTAAGCTCCGGTGGCACTAACTGACCTCAGTCTTCTTACTTTGCACATCATCTCACCCAGGAGTGCATTGCTGAGACTATGAGATTGTGTGTGTGTGTGCGTGTGCAAAAGAGAGAGACAGACAGAGAGGAGAGAGAGAGAGAGAGAATGGTTTCTAAGGAGGTCTCCTTTCTGTCTAGCCTAAAGAAATAAGGTACTTGCCATTCAGGTCCTGTTCCCTGAAGTACAGGAGAGGGACAGAACAGGTGACTAAGGCCCCTGCATCTGATCTCCATCTAGGTGAGGAAATCAGTGTTGTCCCCAATCGATGGCTGGACGCCAGCCTTTATCCAGTCATCTTGGGTGTCCAGGGAGGGAGCCAGTGCCTGTCGTGCGGGACAGAGTTGGAACCGACTCTGAAATTGGAGGTGAGTTATTGGGAATCAGGAAATGTTCCTGTCTCGTGACTAATTCAACAGATGAAGAACCCATTGAGGTGTGTCCTCGGGGCCCCGGTGCCTGTTCTGGGGTGCCCTTGCAGGATTCTACTACTGCACCTCAGCTTTTCATGCTCTTGGTTCAAACTCCTCACAGCCCTTGACTCTCACCTGCTATGTCCTTCTGCTCCCAGCCAGTGAACATTATGGAGCTCTATAGTGGGGCCAAGGAATCCAAGAGCTTCACCTTCTACCGGCGGGATACTGGACTCACCTCCAGCTTTGAGTCAGCTGCCTACCCAGGCTGGTTCCTCTGCACTATGTCTGAAGCCGACCAGCCTCTTAGACTCACCCAAATCTCGGAAGATGCCAGCTGGGGTGACCCCATCACTGACTTCTATTTCCAGCAGTGTGACTAGGGTAGTATGCCTCAGAGAAGTTCTCAGCAGGGGCAGGGAGAAGAAGTTACCATAGAATCCTCCCTTCTCTGCTCACAGGGACCCCTCTCCCACTGGTTGGGTGCACATACACTCTCTTCTTTCCCAGTTTGGTCAAATCCTTCTGAGATTTGGGGCTTAGTCTACAGTTTCATTCCTTTTGGGTGGTAGTACTGGTGTGGAACTTTGCAAAAACATGCAAGACTAATGGAGACACATCAGAAGGTAGGGGGTTTCTTAATGACATCCAGAGTTCCTGGGCCTCCAGATTAACACTTTTACAGCAGACATGTGAGAACCACCAGCTGCCCACACAAATTCCTGCCATTCACTACTGCTTGGGAGAGATGCGTGGGCAGAGAGTTAGGGACTAAGTCTCCATATTACCAGCCTCTTAAATTAGGCTGCCATCATATGCTGCCTTTCCCACTTCTGCAGGAGAGGGGAGTGGTGTTAGCGGAATGACTCCCTCAGAAAGTATAAGTGGGGTGCAAGGCACAAGGGGGGTAGGCCTATCAGATCTTAAAACCTAGGTAGTCAAAAATCAATATATGTTAGTTTCTACTCACATAGAAAGATACTCATAATATTGAGAAAAGAAAATTACAAAGCAACATATTACATATTACATAGCTTATCACTCCATTTTAATAATTTAAAAAATGCTATCTAGAGGAGGAGAGATAGAGCAGTGGGTAAGACATTTGCCTTGCATACAACCGTCCTGAGTTTGGTCCCCAATACCACATATGGTTCCCTAGCTGTGCTAGGAGTGATCCCTGAACACAGAGTCAGGGGTAGACCCTGACTACCACTGGGAGATACCCCCAAGGCCTGAACAAATAAAGACTTAAAATAACATCTGTAATTTGATAGAGAAAATAAAAGTCTACAACTTTTGTTTTGTCTTAATTTTAGTGACAGCAAGACAGTATTTCTGTAAGTGCTTTTTGGGGGTTGTTTTTATTTATCTGTATTTTTTCTAAATGAAAGTTAGTATTAGAGAAAAGAAAAAATAATCTTGAAGTAAACATAGTGAACATTGTGTCTAATTTTCTCAACTTCCACTTCTCCTGAATAAAACTTGAACTTCACTGAATCCTTGAGTGTTGGTCAACAGCAGAAGGAATCAGTAGATCTCAGCAAAGCAGTGAAGAAACATGTGTCTGGACTCTCTTAGGGATGGATGGTACAAAAGGGAAAAACTCTGATGTTTGAACCCAGAGTGGTCACATTCCCCATAAAATATCATGGGACAGGATTCATTCTGCAAGGTGGATGCTATGTTGGTTGAATAGTGATCCCTCTCCCAAAGGAAAAATAATCCATGTTCACCCAGGAATCTAGAGTGTGGCTTTATTTGGAGATAGGATCTTTGAAGATGCACCTCATTAAGAAGAGGCCCGATGGAGTAGGGTGAATCCCGCATCTCCCATGAGTGGTATTCCTGTAAGAAGAGGAGATGACTCCCAGAGACCGAGGAAAAAGGATTGGATATGGAGGCTGAAGCTGTGTTTATACTGCAGCAAGGCACAGAGTTATTGAGGCCCCGCTCTTTCCTGCTGCTTCCCGCTCTCACCGTGGGGGAAGTCAGCTACCATGTTGTGAAGAGCCTTGTAAAGAGGCCACATGGTGAGAAATGAGGTCTTCTGCCAAGAGGCACATGAGACATTTCAGAAGCAGCTCCCTGTCCCAGTCGGGCCTTCAGAGCCTGCATGCCTAGCCTGCAGTTTGACTGCAACATAATGAGAACCTCTGAAGTAAAACCACCTTGTCAAGCTGCCCTAAATACCAATTTCCCAGAACTGTGTGAGCTGCTTTAAGTTGCTTGGTTTGGGGATGACTTGTTATACAGCAATAGATAACTAATACATGGGTAAAGAAAAGTGAATGCATTCACGGTGAATATAGTATTCTCCATTATTATCTTCCTTTTAAAAGTAAGTACTCTCCATTCCCCCAACCCTCCTACTGGAGCGTTGATCCTGGAGATGAAGAGATGGGATAGGGGCTAAGGCACTTGCCTTGCTCATGGCTGATTCCGGTTCTGTCCTGGGTACACATATGATCCCCCGAGCATTACCGAGAGTGATATCTAAGCACAAAGCAATGGGCAAGCCCTGAGCACCCCTGGGTGCTTAACTTCACTCACCCTCCTCCTCTGTAGCTTATCCTTGTTGAAAATTCTCTATTCCTGGACGGTTTTGATCTTCCTTACTGATCATGGTAGCTCTAATCAAGTGGTCTGGGGTCTATGTCTAAGACTCCAGTGCCCTTCCTTACCTCCTCAAGGTGACAGAAAAGACCATAGGAAAGGCCCATATGTAAGCCCTCAAGTTAAGAGTTTTCAGAGGGACTATCAAGGTGACCAGGCCAGAAGGGGCTGCCTCAGTGGACTTCACTAGTTACCCCCCAGCTGAAGCTTATTTACGGCAGTAGCAGCGACAACAGCGGAGCTCCTGCCATGAGGTCTCTCCGGGCTGCAGAGAACATAGATTCTGGGATGTGTTTCTGAAAGTGTGTTTCAGACTCCGCGCCAGGCTGTTTTCACTCAGGGCTCCCCAGTGAGGGACAGGTGAGGGCCCTCCCGCTCCAAGGGACCGAGCCCCGGCAGCTGACCTCCACTACCCAACCACTGACACGCTCCAGGCTGCTTTCTGAATATTATAAGGACACTTCCTATCCATTTTCCATAATTACCACACCATATTTGATGGAGTTCAGACAGTAGACAACAAATCATACATATATATATATATATATATATATATATATATATATATAAACTATCACTGTCACTGTCATCTCGTTGCTCATTGATTTGCTCGAGTGGGCACCAGCAACATCTCCATCACGAGACTTGTTTGTTTTTTTTGGCATGTTGAATATGCCAAGGGTATCTTGCCAGGCTCTGCCATGTGGGCGAGATACTCTCGGTAGCTTACTGGGCTCTCCAGAGAGGAGGAATCGAACCTGGGTCAGCCACATGCAAGGCAAATGCGCAAATGCCCTACCCACTGTGCTATTGCTCCAGCCTATATATATATATATATATATATATATATATATATATATATATATGTGTGTGTGTGTGTGTGTGTATTTATATACATATATATATATATATATCACTTGTATCACTTGTCATCCCGTTGATCTTCAATTTGCTTGAGTGGGCTCCCGTAACATCTCCATTTGTCCCTGTCGAGTGCTAGTATAGCCCGCTCCAGCAAATCAAAGATCAACGGGATGACAAGTGATACAAGGATCTTTATTCTCAAGATGTTAGTAGTTAGAGAGCTCCCGGTCCAGACCGAGAACTCGAGAGCAGCCGCACATGAATGGTTCCTCTACTCCTAAAAGACTATGATCCCAAGCCCTAATGACTTCTTCCGGAACCCAGCAGCTTCTTGCAGAAATGCCTCTAGACTGTGAACTAAGCTACAGCTTTCTTTGTTTAAACTTCCTCTTATTGTCCCATGGTATTTCATCCTGGTCTTATAGAGGTTAAAGAGACAACCTTTATAAGGGAAAGGTTTTTCTCTCTCGACCTTTCCTTTCCCCGCGGCCTGGTGACTGCCATCTTATGGAGCCCACTAACCGGAGGTACAAGCTTGCAGTGATGTGAATTCTGGCATAAATTTCTCTGGAATTAATTACTAAAATACCAGTAATCCCAAACCACGTGGCCGCAAAAGCCTCATATGCTCTTCATTCTCAGTAACAGAAAACAAATTATCAAATGATGCCTTTTCGGCAGATCTGATTTTGGGAGGCAAATTCCAATTAACAATAGTGAGGTTTTCTTTTGAAAGATTGAATATAATCAAAGTAAAGAGAAAGTAAAGTGAAAATCATCAGCCACACAGGCAGGGGAGGGGTGGGTGGGGTGGGAGGTATACTGGGGTTTTTGGTGGTGGAACTTGTGCACTGGTGAAGGGATGGGTGTTTGATCAATGTATGACTGAGACTTAAACCTGAAAGCTTTGTAACTTTTCACATGGTGATTCAATAAAAAAAAAGTGGAATAGTTATGAACAACAAAAAAGGAGAGAGAGCTCCCTTATCATTCAAAAGTCTGCCTAGCAAAGAATATACTCATTTTGTGTAATTCCACAAAACACAACAGGACTATGAGTGGAAATTATACATGACCACAAAGTGTTAACCATATGGGTCACACATATCATTATGGCTTATTTAAGAGGTGGTGAGGACTTTGTCTTGGAGATATTAAAACTGAGTTGACTATTTCTCAAGGATGCCATGGACCAGAGTTCTTCATTTTGAGACCAGGATGTTATTCTAAGATCTACTAAATTCTAAAAATTAGTATGTTTTGGCTCACATATCACAAAATATGGATTTAATTCTTTTTTCAAATATTTCCTTATTAGATTCCCAGCAAAATCATAAGACTATTTAACAACAACAGCAACCATGTGCTGTATGTCTGTTGCCCTGCAGTGCTAATGGGTAGTAAACCTTCTTTGGTTGCCTAATTTAATATCCCATGATATTTCCCTTTTCAAAAAGAGGCCCAGGACTGTATGAGTCTGTGAAGAATGATTATCACTCTTTTAAAAAACCCAGAAATTTGGGCTAGGGATGTAGATCAGTGATGGGGGACTTGCCTTGTGTTTGATCCCCAGGACCACAAGAAATGAAATATAAAAAAAAACTAGAAATATCCCATCTCTGCCCATATTTTCTCATCTCTCACTCTATAAGTGTATGGGTATTGCCTACAACTTCCACACTAAACCTTTTGTGGAATTTTGCAGATGTCTTTAGAGGGAATTATAATATGGGTCCTTCAAAATACTATGCTCAATGTTCTACGCAACTTAGGACCATGTGGTTGGCTAGATGACACTTTATTTAGTTAGATGGAAGGTTTTGTGTGTAGAAGAAAATAAAAGTGGATGGATGTAAGTATGATGGAGGGATAAATGACTGGCTGGATGAATGAATAGATGAATGAATTTAACTAAGTAGTGTCAGTTAGAATTCTGTGTTCTCTACCCTTTCCCTGCTCATAATGTATATGTAGCATGCTTTAGTAGTTCTGGGACATAAGGAGCCTACTGGGTCCCAGTGTGGATCTAAGGATAATGTTCTCAGCACATGTGTTTCTTCAGATATTCTGTCTCATCAAGTTGATGTACAACCTAATAGTTCTAATAAATCTATTGTAAGGCAGAAGTTTTTGCTCATATTCCAAACAGGGTAAGATATACAATGCCACTAGATCTTGCTTTTACTCTCCTAGTCACCATAATCTAGCTTCAGTTGCCAATTCCCCTCTGTTCTTTGGTCCCTTAGACAACCTCACTGTTGTCTCTTTAACCTCTATAAGACCAGGATGAAATACCATGGGACAATAAGAGGAAGTTTAAACAAAGACATCTAATCCCTGGACTGTTTATCTGACTGCCCAAACCATAATTAACACTGTCAATGACAGTAGCTACAAGTATAGCCCAATGGCTGGCTTCTATGGAGGTTTTATAGGTGACTCTCTCCCCCTTTAACAAACATTCATTAATGATCCCACCTTCTTATTATCCATACTGTACTGAATACATTGTGAAATCCCTAAGCTCTTTTCCCCCATTCTAGAGCCAATTATAAAGATTGCTGCAGGCCTGACCCAACCCAATTGGACAGTATAAACTCAGCTCATGCCCTGGATAAATCAGTCGGTGGTTCCAGCATCCAGGATTTGCAGGTCAGTGATAGGCAGTATGATCTCTTGTTCTAACTATTTTTTCTTCTTTTTCTGTCAATACCTCTGATTGGTCCTCTGTCTTTAACTCTTTCTGGAAAGCTCTCTGCCAAAACAAAATTCTCATCCATGAAATACAGTGGAATGCTAAGTAAACCTAGAGGCACATAAAAGGAATATAAGAAAATGGTGAAGCAAGTCTTTAGAATATTTAGAGGCTTTGACTTTAGAAAGTAAGCTCAGAAGAAATCTGATAGAAGAATGGTATTCAACAGTGTTTACTGAAGCCTTGAGTATGGGGGGGAGAGGGCACTGTGTGGGGGTGCTTCTTCAGAAATGTGCCAGCTTTAAAAGTCAAGGAAAAAGCTAGCAGGATTAGAGTATCTCTGCCATTTCATGTGCCAGGAAAAGCAGGTCTCTCTTATCCATTTCACCTTCAGTGGGTTTAGTGCTAAATTTCATTATGAAACTTGTATGATCTTGCCAATATTTCATTTAATTATCAATAAATTGGAGGTCCATGGATGAAATAAAACCTTTTAAGATGGCAAGACAGACTAATTATCTATCTAGGTCAACCTTGCCATTCAAATCTGCAGTGGTAGTTTTCTGGACTGCTCATAAACACCAATATGTATCAGGGTGATCAGGGTGTTTGGAGAGAGCTATATGCCATACCTCAGAGCTTCAAGACCTTTCCAACTTTTAGAAGGGAAACACATATCTATATGAATAACAATAAGCAATGTTGTTTATTGTAAAGATAAAATTTAACAGGAGTTCAGAATAGTGCTGCAACAGTAAAGATTTGTTAAACTCTGAGTTGTGGAATCTCAGTTTGATCTGGAAGGAATTTGGGAATTGTAAATTAAGCAATATAACCTTGCATGTATGAGCTATTATTCATGTTTCACCCTGCTTCTTGGGTCACACCCAGCGATACTCAGGAGTTACTCCTGGCTTTGCACTCAGGAATTACTCCTGATGGTGCTTGAGGGACCATATGTGATGCCGGAGATCAAACCCGGGTCGGCCACGTGCAAGGTGAACGCCTATCCGCTATACTATTGCTCCGGCCCCATATTCAAGATGATAATTAACTTGGAAGAACTAAATATTCAACCTGTATATAATGATACTATAACCAATGAATCTTACTACATGGAGATGATAAGGGATGACTTGTGAGGCAGGGGAATCAAAGACAACTCTGCATATACCCAATAAAATATATGAAAGAAATAATTTGCCTATAGAGTGATTTTATGTTCATGAAGAAGTGAGATAAACTCATACAGGTAAATCAGGGCAGATGGTGGTGCAATGGGCATTCACTGTAAATTCTAGATCAGGACAAGAGGTGATGAAATAGTACTTGGAATGTAAGCTCAGGTACTTCACAAAGCCTGGGTTGGATTGAAGGTAGAAAAGCCAAGAATACATAACTCCTATGATTATCCAAAAGCAAAGTAATATTTTGAAGGCATATACTATTGGGATTAGTTGATAAATATGACATGGAGTTATGATATTTATGAGAAGTTTTCAACAACTCCCTAGGTTTTGATCTCCTGACTAAAGAAAGATTTGGCCAGTAAGAGATGAAATTTGGAGGGAAATATTGTGCTGGGAGAAGGAAAAGACTTATTTGATATTTAGTATATTTAATAAGCTATGAAGGCAAGGTATCAGCTCTCCTGGAGATAGAGTTCTTGAATGTAAAGAAGGATGTCCAGTCTGTGCTGAGGGGGCATTACATATAAATTGTAGTTCTGATAATGAGGAATTACTACCCCATGGGACCTGGGAATACAAAAGAGAATTATTAGGGACTTTGAAGGGGAAGCCTTTGCTAAGATTGAAAATTGCAAGTAAAAGTCCCTAATAATTCTCTGGGGACTCTGGGAAAATAAATGATGAGAGAAGTGTAAAGGGAAATGTGCAAAGGAAATCAATCAATGTCAGAATTATGATTAGGCAGTGACCAAATATCAAAGGAATCAAAAAAGAGTCTCCATAGAAGTTAATACAAATCTCAGAGAAAATGGATTTCACATCAATATTGTGAGGATAATGTAGAAGAAATTAGGGTGAATTTCTAGGGACATGGAGAAAGTCTGTACTCTATAGGTGGTGTTTGATCTAATGCAGGGGATGAGGCCTGAAACAGTGTGAAGTGGTATCTAGGGGAGGACCAAGACCTAGGAAAAGGTCAGTTGAGGACAATAAAGTGGGGGAAGTTTGGGGGATGGAGCGCATGATGTGTTCAAAGGGACCATGGAAATGTTTAACCTTAAAACCTCAAATTCTCTGATGGGCTAAGCAACAGGTTTTTCACCCTCACTCACTCAATCACAACCTAACCAGAACTCCCAGGGGTATCTGGTATGGGAGTCTTGAGAAGAAACCTTGGAATTTGGGGCTGGGCCATGACATGTGACTTCTAGTGCCCCAAGGGATCCAGTTTGGCTGCCTCAGACTGAATTTCTGTGGGTTTCTTGAGCTAATGTTGACCAAGTGTGGGAGCAAGTCATAGCCTGCCCTTCCATTTTCACGTAGGGTACTCTACTTGGTCTGCTCTGGCATGTCTGGGCTGAGGAATTATTTAGTCCTTTGCAAGTTAGTATGGTTCAGGCACCAGCAGCTTCAATTTCACTTGACTGCACATTTGAAATGCAGAGTCTGAGGTCTCATCCCGGAACAAAAGAGTATTTTTTTTAATTAAAAACAAGATATGTATTTTAATAAGAGCTGTTGGTAATTTATGTGTTCCTTAGAAAGCGGGAAAATTAAACTAGTGCAACACTTTCCGATGCAGTTCCTGAGTTATCACTGTCCCCTCATATCCTTCCAACTCAGAACCTTTAGCTTAGGAAAGAGCAACCAGTCCCGCAATTGAAGCATGTTTGAGAGCCAATAGATTTAACTGAGAATTTAATTATTAAATAAATGAAAAAGGGGCTGGAGTGATAGCACAGTGGGTAGGGCGTTTGCCTTGCACGTGGCCGACCTGGGTTCGATTCCCAGTATCCCATATGGTCCCCTGAGCAATGCCATGAGTAATTCCTGAGTGCAGAGTCAGGAGTAACCCCTGTGCATTGCCAGGTGTGACCCAAAAAGGAAAAAAATGAAAATGAAAATGAAAAAAATGAAAAATTTTACACTACAAGATAATTTACATTGAGATAGGAAAAATGTTAAAAACAGTTAAAATTGTTACTCATAATACTTTGAACCACAGATAAGAGTTGGAATAATGTGTCTTGTCTTTGTTTCAATGTGTGTGTCTCCTTGTGGGCAAAATTAAATAGAAGCATGATATCACATTATTTACAACTGCACTTCTCTTTTCATACACTTCAAACATGTTTATACTATAAACTTTCCACAACATCATTTTTAATGTGCATATATTTTCCTATTTACTAAATTTGCTATAGTCTATCAATGACTGATCTATGATTGGGCATTTAGTTTCTTTCCAATGTTGTCTCTATTGCCAAAAAAATAATGCAAGGAATCCCCTTAAAACAAAAATATTTTGACAATCTGTTATTTTTCCTTAGAGTGAGGGATACAGGAACATTTTTAACTACATAGAATCCTTACTCATCTCCTAGCCTATTGTCCTTCGTTCTTGCCAACCCTTCAACTTTCAACATAAGGCCAGGGATAGGAAGTGACTTGGGAACAAGTTGGCAGGTCTAGACAAAAAAGTCCCCTGGAATCCAGTCACCCCTGGGGTTCAGTGTAGTTAAGGTGGCAGAAAGTTCTGCAAACAGTACCAACCTGCTCTTCCGCCCCCCTTGGAAAACATTTCTCAGTGCCCCTTTCTTCTGAGCTCTGCTCCTTTCTTCCAGTCTCCCCTCATCTCTTAGATTAGTTTTCTCACTTTGTTTTTATAGTTTCCCTTCTTACTGGGTAAGAATCCAATGTACTCCATAACTTCAGTCAGACCATCCTTGCATTTCACTCTTCTGGTCTCTTCCCCAAGTCCTATTCCTCATGGCCTGCTTGGCTCTAGTTTTCTTCGCGTGCCAAGAAGCTGGTATCTAGGCCAGACCAGGAAGTGAAATTTGAGCCTGGATCATCCTGAATGTGTCAGGTTGGAACCCATCCCACCAAAGTTTCATCCCTGGGAAGTACTCCTAGTTAAACGATTTGAAAAAACCTGTTCTCCAGAGTCCCAGGGAGAGGTGCTGTGCTCAGATCACTATCTTACCTTCTGCCAGACTGGTTATCAAATGGCACCAAATACGATAGAAATAGACAACCTGCAAGTTAGTGGGTGGGGAATTTGGAGGGGTTCTGCAGGCCAGTATTGGCTAAGAGCCTCTAGGGATCTCTCCATCCTGTGATGAGATGATTGAAGTAGGTATCTGCCATCACCCAATTCCAGTCATTCTACTTCTCTAACAACCCTCTCTCCCTCGCCCTCAGCAAGGACCTGTCACTCCTGATTGCAGAAATGTGCTCCCTTCCGATGGCAAGATACTACATGTAAGTCTACCAGAAGCTCAATTTCGTCCCTGAAAGTCTGGGGATGGCATGGAAGGGAAAGAAGGCTGAGTCAGAGGGACACAGCTCCTTCTCACCTTGGAATTCGTAGTGCACCATACTTAGTTAAATCATCGCCACAATAATAATGATCCTGAGTATCTGCATGATGCTAGTCTCCCATCCTGAGAAATCTACAAGCAGAGTTTCCACTAAATTCTTTTAACATATCGAGAAACTGAGACTCAAAGAGGTTACATAAATTGCCGCATGGAGCCAGGAATCAGACTCCACCTTCTCTGCTGTTCTGTCTTCCTTTCTCCAAAAGTTGAGGGACAATGTTGTATCTCAGTGACAGACTCTGGTCTTCTTCTCCCAGGTTGGGCTTCAGATCATCCTTGCTTTATATCTCACCCCACATTTGCATCTTTATTCAGAGTTTGGTGATTTTTGTACTAAATCACTTTGACCCTTTGAGAAATGAGAAAGAGGATAATAGAATAGAATAGAACTGGCCTCTGGGATGTAATTTATTTCTCAGTGAACCTGCCTGCTCCCAGACATAAAATGCTTACCTGGACCCTGGAAGCTTTAACTTTGGGTGGCTGGAAGGTGCAGGAAGGACGCAAATGACCAAACAGATGTCATCGCGTCGGGGGTGGCTTGAATTCTGGTCTCTAAATAGAAAGTTTCAGCAGAGAAGTCCATTGCCCACACATGCTGGCTGTCCAGGCGGGTGGGACGATACCAGCTGTTCAGCCCAGCCTATTTTCAGATCTTTATTTCTCTTGAACAAGAGTGCCTACTTTAAATGCAGCCATTAGGGAAGGGCATTTTAACTAGCTCTTATATAGAGAGAAAAATCTACTAGAGGTCATGCCATTGACCCCAAGGTCTGCCCTCAAAAGGTAACTATGTCTCCATAGCCCAAGAGTGGCTGATGGGCACCTTTGAACCCAGCCGGTCCCCTGAGCCAGGAAGTACAAGACTTTGATGTTGCACATCACCAGGGTTTCCTCCTAGTTCTCCCAGCATGTATTTACCTTCCCAATCTGATCATTAAACTGTTGAACCCACAGCCAGCCCCAAAGCACTATAATCAGGCCCTTCCAGCTCTCTGTGCCCTCCCACACTAGGCAATCTCCCTGGGGCCTACCCAGCACATACCTCCCCTGCTCCCCTGAGCCAGTCGGCCATGCAGCATACTTCCCACCACACAGGATTGCATTTCTTCTGATTTGTGGGTCTTCTCCTATGAAACAAAGAAGTATTTAAAATATGCTAATAATAAACTACAGTTCATTACAAATTCCCTCACTGGAGAAAATAAACATCGTGTGTGTGTGTGTGTGTGTGTGTGTGTGTGGGCGCACACACAGACACACACACAAACATTGCATGCATGTATATATGTAGGGAGAGAGATATTCTCCCAAGCAATGCCCTGAAACTCTTGAGTCCACTGCCATGAATAAGGGGCTAACCTGGCAGTGTAAAGTGCTGGGGACCACCCCCATTCTGCAGTGCTTTGAGAGCACACAATGACAGACTTCAAACTTGGGTCCACGTCCTTGCCAAGACATGTGCTTCAGCCCTTTGAACTATCTCCTTGGTACCTGAGATTAAATATGTTTCAGAACTTGGGGCAAGCCCAGAAAATCTGGGATCACTGAGATATGATATCAAATGTTTCTTGGAGAATAATGAAGAAGCGTGTCGGTCCCTCTGGGCTATTGTATCCCAGAGATACCTGTCAGAAAGCTCTTTCCCCTTCTGGAGGAAGGCACTGGCTTCCTCATTATCCAGGTAATCTTAGGGGGTACAGCTGTTCAAGGAGGCTTTTTCCAGCCTTTGCGCTGACCTACTCCGGAGTGGAACACCACTTTTCACCTATCTAAGAGAAAGGATTTCCCTACCAAGATCTAAGTGTGTGTGTGTGTGTGTGTCTCTGTGTGTGTGTGTGTATGTGTGTGTGTGCGTGCGCATGTGTACGAAGGGAAAGAGGGATTCTCTCAAGAAGTGCCTTGACTGGGAGGAAGAGCTGGGACTCAGGACAGCAGATGGAAGCCGGCCATCAGCCCTGCCCTCTTGTTCCAGAATCAAGGACAAAGATCAGAAGGCTCTGTACATAAGAGGTGACCAGCTCCTGGCCGGAAATCCTGAGACGGACAACTTCTGTGCTGGTGAGGCACTACAGGGACTCATTCCCCTTCTCCTTCCTGTCAGCGCCCATGGGAGGGAGCAGCTGAGCACCACTGCAGGAGGGAGCCAAGTCCCAGCAACCATCAAGGCAGGCTGAGGCCTTGTATGCTTGGCCCCATTCCTTCCTCCAGTCTCGGGCCACGAGCGGTTGCCATGCAGGGCCCCTGATATCTGGCTCTTCTATCTCTTCCCATGCAGAGAAAATTTGCGTACTTCCCAACAGAGAACTGGAGCGCACCAAGTTTCCCATCTTCCTGGGGACGCACGGGGGCAGCCGCTGTCTGGCATGTGTGAAGACAGAAGAGGGGCCCTCCCTACAGCTGGAGGTGAGAACTTGCATCTCCTTCTGGGGACCCTGAAAGCTTTCCTCCCCTACAGGTCCCTTGCCTCTTTTTCTACATCCAGTGCCAAGAACCTTGGCCTCTGCAACCTACAGAAAGCAGTTGTCTGGGCAAAGACCCTCTCTGCCAAGTGCCTTGCTGGCAACATCCCAGAGTGAGGGTCCCTAGGGCTGGTGGTTCAACCAGCTCCCTTCTGCAGTTGGCTACTTTACCCCCCACAGGATGTGAACATCGAGGACCTGTACAAAGGTGGTGAGCAGACCACACGCTTCACCTTCTTCCAGAAAAGCTTGGGCTCAGCCTTCAGGCTGGAGTCTGCTGCATGGCCAGGCTGGTTCCTCTGCAGCCCAGCCAAATCCCAGGAGCTGGTAGGACTCACCCAGGAGACAGAGCCCTCCACCCTCACTGAGTTCTACTTTGAACAGAGTCGGTAGAGTGGCCAGGGACTGAGTTCCAGTCAGGGGTCCTCAGACCCAGCTCAGCCTGTGTGGCAGATAGAATCAGGGCCTCCCAAAGATGCCCAGACTCCAATGCCCAGGGCCTGTGAAAATGTTCCTTTACATAGCAGAAGATCCTTTGCAAGTGTGATGAGTATGGGTGACTGTGTGATGATTGATCCCAGGAATCCACTGTAATCCAGGGGATCCTCTCCTGGGTGGGTGGGGAGGCAGGGGTCAGAGAGAACTAGAGGATGTGATACTGCTAATACTAATGAGTGTGGCTAGTGAGCCAACAAAGGCTATTGGCTTCTATATGTGGGAAAAGGTAAAGGCACTACCTTTCCCTGCAGACACCCTGGCCAGTGAAACCCATTTCAGACTCCAGAGCAGTAAAATAATAAATTGAGCAGTTTGAAGCCACTATGTTTGTGATAATTTGTTACCATAGCAATAGAAAACTATTGCAGGAACTTCTTGGCCCTCACGCAGGGTTTAATATAGGATCCTAGGGAATTCAGAAGGCTAACCTAGTTCCCTCTCTAGTGCATCTATCCTAAGAAATCTCATCAGTGGACAATGTGTGAGACTGCTTCTAATTTCAGTTTAGTTCAAGACTTAGTATTTCCCTCTCAAGTGCTTTGCAGTGAACTCTTTGGTGGATGGAAGTATTGATTTGGGTCTGTTGTTTTGGTTATGAGAAGCAGTGAGGGAGAGGCATTGTGTTTATTCTGCATGTACTGAGTTTAGGGTTGCTGTGGAATTGATAAATCAAAGTAACTCATCAAAATCGGGACTACATGGCTGGACCTCCACTGAGAGTTTGCAGTTGGGCCTGACACAGGCCCACGGAGTTCAAATCTTTCTCATTTTGTAGAGAATCTGTGTTCAGCTTCTAATAGAGGAAGCTGCTCTGGTAAAGGGCTTCAGAAATGGTGTGGGCTACTGTCATCCTTCCTGTCTCGTGCAACTCCTCAGTCTCCACTGGGCAACAACTCAAATGCTGGGATTATCTTGGGCCCCTGGTATAATGCCAGGGCACTAGAGCTTCGTGTCTCCACCACAGACTCTGCCAAGCAAACATTCATAAGCCCATGTAGGAGAAGTGAAATAACTTGCAGAAGGTTGCATGAATCATACACAATGGAGCTCAAGATAAATCTGGCCCAAGGAATCCAGTGCCATTTCTCAAGTTTTTATTCTGCTTTTCATCATATAATTATTTTTGAAAAAAATTTTCATAACAATTAAATTGTGATGATTATGTGAACCTAATTTTTTTCAAAAAGAAATTATTGTGCCAGGTATAGAAAAACCAAACATGATGCAAGAGATACAGTATTCTAGAAGATGGGCTTAGTATGGAAAACTAAACTAAACCTTAATGCTTGTAAAGGAGAGAAACATAGTGAGCAAGAGAACAAAGAAGTGCAATTTAGGGTGAAGCTACAGGTATTCCATGACAATATCAGAGAGGTTTGCAGGAAAAATGGTAGATTTTTTTTTTTAGGAAATGTCTAAAAAAATTTTATTGAATCATCGTGAGGTAGTTACAAGCTTTCATGTTTGGGTTACAATCACACAGTGATCAAACACCCATCCCTCCACCAGTGCACATTACCCACCACCAATATGCTCGGTATACCCCCCCTTTCTCACCCTTCCCCTGCCTCCATGGTGGACAATATTCCCCATACTCTCTCTCTCTACTTTTGGGCATTATGGCTTGCAACACAGACACTGAGAGGCCATCATTTTTGGTCCATTATCTACTTTCGGCACGCATCTCCCATCCCAACTGATTCCTCCAGCCATCATTTTCTTAGTGATCCCTTCTCCATTCCATCTGCCTTCTCCCCTCTGCTCATGAAGCAGGCTTCCAGCTATGGGGCAATCCTCCTGGCCCTTGTATCTATTTTCCTTGGGTGTCAGCCTCATGTGATGTTATTCTATACTCCACAAATGAGTGCAGTCCTTCTATGTCTGTCCCTCTCTGACTCAGGAAATGACATTTGAGCTGAGTTTGAGGAGTAGGACTAGAAGTACAACCATATCCAAATTCACATACAGAGGTTCTGAGAGAAATGGATGAAGTATGTTCAAGCGGCAGTGGACATCTGGATAACCTGGGGTCTGGTAGTTCCAATTTTAATGAGTTACTGTGACTTATCAATTCCATAGAATGACAAAAAGGGTTAGGAGGTAAGAAAGGCCATCAGAGGCTAGATATTGGAAAGCATTGAAGGGAAAATAAGGGTTCTTCTTTATTTATTTAGTCATTTTATTCATTCATAACTTCTAGTTTGCAAGCCATATCAGACAGTGCATAGGGCTCTGCTCTCAGGGATCACTCCTGGCAGTGCTTGCGGGACCATATGAGGTAGTGTATACCATGAAGTTAACTAACCTTAGTTTCTTCTCTTGTGAACTGTGTCCAAAATCATCCAGGCTTCTTCCCACCTCCCAACCGGGTTTTGCTGCAAGGTGGATAAAACATGAAGTACCATAGATTAAAAAGATGTGCTCACCAAGAGAAGATGAAGCAGGGGTCAGACTGACCTTGGAACCAGCACCCCACTGACCTCAGGACTGAGCCAAACAAAAGGCAAATGAGGTGAGTGGGGAGTAGGGAGGAAGCTGAGAGGTGCTACAACTCTGCTAGCAATTGAGTTGACTTCAGGAACCCCTGCTTAAAATCTGGGCCCACTTGAGATTTTTGTTTTTAATTAAAAACAAACCTTCTCTATTTTTTTTTTTAAATTAAACACTTGAGCTCCCTATTCCCCAGCAGAGATGAGGGCCTGAGATCACTCCTGGAAATTTTCAGCCTGGTTGTGTGGCCTGTTGGTTCAATGCTTATGTGCTACAAGGCAGATTTAGAGCTTTTCAGGAACAGTGGTTCTAGGAGTCACCAGGGCTAAACCCAGTGGGGTGCAGGGAAAGTGAGGGGCTTGCAATGCTGGCGATTGAGCCCAAAGTCACACACCTGCAAGCTAATGCTTCATCTTGTTGACCATTTCCCTGGCCCTTCAACTTATCCTTAGATTCAGTGAGAAGATGCAGAACAGTTTTAAGGGACACAGAAGATCATTCGAAGGGCTGGAGCTCAGGTCTGACATGAGTAGGCCTGATATTGGAAAGCATTGAAGGGAAAATAAGGGTTCTTTATTTATTTAGTCATTTTATTCATTCATAACTTCTAGTTTGCAAGCCACATCAGACAGTGCATAGGGCTCTGCTCTCAGGGATCACTCCTGGCAGTGCTTTCGGGACCATACTGATTCTCAGCAACCCATGGTCCCCCTAGCGAGTGCCATCAGGGATACCCTGGTGGCCACGTGGCTAAAGTGGTTATAGACACCGTTAGGACAGCTTGGAAATATCTCCCCACCTCCACTAGCCTCACACCAAAAATAAATCTAAAAATCTCAGCAGTGTTTTAAGCAGAAGATAGTGGAACCCATTAATACCTAGCAATAGCTAGATTTTATACAGGGACACTAGAGGAATTACACCAGTATCTCAAGTAGGTCCAGATTTTTAGCAGGGGTTCCTGAAGTCAAATCAATTGCTAGCAGGGTTGTATGTAGCACCTCTCAGCTTCCTCCCTATCCCCACTCACCTCACTTGCCTTTTGTTTGGCTCAGTCCTGAGGTCAGTGGGGTGCTGGTTCCAAGAGTCTGACACCTGCTTCATCTTCTCTTGGTGAGCTCATCTTTTTAATCTCTGGTACCTCATGTTTTAACCACCTTAGAGCATAAACCCAGGTGTGGGAGGTGGGAAGAAGCCTGGATGATTTTGGACACAGTTCCCAAGAGAAGAAAGAAAGACTATTTCTGTGTTTAGAAAACATGAAGCAGCTCGTACACATCCATTCTGAGCTAGTTCTGGGGAAGGAAAGAAGATACAAAGAGATGCAGAATATATGGTCCCAGTCAATGAGGGCATATAGTAAGGAGGTCAAGGGGGAGAATCTCTGAACAGAAGCCAAAAGTTGTCCATACTTTATATGGAATAACTAAAGGACATTCCAGATAGTACACAGGAAAATCTTGAGTTGAAAATTCTATGGGTACTTCAGGGCACCCATAGAAAAGATGATAGGATATTCGGACTCTGGGCACTTAAGATTAAGAAATGGAAGCAACTTCTGACAGGCACAGTTTGGAGATGCTAAGAATATTTTATCCAACCTCCCACAGCTTGTCCCTAAAATATTTTCCTCCTCCCTGGCGACCACACCAAAGACTTCATTCCTCAACCAGCCCATTGGGGCTGTTATTATGTAAATACCTAGGAGAGGCACTGTAGATCTTATCCATGTCTATCTCAAGGTAAACCGGTTGTTCTGGAGCCAAAAGACTAGTAAGTAGCCCACTGAACATGACACCTTGTGTTATTCCTTCTCCAGAGAGTCCTGACTGGTTTGGAAGACGGGGTGGAGAAAGTGTTTAGTGTGGGTGAGGTGTGCATGAGGGCTGTCTGGGGGAGGGGCCAAGGATGGCCTGAGGGCCAATAAAAATGGTCAGGCAGAAGGGAGATTGTCACAGATTGTCACAAGCCAGGAGGAAGTCCTGACAGTGATTGTATTCCGGCACACTCATGAGCATGAATATCTACACATATGTGTGGCATGTAAACATGCATAAGCATGCTGTGTGTGTATGGATACCCACATAGGCACCAGCTGAGCCTAGAGGAACTTGCCTATATTCCAAGAGACTTGGGCCAATATTCTACAAGAAGTCAGTGTGTTGGTGGTCCCCTATAAACCATGTGTCCTCAGTCTTTCCAACCATGGTTCAAATATATAGCTACACTTCCTTTTTGGCCCAAATTGTCATCTCCAGATTCATGTCCACTTTTTGCGAGCCTCTGAAAATAACCGCTAAAAAATCTTTTACACGAAGATCCATTGCCACCAGCTACAAAAAGCAGAAATGGGCCAAGGAAATCCAAGCCCAGGTTTAGGGAGGAGAAGTCAAAGTGAAGAAGAAAACTACAAAGCATTCTGCTAAAACATACAAACTTTCTGTAAATGAAAGTCACAGAAAGAAACATAATGAGCATCAGCAGGTAAGTGTAGATCCTAACAGAAACACTGCATTTAATTTATTTGATGCATTTTCAGTGAGATTTTATTTTGTGTGATTTTATATTTTAAAATAGTTTGGTAGCAAATTCCAATCCCTTTAAAATTTACAGGCTCCAAGCAATATGGGCCCTGGATCCCAAAGGCATTTGAGGTCGAGAGCCTGCAGTGATGAACTCAGGCTGTAGGGGGCGACAAAGATTAACTCAGTGCTGCTTTGGGGAGGTTGGAGTGTTGTAACTCATTTCATCCCACCAGTATTTATTTTTCTCAGTTTTATTAAGATATATAATTGATGCACAAACCTGTATAAGTTTCAAATGTACAGCATTATGAACTGAATTACATAGACTGTGAAATGTATCCCTATGTTGCATCTCAACTTTTATGGTTATACTCCCGCCCCCCACCCCCCACCCCCCACCCCTCTCCTCCATCCCACCCCAGATGGAGCTATCTTCTGAAAGGAACACATTCAAGCAATTTGGGAGACCAGAAAACCAATGGTTTGAAGCTCAGAAAATAGATTCTGAAGTAAAGAACTGTCTTCTCTTTCAAAGCAACTAATCTCTGGCCCCTCTGCTGATATACTACAATAAAAGTACTTATGTTGTTCTTTCTATTGTCCCTTCTATTTTTCCCTTGGCAACCTCCTTCCCTCCATGAGAGTTTACTCACTTCTATTTCAGTTTCTGTGCAAGAAGGAAAGGCAAGACTTGACTTAGATCTAGTCTTCTCAGAGCCATACCTTTTTTCTTGTACTCCAAAACCTCAAGATCAATGTTGAACACACATGAAGAGCTCAGTCAATGGCTTTGAATGGTTCCAAGCTGCATATGAGAACCTAGAAGATTAGTTTCTAGTATGAAGGAAGATTTTTCATTAAAAAGAGAGCCTGAACCTCATTCAAGACTATGTCCCCTTTGTATCATCCATCTCCCCGCATCCAGACTGAGATAGCATAAACTCATGTTTGGCTATGTTAAATCTTTTTATTTCAGTTTTAGAAGGTCTAGATTCTATTGACCTGATAGTCTCTAAACACAAGATTTCCTATGGTTAAAAATAGGGGCTGGACCTTCTGGAAAACAATTTGGACGACTCTCAAAAAATTAGATATTGAATTCCCATTTGACCCAGCAATACCACTGCTGGGAATATATCCCAGAGAATCAAAAAAGTACAATCGAAACAACATCTGCACATGTATGTTCATCGCAGCACTGTTTACAATAGCCAGAATCTGGAAAAAACCCGAATGCCCCAGAACGGATGACTGGTTGAGGAAACTTTGGTACATCTATACAATGGAATACTATGCAGCTGTTAGAAAAAAGGAGGTCAAGAATTTTGTAGTTAAGTGGATGGGCATGAAAAGTTTCATGCTGAGTGAAATGAGTCAGAAAGAGAGAGACAGACATAGAAAGATTGCACTCATCTATGGTATATAGAATAACAGAGTGGGAGACTAACACCCAAGAACTGTAGAAATAAGTACCAGGAGGTTGACTCCATGGCTTCGAGGCTGGCCTCACGTTCCGGGGAAAGGTCAACTCAGAGAAGCGATCACCAACTACATTGCAGTCGAAGGCCATGTGGGGGAAGGGAGTTGCGGGCTGAATGAGGGCTAGAGACTGAGCACAGCGGCCACTCAACACCTTTGTTGCAAACCACAACAGCTAATTAGAGAGAGAAAGCAGAAGGGAATGCCTTGCCACAGTGGCAGGGTGGGGTGGGGGGGAGATGGGATTGGGGAGGGTGGGAGGGACACTGGGTTTACGGGTGGTGGAGAATGGGCACTGGTGAAGGGATGGGTTCCCAAACTTTGTATGAGGGAAGTGTGATCACAGAAGTGTATAAATCTGTAACTGTACCCTCACGGTGATTCTCTAATTAAAAATAAATTAATTAAAAAAAAAAAAAAAAAAGAAAATGATGGCTGGAGGAACCAGTTGAGATGGGAGATGCATGCCAAAAGTAGATAGTGGAACAAACATGATGACCTCTCAGTGTCTGTGTTGCAAGCCATAATGCCCAAAAGTAGAGAGAGAGTATGGGGAATACTGTCTGCCATGGAGGCAGAGGGAGAGTGGTAAAGGGGGGTATACCAGGATATTGGTGGTGGGAAATGTGCACTGGTGGAGGGATGGGTGTTTGCTAATTGTGAGATTGTAACCCAAACATGAAAGCTTGTAACTATCTCACGGTGATTCAATAAAATTAAAAAATTAAAGAAAAAAAAAAAAAAAAAATAGGGGCTGGAGCAATAGCACAGCGGATAGGGAGTTTGCCTTGCACTCAGGCCGACCTGAGTTTGATTCTCAGCATCCTATATGGTACCCTGAGCACCGACAGGAGTGATTTCTGAGTGCAGAGCCAGGAGTAACCCCTGTGCATCGCCAGGTGTGACCCAAAAAGCAAAAAAAAATAAATAAAAAATAAATGTTACTGAGCCAGAAAGATAGTACAGGAGGTAAGTGACTTGTCTTTCACAGTCAACCGAGTTTGATCCCCTAACCTCACTTATGGTTCCCTGAGCACTGCCAGGAATTGATTTCAGAACCAAAAGTAAGCTCTGAGTACAACTGGGAATAATGCCAATTCCAAAACAAACAAACAAAAAAAAAATGAGGAACAAAATGAAAATGCCAATCTCCCACTTCAAAACGGCTGACTGAAAATCATGGAGTTGAGCTCAAAACCTGAACTTTTAGGAAAACTCTTGGTTCTCAGGAAGACATAGATCTCCAACTTATACTAGAATTTGCTTTTTTTATGTTCAGCCATACAGAAATTAGATCACAAGCAGTATACTGTACGTGACACTCCACATGCACTTTGTTTCCATGACTAAAGGGAATCATTAAAACAGGAAGTTGGGAATCAAAACATAACTACCTTTACAGAAACATGTGCTGACAAATGTGACCGAGGCTGTCACTCTCTGCTTGTGCTAGGTCGTCATAGAACAGTTCGGAAAATCTTCCTCAGTGTGAGAAACTGCTCATCAATCAGTCAGTCGTTACTTTGTCACACACCCGAGGCAGAGGGGAAGTGGATGGGTGATCAGCATCAACAATCAGGGAAGCATAAAAGTTTTGTAAAACTCACTAGAATAAATTCTACTAGGGACTGTACACCCAGGGATGCAGTTAGGAGCTTGCTTTAGGGACAAGGACTTAGGTTGGTGTTACCGCCTTTCCTGTTTTGGACGTTGGTGTCTCTCCCCACTGTGGTGTCCTTGGTTATACTTTTGTTCTACTTGTAGATGGCACTTCCTAAGTCTTCGAAATATTTAACTGAAGAGACACCATCTCAGTTCCCAAAAAGACCCTGATGATCTGGATGGATGTGGATGTGACAGCCTGTTTCCCAATCACTTCAAATACTCTGCTGGTAGTGTGAGGATGGATGTTCTTAAGATAGCCCATATTCTTATCCCATGGTGCCAAATTATGAACTCCTAAGGTATTGAGACTAAGCATTTTAATTTATTTCTGCTCAGAAATGAACACACAGCTGCTCAGGTTCCCTCATACAAATGTGTAGGTCATACACAGAAGGTTTCTAGGCAAAACCATCCACATTTTGATATAGACTTGGATACCTACTCTACAGTCTTATACAAGTTGGCAATAAAATGCTTCATACTAAAAAGGCAGGTATTCTAATTACTTTCTAGCTGATGAGACTAGAATCAAAATTGAATTGAAGTGAATTCACTTCACATTTCAACTCTACCAATTCTCATCTAGTACATTGGAGTGTCACAATCACATGCTTTCATGTTCCCACAGTGCATCTGGAAGAAACTCTATGTGCTAATCTTTTAAGTGTTTATATCCTTAAAGAATATGAAAGTGCTTTTAAAGCATTATATTCAAGATATTCATTTATCTATTGTTGTGAAATAATGTCCCCAAACTGTCTTTTTTTAAAAAAATGTAAAAGTCAATAGCCATAATCTGGAAAAAGCCCGAGTGCACAAGAAGAGATGAAACTTTGGTACTATGGAATATGTGGAATGGAATACTATGCAGCTGTTAGAAAAGATTAAGTCATGAAATTTGCATATAGGTGGACCAACATGGAAAGTATCATGTTAAGTGAAATGAGTCAGAAAGAGAGGGATCGATGTAGAATGATTGCACTCATATCTGGAATATAAAGAAACAGAATGGGAAACCAACACCCAAGAGTAGTAGAGATAAGGATCAGGAGGTTTGCCCAATGGCTTGGAAGCTGGACTCACATGCTGGGGGGGAAGACAGCTCAGACATAGAAGGGAACATGAAGTAAAGTATGTTTGGAGGACCTGCTTGGAATGGGAGATTTGTGTTGAATGTAGACTGTAGATCAAACACAATGGCCACTCAATGCCTCTATTGCAAACCACAACACCCAAAAAGAGACAGAGAACAAAAAAGAATGCCCTGCCACAGAGGAGGGATGGTGGGGATGGGGTGAGGGTGGTGGGAGGGATGCTGGGACCACTGGTGGTACAAAATGGGCACTGGTGGAGAGATGGGTACTCGATCATTGCATGACTGAAATGCAAGCACCAAATTTGTAAGTCTGTTACTGTACCTCTCAGTGATTCACTAATAAAAAAATTTTTTAATTAAAAAAAATGTAAAAGTATTTACCCTGCTCTTGAGTCTGCAGTTGAGTGGGGTTCAGCCTGGGGCTCAGAGGGTGGAAACTGGAACAACTGAATACTTCTTCCCTGATGGGGTAGAGGTGAACCTTGGTTCCTTAATGCAGGCTGATCCAAGTGGTTCTGCTCTTAAGGTTTCACTCCAGCATGCTGACTGGCTGCCAAGAGTGCCTTGAGAGAGAACCAAGCACTATTTGCCAACTTTAATGACATCGCTCTGGAAGCCATTCAGCATGTCATCATTCGAAGCGCACAGCTTCTAATGCAGCCCACCTTCAGAGGCAGAGAAATTAGACCCTACCTAGTAATGATAAAAAATCTCAAGTACTTTATGGGGGTATTTAATTAACTTTCCCTCTCTTTTGGGGGCACACTCAACAGTTCTTGGAAAGAGATGCAGTGGGGGCGGGGACAGCTTTCAGGAGCAGGATCGAACCCAGAGGTTCTACCTGTAAAACAATAACAACACATGTCCAATTAGGGCAGCAAACTAAATATAGTTCTTTTAAAATTCTTTTGGGGGGCATCACATTCAGCAATGCTCAGGGGTTATTCCTGGCTCTACACTCAGGAATTTCTCCTGGGAATGCGTGGGGGACCAAAAGGAATTATGGGGATCAAACATGGCTTAGGCTTTATACAAGGCAAACACCCTGTTTGCTGTAATATCACTCTGGCCCCTAGAACAACAAATTAAAAATACAAGTTTCTTTTGGGGAGTTAATTTTACAGACTATGACAACTTTTTATACTTTTGATATTTTATAAAGATACTCTTGTTGCTACTGAGAGTATCTGGCCCATAGGGCAGAGCCTGGCAAGCTACCCGTGACATATTTGATATGTCACGGGTATTTGACATATTTGATATTTGATATGCCAAAAACAGTAACAGTAAGTCTCACAATGGAGACATTACTGGTGCCTGCTTGAGCAAATCAATGAACAATGGGATGACAGTACTACAGTGCTACTCTTGTTCAAGTTATACTTGCAAGGGTTTATTTCTTTTAAAAAAGAAGAGAAAAGTTGGTGACAGTAATAAGCACTAATGCAAGTGTTATTAATATATGGGGGTAAAAGTGATAGTTTGTGGTCGATCTCAACATAACACATTTTTAAATGAATAACCAGAATTACTTGGTACTTCAGAATGACTTCTTTCCCTTTGAATCTGTAAGGGAGAGAGGACTCCTGTATCCCTGAAACTTTGCTAGTTGTGAAGACTAGCCCCATGGGCAATTTATTTGTATGACAAATAAGCACCAGGTCTTTGGGTTTGATTTTACGAGCAAAAATGAAAATAAGACAAAATAGATTTCAGTTTTTAATGGTGGAATAAGGAGCAGAGACCTTCTTTCTGACCTTGACTAAACTTGAACAAGAAAAGGGGGAATATAGTTGGGACTGCACAACAGCTTCCAGGAGAGGACTGAGCACACTAATGCACGCCCTCAGCACAAAGTCAACTACAGAAGCTCTCATTGTCAGAGACAGGAACTGAAGATGTGAAGAACTTAGGGAGAACAAATGGGACAATCTGAAAAAAGTGTATGGACAAACATTGTCTCACAGTAGTGTTCCTGTTGCTGCTGGAGAGAAGGTAAATGGAAAGAAGAAAGTTTCATTTGTTTTAATGTGGGCTGAAGATTTATTGAAAAAGTCTTCTACTAGTTTCTGTTATTCTCCATTAAGCAAGGGAATAGAAGGTAGGATTGGGGACTGAAGAAAGAGAAGAATATTTTAATTATTTTCTGTAAAAGCAAGACTGCCACGAAAGTACAGAGACAAGAAAGAGTTGCTAAATCGTTGTAAAGGTCAGCTTAATTAGGTTCTTGTCACTGTGTATCAGTGTCACCTGTCATGTTCTCCCCAGATGCTTAGTGACATTGGTATAGGA
The DNA here is from genome assembly GCF_027595985.1 of Sorex araneus. Taxonomy (NCBI): domain Eukaryota; kingdom Metazoa; phylum Chordata; class Mammalia; order Eulipotyphla; family Soricidae; genus Sorex; species Sorex araneus. Next base: position 313,929,166 of record NC_073313.1, on the reverse strand, counting down.
TGAAAATGAGTAGATAGTGGATAGATACAGAGTTTTGTCAGACAATGAAATTGAAGAACAGAGTGTGGGGTGGAGGGGTGAGGGGAAGAGATTTGGGGTAGGGGGAGATAGCAATGGGAAATATTGATAAAAAGTCCAAGAGAAGGTCTGGAAGAAAGTGAGAACAGAAGGAGGTGATGGAGCTCAGTTGAACAGGTAAAATAACTAAGCAGGGGAGAAAAAGGAGAGACAGTGAGATAAAGGAGGGAAGAAGGGAAGAACATACAAAGTACTCTGCTCAGAATGGACTATTTTGCTTTCCTTTCTGTCTTGCAATGTTATGGGTTGAATGCTTGTGAATTCATGCTTGTGCTAGGCTTGAACTTACTTACCATTGAGCCAATCCCTGGGCTGTGCTTGAGCTTTTATAGGAGAAAATTCTGTGAATGATTGCAGGACACAGGGGATACCCCTGGGGTTGTTAAATTCGGGAGAGTGGAAACATAAATCACTAGAGGATAGAAGTCAAGAAAATAGCAGGTGAAAATTACAGAGAAAAGTGTAAGATTGTATAGATTTCAAAGATCCAGGGCACAGAAGACTCAGAGTGGAGGGAAATAGGACTATTGAATGAAGACAGGGGTGTAGGGAGGAGGCAGGGATCTATTTGTCAAAAAACTGTGTCCCAGCAGCAAGTCCAGGAAGACACCAGTGTCGGAGATCTCTCTGGGCTCCATACTGGACCAATTTCACTGGGACACCTCAGTGTGCAGTCTCCTCACCTACTCCAGATGGAATTCCAGTGACCAAGAGCTTCCACAAGCGAGGCCCAGGTATGCAGGTTCCAGGACTAAATCTCTAGAACACATGGCGGCAGAGGACCCAGGTTGTCCTTCCCTGAGTCTCTGCCTGCCCAGTTACTGGCTGTCACGCCCACAATTTGCCTCTGGGTGCCATCTTAGCGCACCAAGAGCCCTGACCCAGAGACACACAGTTGACTCCCAAAATGGGTTTCTGCCATACAGAGATGTCTCTGGAACCCAACGATTTACAATCTAGAAATTCACATTTATAATTGCGGCAGTTCGAGCTCTCATGATATTCAAAATGAGCAATGGTAAATAAATTAACTAGCATCTGCCCCTGGCAAGTAGGCTTGAATGATGGTGGGAAATTTCAAGCAAAAAATAATGCACCAAATTGGAGAGACAGTATTTGGGAATTTGTCTGCCATAGAGGCAGGGTGAAAACTGGGATGTGGGTAGTGGAAAATGTGCACTGGTGGAGGGATGGGTTTTCCATCATTGTATGGCTGAATCTCAAATGTGAAAGCTTTGTAACTCTATCTCACAAACTCAGACAATTTCACTGTCACTGTCACTGTCATCCTGTTGCTCATCGATTTGTTCAAGCAGGCACCAGTAATGTCTCTCATTGAGAGACTTATTGTTACTGTTTTTGACATATCCAATATGCACGGGTAGCTTGCCAGGCTCTGCCTACTCTCGGTAGCTTTCTGGGCTCTTCGAGAGGGGCAGAGGAATTGAACTTGGGTCGGCTGCGTGAAAGGCGAACGCCCAACCGCTGTGCTATTGCTCCAGTCCTCAGACAATTTAAAACAGAAAAATACATTATTTTTTTAAAATTACCATATTGTTCCCAGAATCAATTGATAGGGCTGAGAACCAACGTATAAAATGAGTAGAAATCAAGGGAGACTTATTACAAAGAATTACAAAGAGGGGAGATTGATTACAAAGTGGGGGAGATTGAAGGATAAAAGCCTGATGGTGCCTTCAGACTTCCAGATACCCCAAAATTGCTTCTGTACCTTTAGCCAGACCTTAACAACTTGGGGCCAAGTTTATCAAGAAATTAAGCAGCCAAAAGTTAGGTATGTGGGAGACACACATACAAGCCACTTCCACTTAGCTATACAAGCTCATTTATTGGCCTTAATTCAGAGACCCATAAATCTCAAAAGAGATAAAAGATGCAGTTAGGGCCTGTAGCACAGAGGCAGGCAGGAACCCATGCCACACTCGGGGCTACTTCCCATGTGCTCAGGCCAAGCCTCGTGCATGAGTGAAGTCCTACGAAACCCAGGTAACACAGAACTTTGTGACCTTGGACACTGGTCTCAAGGGGACCAGGAGCAGAGATCCACTGCCCGCTATCCCCCAGTCTCTGGGGACCCAGGAGTCACACTCATAAGACACTTCCTGCTGGCACCAGATAATCTCGTCATCAGCTACTGTCCAGATCACACGGCTGTTTCTCCTGAAAGGGAGCATAACATGATGCCCCCATAACCTTGCCACCGGACTCCGTGCCAGACTGTTTCACAAGGGGTGCCCCAGAGGGGGCAGGTGAGAACCTTCCCTGCCCCAAGGGACCCAGCTCTGTTAGCCAAAGACCTCCACAACCCAACTGCCACCATGCTCAAGGCTGCTCCCCACACACTCAGGCCGAGCCTCACATATGAGTAAACATATTCCTGGACTGCGCTGCTGCAAAAGCAGCCATGTGACACATCATAAAACACGCCCTACCCATTATCCATAATTACCACACCACATTTGATGGGGTTCATATAGTAGGCAACAAATCATAGAGGGAAATATATATATGCATATATACATATTTTCAGATATGTATACCAAACCTCACACCACCCAAACTTTAACAACATGTTAATGATATGTATAGAATGTCTTAATGGTTCCTGCCAAAATTAAACAATCTTCACACTGTCTCCTATATGAATACTTTTTTGTAAGCATGTTTAGCAGTTCTTCATAACAGACAATATGAAATATATTACTTTTGTTGTGTTTCATGACAGGGATTGGGGTTTGGGATGGAAACATCCCGAATTTGGTGGCGGGAAAGGGTAATGGTGGTGGTATTGGTGTTTGCATATTCAGTATAATCAAACATTGTGAACTAACTTATAAAATTTTAAAAAAGAAATTAAAAAGTAATGTGGAGTTCATGCCCAATTCAACAACTTAATCAATGGCTGAGTAAATAGCAGTGCTCCTACATTATAATAAAAAAAAAAAGGTAAAGATCAGCCACTCACAAAAGAACGTGCTTTTTGATGTTGGTATCTCTTCTTAAAAGCTGACCAAATGGAGATTTTGAAGTTAGAAATATTTATATTAGTACCATAGTATTAGTTGAGTCCTGTCTTGGGAGAAGTAACTCACAATGAGATGCCTCGTAGGATTATGTCAGGCCACTGACTGGACACTGGGAAAACACAGAGGAATGATTGTTGGTATGATGGATGTGGACCTAGTGGTGACTTGTGGAGAGACTGAGCTGAGTGCATTACTTGCTGGAGTCTCCCTTAGGGCCATGTTCATATCCCACAACACAAAGGAAGACACTGAGGCACAGAGAAGTTAAGCAACTTGCCTGAGCTAGAAAGTTGCACAGGCAAATCAAATTCAAACTTTTTTTTTTTTATAAGAGTGTGTCTAACAATCCTACCCAGCCAATTTAGAGAGCACAAAAAGACCCAACTATCCTTGAGGGAAAAAAGAAAGATGGTTAGTGGCTGGAGGAATCAGGAAGACTCCAAGAGGAAGTGGTTCTCCCTCAGGTCAAAGAGAACCTTCGGGATTTCAACAGAGAAACATGTGCAAGAAGGAAGCAGTAACAGTCTGACGAAGTCAAGTATACTAAGGGTTTGGGGAGGATCACAGAGATGAAGAGCTGATGTCAGGGTGTGTGCGAATGCATGGAAGGTTGAAGGAGGGTGATATATTATGAGGTGATCTTTTGTTTTTATATCTTTAATTTATTTTCGGGACTGGAGCAATAGCACTGCGGATAGGGCATTTACCTTGCATGTGGTCGACCCTGGTTCGATTCCTCCATCCCTCTTGGAGAGCCCAGCAAGCTACCAAGATTATCCTGCCCACACGACAGAGCCTGGCAAGCTCCCCGTGGAGTATTTGATATGCCAAAATCAGTAACAAGTCTCACAATGGAGATGTTACTGGTGCCTGCTCAAGCAAATCGATGAGCAACGGGGTGACAGTGCTACAGTGCTACAGTTATTTTATTTACTGAATCACTGTGAGATACAGTCACAAAGCTTTCATGATTGAATTTCAGTCATAAAATGGTTGAACACACATCCCTCCACCAGTGCACATTTTCCACCACCAATGTCCCCAGTATTCCTCTCGCCACCCTCACCCTACCCCACCCCCTGCCTCTATGGCAAGCAATTTCCCTCTTACTTTCTCTCAACGGCATGACAGTGACAGTGACAGTGACTTTCTCTCTACTTTGGGGCATTATGGTTTGCAAAACAGATACTGAAGGGTCATCATGTTTGGTCCTTTATCTGCTTTCAGCACACATCTCCATCCTGAGCAATCCTTCCAACCATCATTGACTTAGTGATCCCCTTCTCTATGCCAGTTACCTTCTCCCCCAGCTCATGAGGCAAGCTTCCAACCATGGAATAATCTTCCTGGCCCTTGTATCTTATGTCCTTGGGTATTAGTCTCATGTTATGTTATTTTATATTTTACAAATGAGTCAGTCATTCTATGTCTCTTCCTCTCTTTCTGACTCATTTCACTTAGCATGATACTCTCCATGACCATCCACTTTTAAGCAAATTTTATGACTTAATTTTTCCTAACAGCTGCATAGTATTCCAGTGGGTAGATGTACATAGTTTCTTTAACCAGTCATATGTTCTCTGTCACTGGGTTTGTTTCCAGATTCTGGCTATGGTGAACAGTGCTGCAGTGAACATACAGGTGCAGATGTCATTTCTACTGCGCTTTCTTACACCCTGTGGGTGTCTCTTGTAAGGCCCTAGATTGGATTGATGCATTCCTTTAACAGTTTGGGAAGTTTACTCAGGAGTCATAAACACAAGATTTGTTTTGTGTTTGATCTTTGACACCAAATAATTCCCCAAACACTTTTGGGTATGACCCTGGTGGCTACCAGCACCATTAGATCTGAGTCGCACCACATCCACCAGCTCTACCACTAGACTCTTCAGCCAGGTTGGCTGAGCATCTCACAGAGCAAAGTGACCCTGGGTCTCCTGAGCACTGCTTGGAAGCCTACCACTACTACCACCAAAAAATAAACAGAATTAAAAGCATTCTGTCCAATAAGCAGTTTCCTTCTGTAGAAGAAGAGAGCTATTCATTTTCATATTAATTTAAACATCTTTTTTTCTTGCTTTTTGGGTCACACCCAGCAATGTACCGGGGATACTCCTGGCTCTGCACTCAGGAATTATTCCTGGCTCTGCTCAGGGGACCATATGGGATACTGGAAATCGAACCTGGGTAGGCTGTGTGCAAGGCAAATGCCCTACCCTCTGTGCTATTGCTCCAGCTCCATTAAATTTCTTTCTTTTTTGTGTGTGTTTTGGGCCACACTTCTGGCTCTGTGATCAGTGGTGTTTTAGGGACCATATGGGTGCTAGGGATTGAACCAGAGTCAGCCGCACGCAAAGTAAGCACCTTTCTCCCCTGTGCTATCTCTCCAGCCCTATTCACAATTTTTGATTCTTAGAGGACAGGAGGCTTAAATATAATCGCAGCTATGATTTAAACAACCCTTACAAGCTGTTGGATAATTCATGCCAATATTTTTTGGGGTTGGGGACCATATTTAATTTTATTGTTGTTTCTATTTGTTCTCCTTTCTTTCATTTTTTATTGTTGCTGTAATGACCAGTATCTGCACATTTGATTATGGTGCTCACACATACTTTGTCACAATGTACAGGAGAATTAAATGCTTTACTGTTATGCGTGGACTGCCAAAGAGCAGAGCCACTGAGATCTTACTTGGGAGGTGGAATAGTGCCAGGGATTGAACAAATGGCTTCATGCTTACAAGGCAGGTCCTCTGCCTCTCAGCCATTACCATGCCGTGGGAAACTAACTTTTAATTTTGATAGAGGTATTAACAAAAATAGCAAGTTGCATTTGTTATAACAATTATTTCACAAAACAAACACAGTTTGTACACTTCCAGTCCCCCACAAAAATATAAGACCTGGAAGAAAGAACAACCATTCCCCCACCTCCCCAAAAAACAAATTGTCAAAGCACCCACCTTATTAACATGTGAAGTACAGGACTTTCACTTTTCTCATTTTATTTGTCCAACTGTTATTGATAAGTAGAAACTGCAACTCTAAAAGATCTGGCATGGGTTGGAGTTGAAGAAGAAATTGCAGCTAGAGGAAAGATTTTCAGTCCTTAGGAAGCTTGATATTGTGGTTCTAACTGGGAGTGGGCTAGGCGGGGCCTTTGGATGTGTGAGTAACAGGGCTGATAGGGATGCACTCCCTCCCATGACCACAGGAATCATGACTAACGGATCCAGGTCAAACATGCATGGTCCTGAGCACCGAACTCCTGTCAGCTATGCCAGTGCACCAGAGAGGGCTTGCAACCTGAGACCTTTTTTGCTCTGTCTGTACTGGGTAGTGGGACTGAGAATAGATGTTATTGGCATTTCAAGATACTTTACACATAAGTATCTGTGGAAATATGACAGTGGCAGGTTAAATTACATTCTCCAAAGATGCCCATAGCCTTCTGTATGAAACTATTTGTCATGTTTCTTCATATGGAAAGAAGCTTCTTTGCAGATAGGAGCAAAGACCCCCAAACAGGATGGTTGTCTTGGATTATTCAGGTGGGCCCAGTGTAATCACAAGAGTAAGCAGAATAGGAAGTAGCAGTGTGAGTCAGAGTAGACTCTGTGACAGAAGACGCCGGAGCGCTAAGGCACAAGCCAACAACATAGGTGCCTCTAAAAGCCAGACAAGGCCAGGGAGGGACTTACCCAGACCCTCCAGCAGAAGCACTGACCCACTGAAACCTCGTTCTTCTCCTTGCAACATCAGTGTCAGACTCTTAACCTACAGAAGTGAAAAATCATAAACGTATATGGTTAGGCATTATCTTTGTGGCAACTTGTTGCTGTAGTACTAGTGAACTGATGCAAGGAAGGATGTGCCATCAGTACAGATAGAGAAATCTGAAAGGCGGATTAGAAATCTGGTGGAGTCTGTTTGGGGTGCTCTGGTGTCATATGTAGGATGTACAATATTGGTGAGATGTCCACCCAGCAGCTGTCACTTTGTTGTTTTTTTTTAAATTTTATTGAATCACTGTGAGATAGTTACAAGCTTTCATGTTTGGGTTACAATCTCACAATAATCAAACACCCATGCCTCCACCAGTGCACATTCCCCACCACCAATATCCCGGGTGTACTCCCCCTTTCCCACCCTCCCCCTGCCTCCATGGCAGACAATATTCCCCATATTCTCTCTATACTTTTGGGCTTTATGGCTTGCAACACAGACACTGAGAGGTCATCATGTTTGGACCATTATCTACTTTCAGCACACATCTCCCATCCCAACTGGTTCCTCCAGCCATCATTTTCTTAGTGATTCCCTCTTTATTCCATCTGCCTTCTCCCCTCTGCTCATGAAGCAGTCTTTCAGCTATGGGGCAATCCCCCTGGCCCTTGTATCTACTGTCCTTTGGTGTCAGCCTCATGTGATGTTATTTAGCAGCATCTGTCACTTCGAAGACAGAAAAGTGAAAAAAAATTTCTGGAAATGTTACATTGATTGTATAGTTAATAATTATACAGCCTATTATACAACCTATTTATTGAATAATTAATAGGTTTGTATTAATATAGATTGTATAACCATATATCTTATACATGTATCTGTAATGCATATGTATTATACATACCCTATATACTATGCATTCATATATAATATACCATTTTATTTTGTGTATATTTTTGGTTTTGTAAGAAAGTTTTTAATATTTAAAAATTTAGTTATGATAGTTTAGGTCACATCTTTACAATAATGCTAACATTGTTTTAGTATACATAGTTACCACACCCCATCACCACCAAAGTGTCCAAGACCCCCCACCAGTGCACATATGTTACTTCTAGTCTACTTCACAGTTCTTCCCACCTCAACATATTTTATCAGCTCTGTGATTCAGAGCCAAAGGTTTGTTATGAATTGATTATTGTCTATTCCCTTACTTTGTTTATCTGTACTCACAGATGAGTGATATCATCTAGTGATCATTTATTCTTTGCCACCTAGCTGATTTTGCTTAATATATTCCATCCATGTTGCAGTGAACTGCATGATTTCATTTTTACAGAAGGCTGCATAGTATTAGAGAAAAGGCTATACGTGCCTTTTTGTATATATGCCATATGTATATATGCCACAACTTCTATTTATTTGTCATTGGACATTTGGGAAACAATAGTATTTTGAAAGGAAGAGGAGTAGACAACTAATATTTGTTGAGTACCTGCAAGTTTTATAATTTTTTTAACCAATTCAGTTTGTTTTATCTTTGTAGCAACTTAGAGGTGTTTTTTTTAAAACAATGCAATTTCACAGATAAGTGTGTAAGGCTTAAGAGACGAGTTAAAGGGAACAGAGAGATAGTACAGCTTGCTCATATAATGCTTGCCTTGCACATAGCTGACCTGGGTTAGATCCCCTGAATCCCATATGGTCCCCCAGGCACTGCCGGGAGTAAGTTCTGAGTGCAGCGTCAGGAGTAATCCCTGAGAATTTCCAGAAGTTCCCAGAACGCCAAAAAGGGATGAATCCAAGATTATTCTTCTCATTACCAGAAACCAGACTCATAGCTGGGTATAACCATACAGATTATGGGATTCTTGTCATTACATGCTCTTAGGTCACTTCTGCATCTGAGGATAGAGACAGCTCTCCTAATCCTTTTTTAGTAATAGTAAGAGCTGAGGTCTCGAATAAGTAATTTTGGGGTCAAGAGTTTATTCTGAGAGGTTAGAGCTAAATAAAATTCAAAGGAATACCACGAAGAAAGAAGTTTGAATTTTTAGTATGCTGGATGTGATATTTCTCAGAAGAAAAGTTTCTTCACATCAAGACCAGTGGGTGTAGAGATCATGTCAGCCATGACTCACTGTCTTTTGACACATCAGGGGCAGTGGGCAGGAGCCTGGGAAGTGGCTAAGGGATATGACTCCACCTACACTTACAGGATTTATCCCCTGGTCTCCTCCATGTGGGGGAAGGAAGAAATGTGTAAAGGGATTCCCCCAATGTTGGAGGACTCGGAAGGGACAAGAGAAGGAACTCCTTAGTCCCAGGCATGAACTGAACTCTTGATGGTGTAGGGTTTCAGAGAGCGCTGTGCCTCAGAGAGCCTGTCTCACACATGGGTGTGGTGCTGAGTTAGGAGTCCCTAATCCTGTGGCTCATAGGCCTGGGTACACAGCTTACATTTACTGGGCCTTTCATGTATACCAGTAAGTTGTGTACAAGGGCATTTGGGGGATTTATTCTTTATTTTTACCTCCCTATCGTACTGATAAAGAAACAGGAAAATCAGGAAGTTCAGTAAATTATCTAAGAACACAGAGCTTGTCAGTGGTGAGACCAAAACTTTTTTTAAAATTTTTAAAAATTTTATTGAATCACCGTGAGATAGTAACAAGCTTTCATGATTGGGTTACAATCTCACAATGATCAAACAGCCATCCCTCCACCAGTGCACATTCCCCACCACCAATATCCCGGGTATACCCCCCCTTTCCCACTTTCCCCTTGCCTCTAAGGCAGACAATATTCCCCACACTCTCTCTCTACTTTTCGGCATTATGGCTTGCAACACAGACACTGAGAAGCCATCATGTTTGGTCCATTATCTACTTTCGGCATGCATCTTTCATCCCAACTGGTTCCTCCAGACATCATTTTCTTAGTGATCCCTTCTCTATTCCATCTGCCTCCTCCCCTCCACTCATGAAGCAATCTTCCAGCTATGGGGCAATCCCCCTGGCCCTTGCATCTACCGTCCTTGGGTGTCAGCCTCATGTGATGCTATCCTACACTCCACAAATGAGTGCAGTCCCTCTATGTTTGTCCCTCTCTTTCTGACTCATTTCACTTAGCATGATACTCTCCATGTTTATCCATTTATAAGCAAATTTTGTGACTTCATCTCTCCTAACAGCTGCATTGTGCAGATGTACCAAAGTTTCTTTAACCAGTCATCTGTTCTTGGACACTCGGGTTGTTTCCAGATTTTGGCTATTGTGAACAGTGCTGCAATGAACATATAGGTACAGATGTCATTTCTACTATGTTCTTTTGCATCCTCGGGATATATTCCCAGAAGTGGTATTGTGGGGTCATATGGAAGCTCAATTTCTAGCTTTTGAAGGACTGTCCATATTGTTTTCCAGAAAGGCTGGACCAGTCGGCATTCCCACCAACAGTGAAGGAGCGTCCCTTTTCCCCCACATCCATGCCAGCATTGGTTGCTTTTGTTCTCTTGAATGTGTGCCAGTCTCTGTGGTGTGAGATGATATCTCATTGTTGTTTTGATTTGCATCTCCCTGATGACTAGTGATGTGGAGCATTTTTTTCATGTGCCTTTTGGCCATTTGTATTTCTTTTTTTCAGGAAATTTCTGTTCATTTCTTCTCCCCATTTTTTGATGGGGTTGGAGGTTTTTTTCTTATACAGTTCTACAAATATCTTGTATATCCTGGATATTAATCCTTTATCAGATGGAGATTGGGTAAATATTCTTTCCCATTCTGTGGGCTCTTTCTGTATTTTGGTCACTGTTTCTTTTGAAGTGCAGAAGCTTCTTAGTTTGATGTAGTCCCATTTATTTATGTTTGCTTCCACTTGCATGGTCAGTTCTGTTTTGTCCTTAAAGATGCTTTTAGCTTTAATGTTATGGAGAGTTCTGCCTACATTTTCTTCTATGAACCTTATAGATTTATGTCTGATATTGAGGTCTTTAATCCACTTTGATCTGACTTTTGTGCCTGGCATTAGATAGAAGTGAGACCAAAACTTAAAACCAGCATTATCCAACTCTCACAATGTTCCATTTTATTATGAATTAAACCTATCATTTTTAGAAACTCTCAGTAACACTGGGAAAACATGGAATAACAATTTAATATAGCACACTATAGAATACAGAAATTTCTAGAAGGGCATGAAAGCCCTCGGGGGAGGAAGCCCCAACTCTGACAGAAAAAGAATGGGGGTTTCTCAAGGAGGTGCTATGAGAATTGTAAGAGAATGAGTTTCTGTGGATGGAAAGATAGTACAGCAAGTAATACAGCCAATCTGGATTTAATCCCCGTGGAATATTTGATATGCCAAAAATAATAACAAGTCTCACAATGGAGATAGTACTGGTGCCTGCTCAAGCAAATCCATGAACAATGGGACTACAGTGCTATAGTGCTACCCCTTTGCTCACTGGGAGTAATCCCTGAGTACATAGCCAAGAGTAAGACTTGAAAATCCCCAGGGGATGGCCCCCAAAAAACAGCAAAAGACAGAGAATGAATTTCTGGCAAGAAGAATGTCATTCTGAGGACAAGTATCATGCACAAAGGTATGAAAATCAAGGCTATGTTGACGAAAATTGAGTAGGTCCATGGTCACAGTGATGAGTCAAAGGCTTATGACATCAGGGGTGAGTGTAGGCACAGATGATGACTGAGTATCCTCCATACAGAAACCCTTAACCTTTCCGGCTGGGTCCTAAAGCCAAGCTGATTATGTATCATCATGATTATTCTCATGACAATCAAGTAGGTGGTTGTCTGACTCTATTCAATAATCAGATTGCTCATCAAGAATGCATCAGGGTACTATTTCTCTTGAGATTTGGTTTGCTCCGAATGGTACATTATACATGGGGAGTCACAGACTTCTCCATTTGTTACTCATACAATATGGTCACCAGATCATGAGGCATGACATCTACTAACAACTATTTTTTAAATAGAGGGAAATTTTCCCCTAAGAACTATACACCTCAGAAGCCTTCTGGAGGGATAACTAAAAAAAAATGATGACTGGAGGAATCAGTCGGGATGGGAGATGTGTGCTGAAAGTAGATAATGGACCAAACATGATGACCTCTCAGTGTCTGTGTTGTAAGCCATAATGCCCAAAAGTAGAGAGAGAGTATGGGGAATATTGCCTGCCATGGAAGCATAGAGAGGGTAGGAAAGGGGGGGGGGGTGTACCGGGAATATTGGTGGTGGGGAATGTGCACTGGTGGAGGGATGGGTGTTTGATCATTGTGTGATTGTAACCCAAACATGAAAGCTTGTAACTATCTCACAGTGATTCAATAAAATTTAAAAAAGAAAAGAAACCTTCTGGAACTCTGGTGAGAGAAATGACACCTACAGTGACCATATTTTCATGTTTATTATCCATTCTTCAAAATGTAATATTTCAAATGACTGCATTATTTTCAATAAACAGTTAATCAATAATTTTCTCTTTTGTCCATCCATAGTTTGCCATTTTCTTTTGTGTTCTAAGTAGTGATGTATCATTTATCCTTTGGAGTATTTTCTAGTAAAAGATTTCCTAAAATGAGAGTAATGAACCTAAAATGTATAACACTGTTATGACTTTTTAATGCAATCACTTCTAAAAAAGGTTGATGTGATAGTCTGTCACTGCCATCAAATTTCAACTCTATCTCACAAGTGTTGATATATGGGTTTTCATAACATTTTTTAATTCGTTAGGTGAAAATGCTTTATTTTGACTGATTCCTTGAAAATTATAGAAGTGAAGCATTTTCTGTATTTCTCTTCACATGTTAAATGGGCTGGGAACAAGAAAAAACTTTGCTATAGAATCAATTTTTTAAGAAGTTAAATATACGAATTTGTGAAAATAACAGAATCAAAACATCACAACAATAATACATAGACTTGAGTGGGAGATGAATGAAGTAAGAAATGAACAGAGGGGCTGGAGCGATAGCACAATGGTATGGCGTTTGCCTTGACACAGCTGACCTGGGTATGGTCCCCGAACACTGACAGGAATAATTCCTGAGTGCAGATCCATGAGTAACCCCTTTGCAACGCTGGGTGTGATACCAAAAAAAGGAAAAAAAAGAAAAAAACGAAGAAATGAACGGAAAGTCATATACTTTAGAGGAATTAAATTGAGATGTATAGCATCATTAAACCCTCACTGTATCACTTTCATCCCATTGCTCATCCATTTGCTCGAGCGGGCACCAGTAACGTCTTCATTGTGAGACTTGTTACTGTTTTTGGCATATCGAATACTCCACGGGTAGCTTGCCAGGCTCTGCTGTGCAGGCGACATACTCTCGGTAGTTTGTCGGGTTCTCCAAGAGGGACAAAGGAATTAAACCTGGGTCAGCTGCGTACAAGGCAAACACCCTACCTGCTGTGCTATCACTCCAGCCCTCAAAAGTAAAACATTTATTATAAGATTTTAATAGTGAATACTTATGGAGAAAATGTAACTTCTAAACCAGTGGTACCAGGAATTTAAAAAATAATCACAATCCTTCCAAAGATAAGAATTATAAGACTAGAAAAGAAAAATCAAGACACATTCAAAAAAAACTAAAAGAGAAATTAACAACTAAAGTAGATAAGCAATTTTAAATATGTTCAAGATTTCTAGAAATGAACATGAACTAAACTTTACAGAGAAAAGATGTATAGCCAGATTGGCCTTTTAGGCCTGACTTAATGCTTTCTACAAGAGGTGGGTCTGAAATACTAACAGAAAAGTTGAGAGCAAGATGAAAGAGTACAAACCCTAAGGAAAAGAGTGCCGAGGCCTCTTAGCATCAGAAGAGAATTTCAAAGAAAAATACTGAGAGGTAAGATCATGACAAATTCATACAAATTCGCCCTCTGAAATTTTTCAGTTACAAAAAACACACAAAAAAAACAACGAAGAAAGTGTGATAACCCAGGTCAGCAGCCTGCAAGCCAAGCTCCCCTACCCACTGTCCTATCTCTCTGGTCTGAGTGCTTTTTGTTGTAAAAACGGAGGCAGTGGGACAAATAACTCTGGGAAACTTCAATCTAGATGGAGGCTATTTCCAATGAATCAGAAATCACCTCGGGTCACACTGTGCACACTCACACATACATGCATACACACATGTGCACATTCCTGTGCACACACAGCCCTCTCCGGACTGCAGTGGAGCCAATGCTCAGATCCCATCCACATCCCACTGTGAGAAAGCCACTGCCCTTTTGGTTTGGCTTGGGTTTGGGATCACACCTAGTGATGCTCTGCGCACTTCTCAAAATACTAGGAATTGACCTTACACATGACCCAGCAATTCTACTTCTAGGTATCTACCCCAAGGGTCCAAACCTCAATTTAGAAAAGACATCCTGCATTCACTGTGGCACTAGTTACAATAGCCAAAATCTGGAAGCAACCCATTTGTCAAGGATCAGGTGACTGGATTAAGAAACTGTGGTGTACAACATGAAAATGCCAAATGAAATATCTACAAATTTTTAAGAATTGAATTAACATGTTCTACTATAAGTTCAAGCAAGGCCAACATCATAACCGTATTATTAACGTAATATTCAGCCTTATAATTTTTTTAATTTTTAAATTTTTAATTAGTGAATCACCGTGAGGGTACAGTTACAGATTTATACATTTTTGTGTTCATGTTTCCCCCATACAAAGTTTGAGAACCCATCCCTTCACCAGTGCCCATTCTCCACCACCAGTAAACCCAGCATCCTTCCCACCCTCCCCAGTCCCGTCTCCCCCCACCCCAAACTGCCACTATGGCAGGGTATTCCCTTCTGTTCTCTCTCTCTCTGATTAGGTGTTGTGGTTTGCAATAAAGGTGTTGAGCGTCCATTGTGTTCAGTCTCTAGTCTACATTCGGCACTCGCCACCCCTCCCCCACATGACCTCCGACCACATTTTACTTGGTGTTCCCTTCTCTGAGTTGCCCAGAATGAGAGACCAGCCTCCAAGCCATGGAGTCAACCTCCTAGTACTTATTTCTACTATTCTTGGGTGTTAGACTCCTAGTCTATTATTCTATATTCCACAGATGAGTGCAATCTTTCTATGTCTGTCTCTCTCTTTCTGACTCATTTCACTTAGCATGATACTTTCCATGCTGATCCACTTATATGCAAACTTCATGACCTCATTTTTCTAACATCAGCCTTATAATTTTTTAGTATTTTTGCATAAGCAATGATTGAACTTCTGCCAAATAATATGAGTATTAGCAAAACCAAAACAAAAATTGGGTTGGAGCTATATAGTACAGCAGGTAAGGTGTTTGCCTTGCACGCAGCTGACCCGGGTTCGATTCCCAGCATCCCATATGGTCCCCTGAGCACCACCAGGAGTGATTCCTGAGTGCATGAGTCAGGAGTAACCCCTGTGCATCTCTGGGTGTGACCCAAGAAGCAAAAACAAAACAAAACAAATAATATGAGTATTATGCGCTATTGGTTGAACTCTTTTCTCTTTTTTCAATTTCATTTTCATAAAGTTGTTCACACTAATTGATTACATTCAAGATTGTAACACCAATCCCACCAACATTACACCTTCCCTCCATTATTATTTAGAATTTTCTCACCACCACTAAAGCCTGCCCGACAGGTAAATACTAAATAATTTATGTATATTGCTTGTTATGAATAGCATAGGATGTTGCATGGCTGCTATTGTGCCTACCTGCTCCTGAATACCCATAACATCCAGCACACTGGATGGGTAGGGAGATGGATGGCCCATCCCCGACTCTGTGGCTGGGAATTTTCAGTCGCTGGTCCTGCGTACCTGGGTTTTTCTTCTGGAGGTTTCTGGCCGCTTTGGTTCATTTGGAGTAGATGGAGAGAGAAAGCCTGCTCCATCTGAGGTACCCTGGTGAAATAAGCTCAGCACGGGGTCTGGAGTCATTTCTGTGGTGAGTTGCTGTCTTCCAAGATTCACTTGTGAGTCTTATTAGTTGAACTTTTCCTTTACTTTATATATATGCTGGCAACTATAAAAAGATGTATGAAAAAACTATCTAGCTATAAGAGAAATTTTATAATCATATGATCTTAGAGTAGTTGAAATTTTAAAGAAAATACCTGTTTTTACTGATATATTTATAATGAATTTTTTAAATTACAGCAGTAAATATAACTTTACTTCGTAAGGCCTATGTATTAAAGATGAGATGTTTTATAAAACTAAAAAATGGAATTTTGGTGTATATCCACAATAGAATACTACTAAGCCATAAGAAAAAAATGAAATCATGAAATTTGCTCTCATGTGGAAAAATCTGCAGAATACTATGCTGAATAAAGTTGAAAGTAGAGGGACAGACACAGAATGTTCTCTCTCTTCTGTGAATAGGAAGAAGAATTGTAGGGTAACAGCAAATGCCCACATGCCATAGAAACCGAGAAGTTGTCTTCAGTAAGAAGCTTACCATGGGGACTGGGGGAAAGTGAGGAACACTGGGGCAATAGTGGAGGGAATAGTGAACACTGGGGCAACAGTGAACACCTGGGTGGAAGGTGTGTGCCAGAATAACTCATGTGTTAAACCCTATTAATAGTTTATAAACCACATTGCCCCCCAAAAATAAGTAAAACAAAGCAACAAAACTCCTAGAGTTAGTGGATGAAAGCAATCTTTTGGATAGTACTGGAGGTAAGATACTAGCCTTGCATGTAGCTGAAATAGTGACCCTGGTTCAAATCCCAGGCACAAACAGAACCCTGAGAACTACCAGTGGCAACTCCTTTTGTACAGAGCTAGGAATAGCCCCTGAGCACTGCCAGATGTCACTCAGAAAACTTTTGGTCACCGGAGGGCATTGAAACTTTGGTGATGGGTATAGCAAATATGATAAACACACAGAGGCATGAAGCTAACTCCCTGAAAATTCTATACAACTGTAAACGAAGCACAAATCAATTTAATAATTAATTTAAATGCAATGTGAGATCCAAGAATTAGATTTTTATCTATAAAAAAATTTGAGATCCTTAAAAAGAGAGTTTCAAGTGCTAGCCAACCCCTAAAGTGCCCTTCATGATAACTCTTGTGGCATGGAACTTGCCTTGCAGGGAGCTTTCAGGGGTGCTGGAGAAAAACTGCCAGGAAGGCAGCTCAGCATCCTTAACCAGGGTCTCTTGACCCCAGCCTCTGATAGTCTTTGCCAAATTCCTATGGTTACTGAGGAAATAAAAACAAATAAAAGGCCCTGGGCAGGGTGCCTGACTTCGGTGGGTATTTAACAAATGCTGATTCCTTCTTGCCCACCTGAGGGAGAACACACCCTTTGAGCTTTCTGACTCCTGTTTCTGTAGCTTTAGAGTCAAACTCTGACCCTGTTAGCTGTCAATTCTAAGAACTGATATCTGGCCTCAGTTCTGCCAAAAGACTTCCCCAACTTGCAAAATGGTACTGTTTGCATTTGATTTAGCCAAGGGGGATGCCCCAAAGGGCTTGGTTCCTGGCATTCTTAGGGAGTGAGTGGGTAGTTTTATGCTGCCCTCTCTTAGACAGAGAGCTGTCCTGAGTGTGTGTGTGTGTGTATACATATATATATATGTATATATATATATATAAAGAAACCTTTGTAATCTAATATTTATACATTGCCTTAGCAGCTCACAAAACCACACGCATGGTCTTGTGTTTGGTCTTGCTAAGGGAAGTAAAAAGTGGGACAAGTGTAACAGTCTCCATTTTAGAGTTGTACAAATTGAACCTCGGTGAGGTGCATATGCTTGTCTCGGGGAGCGGCTTGGAGGTCAATGAGAACGTAAGTGTTTTAGAACTTAGGTTTTCTCACTGCACCTCTAATACTTTATGTATGTAAAGGGGCATTCTGGTGGCTGAGCAAGACAAACAGTTTCCTCCTCTGTAACTGAGATGATAGCAATGTACACTAGAGACATAACATTAACGGGTGGTTTGCATGTTGCATGAGAGCTGCCAGTGGCCACTGTTCCTACAGATGCTGGGGGTTCTGCCCACTTCCCTTGCCTCTGCCCCACAAGAATGGCCTGTGGTGGAAGAGCCACGCACTCTCTCCAGGAGGAATCCTGTAGCAGTGAACATTCCGCACAGGGACGTGGGCTGCCTCGTCAGGCCCACATCAATTCCAGTTCGCCTAGGGAGTGGGCTGAGCTGTGGTGACTGTGTGACTGCTCACCCTCTCCTTCTGCTCAGTCTTCTTCCTTCACAGTACACAAGTTTGGATCCCCAGAAAATGCCCCCCTAATCTTGCCAAGTGCTGTGCCAGCACTACTTTATCAGGCAGGCGGAAAGCCCCAGAGCAGGAGGGTGGGAAAGGGGTGGGGTGGGGAATGCGCACTGGTGGAGGGATGGGTGTTTGATCATTGTATAATTGTAACCCAAATATGAAAGCTTGTAACTATCTCACAGTGCGTCAATAAAATTTTTAAAAATTAAAAAAAAAGCCCCAGAGCAAACAAGTTTGAAGAAAACTATCTCCACAGAACCCAGGGAGAGAAGGGGCAAATCTGCTCAGGTGTACAGCCCTTGTTTTTGCCACAAACCAATCAGTCCCTCCTGAGGTCTGAGTCCATAGCCTTGACCCTATCCTGGAACCTGCCAGCGGGGCAACGTCTAGGTCTGGGGCAACCCCAGGCTCTGGGCTGTTCTGTTCCTGGACAAGGTCCACTTTCCACTATGTTGCAAAGTTCTACAATGGAACACAGATCTGTTATTGCACATTCCCGTTATCAAATACTCGGTGGTTTATAGCTCAGTCTGTCCAGGAATTCTGGCCCATGCGGAGACCTCCGTGGTTTGCATGTGTGTATTTTCCCAGAGAGAAGCTTCAGAAAAGGATTGCTTCAGAAAAGAAAGCAATCCCAGGTGGCTGACATTTGAGGCAGGCCTTTCCAGGGCTTTTGAACCTGTGACATAAATCTGAGAATAGATACATCCTTCAGATCAAGCAGTTATTATTTTTTTTTGAGGGTGGGAAGTGGCTGAGACACCACAGTTATCCTCAAAACCCCGACTCTCCTTCCCTAGATCAGCAGAGAACAGAAGAGGGAAAACACAAATCAAAGTGTTGCTAGCCTGCCCCCTACTGCCAAATAGATCGCTGTCCTGAGTCTTCTTTGTTGAAAGTTCTGGAGCCCCCAACTCAAGCTCAGTCCTAGGCAGTCCAAGATCTAGAAGTCACAGTCCTTGACACCTGTATGCTTCTCCCATTTCTTTTCCTTTGAATACTGCTCTTGGACTCTGTTGACTGGCTTATAATCACCCAAGTTCCCTTCATTTTCTCCCCTTCATCCTCTCTCACTCTCTCTCTCTCTTTCTCTCTCTTTCTCTCTCTCTCTCTCCCTTGCCCCCTCTCTAGGCTTCCCTTCCTTCTTCCTTTCCAATCTCCCCTGACCCTACCCCCAAATTTTAGGTGGGGTGTCCTTGCTTTCCACTCCCACAGAACCCGTGCTTCCTTTATCCATGCATGTAGTACTCTGAGGCACTTTCCTGGAGTTGTGCAGAATGGCAGACTAGGTCCTGAGAACCAAGCCCCCCCCGCCACCCACTTATCATACTTCAGGGTTTAACACTCCACAGCATCTGTTGGAGTGAAGCTTGGCTGCTGTGAGAGCAAGAGGAAGTGCCCCTCTTCCTTCAGATTCAGTTGGAACCATACCAGAGGATTTGGGCTGTTCTGACTCAGACCCTATGTCTCATAATCTATGACCCAAAATAAAGGAAGATGGTTGAACAGTGAAAGGGAGACAAAAACTCTGACAAGCATAATTGAAACCATGCACTCACATCCGGGAGCTTAGTGATCTGGAACATACTCTATAGATATAGGAAGTGATTCCTTTCATATGTCAACCATTTCCTAGATGGAATCATTCCTGTAGTATTTTTATTTTCATCAGTCTCTTGGGTTCCCGTCATTGCATGTCTGTTTGAGAAATAATCACGTTTGGTGGCAAGAGACATCCCGGATTGAGGTAGATTTAGCTACAGTGAAAGTGTTTGTGAGACAGTGACGGGAAATGTAGCCAGACTTCTGAGACACTCTAGTTGGGAACAGGAAGGTGGCGAGAAATGAAGGCAGTCAAAGGATGTCATTTCTGCGTGTTTCGATCTACATTCCCCCAAGACCTGCTTTCTCTGTTTCTCTATGTACCTATGGGGGGAAAAGCCAATTTTAAGCTTATGAATTCTGAAGTCTTGATTGGAGAACAGTGACACACAGCCTGGCCTGTCTGGCTCATGTTCTTTATTCCAGGTAGTGGTGTGGTCTGAAACACTTCTAATGACTAGCCTTTGGAGTTGAAATGGTGGTAATGGGGTTTGTTCCCAGAACATGAATTGAACATATTTTCACCTTCACTGACATGAGCTTGTATGTATATTTCCATGTAGAGCATTTAAGAAAGTCGTTCTTGAGAGTCTCATGAATCCACAGAAATGAGGGTGGGGTTGAGGGACTCCCCAGTCTCTCTGAGGCAGGTTGTGTATTGTGTCAAGGAAACAGCACAGTAAACAGACATGGTCTTCACAGTCACCAGCCTTGGAGGGTAGCTTTTGCACAGAGCATCACAGAAGCACAGTGCCTGAGTCAAGATTTCTGGGAGAGGATTATTAATGTATGTTTGGTAGGTTGATCGATTGATTTCAGTAGTAGAATGTGGCAGGAGTTCATTTTTAAGTGTATTTGTATTATTTTTGAGGTAACATGGTTTAGAATAGCTTTAGGCAGACTGTGTTATGGCACTTCATCAACCACTAAGATGCCAGTAGACAGTCAGCACTGTCCCCAGGAGGACAAACACTAGACTGGAGACTTGATTGTTCAATGGCGCGGAATGAAGGGGCGGAATGTTCCAGTTCAGGAAAAAGCTTATGCCAGGGTCCTGAGGTAAAAGGAAGAGGAATTTGAATTTGAGGACTCCAAAGAAGATAGATCTGTGAGATTAGAATTCAGGGACCCAGGGTCATTGCTTTATAAACTGAGCTTGGAGTCAATCAGGAAGACACTCATATGCCCTGTGCAACGTCACCGTTTAAGGCTATGGCAGCTGCGCCAGGTTTCAGAATGGTGAGCTTTTTCAAACAGATACTGTCTGTTTTCAAAACCCAGACCATTGCTCTGACTTCAGGGGTCCTCTGGGTGTCTCTCGCTGGCTTCAGAGAAGGGGCCTACTGGGTCCCAGTACTGAGTCTAGTCATGGGACCAGATTTCTGCTCCCAAAGCAGGATTTCTGTCAGGGGGCTGAGGTTTCCGTCAGGATATCTGGGCTCAAAAAGATGTCACCCCATCTGCTGCTCATCCATTCCTGACACCTGCCTGTGCTTAGGAATCCATCCCCTGACTCTGACTGGTAACCCCCTAATCATCTCTTTTCTCTCCCCTAACTAGATTGGGCCTCTAGCTTCTGGGAAAGCTGTCCCACCCACACACTGTGAGAATAATTGCTAATCCTTGAGCAATGCTTCCTCTGTTGTAAACACCTGAGGTTTCTTAGCTCAGTCCTCACACTGTCCTCACGAGGTGAACAATAGTCTGCCTCTCACTTTGCAGGTTTTCCTAGGTCACACGGTTGTGTCTGTGAGAACAGGACCGGAACCTCTTAGGCATTGAAGGCTGCCGCTCAGAGAAGTCTTCCTGCCACAACAGAGAGGCACCCATGGTGATGAGGTGGGCACAATGCACAGTTTCCTTCTGCCAACTTTCCAGGTTTACAACATTAAACTCCTAATTCTTTACTAAATAGGCGTTTCTCTAAAGAAGGTACTTCAGAAATTCCCACTCAGGGGTAGCGGCCCTGGCATTTGAGCCAATGAGTTGAGGCTGAAGGTATGAGGAAGTGAAGGTCCATGGGAAGTCCCTGTGGCCGCTAAACCCAGGAAAGGACACTCTACCCTTCCCTGCAACCCGTGTACCTCGCAATCTAGCTTAGGCCCGAGGGTTGAGCAAAGGGACCCTGGGAGCAAGTCCAGGCCCCAAAGACAGGGCAGAAGAACATTAAAGAGACTTCCAGGGCTTTGAGGAAGGGGTCATCCTGTGTGCAGGGGTAGCCTGCCCTTTCCTAAAAGAGGGACTGGGTTTGAAGAGGGCAGAGGGAGGCAGCTCTGGGCAGGCCTAATCTGCACTCTCCCCTCCCTGTACCCTCAGTGTATTATCTGTTTCAATGCACTTAATTGGTAAAGCATGTCACTGAATGCATGAATGAGTCACCCACCCTAGCCAGAGGTACTGCATGGAGTATAGATCCTATCGGTCCTCTGAGGAGCTGTCAGGGTGGGTCCTGGAGAACAGACTTGAGGTAGAGCACAAGCGACTAGTTCTAGAACTAGGCAGACCCAGTGCTCTCAGGATACCTGACACCTGCCTCTGCCATTACTTCCTGTTGCCTTGGCATTAGCCAGATGGTTTCAAGGACTCCCAAGTTGCCTGATCCTTTCTGTCAGGATTCAGAAGCACTAAGCCAGTGGGCAGGTTCGCTCTGAGTGTTCAAGAGGAGAAATTTTAGAACACAGGGAGCTGCAAAACAGGTGGGGAGAGAAGTGTTTCATCTTGTGGGCCAGGGAGTAAGCCCTGAAGGTAATGGAAGAGAATATGGAAACCCTGTTACTCTAGGCCTTCTCATGATCCGCAGATGGGCTACAAATATTGCCACCTCAGAGCCTTCTCCACCTGAATCATTCATCCCCCACCAGACATGACACAAGTCTCTGCTCAGCCAACACCTCCTCAGAGAAACCTTCCCAATCACATGCCCCCAAACGTGCTTCTACCCATAAGCCCCTTGAAAAGCATTAGGCATTTCATTTCCCCACCAGCCCTTCTTACTATAAGAAGAGCATGTTTTTGTTGAATCATTCCTTATATGCTTTCCTCATTTAGGAAAATGAGGACATTATGGAATTTTGGATCCTGGAATCCTATCTCCCCTCTCAGAGAGCCCAGCAGACTACCGAGAGTATCTCGCCCGCACGGCAGAGCCTGGCAAGCTACCCGTGGTGTATTCGATATGCCAAAAACAGTAACTACAAATCTCACAAATGGAGACATTACAGGTACCCGCTTGAGCAAATCGATGAACAACGGAATGAAAGACAATGACAGTGCTGCCCTACCTGATTGGTCCTTGGTTCTTGGAATAATACCCATGTACATATCAATTCAGATTGATGGGATAGACAGATGCCTAACTACATGTGCCATGTGTTTGGGGGCCTAGCGAGGCCAGCTCACTAAGCCAGCTCAGTTCCTTTCATGTGACCTCCACTGCTATGACGATAAGAACAAGTTTAGCTCCTGTTAGCATGAGTCACCTTTCTGGAAGCTGGGCCTGCCCACCTCTTTAGGATGGCAAGCCCTGGATGGGTGTGTGGGAAAGGCAACCTCGGCTCCTCCTCTTCCTCTCCTCAGGTATTCAGGAGAGCAGGAGCTGCTCTGCCCTAGAAGGGACGGGTGGTGCAGAGAAAGCTGCTCAACGGGAGTCAGCGTCCAGGAGACACCAGAAGGTCACGCATCCTGTCGGACACTCTCCATGGCGTTAGGTAAGCTATTTCACTCCTGTTTTCCATCTGAAAAACTAGGAGATAAATGTCTAGAGTTTACCAAATGTGTCACACTCTGAAGAACAGGCTTGCAGGGAAATGGCAAGAATGTGAGTGTCCTAGTGTCTGGGCCTGTCTGGGAGAGTTCTGACTGCTGCAGAGGTAGCTGTCTTCCAGAAGACCAGGAAGACATTCTGAGGGAGTGGCAGAAAACTCAATACTTGTTGGGCCAGCAGTTGAACATGGGCCAGCAGAGAAAGCACATCGACTGTGAGAAAAACCTAAGCTCTTGCGGACTCTGCTGGTCTTCTCTCCTGTTGATAGAAAGTGGAAATTAGGGGCATTTTTGTCAAATGAGAGAAATAACAATATGTGCTCAGTGAGAAATATGATAGAATCTGGTGTTTAGCCATAAGATCTCAGGGATAATAGGGAAGGGGAGGGACTGTGGAAAATTACCAATGAGACCCGACTATCAGTACTTAGTTCCATCAGATGGTTGTCATGTGAAAATATAGACCCAGATGTCCAGACCTCTCCTTTCTCAATAAGAAGATATTCTTATTTTTAATGTGTAGTATTTATTATAAATCAAATAATAAAGTGGACAAATAAAAATTTAGCCAACGAGGTTGTTTTAACCTACCAGTTTGCAACCTCTGATTAAGGTACAAGTGGGGTACAGGAAAGAACTTAAGATCAGTAGTCTAAAGACTGTACTATAAATTTGGAGTTGACCTCTATGATGTGAAATATGTCTCCTTTCTGGACCTCACATTTCACAATGGCAAGAGGAAGCCTAAAGTGCTCAGGATTTCAGACGCACAATGATGGCTAAGTCTTCTATAGAGCATACTATTAATGTTCTGCTGAGTTCTCTACATGGTTTATCTCATTTAACCTTCAAAATAACCATGTGAGGAAGTACAAGTACTGTTCACACTTTTAGAAGAGGAAACTGAAGTAAAAACAGTTTAGGTAATTCAACCAAGGCCAGACAGTTGGTAAAGGGGAGGAGCTGGAGTCTCAAACCACTTTATCATGGCACAGACACTGAATGAGATCATGAAGGGAGAAGCTTTTGTAAACCACATGCATGGGCGGCAAATCCATAGCCTTCTCCATTGAGATTTGGTACATTTATTGTCAGAAGGATAAAATGTTAACTCATTTCTAAAACCTATGGATGTTTTAAAAAATGTGTAAAGAAGATCATTGGAACTAGTCTGTGACATAACGTGAAGCATTTTTTCTACCAGAAAATGATTTATTCTAACATATTTAATGCTGACATGTAGTAGGTGCAGTATAGCACCTGCTAAATAAATGTGTGAATTTGGATTGAATTTTGGAGACAAGTGCATGTAAGTCTACTGAAGACACCATGTTTCCTGGGAGAAGAAACCACATATTCAAGACCAAGAGCTTGTCAGGAGGTACCATTAGAAAGTTAGGGTTCTATTCTTTTTTTTTGTTTTGTTTTGGGTTTACGCTTGTCAGTTCTCAGGGATTCAAGAATCCCTGTACACAGGAATCACTCACTCCTAGTGGTCTTTGGGAATCATATGGGATGCCAGAGATCAAACCATCTGCAAGGCAAACACTTTACCAACTGTACTAGCCCCATGGGTTCTAGAAGAAAGAACAGGGAAAAATCCACGAAGAAATCAAGAACTAAAAGAGTGACAACAGAGGATCAAGGGTGAAGGTGGGACTGCCAAGTGTGTACCTTGAACAGGTCGATTGGCTTGCATGATCTCCTCTCGTCTCTACAGGATGGACCTTATGGTGAATATGTATACAGATAAAGGAGAGGGAAAAGCAGAAGAAAAATATTATGAAAAAACAAACCATTTTGGGGAACCCAGGAAAACCTTTTTATAAAAAGTTTATTTGAGGCACCAATATTAATAGTGCCATCAATGATGGTGTTTCATGCATAAAATGTCCCAATACCATATACCCTCCACCAGTGTCCGCTACCCTCCACCAGATACCCCTTCCCTCAATCCCCACTCAGCCTGCCGTGGTGAACTCACTTCTGTAGGCTAGTCCTCATGTTCTGTTCCCTTTAACCATTTTTTGCCTTTACTATATTTCTTTTTATTCCACATATGAGAAAGATCATTCTGTATCTATCCCTCTGACTGACTCTAAGCAGCATGATACCCAATGATAGACTTGAGAACCTACTTTCTCCTTTCTTTCTTTCTTTCTTTCTTTCTTTCTTTCTTTCTTTCTTTCTTTCTTTCTTTCTTTCTTTCTTTCTTTCTTTCTTTCTTTCTATTTCTTTCTTTCTTTCTTTTTTTTCTTTCATTCCTTCTCTCTCCCTTCCTTGCTTTTTATCCTTTATTTATTTTTTATTTTATAAAGTAGTTCACAATATTTTATTACATTTTATATTCAAACACCAATATCATCACCATTGCACCTTACCACCACCATATTTCAGATGTCTTCATCCTGAGTCCCAACCCCTGTCTCAAAGCAGAGCTGAAATTATTTATTTTGTATTGTTTGTAATGAAAAATGCTGAAAATGCTACAAAAAAGTTTCCTTAGGAGAAAGAGTGTGAAGATTGTTGTATTTTAGCCAGGGACCATTAAGCATTTCTGTAAGAGATCACTAACATGTGGTTAAAGGTTGATCCTTGTGTGCTTATAGATAGATAGATAGATAGATAGATAGATAGATAGATAGATAGATAGATAGATAGATAGATAGATAGATATCTGTAAAAACAATATGTCCTTCTAAGATTGATTGCCTCCTACTTTGAACCCCCATAAAATGTGGTGCGATACTCTTGGAGTATGGGTAGGGGGTGTGGTATGAAGCAAATGTGACCGCACGGTCCAGGAATAGGTTCACTCGTGGGTCATGGGTGAGGCTCAGCCCGAGCATGTGGAGAATAGCCATGAGCATGGCGGTGGCTGAATTATAGAGATTTTTGGCTGCCGTGGCTGGGTCCCTTTTTCTTTCCTTCTTTCCTTCTCCCTCCCTCCTTCTTTCCTTCTACCTCCCTCCCTCCCTCCCTCCCTCCCTTCCTTCCTTCCTTCTTTCCCCCTCCCTCCCTCCCTCCCTCCCTCCCTCTCTCTCTCTCTCTTTCTTTCTTTCTTTCTTTCTTTCTTTCTTTCTTTCTTTCTTTCTTTCTTTCTTTCTTTCTTTCTTTCTTTCTTTCTTTCTTTCTTTCTTTCTCTCTCTCTTTCTTTCTTTCTCTCTCTCTCTTTCTTTCTTTCTTTCTTTCTTTCTTTCTTTCTTTCTTTCTTTCTTTCTTTCTTTCCTTCTTTCCTTCTTTTTCTTGCTTGCTTCTGGAAGTGCTCAGGATTTACTACTCCAAGGGACCCATATGTGGTGCCAGGATTTAATCTGAGGGAAGCTGCATATAAGGCAAGCATCTTAACTCCTTCACTATCTCTCTGGTCCCTTGAAAATATTCTTGAAAAGAATTAGGAAATAATTCTTGTTTCTTAAAATATAAACATGGTAGATATTGACCAGGTCTTGATTATATAATTGGAGGACATAAAATATAAAAGTTTTAATTAAAAATTAACTTAATTGGAAGAAGCCTGATAGAGAAACACTGTATCTGTTATGGCCTGTTTAATTGAGAGGAAGACTAACTAATGTTTGGGGCCATTATTGTGTGCTTTAATCTATTTATTTGTTTAATAAAGTCAATCGTGCCTCTATTACTGCAAGCAGGCTAAATAGTAAGGTTCAGTGACTGGTAAATGACTGTGCCTGATATTTGTGTCAGATTTTGCCACCTTATGTTGCATTCTTATTTTAAGGATTCATATTGTAAAGTGTACATTTATCTCCATTTTCTAGTAGCTGAGAGGTTTCCCGGGATGTAGAACTTTCAAGACTGAAACTTGGAAACTCCTAGAAATGCCCAGACAATTGTCTACCATTGTTCATAATCAGTCAAAGTATTTTCTCTCTAAACTAAGTATGGTATTAGAGTCATTTAATTCTTATTTAAAAAAAAATTAAATGTTCAAGAAAGTCTGTAGTAATTCATTACTATATAATGTGAATTACTATATAATGTGAATTAAAACTAAAAGAAACAACATAAAAATAAACAATTCTCATTTCATTTAACTGTGTGATGAAGCAGAAAAGGAAGAAGTCAGGTTTGAGTTCTACCTCAGCCAGGACCTGGAGTGAATGATTTAATCTTTCTTAGCCTTGGTTGCTTAGTA
The DNA here is from genome assembly GCF_027595985.1 of Sorex araneus. Classification (NCBI taxonomy): domain Eukaryota; kingdom Metazoa; phylum Chordata; class Mammalia; order Eulipotyphla; family Soricidae; genus Sorex; species Sorex araneus. The sequence goes on along the minus strand of NC_073313.1, from coordinate 313,901,512 downwards.
TACAAAGTCAGTATATGATTTTTCTGAGTATATTTAGTATCTTAGAATACAAAGTTATGTATGAAAATCACATCATTAAAGTTAAATGAATAAAATCACTGTGCATAGCTGTTGTGAGGAGCAGAGAATATCTCTAGGAGTATAGAACTCAAAAGTCTGAAGCACAGCACACAGGAAGCACATTTGCCCCCTTTCCCGGGTCTCTGACCATTTCCTTCACCTTCTGTCTATGGAGAAGTAGAGTTTTAAAGTAAATAATCAAAGCCAAAAACACAAGAGGAAACATGTACCTTTGCAAATGCATGCTAACTTGATAAATAGTGGCTTTCAATGCAGATCTCTATCAAACCTAGAAAGTGCTGGAGCAAAACCCCATCTTAGATAATGCTGAGGCTCAGAAAGGATTCAGAACAAGTTTGCCATGTAGTCCTAGGAAGAGCGCAGGGTCCCTATAAAGTAACCATATGTTACTTCATCCACAATGTTCTCCATCAGCCAGGAGAACATAGTCATTTTGTTGACTGCTGCTTGGTGAGCAGAGATGTTTGGGTAAACTCCTGCCTCCAAATGTGAACTGCTGTTATAGGAACCTTTCCATGAACTGCTAGATTTGGTTAAATTGACTAATTTGACTTGCTACCTAGTACGGTTGGGCTGATAGAGATGGGCAAAGGGAAGCCATCTAATGGGACTTGTCCTTCTTTCCCTTTGTACAAATATATTTACCCATTTTAGGGTCTTTGCGGGCTGGAGCGATAGCACAGCAGGTAGGGCATTTGCCTTGCACACAGCCGACCCAGATCCAATTCCTCCATCCCTCTCAGAGAGCCCGGCAAGCTATCTAGAGTATCCTGCCCACAGAGCAGAGCCTGGCAAGCTGCCCATGGCATATTTGATACACCAAAAACAGTAACAACAAGTCTCACAATGGAGACATATACTGGTGCTCACTCGAGCAAATCGATGAGCAATGGGATGACAGTGACAGTGACAGGGTCTTTGCACCATCATCTCAGTAAACATTTACCTATTTTAGATGATGAGACCACCCACATTGTGCACTGGGCAGTACAACCTTTAGGCAACATTAAGAGCTGCCTGGAGTATATAAAAATCACATTAAAATCACCATTATTTATAAAGCACAGCCAGTGCCAGCTGCTCACATATTTAGTACCAATGCTGTCAGATGATCCCAAACAGCTCCGTGAGGCACAGCAAATATGGCCATACTAAGGTCCATTAAAGTATTCTGACAAACTGGGTTGACTGGCAAGGTTAGAACCTGTGAGGAGGAACATTCAGAGGATAGAACCTGTGAGGAGACATATTCAGATGGAGGAAGAAGGAGAAGGGGAATGGAAAATGGGATGAGTTTTCTTTGGAAAGGATGAAAAGTAGTCAGTCCTCCTTATCTTTGTGGGGCGTATTGGAACCAGTGAGAGCCATGGTACACATCTCTTCGCAGCTCTGCATACAAGTGACGGCATGCCAGTGGCTTGGAATCATCTGCAGTGAGAGTAATTGTTTACATCAGAGTAGGCGGATGTCTCATGTCAGAACAGTGTTCTGGAAACTGGGCGGTCACTCTCCAGCACAGCACTGCCCTGCCTGTAGACCCAGTCAACCCAAACCACAATCCATCTGTCTACGGACCCCCAGATGATTAAAGGAATTTAAATTAGCAAGTTTGACCAGGTCCCTCTGTAACTCATTCTTCTCTAAAAATAGCAAACCCTTTTTGTGCCTGAGGGTGGCATTAAAGGCTCTGCCTTTTCTGCTTCTTGCCCCAATTTCCAGTCACTTCTTCTACCCTAAGGTTCTTCTTGGTTCCAAGGAGAACCAAGGCTTGGAAGATCCTCAGGGTGCCAGAGAAGCAAAGCTGAGCACTGGGGGCCTTTTCACTGGAGCATTTGCTGGTTTCAAGGCTGTAGTTGAGCTTGAGGCAGACTTAAGAGGCTTGGGGGTAGCAGGGTGAACAAATTTGTACTTTTGCTTTCACTGAGAAGAAAGTTACAGTAAAGCATCCCAGGGTGTGTGTCAAATGTTAGGAGGAAACCTGAAGTGTAGGAGTCAACAGTGATGAGTCTAGTTCTGAATATTATTTTAAGGTTTTTTTGGAGAAAGTGCCCTTGGCCACTAGCAGGGAGATACAAGTGTCTCTAGGTAAACAGAACATCCCTCAAAGCATTAAGTGATCTTTACAGGTCTTGTTCTGCAGTATTCAGTAAGCAATAATATTTAGGCTGTTTGCAAGACAACCTATGTGCCAGAGAAAAAACAGACAATACAGAAAAAAGACAGACAAAAAGTGGGGTTTCAGTTATGGTGTTACCTGGGGAAGACTTTACAAGAACCATGAATTACCTGTTTGAGGATTTAAAAGACAAGAATGATGATTTTGGCAGAAAACTAAAACCTATCCCAACAAGGAACCAAATGGAGCTCCTGAAATGGAAAGACACCGACATAGTAAGTGAAAATAAAATATTATATCACGAATTTTCATGATTCATGATTCATGATCACTGTGACTGTCACTGTCATCCCATTGTTCGTCGATTTACTCGAGCGGACACCAGTAACGTCTGTATTCCTCTCAGCCCTGAGATTTTAGAGCCTGTCCTTACTCGTCTTTCCCAACGATTGAAGGCTCTTTAAGGTCAGGAGAATGAGACCTATTGTTACTGTTTTTGACATATCCAATATGCTACGGGGAGCTTGCCAGGCTCTGCCCGTGCGGGTGGGATACTCTCGGTAGCTTGCCGGGCTCTCCAAAAGGTATGTGTACACTGTCATCGCATTGATCAATGATTTGCTTGAGCGGGCCCAGTACATCTCCATTTATCCTAGCCCTGAGACTTTAGCAGCCTCTCTTTACTCATTCTTCCCAATGGTGCCACATTAGGGCTCTTCATGATCAGGGGAATGAGATCCATCATTGTTCCTGTAATTGGCATACGAATATGCCACAGAGAGCTTGCCAGGCTCTCTTGTGTGGGCAGTAAACTCTCGGTAGCTTGCCAAGTTCTCCAAGAGGGAGAACTAGGCTATCAGATGTCATGCAGCCACAATGCTTCCGGGAGCATTTTCTAAATTCTAATTTAGAAAGAAGTAATATATTATTATATCAATAATAATAAGTGACAGTGGAGACACAACTCCATTAGTTGAACAAGTTCTGAGTAGCAGGTGCCATCTTTTGCCAGACAGTCCCCATGCTGTCTCCATACAGCTTGTTCTGCGTTGCTCCCAGCATGTGGACTTAACCGGTTTGTCATGTTTCCCTTTTAAGGCATCTTGGTCCTTTATTAATTCAGAAAGGGGAGTAGGGACTGAGCACCAAGAACTGAGGATACAGAGATTTCCCCTGGGCAGAACTCACAGGAACATCAACTGGTTTTTGACAAGATAGAATCAAAAGTTGTATTGTAGCCACAAGCATAAGGAAAGGGATGGAGATAGTCCTCTCCCTTTTCTTTCTTCCCTGTGAATAGGGAATGAGGGTTTCTCTTGAATATGGAATGAATAAGAGTGTCCAGAGTCCAGGTCTGGGCTGACTGGGTTCCAACCACAGTGTAATCCCCACCCAGTGTGGAGAAACTATGCAAGCACTGTTTTTCCGGCCAAGGACATCATGTGCAGTACCTCAGCTCTCATAGCAACCCAGGACAAAACTTCTAGCATTAGCTTGTGTACCAGATAATGGCTGCGACCAGGAGTGCTCTGGCACCTCAAGCAAGGATTCCAGCTAGTTAGTAGCAGTATATACCAGGTGGGTCCAATTTCATGGCCAGACTCCAGGGGCTCCCTCTCCTCAAGAGCCCAAGGGGCAATTTTCTATGCTCTGTGTGGAAAGAGTACAGACCTGTGACTAAATGGGGAAAGTCTAAATTTAGAAAGATAAATGAGAAAGATCATTTTGTATCTATCCCTCTGACTGACTCTAAGCAGCATGATACTCGATGATACTCTTGAGAATTTCCTTCCTTCTTTCTCTTCTTCCTTCCTTCCTTCCTTCCTTCCTTCCTTCCTTCCTTCCTTCCTTCCTTCCTTCCTTCCTTCCTTCCTTCCTTCCTTCCTTCCTTCCTTCCTTCTTTCTTTCTTTCTTTCTTTCTTTCTTTCTTTCTTTCTTTCTTTCTTTCTTTCTTTCTTTCTTTCTTTCTTTCTCTCTCTCTTTTCTTCTTTCCTGGGGTGGGTAGAATGAGAAAATAACTAGGGTTTCTGCTATTCTGATTTTAGGTTGGGGACAGAAGGACATTCACCCAGGATGACAGGCTAGGTGGTGCCTTGACTAGGAGGCTGTCAGGAGCTCCTCTGTCTTGCTGTGGAAAGTTTCTTCTCTCTTTTGGTCCTTGAGGGTTTTCTTTTCTTTTCTTTTCTTTTCTTTTCTTTTCTTTTCTTTTCTCTTCTCTTCTCTTCTCTTCTCTTCTCTTCTCTTCTCTTCTCTTCTCTTCTCTTCTCTTCTCTTCTCTTCTTTTCTTTTCTTTTCTTTTCTTTTCTTTTCTTTTCTTTTCTTTTCTTTTCTTTTCGAGGAATCCTGCTTTAACATTTGAGGACAGTTTCCAGAAGTAGCATAATAGAGACAGTAAGAGTAAGCTTATCACCATGGAGTGGATATTGCCTTCCCTTTTAACAGGTCTGATGAGCAAATTATACCTGATGATTCATAAATTTTCCAGGAAGTACAACCTCCAACTCAGCAAATTCTGCTTAGTTGACAGGTAACAAACAGGTTGGTATGCATCACCTCCATTGGTCAGCTTTCAATAAATCATCATCATCATCATCATCATCATCCCGCTGATCATCGAATATCTTGAGCAGTCTCAATAACATCTTCATTCATCCTAGCCCTGAGATTTTAGAAGCCTCTCTTTACTTGTCCTTCCTAACTATGGCGCATTGGAAGATCTTTCAGGGTCAGGGGAATGAAACCCAGCATTGTTACTGGTTTTAGCATATGAATACACCATGGGAAGTTTGTGAGGCTTTCCCCTGTGGGCAGAAAACTCTCAGTAGCTTGCCAGGTTCTCCCAGAGAGAGAAGTAGGCTATAAGATGTCTTCCAGGAGCTTGGTTTTAAGTCTCTGGATGTTGGCCATTGGTAGGATTATATGGCGCTGGGGCAGTCCCTGAGTGTGACTGCCTACCTACTGGAAAATGGGAAATCTGGGCTGAAGAGGCCCAGTCCCGATCCGAGCAGGCTTGGAGGTCTCACCCCAGGATCCCATACACCAGGGCTCCTCTGCCGGTACCTTCATTCATGAGGCTCGTCCAAACATGTGGAGAGGGGCCTTGAGCATGGCTGTGGCTAGGCTCCGGAGGTCTTCAGCCACCGGAGCTCTGCTCAGGACAGGGAGGGAAGCTGAAGCTCACCCCCTCAGAGGGGCCCCAGGGAAGACAGCCAGGCATGCGGGCAAGAGACTCTTTCAATAAAAACAAGGTAAAATAAAATACTTCACTGACCTTCAGAGTAGGTCTCTATGTTCTCTTCGTGTGTTCCAGAGAGGGTCTTGGCTACTTTAAAATGACACAGCTTGATCATGTATATATCTTTGTGCCATTTTTCCCTTCAAAGCAAACTCCCAGGGGCATGATACATTCTTTTTTTCAGAATATTTCATTTGCTCTGAAAAAGGAACTTCTTCAGGGATTGGGAGATTCATGCCTTCTTCCTTGGAGATTTTACCTTCCTTCAAACCCAAACCCAGATTGGTTAATTGGCAATAAAGTCAGTCTGATCAAGACCAATGACAGCATCAGGGTGATTCTTGGGAGTCAGTCTGGATTCCTGGAAATACCTTTGCTATTGACAAGTTGGGTGACTGTGGGCCAGGCCGTACCACTTCTGGATCTTTCTTCGTTTTTTTTTTTTTTTTTCAAGACAGTGTTAGGGTGCAAGTGGATGACTATGCAAGTTGCCACAATGTACGCCATAATGAATGCTTCTGCACTAGTGTTCGATATTCCCACACTACTACAGATCTGGTAGACACTCTCCACCATTTTTCTATCCAAAAAAGGGAGTGTGCTTACTCTGTATAACTGTCTAGGATGCAGTCAGGAAGGAAGCTAAGGTTCATAAGTGCTCACTAGGGAACATTTTCTCCTTGCCTCTCTCCCTTCTGCCTGTCTGGCTTCCTTTTCCCTTCCCTTCCTCTTTTGTCTCCTTGCTTCCTTCCTTGCACATGTGAGGAAGATAGTCCAGCTCACCACATGAGATTAGCGTGAAGAGGCAGAGTCAGGGACTTGAATGAATGAAGTGACAAGAGACTCAGACGGGATGAGAACCCCAGTCTGGCCCTGTGCTGCCTTCAGCCACTTTCCAGGATGAACTGCAGGAACAGGGGCAGTGGCTTCAAATTTCCAGTGTTCTGGAAGTAGTAAAGCTTCAGACCACTTGCCCACTTACTGGGTTTGTAAATAGAGGTTATATTGGAACAAAAACACTGCATATTTTATTACGGATTGTCCACCAGTATGTCAAAGTGGTGACAGGAGACTCAAGTCATCATGGTGCTAGAATGTTTACTGACTGGTCCTTCACAGAGTGTTTGCCAGCCCCCACTCAGGAGTCCTGCAGGTTTGTCCCTCTTTCCAGGAACACCTTGTGACAGCTGACTGTTCCCTGTGTTGGAAGCCTTACCCTTGGCTTTAACCACGTGGTGTGGGTACACATTGACATTTCTGCTCAAAACTTGACTCTGTAAAGGTCAGCCCACAGTCTCAGGGTCCCTGCAGGCAGAGGGGAGAGTTGGCTTTTCACCCTGCCCTTTTTTTCCCAGGAACCCATTCAAGGGGAAATGGAACTTTGAGGAAATTGCACAGTGAAGGAGGGGAGAGAAATCAGTTACAACATCCTATTGCAACACTCTAAAGGCTTGAAAGTGACAGCAGCATTCCGTTTTTGGAAATGTCTCTGGTTTGGGTCATTTCCACTTCTCAAAAAAGGGCAAGTTCACTAGCGTGCCTCTTTTTAAAAGCTGCTCTTCTGGACCTGCCATGGCAGTCACCCTTGCCTTGTTGAGGTTCACAGGATGAACATCCGCAAGAACTACAGTCACCTGATTGCGCTCTTCCTTTTCCTGTTTCATTCAGAGGCAGACTGCCACCCCACAGGGAAGAGACTGTGCAAGATGCAGGCCTTCAGGTAAGGTGGTGAGGAGGTGGGGGAGAAAGCGGTGAGGAAGACTCTCCAGTGCAGCTCCCGGGGGCTACTGTAGCTTTGGGTCTGTTGTTGAAGGAAGGGACTGCCACATCCCATCGTGGTCTTCAGGTCTTCATTTTAAAGCATTCCAGACATTCCAAGCTTGGCTGGAGCATCTCCTTACTTGTCCAGGGACTCAGACAACTCAGTGACTGACTGACCCTGGACACTTTCTGAGATATGGGCCTAGCCAGGAGGAGACAGTGACACAGAACCAATTGCAAAAGTCCAGGACTGGTTTTGGACAGTGCCTTTGGTGTAGGTATACCTGGTTTTCTCATCTGGCTGAGAAAGCACAGCCTGGCTCTCTGCCTACCAGAAGGGGCTAATGTATAACCGCAGAGTGTTCTCTGAACTGTAAGGTACAGGGAAACTATCATGATTATTTCAAACAGGGCAAGGAGCTTTGGGAGAATGATTTCACCACTGCTGATAGTAGTGGAAATGACGGGCTGTGGAGTTGGTTAGAGAACCCTCTCTATGTTCCCTCTGTCATGGATGCCCCAGGGCTAAAGTCATATTTGAGTCCTTTCATTTGGCATCTCAGAGTTTCACTGGCTTGAGGCAGTTGATCAGGTGCTTGCATATGTACCTGCATGAATACGTATAAGTGCATGTGTGCGTCCTTGTGAGTGTGTACTTATATTTGTTTGTGCATCCAATCAAAGATGGGAGCTGCCGTTCATCACAATAAGCCCAAGAGCTGCCTCTAGAGGGTTCTAGTAAGGAAAATTGAGCCTCACACTGGTCCAGGAACTAAAAGTAATCACAGAATGAGGTAGGGAGAAGTGATGAGATCACCTGATCACCCCTTGTCCACCTCGTGTTCACTTTCCAGCCTCTTGGCATGGTCAGTGTCCTTGGCCACACTTCACAGAGAAGGACAAGGGCCCAAGTCCAAGCCTGCTTTAGTAGGCATCAGGGAGTGGAGAGGGCATATCCTGAACTCTCTGCTCACCTTCTCCACAGCTGCAAGCCCTGATCTCAGTCCAGGGCCCTTACACACACACACACACACACACACACACACACACACACACACACACACAAGACAGGGTGCCAGAAACAGCTCACTGGGTGATGGACGAGAGACTCTGGGGACAAGAATCTAAAGCTTGGAGTGTCCCTGGATGCATCTGACACTCTGCTGTGTTGGCCACTGGTATCCTGTGGTTCTAAATTTACATTTTAAGTTTTAAGAAATAGAGTGAACTGAGAGAGGCTAGGTTGTGCCATATAGCAAGAGGGGGACAACCATAAGTGGTGGGAGCTACCATATTAGACAGTGGAAAGAGAGACTCGATGCCCTCTGAGAATCCTACTGGAGGGTGTTCCACTTATGTGGCCTTGTCCTAAGATGATAGGGGGAGGTAAAGAGAAGAGTGTATTATGGGTACACCACCCATTAGTTGTGGGATTGAGACTGGCTCTTCACCAGTGTCATCCTCCTCCTCTTCCTCCTCCTCCTCCTCCATGCCATTGGTAAACCAGAAGACCACACCTTTGGCAGAAAGGAGGAGGCACATTCAACAACAACTGAGCACAGGGCCAGGCCCACAGCAGGGGTCTATTACAGCAGAGTCCTTTGCTTTTCAGAATCTGGGATATCAACCAGAAGACATTCTACCTGAGGAATAACCAACTAGTGGCTGGATACTTGCAAGGGTCCAATACTGAATTGGAAGGTGAGTGGTTGCTGGGAATGATGATGTGTAGGCATGGGGTCTCTTTGCTGCTGTTCTCATATCCTTTGAATTTATGTGGTCAAGTTTTGAAGCTGCAGAAGTCTGACCCACTGGAGGGCACACTGGAGGACAAGCTCAAGAAGGCAGGGAGGGGCAGAGTCCAGGATGGGAGATACTATCACACTTCACAGAGTGATGGGAGATACTTCACACTTCACTTCACTACCACACATATAGCACGGCGGTCTCAGGCCCAGCATTGGGACATGGGGTTCAGAGATAGACCCCTTCTGCCCCCTGTACCTGTTCCTATTGTTCAAATCTTGACTCATACTCAACATGTATCTGCCATATTGAGATTCTGGTTGGTGTTTGGAATGGGCTGGATGAACTTGGAATGCTTTACCCTCTCACTCCATTAATAAAATGAGGGCATTTGGATAAGTGATGTGAGATTCTTTTTTTGCCCTAGCCTTCTAGAATTTTTTTATGTTCTTGCTGGCAGGATGGGCATTGTCTCCAACTCCCTATCTCCCCACTCTGCCCCACCCTCAGTTTTCTTCCCTAACTCGACCGTGGCCTCTCTCTGAAAGAGAGTGAAATCTGTGTTTCCTGTTCTGGTAATTCTAATGAAACTCAGAAGGAGAGAGAAGCTGAGATCTTTCACAGCTACAAGTGGAGATGAGATCCCCAGGTGAAAGGCAGGCTCACAGACAGCCAGATTATGTGGACCAAGTCCTGGGACCCCCACTCATGACCTGGGATATTAGTCTTTCATCCATGGGCAGCTTGTCTACTGACCTGGAGCACAGGTATTTTGTGGGAGTGAGGAAAGGACTGAAATCACATAGGACAGAATCTAGGCAGTTTGGTCCTCAAGGAGCAGCTAGATGGTGCATGTGCATTTATCTGCTATTTGGATATCTGCAAGAAGGTGCTGCATTGTCCTGCTGAACTGGCTTTAATTAGGGAGACAGAAGTTCCCCAGGAAAAAAATTCAGGTTGACTCATTTTCTCTGCATCTGACCTATTCCTTTGCTCTTCCCCAGAGAAGATAGATGTGGTGCCTATTGAGCCTCATACTGTGTTCCTGGGGATCCACGAGGGGAAGCTGTGTCTGTCTTGTGTCAAGTCTGGTGATGAGATGAAGCTCCAGTTGGAGGTAAGGACCTCACTCAGAAAGTAACTGCCCAAGCCCCAGTAGCTTAAGGCAACCACAGCATATTCTTTCCCAACATTCTGTGAGTAGACAAGGATTTGCTGGGCAATTCTGTTCCACTTAGCGTTGCTGGGATCACTCCTACAGTGTGGACTCAGCAGGTGCTGGAGAGGGTGCTGGAGTCTCCCAGATGGTTTTTCATCCTCCAGACTCATGGAGACTCCTAATTACCTTGAGCTTCCTTTCAACCAGGCTACTGGCTCCAAGGGGCATCTTCCCCCCAAAACCCATCCTAAGTGTGGAAACACTTATTAAACTTTTATTTGCACCCCATGGGCAAAAACCAGTCATATGGCTCAATGAAGGAGGGGACCATACAGAATGTGAACTCAGAAATCTGACTTCACTTAAGGACCTGGGATCTCAAGTCTCCCCGTGACCCTCTCTCCCAAGGGCTTCAAACCTTCTTAGACTTGCCCTCATGATCCAGCAATGACATAGTAATGCCAACATTGCTAGCCTTTCTGCCTTTCTCTGCCAATCCTTATCTTTTCAAACCCCAAGTTGGGGATCCATCCTGGACCCCATTCTCCTGGATTCTCTATTATCTAATAGGCTACCAGTCCTAAGAGAGGATGACTTTGTCTCAGGGCCTTATTGGATAAGATTTTGATTCCAATATGAACAACCACAACATGAACCTTCATCCACAGATAGAACACTTGTTTGGGGGATGCCGATATATGAAGATATGGCCTGGCCAGAACATTGTATGTTGTACAGTGAATGACCACAATGTCCTGCCAATATCCTCTTCCATCCCTCTCCTCCAAGGCACAGAACATGGCAAAGGGAAGCCTTCACAGGCCTGGGCCTCTGTTTACAGTGTCATATACTCAACCTATTTGCCTGTGACTAGAATGCCCAGATTTCCCAAAGCCAAAAAGCGACAATGAGACAGTTGCTTTGTGTCGTTACTGCCTAAGAGATGGGGGTCAGCTGACATGGCTCCCACTGGGATCTCCGGGTCAGCCTCTCTCTAGCACTCGCTTGAGGCCAGCTGAAGGCCTATGTCAAGGTGAGGTGCAGAGATGTCTGCTCAGCTCCTCAGCTCTTATTCCCTCATCTCTCAACCTCCAGCCTGTTGACATCACTGACCTGAGCAAGAACAATGAGCAGGACAAGCGCTTCACCTTCATCCGCTCAGACAACGGCCCCACCACCAGCTTTGAGTCAGTGGCCTGCCCAGGCTGGTATCTCTGCACGGCGCTGGAGGCCGACCGACCTGTCAGCCTCACCAACACACCCGATGCGGCCATCAAAGTCACCAAGTTCTACTTCCAGCAGGAGTAATAGCACTGCCCACTCCCCTCTCCCACTCCAGCCACTAATGACTCTAGAGACTGCCTCTGTCCTCCTGTTCGGGGTCTCCTGCGCTCTCACAAGCTCTGAGGAACAGCCTTGGTGAGGTGGAGCCACCAAAGGAGGGACAAGAGCCCTGGAAACATGTCTCTGTCTCTCGCATCCTCAGCTAACCATCTTCCAGGCTGCCTCCCAAACATAGACCCAATCTGGTGGCAGTTCAGAACCCTGAAGGCCTGTGCCTTCAGGGTGAAACCCAGGCCACAGGTCAATTCTGTTGCCTCTGGGTTTCCTGCACCTTGCCGTAGTGTCCACACCCCAGATCCCAACGTCACTCATCACTCCCCCCACCACACCTTGTGTCACCCACATCACCTAGTTGTGCAAATTGATGCTGCTCCTTGAGGAAAGATTTTTAGAGCCTTTGAGAAAAATGGGAAATGAGGGTTTCATGGAAATTTTTGAAGTTAAGCCAACTTAAATCCAGGCAAAAGTAAGGCCTGCCTTCGGAAAGTACGTTCTCTCTGAAGGGGGATTGCAGGAGAAAAGTTTCCTGTCTTACTTTTGAAAACAAGTCTCCCTTTTCATTTTTCTGTCTGGCTTTTGTCATGCCTGTAAAAATGGAAAAACTGTCCTCTATTGGTGCCCACATGTTCTGTTTCCTGCACACCTGACCCCACTGCCCAGGCCTGGCACACCATGTTCACTCCAGCTGGTCAGCTTCCTGTGGCAGTTGTACTGACCCTCTTCAGACACCTCCCTCACTCCAAGGCTGCTCCAGAACCCACCCAGAGAACAGCTGTGGCTCTGGGCCTTTTCCTCCTTCATGGCCCAGGAGGGATGCTCTGTTCCTCATTGTTGGCCCTGGTGGCACTTTATAAGTTGCATGGAAGATGGCGACGCCTCTGTCTTCTCTGCACCAGATGGCAAGATCCTGAGAGCAGGAGGCTGAGAGCCTCCATGGGGCCTGGTGCCTGGCAGGTGTTCAGTGAATGTCTGTTGTCCATGTAAGTGAAATCCACGTGATTTCAACTCTGTTTTACAATAAAACCTTGAACATTCATCGACTTTGCTGGTTGTGCCCATAGCCTGGGGGCTGGGGGCTTGGAGTACCAGGAAATGGAGAGAACTTTTTCTGGCCTAGGCCCAGGCCCACTCCCTCTGGCTTCTCTTTCCTTTCCTTCCTCAGGCTTCATTCTCCCTGTCTCACTCTTCCCCTTCTGGGAAGGTACATGGCATTATCCACGCCATGCTCCATCATCCACGATAGCACCCAACCAGAAACAACACAAATGCCCGTCATGGGAATGAAAACATAAATCATTTTTGTTCTCAGAGCAAAGACAGCAAAGAAAATGGATGAACCATGGCCGGCTGAGCTCAATGAGACGGATGAATCTTACAATCATGATGCACAGCACTCCAAGTGTGATTCCACTTACATAAGGCTCCAAACACATCAGATGGAGAAGCTTGTGTGAAAGGGTCCCTAGACAGGGGGAACAAACCAAGAAAGAAGTAGAGAGATGCTTTCTCTGACAGCCAGTGGCTGGTATATTCAGGGACCACGGGAGCTCAGGGAATGCTCTTTGCTTTGGCATAGGCCACCATACATTGTCACTCTGAAGTTTCTTAAAGATAAAAAGCCTCAGGGCCCAGAAATGTGGCTCAGTGGGACAGTGCCTGCCTTACATGCATGAGGCTGCTAGTTCACTGCCCCCCACCCCATACCTCCCACCTCACAACCCTAAGAGGCGGCACTGCCTGTTATGATCCCAGATGTCATGTGTGCAATGGCAGGATCAGAAATCATGCATTTTGGCCCTTAAGAAAAGCGCGAGCAAGGGACTGGAGTGAGAACACAGCAGACAGGGTGTTTGCCTTGCACGCAGCCAACCCGGGTTCAATTCCCAGCATCCCATATGGCCCCCTGAGCATTGCCAGGAGTGATTCCTGAGTGCAGAGCCAGGAGTAACCCCTGAACATCACCAGGTGTGACCCAAAAAGCAAACACACAAAAAATTAAGAAAAAAGAAAAGAGAGCAAGATGGTGAGAGCCCACAGACCTGGCTTGGGTGCCTGCATCATCTGAGAGAGGGCACGGTTCTTCCTATGACTCCTCTTTCCCTGTCTTTGGGAAGTGTCTCGGGATGGGCCATGAACCTGTTCTTTGGACTGTCAGCTCCCTCCTGGGGCCCGTTCCTCATTTGTTTGCAGACTGTTGGCATATTTTTGGAATTGTTTTCCAGGCAACTGGAGTACTTTCCAAGGTCTCTGGAAACAATCCCATAGAGACGACTGAGCAGACTGAAATCCATCCCTAGCCAGAGGTAGTGGCTTCTGTCTGCCTTTCTGCACGGCTTTTGTGAGAAGAAGCTCCCACGGCTAAGAAACAAACCAGAGAAAGCAGGTGAAAATGCAATGGATTGTTTTAATTATTACCACTTTGTAGTAGAGCTTGAGGTTGGGGAAGGTGATGCCTCCCATCTTCTTTTTCCCCAAAATTGCTTTAGCTATTTGTGGGGGTTTGTTGTTCCAGATGAATTTTAGGAGTGTTTGGTCCACTTCCTTGAAGAATGTCATGAATATCCTTATAGGGATCGCATTGAATCTGTATAATGCTTTACTACAAAGCGGTAATAATTAAAACTGCATGGTGCTGGAACAAAGGCAGAGCAGTAGACCAATGGAACAGGGTCTACACAACCTCAAATATATGATCATCTAGTCTTTGATAAGGGAGCAAGAAAGGTAAAGTGGAGCAAGGAAAGCCTCTTTAACAATGGTGCTGGCAACACTGGAGAGCTACATGCAAAAGAATGGGCTCAGACTTATACCTAACACCATGCACAAAAGTGAGATCAAAATGGACTAAAGACCTCAATATTAGACCAGAATCCATAAGGTACATTGAAGATAAGGTCGGTAAAACCCTCCACGACATTGAAGCTACAGGTATCTTCAAAGAGGACTCGCCACTGACCAGGCAAGTGGAAACAGAGATAAACAAGTGGGACTATCTTAAACTGAGAAGCTTCTGTACCCCAAAAGATACAGCAACCAGAATACAAAGACAGTCTACAAAATGGGAAAGGATATTCACCCAATACCCATCAGATAAGGGGTTGATTTCAAGGATTTACAAGGCACTGGTTAAACTCCACAAGAAGAAAACATCCAACCCCATCAGAAAATGGGGCAATGAAATGAACAGAAACTTTCTCAAGAAAGAAATCCGAATGGCTAAAAGACACATGAAAAAATGTTTCCTCATCAATGATCATCAGGGAGATGTAGATCAAACAACAATGAGATATCATCTCACACCACAGAGACTGGCCCACATCCAAAAGAACAAAAGTGACCGATGTTGGCGCGGATGTGGGGAGAAAGGGACTCCCCTTCACTGCTGGTGGGAATGCCGACTGGTTCAGCCCTTTTGGAAAACAGTATGGACGCTTCTCAAAAAATTAGAAATTGAGCTCCCATTTGTCCCAGTAATACCACTTCTGGGAATATATCCCGGAGATGCAAAAAAAAGTATAGTAAAAGTGACATCTCCACCTATATGTTCATTGCAGCACTGTTCACAATAGCCAGAATCTGGAAAATACCAAAGTGCCCGAGAACAGATGGCTGGTTAAAGAAACATTGGTACATCTATACAATGGAATACTATGCAGCTGTTAGAAAAGATGAAATCATGAAATTTGCATATAGGTGGATCAACATGGAAAGTATCATGCTAAGTGAAATGAGTCAGAAAGAGAGGGACATCATAGAAAGATTGCACTCATCTGTGGAATATAAAGTAACAGAATGGGAGACTAACACCCAAGAACAGTAGAGATAAGTGTCAAGAAGAGTACTCCACAGATTGGAAGCTGACCTCACATGCTAGGTGAAGAAGCAGCTCTGATAGAGAAGGGATCACAAAGCAAAGGGTGCTACGTGGGTTCACTAGGGATGGGAGATATGAGCTGAAAATAGACTATAGACCAAACAAGATGCCTACTTAATACCTCTGTAGCAAACCACAACACCCAAAAAGAGAGAGCGAGCAAATGGGAATGCCCTGCCACAGAGGCAGGGTGGGGTGAAGGGGACAGGGTGAAGGTGGTGGGAGGGGTGCTGGGACCATTGGTGGTGGAAAATGGGCACTGGTGGAGGGATGGGCACTCGATCATTGTATGACTAAAACATAAGCATGAAAACCTGTAAGTCTGTAACTTTGTCTCATGGTGATTCATTAATAAAATAAAATAAAAATCATGTATTTTGTTATCATTTTTAAAAAATTATTATATAATAAGTTAAAATATACATATATATACCACAAAAAAAAAGAAAGAAAATACAATGGACTGGAGCACGCCGGAGCTTGTGTTGTTCGAAGACTGACATCAGTGACACCGTAGTATTTCCACTTCTGCTTTCTCGCCTGCTAACCGGAAGTAGCCACTCCTGCTTGGACACGGTGACACCAGCCAGACGCGGTGTGTGACCGAAGGCTGGGTAGGACTGGCGTGTTTCCAGTCCCAGCTAAAGGAGAACTGAGGGAAGCCAGTCTGTCAAGTCTGAACGGCGGAAAGGGCGGCTCAGTTCCGCAGAGCCCTAGAGTTGGCTCCCATCAGGTTTCAGGGGACAGACTCCTCACACAATTCGCTGCAGCAGCGACACACCTATTTGCTATAATAACCCATAATAACCACTTCTGGTTTAGGCAGAGGCGTGGCAGCCAGCAGTCCTGCACAGTCAGCCCTGGGACTACAGAGCCACTTTCTGGCCCTCCTAGGAGCTCGCAATATGTGCTGAAGAACAGCCCAATCCTGAGATGCCATCTCCTCATTTCTCAGTGCACCTAACAGTGCAAACAGCTGAGTTATGTCATTTCATCTTTGCAATAAGTGGGCATATTCTCACTGCCTGGGTCATTCCTGGAAGAGTTTGTTCTCCAGAGAGCATGGCAGGCCTCCTTGTTGACTTACCAGACTTTAAGGATTCCTCCCCTCCCCACCGGGTTTTATTTTAATTTCTCTTATTGAATTTGAATTTTTTGTTGAATTTTCATTTGAATCACCATGAGGTGATTAAGTTGGTCATGGTTTTAGTCATGCAATGTGCCAACACCTGTCCCTTCACCAATGGACCTACATTTCCCACCACCAGTATCCCCAGTTTCCCTCCCACTGCCTCCCCACAGCCTGCCTCTATGGCAGACACTTTTTTCCTCTTTCTGCCCCTCTGTCTGTCTCTCTCTCTCACTCACTCACTCACTCTTGCACTCTCACTCTATCCCTCTGGTCTTTATGGTTTGCAATCACTTCACTTCACTTGTCATCCCTTTGTGCATGGATTTGCTCAAGCGGGTGCCAGTAATGTGTCCATTCGTCCCTGTTTGTGTGCTAGTGTAGCCCAATGGCGTCTGCTCACTCCAGGAGCACAAAGAGCCTCAACGTGTTCATTCAGGGTCTTGACGAAGAAGTCCGACCATCTAGTAGGTGGGTGGCCAGGAGTTCTTTTGATATCCCATGGAATCCCGTTGCTATGGTTTGCAATACAGGTACTGGAAGGTTATTATGTATATCACTTTACTTATTTTCAGCACTCATTTCATGTCTAGAGTGATCATTTCCAATTATCATTGTCATCATGGTCCCTTCTCTATCCCAATTGCCCTCTCCCCACCCCCCACTTGTGGCAAGTTTCCAACCATGGATCAGTTCTCCTGGATGGTTCCTTCTTAACCAGATCTGCAGCCACCCCCTGGAGAAGCCCTCATTTAAAGCCCAGCCTTCATTCAGTCTACAAGCATGGGCATATTTGTTGGACTGACTTTCACAATTGTGATCCCAATCCCTGTTCTTACTGTCCCTCCCACTAGCTCTCTGATAATACCAAAAATTCCCCTTGAAGGACTCTTTGGCTTCAAGTGTTCTTCAAGGGCTGAAGAATTTTGAAGCTTTCATGGTCACCCCACAGCCATGTTGTCACACACATGTGGATCCTCACTGTTCTTCTATGATATATCCTGAGCACCCAAATCAGTGCTTGGCGTTTGTTGTGTGTTCCACGAAACAGTTGGTAAATGAATGGGTTGGGAAGCAGAAGATAGTACAGGGGTTAAAGTGCTTGTCTTCAACTCGTCTGACCCAAGTTAAATTCCCAGCACTGCATACAGTCCCCAGAGAACTATCAGGAGTTAGCATAGACCCATAAGGAATCCCCAGGAGTCATAGGAGTAACCCTCAGCTGCAGAATGAATGAATGAATGAATGGATGGATGGATGGATGGATGGATGGATGGATGGATGAATGAATGAACTGTCCCTAATATTTATTCATTATGGTCAATGTATTTCGTAGGTCAGACAATTTAAGAAGACAGGGAACTTGAGCGTCAGGGCTTTCCAAGGGATCTGGAAAGGGCAGGGTTCAGGACTGTTAGAATTTCCTGAGACTCAGGGCTGATCAAGGGAAAAGGTGAAATAGAGGCAGTAGCCTCACACACAAGCTTCACCATGGGACAGAGGGGCAGGTGGTCTTTCTTGCAGTCCTGCATCTCAGCAGAGACCTGTCCAGTGGCCACTGGGCAATACCACTTAGAAAAGGAGAAAACAGGGACTCTGGCAGGGAGGAGAATCGGAATGGAGCCTCAAGCTTCAGGTCAAGGTTCCCAAATGTATTGGCTTATCATTGCCTTTCAGAAGAAAATTACTGGCCCTTATCTCTACTAGTCTGTCACCGTGATTCATTCAAATAAAAATAAAATAAAAATTACTTAGTGCCGCCCTGAAATTCTACCTTCTTCAAGTGACTGAATAAAGGGCACATCCTTCCCAATGGCACCTGAGACTCCTACTGCCCCCCTGGATCATCTCAGTGGCCCTCGCCTTTGCAGGCGGCATTGCTCACTTTGGCAAAAGTTGGTTAAATGTCTCCCTCAGTCCTGCAGCAGGTCAGATGCTCCAAACACAGGACCATGTGAGGTCCTCCTGGTCTGGGACTTCTGCATGGCTAAAGACCTCAGTACAATTTCAAGGTAGGCCCCTGCGTGGCTAAGCCTTAGGTGACGTTTAAAATAGCTAGCTGTGGAAACAGAATTTGATATCCAATGGACCATTTAGCTCTAAGCCTGCTCAAAGGAAACCAAAGAGCTAGGGGCAGTGCAGACAGACCATCTTTGGCTCTTTTATAAAGCTCAGGGCCTGGAAGAAGGCTCTGGAGCATTCAGGGGAGGGTTTCTTGCAATGAGGCGCAGGAGCCCCAGAGAGTGAGCAGGCAGCTCAGGTGAGAGAGGAAGCCAGAGATAAAAGACCAAGAGGTCTTGTTCTTGCTGCTGGGCCTGAGGACACTCTGAGACACAGAGTCACAGAACAGGTAAATGAAGCTGGACACTCACACATGCTCAGCCTGTCACAGCTGCCTCATGCTCAAGCAACCTTCTCTCCCTGGGCCTTCCTGTCTCACTTCAAAAGGCATCAAGAGCAAAATCTGACAGGTGGAACTATAACTAATTCAGTGTTTCTCACAAACATATACTCTGCAGTATTATTTAGCCATGAAAAGATAATGCTGCCATTTATGGTAATATGGATGGACATGAAGTGTGCTGGACTCTTCCAAGTGTTGTAAGTCAGACAGAGAGAAACACGTTTTACACAAAGTCACTTGTAGGAGGTGTCTAAAAATTGAACAACTCAGAGAGAACAGATTGGAGGTTGCCAGAGATGGGACAGGGGTTAGAATGGGAAAAATTGGTGAAATAAAAATTATAAATAAGTATTATTTTTAAAAAAAAAAGGTAGAAGACATTTAAAAAGAAAGAATTTTTTTTAGGACCAGGAAGATAGTAGAGGGGGTAAGAAACTTGCCTTGCATGTTCCTGATCCTGATTCACTCCCTGGACCCACCTATAGTTCCCTGAGCACCATCAGGAGTGATCTCTGAGCACCAAGTCAGAAATAACCCCTAAGCACTGCTGAGTGTCTTCAAATATGCAAAAAAAGGAACATACATATTTCCAGTTAATAGTAATTAAACTGTGTAATGCAACATGCAAATGTACTGCATAGTGACTGAATAAGAAACAGTGAGTGTAGAGATTGCATATTAAGGATGCTCAGAGAATAATAGATCTTAAAGGGAGAAGGCACTAATGGATGTTAGTGAGACATAATTGATAATTATTTCACAATGCAACACACAAACATCTAAGCATTGTGTTATATACTTGAAAGTAATAGACTATATCAATTATACATCAATTGAAATATATATGTACAAGAAAGGGGGAAATGGAGACTAGACTAGATTTGTAGTTGTAATTTGGCTTACCTGTGGTGCTTAAAAATAATAATGATGTGAAGTGATGAAAAATATCGAAGTTTATCATGAATTTTGGTTTGAGGAAGCCACAAATTTGGCAACCAAACTTGATGTTCAGATGAAACTCCCTGGGAAATTCCGCAGAGCTCAGCAAAGTAACCTGGAATCTCAGCTGACTTCTGAGATTTACTATAAAGAAACTCTAAGTGTTCCCACAGTGGAGCACATTATTCAGGAACTGAAGGACATTTTCTCAGAACAGCACCTCAAAGCTCTTAAATGCTTAGCTCTGATGCCCTCTGTCATGGGTCAACTCAAATTCAACACGTCAGAGGAACACCATGCGGACATGTACAGAAGTGACTTGCCGAATCCTGATACTCTCTCAGCAGAGCTGCATTGTTGGAGAATCAAGTGGAAACACAGAGGGAAAGACATAGAACTTCCTTCTACTATCTATGAAGCCCTCCATTTGCCAGACATCAATTTTTTTCCAAATGTTTATGCATTGCTAAAAGTCCTATGCATTCTTCTTGTGATGAAAGTTGAGAATGAACGCTATGAAAATGGGCGGAGGCATCTCAAAGCTTATCTGAGGAACACTTTGAGAGACCAAAGGTCGAGTAATTTGGCTTTACTTAATATAAATTTTGATATAAAACATGATTTGGATTTAATGGTGGGCACATATATCAAACTTTACACAACTAAGTCAGAGCTTCCTACAGATAATTCAGAAACCATTGAAAATACCTAAGAGACTTTAAAATAGGGCTTATCTTCCATTTGAAAGCATCTTACAGAAAAGCTATGATGTGTGTAGGCCACCCAGTCACTGACTGTCTTGACCAGTAGATCTCCCATTGAGTATGTTCATTCATACTCCTAGTTAAGTGGCTCCAGTTTGAATTCATGCTTTGGAGACTGAACTGTTCTAAAAGATAGCATTGAAAGTGTCACATCACACTTCTGTGTGAAATCTGCTAGTGGCTCTTTGGAGTTGTCTTTAGTTAAGTCATTTTAGACATAACATTATCACTGTGGATGTCGTATTTGGGTATTGAGTTACCAGTTCCTTGAAGAAATGAATTTTGAAGATGTGTGGGAGGAAGGAATTCATTTTATAAAATGTTACAATAAAGCTCACAACTGACCTTTGACTGGTAAGAGTTCTAAGTATTACTATTAAAAATCTGTACTGGACAGTTAAGAGAATTAGCAGAGAAATGTGAGCTTGCCAAAGTGTAGATTTTAAGTGTAGATTTTGTCTTTAGCAAGTGAACTTAAAGAGACAGGTTATAGTTTGAATGGACAAGTCTGCCATTGTTGTTCCATAACTGGTTGTTGCTGTTTACATTCCTTTGTTGAGCCTCCATAAGCTTTTAGCAACTATATATTGAACTTCTGTTTCATGGTCAAAAGAGAATCAGAGGCCATGGATACTGACAACTGATTTGTTTTGCTTTCTTGTCTTTGCTCCATGACTATTATCTACTGCCTCATCTTGATTTATAAGAAAAACTTGGAGAACCCACAAGAATTATTGTTTTGTGGATTTCCTGGGAATAATATGAAAATATTACTGTTATTTTTGGTGAAGGAAATCAATTTTGTATAGTTTATTTCAACCTAAATAAAATGTGAATTTTGTTTAAAAAAATAATAATGATAACAATGCCTAACTCCATCACCCTCACACGCTGGTTTGGGAACAACCTGGAGCTGAGACAAGAAGAAATCAGAATCCCAGAGCTGAGACTCCGGGACCAGATGGCTCCTGACTTGGGGACCCTGAAGCCATGTTCTTCCAGCTCCCCTGCAGAATGAAACCTTCTAGTGCTTTCTGTAAACATAAAGGAGGAGCTTGTCCTTAACTTCTTGGTGAAAGGTGCTCATCAAGTCGGTCTTGTGTTTTGGCTACTTAGGGTTGGAGGTAGAAGGTAGTCTACTTTCTCAGCCACAAGACTATAACACACTTTCCTACAGTCACCTTTTCAAGTCACCTTGGTCCAAAAATGTGCGATGCTAATGAGTTGGCTCGGTGTAAGTTCTTGTGAGTCTTGGGGAGAACATGCTGGGTTCACTTTTAATGCAGCTGTGAAAAACCTAAATCAAGCTAGTAAATATTGACATACTGATAATGAACCCCAATTCTTCTTCTTTTAAATTCCCATACAAGGTACATGGTTCCAATCTCTTCATATCCTCATCAACACTTGTTATTCTATTGATTTTAGTTACTTAACTATTCTAAAAGACTAAATCTAGTTCTAATATTCCAATGGACTGGAGCAATAGCACAGCGGGTAGGGCATTTGCCTTGCTCGAGGTGACCCGGGTTGGAGCCCAACAAGCTACCAAGAGTATCCCCGCCCCCCCCCCCGCCGCACAGCAGAGCCTGGCAAGCTACTCGTGGCGTATTCAATATGCCAAAAACAGTAACAAGTCTCACAATGGAGACGTTACTGGTACCCGTTCTAGCAAATCAGTGAACAACGGGAGGACAGTGCTACAGTGCTACAGATAACGAATCCAAGATATCAGAAAAGTTTCTAAGGATAGTGGAATATTTCTGGTGGGGTTCTTAGTCTCAAACCAGAGAACTGTCAAAAAGAGAATTTCCACTTCTAAGACTTCTTTGCCTCTGGATCTCCTGCCAGTTATTTTTTTATTTTTTTTTATTAGTGAATCACCATGAGTTACAGTTACAAACTTGTAAACTTTCATGTTTGCATTTTGTTTATATCCCTCCACCAGTGTTCCCAGTATTCTTCCCACCCTCTCACCCCATCCCTCCCACTCCACCCCGCCTCTGTGGCAGGGCATTCCCCCCTTGTTCTCTCTCTCTCTCTCCTTTTGGATGTTGTGGTTTGCAACAGAGGCACTACGTGGCCATCGTGTTTGGTCTATATTCTATTTTCAGAGTGCATCTCCCACCCCACGCGGGTCTTCAAACCACACTTTACCTGGTGTTCCCTTCTCTATACGAGCTGCCCCTCCCTCCAGCATGTGGGGCCAGCTTCCAAGACTTGGAGCCAACCTCCTGGTACTTATCTCTACTATTCTTGGCTGTTAGTCTCCTATTCTGTTAACTCCTGCCAGTTATTCAGGAGTGCAAAGCAATTCACAGAAGGTCCACCAGAGGCCAGCATTTCCCCAAAGATTTCTGCTGGCCATTCAACAGCTCTGGGGAAAACAATTCAAAGAACTAATCCAATTCAAGTTTTCAGATTGCTGAAGATCCAGTTGTATAAAGACACCCTTGGAAAAAGTTGAGCTTTTACCCTCTCCATACTTTCCTTTTTTTTACTAAAAGAAACTTTATTTTCACTTTATTTAAATCAAGGTATTATTTAGTCCTAACTGGAGCTAGAATGTCCTTGTCAAGTGCATGTGGAGCTGAATGAAATGAGTCAGAAGGAGTGGGGCAGACATAGAATGATTGCACTCATTTGAAGAATGTAAAAAAACAATGTGAGACTAACACCCAAGGACTAGAGACAAGGACAAAGAAGATTGGTCCACAGTTGGAAATCTGCTTCAAGTGTTGAGGGAGAAGGCATTTGGGATAAAGAAGAGATCATTTCCAACTATATAACAAAGATGGTTGAAAATGATCACTCTGGATAAGAACTGTGTGCTGAAAGTAGGTAAAAGAATAAACATGATAACCTCTCAGTATCTGTATTGCAAACCATAATGTCCAAAGGTGGGGGGGAGAGAGAGAGAGAGAGAGAGAGAGAGAGAGAGAGAGAGAGAGAGAGAGAGAGAGAGAGAGAGAGAGAGAGAGAGAGAGAAGGAAAGTGTCTTCCAAAGAGACAGACTGGTGGGATGGTCGCAGGAGGAAAACTGGAGACATTGGTGATGGGAAATGTGCACTGGTAGAGGGATGGCTGTTGGAACACTGACTAAAACCATATCATGAACAGCCTTGTAACTGCGTATGCCAAGGTGATGCAATAAAATAAATAGGAAAATAAAGTGAAAGTGGAGTCTATCACATGACAGATAGACAGGTGAAACCAACCCCTTCCATCCTGAGAAAAATCACGCTCTCCTCACTAGAACCCCATCAAGTTTCTAGCTGCAAGTCTACCTGCACTTTTTCTGTGTTGGCAGATGATGACCAGGAGCTCCCAATCGACAGATGTTCACATTAAATGGATTCAAAGGGCAGAACACTCATCAGAAGGAGTGGATACCCTGGAGACAGCTTATTCCTTCATCCCCCAGTCCCAAGTGCATGGCATCACTGACAAGGAGATGTGAGCTGGAGTCCAGTGGAGAGAATAACTTAGTGACGAGTGGCCTCTAATTGCTACTCTTCTTTCACACAGAGGGCTCCTGACAAGAAACAAGGTGTGCAGGTCCCAGAAAGAAAAGATTTGCTCTCCCTAGTGCCACATGGGGTCTCCTGGCATGCCTCGCCTCCCCTTGGCCCATGCCTAGGGGTCATGCAAATCACCCTGGCCAGTGATTGGAAAACAGGGGTGGGAAGAGGTGGGTGGGAAAGGTCAGAATTCAGTCTTAGAAATGGCAAAACCTGCGTCTTCAGCACTCCGTACCACTCTACTCTGCACCCCTAACTCATGGTTCACCTCAAATCAAGATTCCTGTATCACTTTCCTCACGAAGACATAAGACCCATCTATTCTCCATCATGGCCTGCTCTCTTGAAACTTCCTCTTGGACATGTGTCTCAGAACTCTCCAGATGGGGGGTTTGAACTACTCTCTAATGCCTAATAGAGAACACCAGGTGCTATATTTGACTATCTATCTCTAGTCTTACTGATAAATAATTGATATACTGCAATGCATGTGTTTAAGGAATACAGGATGATGGTGCAACTTCCATATATTATGAAATGATTACCACAGTTGGTTTAGACAACATCTATGATCTCAAACATCTACAGTAAAAAGAAAGTATGAAAAGAGAAAAGTATTTCTCTTTGTGATGAGAACTCTTAGATACTTTTCCTATTTGTCAGTGGCAATGTCTACTACAGTCATCACGGAGATAATATTGCTCTGATTTCTCCTTTAATTTTTGCCTTCTGACCATGCTCCTCACAAACTTCCCTCCTCTACTATCTGCCTCTGGTGATTATGGAGCCTGATCTGTTTTTGTAAAATGCAGTAATGCTTCTGCTGAGGACATGCTCAAGTGACAAAGCACATCCCTGGTGTGTGTGTGTGAGACTCTGACTTTGATCCCCAACTCTGAAGGGTCCCCATGTTCTGCACCTCTGGGTGAGGCTCCTATACATTAAAAAATAGTCTAAAAAAAGACTAAAGGTGAACTATAATTGAAACTGTCTGAGCACCTGATAGTTAAATCTGCATACCTGCAGTTGATTAAAATTCACTGTAAAATGTTCCTAATGTTCACTTTATCTACATTTCCCATGTACACTATCATTTCCTAGACTGCTCGATCCTAGAGATCCACCTGGCTCTAATCTCTTCTTCACTGACATGGCTGAACTGGCAGGGAAGATCTTTCCTGGCCTCCTCAGAGCCACTTGCATCAGTAAGTGGGCAGGCATAGAATGCCCAGTCTTTCTTCCTTGCTTTATTTTCCTTCCCAACAATGATTCCCTTCTGACTTGTTCTTTAGTTACTTCTTCACTTATTTATCTTTCCCCACAGCATTTTCACCCCTCCCCCAACTTCTCAAATCTACTTTTTTTTTTCTTTTTCTTTTTGGGTCACACCCGGCAACGCACAGGTGTTAGTCCTGGCTCTGCACTCAGGGAATTACCCCTGGCTCTGCACTCAGGAATTACTCCTGGCAGTGCTCAGGGGACCATCTGGGATGCTGGGATTTGAACCCGAGTCAGCTGCACGCAAGGCAGACGCCCTACCCACTGTGCTATCTCTCCAGCCTCTCAAATCTACACTTTAAGCAGCTTTAGGGCATAAGCATCCCCTCACATTAACAGCTGATTATTCATTCAACAGTCTTCTTCAGGAGCACAATGTCAACCCCTGTGGAGGAAGAACGCAGTCACCTGGTGCTCCCTCATGAGCCCTGTCAGGAAACAGATTCAAACATACGAATGCCAGAGGTAGTACTTTTACTGAATTGGTTCGCATTTCCATTTTTAGTGGGGGAGGTCTTCTTTCCTGTGTCTCATTGGAGGAATTGGAGGAAATAGGGATTCATTCTTGGGACATCCTAGAGAACAAATTGGGCATCTCTACATCCTTCTAGTAAGAAGCAAGAACAAGAACAGGGCAACAGAGGACAGTATGGCAGAGTCAACTGAGAGCAAGGTTTGGGCCAGAAATCAAAGGATCACAGAAGACAGTATGCAGCACAATTATAAATAAAGAGCAGGTATCACCATGGGCTTGGCAGGCCTCACCACACTTAGGGCAAGATTCCCAAGGCCTGGTTTCATGCTTAGCTCCCATTGTCTGTCCTTCTCAGGACTGTTCCTCACTGGCTACAGCTATCAGTTTCTTGTGCCATGTGTCTGCTGCTGTCTCCAGGAAGGGGCTCACACCTTCCCTCACCACCTCCCAGGAAGGTCAAAGCTCACCTTTGCAAGGCCAAACACAGAGCGAAAAGCAGCACAGGGTCTGTGGACTCCCTGAGGCCAATGCTTTCAACTTTTAGTCAATTCAACGTAAACTCTTGGGACTTCCACTCTTCTGAGACCAAAGCAAAGCCCCTTGTCAAAGTGTTTGCTGTCTTCATGACCTCCTAGACAATCAAGAGAAGTGCAGGGAGCCAGAAGCCCAGAGAGAAATGGGCTCCAGGGGTGCCTTCGTGCCTTCTCAGGGTGATAAGGTAGGAATTCAGATTTGACGTCAGAAGTTCAGATGGGGGCGGGGGGGGGGTGATGGAGGCAGCTCCACCATCCGTAACCTGAGGATGTTGAAAGTGCCAGTGAAGCTGCCTGAGGCTGACTTCCTTCATTTAGAAAACAACAAGCAGAGCCTTTCTCACCCTGAGGACTGGTCCATGGAACTGAGCTTGGGAGGAGTAGGGAGCAAGACCTTCAACACTGGGGAGGGTGAGTAGACACTAGTGGAGGGCATGGTGGTGTTGGAATGCTGTGTTACTAAAACCCAGTCATCAATAGTGTTGTAAGTCAAACCTCAAATTTTCTTTAAAAAGAAGCACTTCTGTATTCCACAAACAACTGCAGTCATTCTGGGTCTGTCCCTCTCTTTCTGACTCATTTCACTTAGCATGGTACTCTCCATGGCAATCGTTAAGGATGGGAGATGTGTGCTGAAAGTAGATAAAGGACCAAACGTGATAGCCGCTCAGTATCTGTAATTGCAAACCATAATGCCCAAAAGGAGAGAAAGAGTGTAGGAGAAATTGTCTGCTATAAAGGCAGGGGGAGGGGTTGGTTGGGGGTGAATATTGGGACATTGGTGGTGGAGAATGTACACTGGTGGAGTGATGGGTGTTCAATCATTGTATGATTGAAACTCAAACATGAAAGCTTTGTAACTGTATCTCAAGGTGATTCAATAAAAAGAAAAAAGGCTCCTGTGGGGAAAAAGCCTGTGATTATTTGTTTCAACATGGCACACAGCCAAGAACAGTTTGCAAGTACACTGTAGTCTGAACCTGACATAAAAAGACACATAAGGAAGTGGCCTGCAGAGATGCTGCTCTCCTGGTTACCCCTCTTTCATTGGCAGCCTGGCAGAAAAATCTTTGCTTCGAAAGTGCAGAGTCAACTGTTCCCATTCTTGGGCACGGGGACCTGCTTCTCAATGTGTTTCCAAATGTTCACCTTTCCTCAGGTCCACCTGTTTTGTTTTCAACTGTCCTCACTAAGCTTTCAAAGGATTCAGACCAGGGTTTAGTCCAGACTCTGAGTACCTTAGAGTTGGGAATAGCTCCTCCTCTTGCAGCCTTGGTAGCGAGCATCCATGAGATCCTAGAAAGTCTCGGCCAGTTATTATCCACTATCAAAATCACACTTGCCCTCTCAACCACTTTTCCCAGGAGCAATAAAATCAGACCCTTGACATTCCCACTACTAAGTTTCAGATGGAAGTTGACTTTCTTCTTTCTTTAAATATAGCTCTACTTAACGATCACCATCAAGTTCATAGCCAGTGCTGAACTCTCATGGCCTCCTGAGGAGTGGGTGTGGCTTGAGACTGAGACATGCGATTCACGCTTCACATGCAATTTAGTATTTACAGTTAAAGGTAATAAAAGGTAAAGGCATTTGGTTTCCCATGAGTGTGTGTGTGTGAATATGGATCTAGAGATAGTACAGGGGTTAAGGCATTTGCCTGGCCTGCAGCCAACCCCTGTTTTATACATGTGTCATCTATAGCCTCCCAAGCACTGTCAGAAGTATGCTCTGAGCACTGCTGGTGTGGCCTACCCACTCCTCTCACCTCTAAAATCCCACATATGCAAAATGTTCTACCACATCCCTGGACCCTGATTAGAATTTTTATTATTGTTATTTTAAATTTTATTATGGGGGCCAGAGAGATACTACAGGGGTGAGTATGCCTGTTAGTATGAGAGGATAGTGTGCCTCACATGTGGCATACTCAGGTCAAATCCCTGGCACTCCATATTTATTATATATGGTGCTTGGGATCAAACCAGAGTCAGCCACATGCAAGAAAAGCTCCTTAACCCCTGAACTATCATTCCAGTTATTTGCATTAATGATATTGAACATCTTTTTACAAGCTTATTCGCCATTTAGATTCAATTGTAAGTATCTGTTCTAATGTTGGGCTATTATTTTAATTAAGTCATTCTTTTTCATTATTGGTGTTTAAGAGTTGATGTAATCTGGATGTAAGTCTTTCGTGAGATATATGTTTTGTAACTATTTCTCCCAGTCTGGAGCTTACATACTCATTTTTCTAAATGAATTATTTTAGTCAACAATTAAAACGTTTGAATAAAATGCAATTGATTCACTTCTAACCAAATAATAAGATGTCTTTGCTTCCCGCAGCTGCAAACTTTCCTTCTATTTTCTCCTAGATATTTTGTAGTTTTAATATTTAGCTCTATGATCAATTTTTGGTGTGTTTCTGTGTGCAGAGTGAGGTGAAGCATAATTTTTTTTCTTGTATAAAATCTTCATTGGGATACCATCATTCAAATGCCTTACAATCAATTCATTTCAAGTGTCTCATCTATAGCCTTGAGTACCGTGATGCCCTAAGTTTATTTTTTTGTGCCAGCTGAATGGACTAAAAGCTATCTCAACCAATGGTAAACATTGTTTTGAAAAGAGACTAGATTTGAATCAACAGAATAAGTAGAGAGGATGCCCATTCCCAATTCCAGTTTAGAAAACGGAGCCATGGAGGAGTCCTGAATAGAATGAAAGGTCAGAGGAAGGGCTGCGGGGCACTTTTCCTTCACCTGGGATATCTGTCTTCTCTGCCCTTGGACATGAGCAACCTTAGCTCTCAGGCCTTGGGACCGGGACTCACACCACAGGCTCTCCTGTTTGTCCAGCTTGCAGATGACAGATCATGAGTCAATTATTATAATAAAATCTCTTAAGCTTATCTTTCTATGTATCTGTCTATATCTTCTCGCTTTTGTTTTTCTGGATGACTCTGACTAAGAAAAGAATATTCATACCATTGTGCAATGAACAATTGCCACACCAATTTTGTTCTTTCCACCATTTTCATTTCCTCTTTCTTCCAGCCCTCAGCAATTACCATTTTACTTTCTTCCTCTATAGATTTGCCTACTCTGGAATCTTATATAAAAGGAGTCATGGAATGACTGAGTTCTTTCACTTAGCATAGTTTTTTCAAAGTTTATCCATATGGTAGTAATGCCTATCAGTAAACCTGAATAGTATTCCATTATATGAATATGTTACATCTTTTAATGTATTCACCCATTTTTGGATGCTCTGTTTTCGGATATTATGACTAATGTTCTTATGAGCATCCACGTATATACTTTTGTGTGGAAAATATATTTTTACTTCTCTTGGATACATACCCAATGTGTAGATCATATGGTACTTCTATGTTTAAACTTTGAGAAAAGTTTTCCAAAGCTGCTGATCATTTTATAATTCCACCAGCAGTATGAAAAGGTTGAAATTTCTGGGGCTAGATATACAGTACAGGGGTTAAGGCATTTGTCTTGTACATGGGTCACTTTGGTTGGTTCAATTATCAGCATTGCATATAGTCCCTGAGTGCTGCCAGGAGTGACCTCTGAGCACAAAGCCAGGAGTAAGCCTTGAGCATTGATTTTGTGGCTCCAGAACTATTTTTCTTCATAAACTTATCAATATCTGCTATTACTATTTTTTCTTTATTATTACTATTACAGTTACCTGAATAATATAAAGTGGTACCTCAACTTTTTGACTTGCATTTCTTAATAGCTAAAGACATTAATCATTTTTTGAAATGTGTTTATTGGCCACTTGTATATCTGATTTGAAGAAATGTCTGTTAGATCATCTATTCCCTTTTTAGAATAGTTTTATTATTATTATTATTATTATTATTGCTAAGAGTCATATCCAGCAATGCTCAGGGGCTACTCCTGACTCTGCATTCAGGAATTACTCCTGACAGTGCTCAGGAGACCATATGGATGCTGGGAAATGAACCCGTGTTGGCTGCATACAAGGCAAATGCCCCATCTGCTGTGCTATTGCTTCAGCCCCTAAGATAGTTTCTTTATTAAGTTGAGTGATTCCTTTACTTTATGTTCTAGATACAAATTCTAAGGTTCATTTTTCTTTTTCCTTTTTTTTTGGTTCATTTTTCTTATCATACAGAATCCCAGGTGTTTCAGTACCATTGATGAAAAGGTTTTCCTTTCCTCATTCAACTACTTTGACATTTTGGTTAAGATTGGTCACATATATGTAAATCTATCTTTGCTATCTATTTTTAAATGTAGTAAAGGACCATGATTTACAATGTTATTCATTGTTGGATTTTAGACACTCTATGTTCTAGCCCCAATCCCATCACCAGTGTCTTCTTCCCCCATCAAAGTTCCCAGAGTCCCTCCCCCATTCTCAGCCTGACATTTTGACAGACATATTATTTATTTCGGTTGTTGGAGTTTGGACCTCTTGTTTTTTAATCTTGTTGACTCTGTGGTTTGGATATTTAACTATATCACTCCTTTATACCACAAAATACACTCGGATCCCCTTGACTCCTGATCCTCGTTCCTTCCTGTCTGTCTCTTCTTCCTCCCTCAGTTCATTTTCTTCTCTGTATTTTTTATCCTTATACTTTGGGGGCAATGAATCTAGACATTCCCCTTTTCAAGCATTTCATTTCCTTGTCCAGTTATTCTATTTACCACATATCAGTAAGATCACCCTGTGTTTGTCCTCCTTTTGGCTTACTTCATTTAACATGATATCTTCCAGTTCCATTCGTGTTGCCACAAATTTCATGATTTCACCATTCCTTATAGCTGCACATTACACCATTGTGTTTTCATATCACATCTTTATGATCCACTTGTCTATTCTTAAAAATTTTAAATGGCTCCATAGCTTAGCTATTGTACTAAGTGCTTCATGCTATTTTTTCAGTGTTTCTAGGACTTTCTCTGCTTGTCTCTTGTTTCTTTGCTAACTTTTTCTACCCTGAAGAGGCCCCTGTTCTCTTTCGAGCTTACACTTCCTCTTTCTCTCCCCTCAGGTCTAAGTAAGTTTCATTTTAAAAAATCTTGTTTCACTAAAAAAAAAATTGTTGATTGGAGCCAGATCTAGTGGTGCTTGGGTGCCACTAGAAGTACCTGTTGAACTCATGGGACCTGCTACTTGAGCCATGTCCCTGGCCCCTATGTGGAGCTGTATTTGAACATTCTAACTCTCATTTTGTAGCTCTTATATACCTGTCTTATCTTTACCCAGTTAATGTTGGAATGATTTCCTGATAATCCTTGTGATTTCTTCTTTGAACTCTGGGTTATTTAGTTGCCATTTTACTTCCAATATTAACATTTTCTGGAAAACAAACTGCTGTTGATATATAATTTCATACTATTAAATCTACATTGTCCAAAATAAATATAATACCACCATATTTTTCATGTATTTATTTTCGTGTTTATGTAGCATAGTCCCTCCCTCCATCCTTAAACTTTCATCCTCTTTCGTGTTTTGGTATTTAAAGTATGTCTCTTCTAAAGATACATTGGGAGTCTTATGCTCTTAACCATCTTGACAAGTTCTATCTTCTTTTTGAATTGTTTAGTGTAATTGTTGACATGTTTTTTACCTTGTGTTTATTTTACATGTATCTCCTCTAATAAAGATTTTCCACTTCTTTCCTTGGGGACAGGGAGTCAGATCACACAGCTGGGACCTCTTATCTGGGAATGAGCTTTAGGTCCCAACGTTGTTGGGAAGGCCACCCAAATAGCAAACAGAAATGTCTTTGTCATTCTATTTTAAAAAAATATTTTTAACTGTACTCTGAAACCTGAGTTACATTTATTTCCTTTCATTATGTTGCACATGGGCTCCATTGTCTTCTCACCAACATAGTTAGTGATGAGAAGTCATCCATCCATCACTCCAATTGTTGTGTCCTAGTGGCAAGGTTTTTGTCTGCCCCCTGAATCCTGGTAACATTTTCCTCTTTACCTCTGTTAAGTCAGTAACTGTAAAGAGTCTCAGGTTTTATTCTGCTGGAAAGATGATGAATTTTCATGATACCAGCAGACACCCAGAGACAGTTGCATGACAGCACAACCTCATCCATCCCCCAAATCTCCTAGATTGCATGATGAGAAATTGATGCTACCTCCACAATCAGGTAAGAGCTGAGCACTGACTGGTCCTAATCTGGTATAGGAGCACCTGGCAAATTTGCATAGCTCCTCTCCAGAGAGACGAGACTATGTGAGGCATTGTTTCGTAACATAACAAGAAAAAATAAATTTTTCTTCTTCCTGAAGCAAATCTAAAATACTTGGTCATATTTTTAAATGGTGACTGGTATTTCTTTCTTTTTTTATGGTGAAAAAAACTGCATTTAGGATTAGCCAGCTGGACTGTTTAGATGGTCCTGATTTTGTTGGCAACATCTAAAGCATCATAGTCAGGAGCCAGCCGAACATATGCCTTTTTTCTCTTCATCAGGCCTAATCAGGCTGTTGACCTTGGCCACATCAATGTCATAGAGCTCCTTCACAGCCTGTTTAATCTGGTGCTTGTTGGCCTTGACATCCACAACAAACACCAGCAATGAATGTTGTTATCGTCTATCTTCTTTATGACTGATTCAGTGGTCAGAGGAACTTGACAAAACAGTTAAACTTCTTTCTCCTAGGGGCTCTCTTCCGAGGGTATTTGGGCTGCCTTCTTAGCTACAGCATCTTGGTTTTTGGAAGGTGGGTGACTTGCAGATATTTTTCTTTTTGTGGCTGTGGAAGCCTTTCAGCACTGCCTTCTTGGCCTTCAAAGCTTTGGCTTTGGCTTTAGCTTTGGGAGGGGCAGGGGTTTCCTTCTTGGCTTT
This sequence comes from Sorex araneus, assembly GCF_027595985.1. NCBI lineage: Eukaryota > Metazoa > Chordata > Mammalia > Eulipotyphla > Soricidae > Sorex > Sorex araneus. The sequence continues at coordinate 313,868,282 of NC_073313.1, read as the reverse complement.
TGCGCCATCTTCGTAAAAAGGGTCTGACTGGTATTTCATATAAAATTCTCTGCCTCCTTTTCCTGTCATGTATCTGTTGCTGTCTATTCTTTTGCTTTATATCTACTTCCTTATACTCGGACTTGGATGTTTTATTCATCTCTATGTTATAGAGCACACAAGTATTATGATAGAGCACATATCAGTGCATCACTGTCATCCCGTTGTTCGTCAATTTACTCGAGCGGGCACCAGTAACATCTCTCTTCCTCCCAGCCCTGAGATTTTAGCAGCCTCTCCTTACTCATCTTTCCCAATAATTGGAGGCTCTTTCAGGGCCAGGGAAATGAGATCTATTGTTACTGGTTTTGGCATACTGAATACGCCACAGGTAGCTTGCCAGGCTCTGCCCATGCCAGCGGGATACTCTCGGTAGCTTGCTGGATCTCCGAGAGGTATGTGTGATATGTATATTATATATACATAATATATGTTATATATTACTCTCTGTTAAATATAGGGTCTTATTTAGCTACTTAAGAAAGGAATCAGAGGACAAATATTTTTAAGGGAATAAAACATGAAACATGAGATTTTAAGGAAAGATAGATGGGCTTTTAATAAAAGGAGAGAAGAGTGGGAGATAAGGGAGCTTACAATGATATTTGTTTATGCAGGTATAAGTCCTCTTCTCTCTCTTCTTTTTGGTCAGTTAAAAATTGCCTGAGAAGTGATTTAAGTACACTTTAGTTTCAGTTTTGTTCCTGGGAATAAACATGATTCAAAGGGACTAATGGCTGTAAAAAATAAAAACAAGCGCAGGCACGGGAGGGGGGTGATGTGATGTGTGTTGTTTGCGGGCTTTCCGGGCAGCACTCTCTCTCTCTCTCTCTCTCTCTCTCTCTCTCTCTCTCTGTCTCTCTGCTCGCATTTGGTGCTCTTGAGCTGCTGTGTATGGACCAGGTTGGGACGGCTCCTCGAGGCTTTGTGCTCTGCTTCTGTGTGTGCCGCTGTGCTCTCTTCTGTCTATCTCTCTATCTTTGTCTCTGTAGTCTCTCCTCTGGTCTCTTCCGATCTCTTTTCTTCTGATCTCTCTCTACAGAACTCTTCTGCATCTCTCTCTGGAGCCCTTATCGTTCTCACTTCTGACTCTCTTACTTCATATGTATTTGTATTGAGTACGAATACCGCACGTATGTATTCGTATTAAGCACCTATGTATTTGTATTAACTAAATTGTATATTTGGTTTTTGCCCTTAGTTTACAGCAGAGCTTCTACAAAATTTTCCATCTCTTGTGTGCTAGTAGTGACTTTTGCTCTAATACTTGGGTCACAGTTCCTGAACACAGACAGTTCTGTGGTGGTAAAAGTGAAGGAAGAACTTTTGTTATTCACAAGTCTTGTTAGGCAACACCAGTGTTTATGGAAAGCCCTTTCTGAGGATTGGTGGCCAGAGGAAACCACTTTACCAGGAAAGGGGGGGAAGTTTCCATCTCATCCCTAATCTCAGATTGAGTTCAGTCCTCAGTGAACGTGATTATCCAAGGAGGTCTCAGTAATAGAACTGCCATGAAAACTCCCAATAACAGTAGTTGGAGAAATTCTGGGCAGGGATGCTCACCCACATAGCAGGAGGGTCTCCATCTGGAAAAGGCAGGGCAGCTGTGCCGGCCACCTCACACCTTTCCCCCTGAATCCCTTCCATCTATTGCACCTAAGTTATATCCATGACAGCATACTGTAATGGGTAGAAAGTGCATTCCTGAATTCTGTGAGCCATTCTAAAATATCACCCAATTTAGGTATGGAGGTCTGAGTGGCCTAGATTTATAGGACTGGGTGGGTCAATGGTGTAAGTTAGAAGTTACTGCCTCACAGATGGTAAGCTGGAGTTTTCATTTAGCATCGAAGTGGGAGACTGTTTGTGGGGCTGGGTGCCTAATGTGGGGCTACCCAGTTGGTATTCAGAGGATTGGAGAGTTGCTTAAAGGAGAACACATATTTGGTATCAGAAGAATTAAAATTGTAGATATAAACAGTTTCCCTGTATTTAGTAATTTCTTCCCGGCCCCAGCATGAGGGTGTACTTTAATTGACTGTATTTATAAATCTTGACTATAGTTCACATTTTTTATTTCTTTGAATGCCAAATAACTTTTTTTTGTAAGGTAGGTATGGTCAGTGCTCTGGATTCTATTGTTTTCTCCAAAAGAGCTGTTTGGTTCTAACAGGAGTGATGGTACTGAACCTCACCTCTATTTTAGATTTTGCATGATTTTTTTTTCCGTCTTCTTTAATCCTGAGATGTGTGGTCTGCTGAGATTTCAGTGAAAGGTCTAAAGTTTATCTCTAGCTAGTCCAGTATTAAAGGATTTGGACTCCAGGTTCTCCAGCAGTTCATAAGGTAACAAACGTCTCCTCAGCAACTCTACTGTATTGCTTTGGGCTATTCGAATTCTTGCTGTACACAGTCAGGAGTCTGCAAAGGATATGTGATGGGGGTCTCTACTTTGAAATCACCTCCTCTTCAGAAATTATCCCCTCAAGAGTTTCTTCAGCCACATGCTGATGTTTCTCTCCCTGTTGCACTGCGAACTTGGTGTATTTGATTTTTTTTTCTTTTTGGGTGACACCCGGCGATGCTCAGGGTTTACTTCTGGCTCTGCACTCAGGAATTACTCCTGGAAGTGCTCAGGGAACCATATGGGATACTGGGAATCAAACCGGGTCTGCCACCTACAAGGCAAACGCCCTACCCCCTGTGCTATTGCTCCAGCCCCAAACTTGTTGTATTTGATTCATTCCTCTGTCTCATCCTGTCTAGTGAGTGCTTGGCATATTCATAGTGGGTTCACAACAAATGTTTAGAGAGTGGACAAATAAATCAGATAGCTATAGGCTTAGGCTCCAGGCCAAAGGAACAGCCCAAGGGGGAGGGGGGTACTGCAGACCTCTGGGTTTGGGACTGGCTGTTGTGAGCTGGATTGGGTTACTTAATCTGTCTGTGCCTAAGTCTCCTCATGATGTGGAAATGTTCCTACCTCATGGGGCTCTCCAAAAGATTAAATGTGTTGAGACAGGTTCAACCTCACTGCCTGGCGCAAACTTAAAACTCAACATACATATTACCGTTGTTCTTGCTTGTTCAGAGCCTGGCCGGCTCCATTTGAGGGACGTTCAAAGAGACAGCGCTGAACTTTTCCAGGCTGGCAAACTCTGGGGAAGCTAAAATAATACCACTAGCTATTTTGGAAACATGGACTCACTTCAGTCGGATTTTCACATATGTTGCTTTACAGAGCTGCAGAAATAGCAATCAGGGAGTGCCAACCGGTGTGACACTGGGAAACAGAAGTTTCTTGCCAATACAAGACGGGCTGAGGACATGCTTGCTAAACTAATCCTCAAGTTTTAAGCCGCAACTATCTGCATCTTTGCCCCCTCACCCCCACCCCCCACCCCCAGTTCATAAAACTGGCTCCGGAGAGGTCGTCAGCATCAAACCATTACCGAACGGAGCTGAGCTCAGAATCGTGCGGCTTCCTTTTCTACCAGGAAATGCACACGTTGTACCCACGAAACACACAACAAGTTCATGTTGAAGGGGCCCGCTGCAGGCGTGCACCCGCCCGGGTCTGTCCCCGGTTTCCGGATTGGGCGCTGGAGCAGTCAGGGCGCCCGCAGCACTGCGCGGCGCGGGGTGCGCGGGGTGCGCGGGGTGCGCGGGGTGCGCGGGGTGCGCGGGGTGCAGGAGGCGCGGGGCAGGCAGGCGGCACCGGGCACCGCGGGGAGTGCGGGGGTCGCGGGGGGCAGTGAAGGAGGGCGGCGCGGGATGTGCGGGGGGGATCGGGCCCCGCGGGAGGTTCCAGGAGCGAAGGAGGCGCGGGGCGTGCAGAAGGTGCCGGCCCGGCCCCTCGCCGCCGCCGTCGGACCAGTCGGACGGCTTCGGCCCGGCCCGCCCCGCCCCTCCGCCCTCCCGGAAACCCAGCGCCCGGGCCGCGAGCACCCGAGCCGCCGGCCCAACCCGCCCGGTCGCCGCCCCGCCGCGCTCGCCGCCCCCGGCCCGCTCCGGGCACTGCGCCCCGGGGCGCCCGGGCCGGCGAGAGTCCGCGGGAAATGGGCTGGGGCGCAAGGGCAGGGCTGGGCTGGGGGCGCCCCCGCCGCCGCCCCCGACAGTGACGCGAGCCGGTAAGCACCTGCGCAGTGGCTTTGGGCTGGGCAGGGTTCGCCGAGGGCGCGGGGACCCGCGTGCCGAGGGCAGAGCCGGAGGAGGGACGGCTGGGGGGGGAATCCCAGAATCCTGGCTGTGTGGGGGGGTCCGGCAGACGGATGCTTGGTCAGTCCCCGAGGAGTGTTCAGGCCGGGGGGCCCCTTCGCTGTTTCTTGCGAGCCTTGCTTGGTGGGCCCTGGCGGGCTTGGCACGGTGCCCCCCGCAGGAGTGCCCGAGTGCAGAGAAGCCCCCACTCTTCCCTTTGCTCTTGCGTGCTCTGCTTGTCACTGTGGCTGCCCAGAAATTCCCGGGAAGGTAAATAGTGTCTGCTCAGCTGATCTACTCCCATTCACTCTAGGGCTGAAGAACTGAGTCTAGCTTGGCCTTTCAGTAGGAAACCGGCACTAAGGGAGTTGAACTTTTTGTCAACCCTTCCTTTTAACTCCCAGGCTTCCAGATCCCTCCGTGGGTGTGCAGGGAGACGCCCGTGTCCAGAGCATGCATGTCCAGGTCAGAAGTCTGGCCTCCATGTGCAGGTCAGGGCAGCTAGAAGCCACCTGCCCTTGAACCTCATTAAGCCAAGCCTGCTCAGACCCAGAGCTGATTGAATATAATTAACAACTAATTGGATGTCTGTGAGCCCCTCTGCATAAGTAACACACCAAGGTCAAGTTTAGACAGCAGATAGAGCAGAGTGATTTATCGCTGCTTCCACACATGGCACTTCCTCTGTGTGAAGGGATGAAGAAAAGTCATTCATCTGCCCATCCGTCCATCTGTCCATCCATTCATCCGGTCTTCACTCAGCAGGTACTTTACTGAGTTCCCGCCAACTACCAACCAGGGAGGTAGGCTCTGGGAATAATACTGCTCTTTTATATCTGACTTATTGGAGAGAGAGCCTTAGCCAGTACGCAGATGAATCACGGCATTTCAGAGTGATAACTGCTCTAAAACAAACCAACGAGGTGATGTTGGGCGTGACAGGGAAGCAAACAGAGACATTGCCCCTTAGTTCAAGGAGATGGGAAAGGAACATTTCCAGGCTCTAGAGCTCTGTTTCCATGAGGAAAGCTTTTGAACTGCCTGCAGGGGACCCAGTGAGGGAAAAGAGAGGACAGACCCCTTTCCTGAGACTATTTCTTATTGAGAGGCTTACATCTAAAGCAGAGATTTAAGCGTCCCAAGAAAACCCATACACTTGTTTATTCATTTGACAAACAGTTACTGAAGGTCCTTGTATGATCCACCCCTGGTGCTCAGGATAAACAAGACAGACCTTCCCCTCAGAGCATCTTTCCTGGTGGTGAGAAAGAAACAGTCAACAGTTCTGGTCGGGTCACAGAGAGGGGTGAGGCATAGACTTGGGTACTTGATGCTGGCTTCCCACTCCTCTGTGTAGCAAATGGGGTTGTTATGAGTCTCACAAGTTTTATGTTTGAAGCTCTTGGTTATTCTCTTTCTGTGGACACTTGGTGTCCTGGCCAGTTATGGGTCCAGTTACGGGAAGATTTTATTATTTCCTCTCTCTCCCTCATGTTTACTGTTTCTTTCTTTCCTCCCTCAGTTCCACTGAGGCCTGTTACCCTCTCTGCCCTTGTGAGCAGCCAACACATTGCTTTACTCATATTTATCTCATGAGCTCAACCTATTATAGAAGAATAGATGACCTCTGACTGGAGCGCTAGTACAGTGGGAAGGATCTTGCCTTGCCTGCAGTCGACTCGGGTTTAATCCCTGGTACCATGAGTAGTCTCCTGAGTCCTGCTGGAAGTAAGCCCTGAGCACAGAGCCCAAAGTGACCCCTGAGGATGGCCAGCGGTGCTCTCCCCCATAATAAAAGAAGAAGAAGAATGGAAGGCATTGGTTTATATATCCAAGCCTTTCTTCTCTCCCTAATCGTGGTGTGCGGCAAATTGTGGTCTCATTTTTCAAACCCGATGCTCTCTGGTGATAGGTTCGACGACTGTGTATGTGAACGCTTGGCCGGTGGTTCTTGGTGGCTGTGCTGGGTTCCAGCCTAGGAACCGGGAACCCGTCCTCACACTTGTTTCTTGCTGGATTGTTCCAGAAAGGTGGATAAGAGAAGCAGGCTCATGAGGTAAACCTGGGAGGATGAAGAGGATTTATTTGCTTGGTGGAAAGGAGAATGGGGCAGATGTTCCAGGAGCACAGCCCAAGGACACGTCCCCAGACATGTCCCTGTGCAAGGCTACCAGGAGCGTTCAGGAGTGAGGCCCCAGGTGTGACTGATAAGCCAGTCAAGGTTCTTAAGAACAGGAGGAGGTCTCTGGGAGGGGGATATGGTGGGGGCTGAGGGGGCGGGGGCGAATAGTAGGAACCTGAGACACAGAAGTCCCCCCATGTTTCCCCAGATGTGAGGTTCTGGGTGGGTGGAGCCATGGATCCTTAGTGAAGGAGAACTGACCTTTCTTGGCACCTGAGGGTTGAGCCTGCCATCTGGGGAGGCTGAGCAGATGTGACCCACAAACAGGGCCCTGGGTAGGGGGCTAGCGTGACACAGAACCTGGGCACACTCCTAGCCCTGCTGACGTCTGCTTAGAGGCCTGAGGCTATAAGGGCTAGTGAGAGGCTAGTGAACCTCCCGACAGGAATGGGAAGCTGAAGTCATGGCCCATAGAGGCAAGGTGAGTCCAGGAGAGAGAGAGAAAACGGAAGAGAGGCTGGGCTGGCACAGAGCCCTGGGCAGACACGTAGGACGAAGTGGACAGACAGGCCACGCCGGCTGCTCAGGGGACTCAGTGCACGGGTGCACTTGTGAACTCTGCCCTTTGCTGGCTGCATGGTCCGGGGAGAGCATCCTCTCCATGGCAACCTGGATGCTCACACAGGCTCCTTGCCTTCTGAGTAGTGCATAATCCCGCCTTGCAAGAAAGTGGAAGTGCTGAGGCTGAGAGAAAGGCAGTGGCCTCCGGAAGCACCAGGCCTGGGCTTCCCTCCAGGTGGTCCTGGGGAGATGAGCTCGAAGACTGTGGCCCGGGGAGCTGCCAAGCTAGCCTGCCCCTCAGTCTCTGTGGGTGATTGTTGATACAGCCAGGAGTGAGTCCTGCTGGCACAGAGAGGGCCCCGGAACCCCAGAGGGCTGCTGGCCCATCTGTGGCCAGGTGCTGCAGGAAATGCCCGTCAGAGTTTTCCTTCTTCCTCTACCCTGTCCACGTATGCCTGTTCTGTGACACCAGAGGTTTGCTCTCCTGCTCTTTCAAGCCTGTGAATTGCTCAAGTTAATGGCTGACCAAAGCGAAGAAGGCGATAAGGAAGAGGTTAGGCTCTTTTTCTCAAGGGATACACTCTCGAAAGGTCAGATTCAGCTGTACAAAGCCATCTCCTCCTTTCCATTTCCTTGTAGTAGCTTTTCACTTGCGAGTTTTCCACCAAGGTGATTTCCTTGAATATTGTTTTGGAATAGATGCACAAGGGGCATAGATACATGGGATCAACTTTGGCCTGGTCCTGAGCAGGATCCTCGCTGGAAAGCCATCCCTAAAATCTCTGGTTCATCTTTATCAGATCTTCCTAACCACATTCAAATAAATGCTTAACTCTTGCAAATGTTCACTGTGTGCGTCACATGCCAGAGGCAAAACAGCCTTGGGTGGTGAATTCTTGGAGGAGGTCTTCTTTGCCAGGCAGGACAGGGAAGAAACACGAGACCTCTACACTCTTAGATTCTAGAGCCAGGATCTGCAGATTAACATGAGGTAAGGCAGGTTCAAGGTAGGAGAAGGTTCTGGGCTTGGCCTCCGGTGGTTTAAGGAAAAGGCTGGTTGTGCATCTGGTTGAGGAGGAGAGGGACCAGGAGAAAATAGGGCTTTGTGGGAAGAGTGAATGAGTTTCTTTCAGAATGACACGTCAGGTTTCAGAGAACTGTGTGTCAAGGCCTATCTACAGGTCTGATGCTCTTCCAGTCTCTTGCAGGGCCATCTCTCTCCTGGGGAAGGGGTGTGAGTGGGCTATGTGGGGCCCTCTCTCCACTGAGCATAGTTTTGCCCTGGGAAGGCTTCGTGCTGACTTAGGTCCACAAGTTGCTGCTTTTAGGCAGATAAAGAGATAAAGCATGTCTTGCAGAGACTCTTAATTTTGTTTCCTTTTTGCACCTTCACCTTCAAATAATCTCAGGTCAACTCTGGGATCCAGTGGGTCCCCACAGCTACATCAGAGAGGTCACCGGCAGTTAGTGGAGACACTTAGGGCCAGACGCCAGACCCGTGAGCAGCTGCCACAGGTGGGCCCTCAAGGCCCCGTCCAGCCTGCTTCTCAGCCCATCCCGACAAGGGTTATGGGACATTGTGAAAGGCCACCTGGCCTTTTGGGTGGGAAGAGAGAGCTGGTCATTATTTGACCAACTTAAGTTTTGGTATGGCTTTTAACTGCTGATAAACATCCTACAGACTAATTCTTTTTGTTTTTTAATTGGATTACTGTGAGATAGACCCTTACAAAGCTGTTCATGATTACAGTTCAGTCATACAGAATTCCAACACCCATTCCTTCACCAGTGTACATTTCCCAGCACCAGTGCCCCCAGGTTCTTAAAAGTGAGTTCTTTGCTGTAAAAGCATAAGGAGATTAAAATCTTATGTGCCATTGTCATCATCATCATTATCATCATCCCGTTGATTGTCGAATTTCTCGAGCAGTCTCAGTAATGTCTCCATTTGTCCTATCCCTGAGCTTTTAGAAGCCCCTCTCTACTCATCCTTCCCAACAATGTTACTTTGGAGGCTCTTTCAGGGTCAGGGGAATGAGACCCAGCATTGTTACTGGTTTTGGCATATGAATACACCATGGGGAGTTTGTGAGGCTCTCCCATGTGGGCAGGAAACTCTTGGTAACTTGTCAGGTTCTCCCAGAGGGAAAACTAGGCTATAAGATGTCTTCCGGGAGCTTGGTTTTAAGTCTCTGGATGTTGGTCATTGGTGGGATTATAGGGCACCAGGGGCAGTCCCTCAGTGTGATCGCCTAGCTACTGGAAAATGGGAAATCTGGGTGTAAGAGGCCCTGCCCCAATCCGAGCAGGCTTGGAGATCTCAGCCCCGGGTCCCACACACCTGGGTTCCTCTGCCAGTATCTTCATGCATGAGGCTCGTCTGAACATGTAGAGAGGGGCCTTGAGCGTGGCTGTGACTAGGCTCTGGAGGTCTTCGGCCGCAGGAGCTCTGCTCGGGGCAGGGAGGAAAACTGAAGCCCACCTCCTCCCAGGGGCCCCGAGGAAGACAACCAGGTGCTCGGGCAAGAGACTCTCTGCCAATGTGCCATTGTCATTTACTGATTACCACTGTCAACCTGATACTTGGGGATTTTTAAATCATTATTTTGCCTAAGTACACAGGTTTTTAAATATCTGAGAGCAGGGCCAGAGAGATAGCCTGGTGAGCAGGGCGCTCCCTTACATGAAGTCAATCCAGGTTCCATCCCAGGCACCACATACGGTCCCCCAAAACCTGCCACAAGTGATCCCTGAGCACCACCAGGTATGACCTCCAAACCAAACAAATTTGAGATCATATGGAATATGTTACTAGTTTTCTTTATAATACCTAGTGAGCGCCTTTTTCACTTCATTGTTCTTGGGAAACAAAATGTACCACCCTTTGGGACATATATGGCTCTCCTGGGTGTGGGTATGGACTTGCAGCTTCTTTGCCCTTATCAATAATGGCATCGCGTGTAATTCAGCAGGTGCTGCAGGAAAGGAACTTGTCTCATACCCTGGGAGGGAGCTGAGAAGGGAGCGTTGGAAAGCAGGGCTGGGTCATGCATGGTGCAGAGCTACCGGGACCCTGGGCTCTGTCCTTTCACAGGCAGGGAAGTGACTATGACACCCTGAGGCCTGCAACCGAATGCAGGAGACAGCATTCACTTTGGGGACCCCTGGTGTCCCTTTCGCAGGAGGTGCGGGAGACAGAGGAGGGGCTCCCAAGGCTCTGTCGCTGGTGGCCCTACTTACCATGAGCCCTTGGTCCCTCCTCAGCCTCTGTCCCTGGAATCTCTGCTCTCTCCTTCCTTGCCCAAGGAGCCAGCATGGCCAGTAATGCTGTCGATACCTAATGTGACCGAAGAGTGTATCGGGAGGCTGGGTCCCCCACTCTGCTCCCCTGGGGCCCAGACTGTGGAGGTCTGAGAACCTGGAGGGAAGTGGTGTTTGCTGGAGGTAGGGACACGTGTCTTCCTTAGTTTCAGGCCTCCTCAGAGGCAGGTGTTCCCAAAGACAGGTGAAGCAGCCTAGCAGCCACCCTCTGGGCCCTGCCCCAGCCTTGCCAGTGACTGGTGCCCCTGAGCGTCAGTCCTGAGCTAGCTGGGGTGAGTTTCAGAGGCTCTGAGTGGTGGGGCGGTTTGTCTCAGGTCACCTGCGGTCCCTGCAGACCCACTGGGACACCTTCCCTGCAAAGCTTTAGCACACAGCTCTTCAGATGGTCTTTTCCACATTCCCCCAGTCCTGCCTTTGCACCCAGCTTGGCCATTTATCCCCTGCATGAGCCTGTGATTGCTCTGGCCCAGGTTTCCTCATCTTGTGGCCACCAGGGGTGCCACTCTCGAGGGGCACCTTTGCACCCCCCACCTACACTTTCCGGCAGCACTCAACACAGCTGACCGCTTCCTCCTTCTAAACTTATCTCCTCTCTCATGGCTGGTGACCACACACTACTTGCTGCTCTCCCCTCCTCAACACGTCCATCCCTGCCTCTGCAGACCTTTGTGGCCCCAGCAGCCCTTGGCTGGGCCCCCCACTGCTCTTCTCGTTCTCCCCCACACTCTCCCCTGCTCGCTCTCCTCTCTCTCTCTCTCTCTCTCTCTCTCTCTCTCTCACACACACACACACACACACACACACACTTGCGCCTAGCACCTCACATCAAACCCAAGCACTGGGATTGGCTACAGTGGCTCCTGATTTTTCTCCCCGAGTCTCTCTCCTGTCTTCTCGGTGACCCACAATACACGGGCCCCAAGTCCTCTGTCTGTCCACTTCTGCTGCCACCAAGCCGAGGACCCCACTGCCCCCTCGTCCCTCCGCTGATCTCCAGCTCACTTAGTGCTCTGCTCTTTGTACTCCAGCCCCCAGCAGATGATCAGGAAAAGAAACAGGCACACTTCTCCCTGGCCCCAGGCCTGTCTCTCCTTCCCTGAGCACGGACTCGGCCTCCCCTCCGGGTTGTCTAGGCTCCGGCCCAGCCTCCCACACGATGGCTGCCCTCCTGACTTGTGCAGATCTTTTTGGCCTTGGGGAAGGAAGCAGACACACAGTTTTCTCCTGAGAGTGCTGCCCACACTTAGAGGCTGGTGGCTCGCCGCAGGGCTGTTGTCCTCTGCTCAGTCCTGCACACGCACAGGCATGCACATGCACAAACACATGCACACGCACATGCACACACATATGCACACACAGACACGTATAAGCACACATGCAAACATGCATGCACACATACACACACCTATGCACACGCACACACACCTCCTTTTTCCCTGCCCCTACACTCATATGCATGCACATCCCTCCTTTCTCTCTGCCCAGACATACATGCACATGCCTCTCCTTTACCCCTGTTCTTATACACACACACCCCTCCCTTTTCCCTTTCCCCTGCTCTTACACACACACACACACACACACACACACACACACACACACAGAGCCCTCCTTTCTCCCTGCTCTGTTCTCCTACCTGAGTCCCCTTTTTAGGTGTAGGTGATTTAGCTGCTTATATACTTCCAGTCCCTGCTACCTCATGGAAAGCTCGGAGAAGGGGCCGTGGCTGATGTGTTCCTTTTGATCTGTGAGCAGCTTCTTGCATTGGGGCACCTGGAGTAGGCGCTGGAGGGCCAGATTCTTGAGCCACTGAGAGGCTGGAGGCTAGAGGGCAGGGTTTGCAGATGGACCTCCCTGACTTCGCGTGTCTGGCTTGCACAGTTGGGCAGATGCTCTAAGAGCCCAGGAAGAGTGGCTTGGGGTGGTTCTTCATGCGCCAGATTGGAGCTGCATTGCGTTTGGGTGCTGGTGAGATTAGCCAGACCCTCGCAAGTGGCAGCCCTAGAGAGTGGGACCCTCCTGGTTATACCTGAACAGTTCAAAGCTGTCACTGCGGCCACTGACCCATCATTCTGAAGCGTGGTTGGTACTGCCTCCTGTGCTGACTGGTGTGGGTTTTCAGTGCACACGAATTGAGTGTCCTTTCTCCCTTCTTCTCCCACCAGGGCAGGGCACACGTGGCCCTCAGGCTTAAGCCCAGCCCAGCACTCCTCCCCAGTGTAGTGCCGCTCTTGGAGGCCAGAGCTGGGAAGGTGGCTCCGAGTATCCTGGAAGCGAAGGATACAGTGAGTATCCTACAGTGACCTCTCCCCGTGTCCTCTTGGCCTGTCTCTGAAGCACAGCTTCAGGGATGAGCACAGACCAGCCATCTACACTGCAGGTCTGAGCATGCTGCTAGGAGAGACATGGACATGCACTCACTTCAAGAAGGGGTGAAGGGCCAGGTCCCCAGGGCCACTCCTGCTGTAAGTCTGTCTGTCTGTTCACCCTTGAGCGGCAAGTATAGCAGCGGCAGCTTCCGACTTCGCTCTTCTCCCCAGCCCGAACTCAGAGCATCCCTCCCCACCTACTGGGACTCCTGTCTCCCGGAGTCGGGCTGTGAGGGCTTCTACCCCTCAGCAGAGATGTCAGTGTAGACTGGAGCAGCAGGTGGTATCAAGAGAGATGTGGAACAAGAATTTGTGGCCCTTGGTTCCATGGCCAGTGTCCCTTAGGGACAGATGTTGGGAGTTTGGGGGGGGGGACAGGTGATGGACACTTCCTATGTTCAAAGGCTGAGTTCTGGTCCCAAGTGGGTCACGTCCCAGCCACGCAGCTAGGCAGTGCTGACCCTTCCCTCTCTACCTGCCTTTCCTTCTGGGCCTTGGGCTGGGAAGATGTCCCAAAGCAGGAGAGAGAAGTGACTGGGTGCTGTCTCCTGGGGCGGCCACTCTTTGTAACTACAGGATAGTTGTATCAGGTGCCATTGTTACCTGCCAGACCAGACCACGGTAAAAAATAGGACTGTTTGGGCCAGAGCCATAGTACGGTGGATAAGGTATGCGGCTGATCTGAGTTCAGTCCCCGACACCTCATGATGGCCCCTCAGCATGCCAGGAGTAATCTCTGAGCACCTGGGTGTGGCCCCCAAACCAAAAGGAAATGTCACTCATTCAAAACAGAAAGGGAAAGTTGCCTGACCTGGGACCCCTCCAGGGAACTGAGAGAAGTTGGGGGTGGGCCCCAGAGGAGCCTGGGGGCGGGTGGGCAGCCCATCCACTCCAGGATGGGGACAGGGAAGGAGGTCCTGGGCAGAGCCCCCGGGGTGGGGTGCCCGGAGGCAGAGGCAGGGGCACGGGCCAGGGCCTGGCGGTGAGCGGTTCTCCTGTGGACAGGAAGTGTGAGGCACAGAGCGCGAGGGAGCCCCGGTAGGCGGGGAGGGCTGCTCTGAGTGCGGGCTGGGGAGAAGAGCGGAAGTCGGAAGCTGCCGCCGCCACTCTTGCCACTCAGGGGTGGACAGACAGACAGACCGACCTGCAGCAGGAGTGGCCCTGGGCACCTGGCCCTTCACCCCTTCTTGAGGTGAGTGCAGTGGGCGTGCTGGGGCAGGGGCCGAGGGCAGAGGAGCCAGGGCTGTGTGGCCCAGTGCATGACGTCTGCAGATCTCGGTGGCCCCACACCCCTTCCCCAGGGTCTTCCCTTCCCCAGCCTCCCCGAGCCCTGGGGGACGAACTGCAGTGCAGAAGGCTCAGATCCTTGCTGAGCCTTGGTGATCCTGTGACATCTCCAGGTCTGGGGGATGACCATGGCTAAGGATCCCGTGGGCTTGGTAGCCAGAGATAACCCCCGGTACCTAGATTTAGACCTCGGCGGGGGAGAGACAGGCCCGTGTGTGAGCACAGATGCAGGCCGGGCCATGAAGGGGGCTCTCAGCAGCACCCCAGGGAGCCTGCTTGGCTTCAGGCCTGCTGGTCTGTGTAGCAGGAACTGATTCTCTCTCTGAAGCGGCCTGCTTGGGACCTGGGAGGCTGGCTGTGTCCCGGTGGCAGAACTGCGTGTGGGAAGGCCTGGCCGCTGCCTCTCACCCTCGGGCTGGCACCCCTGCCTCTGCTAAGAGTCTGGCAAGGGGGCCTGTCACCCGCTGATGCCCTCTATATGCCTGTGGGATCTGAGCCAGGCCCCCAGCAGGCTGCCTGCGCAGCCTGGCAGAGCTGTAGCGCACCCCGGGGCACCCTTATCCTGCCCGGCATGGGCCCTGGGCTGCTGAGTTCCCGCGATAGGGACAGGAGAGACCAGAGAAGCTGTAGGCAGCCAGCAGGCTGGACTGAGCCTCTCTCTGCCCTGCCCTGGTGCTGCTGGTTGCTACTCATTTGCATGCAAGTGCCTTCGCTGCTGCGGGCAGGATGTGGCCTCCCCTCGCCCGCCCGGCTCCCTGTGCTTGGGCCCAGGTGCAGGCCGCGCCTCAGTTCCGCATCTCCAGAGAGACCTTGCCATGCTCCGCTCCGGGGTCCCTCCACCTCCTGGCACCCACCACGCACAGCCCTGCAGCTTTCATCAGCGACATCTCTCCCCTCCCCCTTCGTGAAAAGCCCCCCTTGGTGGTGGTGACAGTTCTCTGAAATGTGTTATTTGTTTGTGGGCAGCTGCTCCAAGGGGGTTCTGTGGTTGGGGGGGGCAGGGTGGGGGGAGCCTAGCCTCTCCTCCCCAACCTCAGCACCTGCGGATCTTTGGGAGCTCAGAGTCTCGGTGCTTCTCTGGAGCTGACCTTACTGCCCCTGGGCCATCAAGGTGGGAGGCGAGATGGCTTCAGAGGTGCCAGGACACCCCCCCCCCACCCGTAGAGGAAGGTGGCAAACCATCTCCCTTCTTAGGATATTCCAAACAATTTCAGAAGAGGGGGCCCTCAGGATGAGGAACAAATAAGGCCCTGGAAGTTCCACATCTGTGTCTTGCCCAGGGTGGGTGGTGCTGCCCCAGGGGTCCTGGAAGGGTCCCAGGGACAGGCGTCAGTGCAGGGACAGTCGGGGCTCCTTCTGGTGGAGGCTTTCCAGCGGGGCATTGAGTGACTGTTGTCCTGAAGAGGGTGCGTTGCTAAATCACTAGTTGCTAAAAAGTGAGACCCTCCAGGGTCAGGGGGCCTCTGTGCCCCAGCCCTCAGCCGCTGAGGATTCTCTGCACCCACCCCCCTTCTCTCCCTCTTTCCTCATGTTCACCAACTTCTCTGTCAAACCCAGAACCCAGCTGGCTCAGCAGTGGGTCGTGAGGGGACCTGGGTTGGAGGCACTGAGAGGGAATCTGCAGATACTCCCAGGGATTTACTCCTGGGGTTTACACAGATAGGAGAGCTCCTCGAGGGCCAGAGAGATAGCACAGTGGATAGGGCACCTGCCTTGCACACTGCCAGGCTGGGCTTCATCCCTTGTTACCCCAGTATGTCTGCTAAGCCCCACCACGAGTTCTCCCTGAGCCTAGAGCCAGGAGTCCTCCCTGAGCACTGCCCCTCCCCCGAAATCATTAAGAAAGACAAAAAAGAGTACCTCAGGCCAGGGAGGAGGCCCCAGCTCCCCCACTCCTCCTGACCAGGCAATTTCCCAGCCCCCTCTGAGCTGGGCTGCAGTTTCCTTAGTAGGAGGGCAGTGTTCCCCACTTGCCTTCCCAGAGGAGAGGTTGGGCTGCAGATGAGCCACCAAATCAGAATCACTGTCACTGTCATCGATTTGCTCAAGCGGGCACCAGTAACATCTCCATTGTGAGACTTGTTGTTACTGTTTTTGGCGTATCGAACACGCCACAGGTAGCTCGCCAGGCTCTGCTGTGCGGGCGGGATACTCTCAATAGCTTGCCGGGCTCTCCAAGAGGGTCAGAGGAATCGAACCTGGGTCCGCCGCGTGCAAGGCAAACGCCCTACCAGCTGTGCTATCGCTCCAGCCCGCCACCGAATATCCTGGAAAATGTGAGTTTCATGTGAACACTCCTAAAAGTGTAGTGTGAGTTTGTAGGAGCGTTGTGTTGATGCACTGTGATGCTCAGAGAAGCCTCTCAAAAGACATTGACTGTGCCACCCCCATGGAACTACCAACCTGGACGCAGGGCTCCCCCACCACTCTACCCCGGGAACCCCACTCATGGTGGCCTTGGACTTCTCCAGTCAACCCTAAGCCTTGCCTTTCCCGCCCATCATGTCTGAGGCATCGTATTATAACCCTGCCCCCACCCACCCCACCCACCAGCGTCCAAACTCCTCCATCAAGAGTGGACATCACACACACGTGGGCATTTGGCGTCTCTTCTGCAGACAGTGGGGACGGGTGCAGGGTAGCAGCTGCATTCTGGCGGGAGAGGTGGACTGTGCAGTAGCACCAAGGCTGCGAAGGGACAGCGGGTTAGTTGATGTCCCCAAGTGCCATGGGTCTGTCTGTCACTGCCCTGCCCTGCAATGGCAGCTCTGTCCACTTGAGTCTCTGATTCTTGCCCCTTTCCCTCCACCTGCTCCCTTTGGTGACAGCCCGTGGAAGTTGCTTCCAAGTCTGACCTGCTGTCATTCGCCTGGGTGGCTGCCCAGGCACATGTGCCTAAGTGTTTATGTCCACAGACTTGCAGACACAGACTCAAGTGAGATTTGGGTCTTGTTTTGCTTTTTGGATATTGGGGACACACTTGGTGGCACTCAGGGATTACCCTGAGTAATTGCATTCAGGGAATTAGTCCTGGTTATGGGGAGATATCTGCAGTGCCGGGGATCAAACCAGGGCTGATTGCATGCAAGGGAGATTCCCTACCCACTGTGCCATCTCTCTGGCCCTGGAGACTCAGGGTTAGAAGTTGCAGGTTCCCTTTTCCCAGCTGTCTCGCCCCCACTCCCCTTCTTGGCACCTGAACTTTTCCTGTCTGTTTACTTGTGAGTATAGGTGAACTGGCCACCATTGGGCAGATACTCATGCCCAAAGGCTGGCACACACTTACACGCGATGGTGGGGTGGAGGCATGAATGAAGACCGAAGCACAGCCAAGTCCAGGCCAGGCAGGGAAGGGCCCTTGGTGTCCGGGCTGGGGTCCTGAGCTTCTCTCCTGTGGTGCCACTGCGGGTGTCTTTGCTCACTCTTGGTCAAGCTCTGCTAAGCAGACCTGGGGCAGCTGCGGGTGGACTTGACCCTGAGCATTGATCTTTGAGTCTGAGGTGCCTCATCCCTCCCTTTGGGAAGAGGGCAGGGTGAGAGGGCTGAAAGTGGCAGAGGCTGCGTGTTGCCTGCCTGAGAGGAGAAGGTGCCCAGTGCTGCTCCTTGCATGTGGCAGAGAACTTGGGGAGCAGAACCCTAAGAATCCTCAGCCTGTCACCCAGGGTGGGGGAGGTGGGAGAGGGAGAGAACAGGGAGAGAGGGGGAGAGAGAGGGAGAGAGAAAGGGGGAAGAGGGAGAGGGAGAGAGAGGGAGAGGGAGAAGGAAGGGAGAGGGGAGAGAGGAAGGAGAGGGAGAGGGAGAAGGAGAGAGAAAAGGAAATAAAGGGGGAGAGAGGGAGAGAGAAAGGGGGGAGAGAGAGGGAGAGGGAGAAGGGAGGGAGAGGGGAGAGAGGAGGGAGAGGGAGAAGGAGAGAGAAAAGGAAATAGAGGGAGAGAGAAAGGAGGGAGAGAGGGGGGAGAGAGGGAGAGAGAGGCAGACAGAAGAGAGTGAGAGAGAGGGAGGGAGAGAGGAAGGAGAGGGAGAGGGAGAGAGAAAAGGAGAGAAGGGGTAGAGAGGAGAGAGAAAGGGGGAAGTGAGAGGGGAAAGAGAGAGAGAGAGGCTGACAGAGAGAGAAGAGAGGGAAGGGGGGAGGGAGAGAGGAAGGGGAGAGAGAGAGAGAGAGAGAGAGAGAGAGAGAGAGAGAGAGAGAGAGAGAGAGAGAGAGAGAGAGAGAGAGAGAGAGAGAGAGAAGGAGAGAGGGAAAAAGCAAGCAAGCCTGAGCCAGCACAGGGCAGACCCTGGAGGGGTATGGTTACCAGGAAGGTGGATTTTTCCGGCGCTCGTGGATTCTTGAGAATTGTATGAGCAAGGTGCATACAACATTCAGGGGCTTAAGAAGTCAGAATTGATTCAGTTCGAATCGATAGGACCAAGCCCCTTCCCCATCCCCAAAGTCCACACCTCTCTATTATTTACCTGTGTAAATCTTGTCTCTCTTTCTGGCCTGGAATCTGGCCACCTCCAGCCTGTGATGATCTTGTCTGTTCCCTGTCATTTTCTACCCAGTGTTTTCTAATCTGAAATCTTGAGCCTCTGGGCTTACCCCCTGATTGTCTCTTGTCTTGGTCATCCTTAATCTCGTGCCTGTGGGTGGGACTCCTGTGCTCAGTACCTTGTCATTGTCTGGGCATTTGAGCCCGGCGTGATTCAGTACTTTGTCTGGGCACTGAACCTGGGGGCCTAGTCTGGGGCTTCATTAATTCTGCTGCTATTTCCCACCATAGTCAGCCGATCCTCTGTTCTCAACTGTGGACCTTTTCTGGTCGGGAAGATTAAAATGACCAGATTGGAACCACTGACCTCATTCCATTCTTTCTTTTTTTTTTTGCTTTTTGGGTCACACCTGGCAATGCACAGGGGTTACTCCTTGCTCTGCACTGAGGAATTACTCCTGGCGGTGCTCGGGGACCATACAAGATGCTGGGAATAGAAGCCAGGTTGGCCGTTTGCAAGGCTAATGCCCTACCCGCTGTGCTATTGCTCCAGCCCTTTGTTCCATTCTTTTTTTAAAATTTTTAAAAAATTTTATTGACTCACTGCGAGATAGTTACAAGCTTTCATGTTTGGGTTACAATTACACAATGATCAAACACCCATCCCTCCACCAGTGCACATGACCCCGCAATACCACTTCTGGGAATATATCCCGAGGATGCAAAAAAGCACAGTAGAAATGACATCTGTACCTATAATATTCATTGCAGCACTGTTCACAATAGCCAAAATCTGGAAACAACCTGAGTGCCCTAAAACAGATGACTGGTTAAAGAAACTTTGGTACATCTACACAATGGAATACTATGCAGCCATTAAGAGAGATAAAGTCATGAAATTTGCTTATAAATGGATAGACATGGAGAGTATCATGCTAAGTGAAATGAGTCAGAAAGAGAGGGACAGACATAGAGGGACTGCACTCATTTGTGGAGTATAGAATAACATCACATGAGGCTGACACCCAAAGACAGTAGAGAAAAGGGCCAGGAGGATTGCCCCATAACCTTGTTCCATTCCTTGTTTTGTTTTGTTTTGCTTTTTGGGTCACACCCGGTGATGAACAGGGGTTACTCCTGGCTCTGCACTCAGGAATCACCCCTGGTGGTGCTCAGGGAACCATATGGGATGCTGGGAATCAAACCTGGGTCGGCCGCGTGCAAGGCAGATGCCCTACCCTCTACCCGCTGTGCTATCGCTCCAGCCCCTACCTTGTTCCATTCTTAAACCTGCCAGGAGTCATCCCTGAGTCGGGAATAAGCCTGGAGCACAGCCAGGCGTGGTTCCAAAGTCAAAATAAATAGATCAAAAGAAATTGATCAGATCCGATTAACCTTAGGTGAGCCAGTTTGTCTGGTGCACCGCCCCCTTTCCCTCGTTGAGTCAGCAGGGTGTGTTCCAGTCCCTTCGACCAGACCATGGTACACAGGCTGCAAAATCAGCGGCCTGGCATGGGACTCCCCAGAATTGAGGGGGGGCTGTCCTGGAACCCAAGGATGGATGCGCCCTCAGGGCTGGGCCCTTCTGGAGAAGAGTAGAACCTGGAGTCGGAGTCTTACTTTGCTGAGAGCTCTTGAGGGGAGGGTGCGGCCTGGGGGCAGAGGAGGGTCTATGGAAACCCCGAAGGATTCTGTTTTGAGGGGCTTTGGGCTGAGTATTTCCAGAGTGGTGAGAACCCGACCCCTTTCCCTCCCGCTGAAGGAAGGCCCCAAACAGGCCCTGATTTCTGGGTGACCTTCAGCACTGCAACCCTGCCTGGCCTCAGCCTGAGTGTTCGAAGGGACGAGAGGGGCTCCCTGGGGACCCCCTCTGAGAGCCTCAGCTCACCTCTGCATTCAGGGCCTGGGTGAGAGTGTGCTTCGTGTGCACCCTTCCTGTCCCCACCAGGGCCTGCCAGGCACCGAGTGACCTTGACTCCTGACTACCGGGTCCACCCTGTGAGGGACTGTTTCTGTGTGGGAGCTGGGACTGGGTGTTGGGGGGTCGGGGAAGTGGGGGGGTTGCCATCCCAGGGAAGTGGGAAGCCACACTCAGGCAAGGGGGGAGCAAGTGTGTATGCACGATTTGGCTGCCCTCTTCACACCTCGAGCCTCCGCTCAGCTGCCTCCTGTCCCCGTGTGGTCTTGGACTTCCTGCCAGGTCGCTGCTCTGTCCGTGTATCTCTGCCTGCGGCTGGTGGCCCCCGCTGACAGCCCAGACCCTCAGCAGAGCCAGCCCCTCTCTTTTCCTCCCAGCCCCTTGATCAGCGGTGGGTGGGTGTCTCTGAGGAGGGTGCAGGTCTTTGCGACTTCGGGGTCACACCCGCTGGCCATCTGCCTCCTGCCACTCTGGTTGGGTTCGCCTCCCCTTGGCTGGGCCCCCCTGTGCAGACCCTCCTGCTGTTGTGGCTAACACGCATCTGCTGGCGGCCTTTTGCAGGGTCGATGCCAGCTCCCCGCTGCCCTCCAGGCCCAGCTGCCTCCATCGCCACTGTCCTTGTCATCATGGGCCCGATGGGAGTGTGAAGGTGCCACTGGAGGGCTTCCCCGCACGCTGGACGATGGGTGACCCCCGGTTACCCGAAGCCACGGAAACCGCGGAACCCACAGAACTTCTCAGCGCTTACGTGGGAGGCGGCCTGCCACCATGTCCCGCATCACTGGCTGGGGCGCCCTGTGGCCCTTCTCAACCACCAGGGGCACAGACCTGGGCCTTGGACCCTCTCAGTTCTGCCAGGCCCGATGCTTCAACCTGGGGCTCCAGCCTCGATGCCCCAGGGACCACCCCGTCCCCCACTGCCGGCTCCACCAGTTCCACGCAGGTGGTGTTCTGGGCGGGTATCCTGCAGGCTCAGATGTGTGTGCTGGACCTGGAGGAGGAGCTGGAGAAGACAGACGGGCTCCGGGCCGAGCTGAGGCGCTGCGTGCCCGTCCCGCCCGAGGACCTCAGCCTCCCCGGGGAGGAGGCCTCTGTAGCAGAGAGACGCAGCAGTGGGCCCGAGGCGGGCAGCCAGCCAGAGGAGGTGGCAGGCCTGTCCCCAGCCTGGAGTGCCGAAGAGGAGAGCGTGTTCTTCGACAACCCGCTCTTTCTGGACAGCCCGTGCTCCGACGCCAGTACTTCCGGGACGTGCTTTTCCTGGGCCTTCCCGGACTGCCTTGAGGCAGGGAGGCCAGAGCCGGGGAGCCCCCAGATGCCGGAGGCCCTGGTCCCCGCAGCTGGGGAGCTGGGGGTGCCCGGAAGTGAGCTGGAAGGCGAGGACGTCCCGGCTGACTCTGGGGGCTCGGCCACGCCACCGTTCCCTGTGCCCACCTACAAGCTGCACTCCTCCTGGGCTGCCCTGGACGCCTCTGAGGGGGCTCCCACAGCACCTCCCAGTTGGGAGGAGAGGGAGGTGAGCTGTGCCCCAGGGGCGGGGTGGGGGGAGCCCACCTCACCCCGCAGGGCTGTACAGGGGGCTCAGAAGAATCTCCAGGGGCCTGAGCACTGTGGCACGCGGGTGCTGCAGTGACAGAGCTGGGGAGTGGCCACTGCAGGGCCGTGGCAGGCGAGTGGCACGTCCCGATGTCACCGCAGCAGTGGAGGCCCCCAGCCCTGAGAGCTGTGCAGACCTCCCCCTCCACCCACTTCTGCAGGATGGGCCTCACAGGAGAGGCCAGGAATCAGTCAGCTGGCCAGGGTCGCCCTGCCCTGCCCGGAGGGCTGCTCCCGTGTCCGGGACTCTGAGCTCACAGGCTCCCATCCCTCCCTGCGTCTGTCCTTGAGTCAGTGGGAAGCTGGAATGCATGTGTCGGAGATAGTGGGCAGCACAGCCCCCCCAGGAGGCATCCGCCCAGATAAGGGGAGCAGGAGGGCCCGGCCTGTAACTTTCTAATCACACCCGCTCTGCCACAGTGCCCACAGCTCCCGCAGACCAGAAGGCTCAGCGTCCTGGCCCTTCTTGCTCCGGGGGCCCTGGGTGGCCTAGAGGAGAAGCCTGGGACCCCTCGGCTCCTGGGCCCTGCCCAGCCCCTGCCCCCTGGTCCTCTCTGGGACTTAACCCCTCTGGGCTGTGGAGGGAGGCAGGAGAACACAGTGGGTGGGGCATGGCGGTGTAGGGAGGAGGCCCACCGCAGCCCTAGTTTCTCATCTCCTGCTCTCCTCTCCTTTGCTGCCTCCCCTGGTCACAGGGCTTTCTCCTGGGATGTGCAGAGACTGGCTGGGGGGTACAGGACACCTGCGCTCCGCCTGCCCCACAGGCTGTGCAAATTTGTGCTGGTCACTCGCCCTCTCTGGGCCTCACCGCTGTAAAGGGGAATCTGATGAGCTGCAGGGACCAGCACCCAGAGAATGCGGGTCTTCTCCTAGCCAGGATCCCTCGTCTGACCAGTCCCCCGGGTGGGAGGGAGGGAAGGCCCCTGGGAAGAGCATCCCTGCCCACCTTTCTCCCACCCCCGCCCCTCGGGCTCACAGCCACCTCTCCTCCTGTCCCCTCAGGCCCTACCCTGCTCCCCAGGCACCCTGAGAGAAGAGGATCCTTCCTGGCCGTCCCCAGAGCGGCCTCTTTCTGAGGACAGAGGTGAGCCCAGCAGGGAGACCATGGAAATGGGTGGCAGGAGGGACGGAGATTGCTCTGGAACTTTGGGTGTCAGGAGGCTCCTCTGGCCGGAGCCAGGCATCCTTTAGACCTGTGATCTAGTGGATCTAGATCCTAAAGGATCTAGTGGGCACTGCCAGGGTAGCCCTGGTGGGCTACCCCCCATGCTGTGGCACCCAGGAGCCCTGGCATTGAACCCTCCATCCTGGTTAGTCGAGTGTCATGGGCGGTGACCTCTGGGAGCCTCCCCTGACCCCAGAAATACTCATAATGAAACAAACGTGCCAGGGGCCAGGGAGATGGCACAGTGGGTAGGGCTCTTGATTTGCCCACAGCTAACCTTGATTTGAACCCCAGCACTACACAGGGTTCCCTTGAGGGCTTACCATGGCCCTATGGTTCCCTGCTGTGAATAAGCCCTGGGGACCACCAGGGGTGACCCCACACACACAAAGATGTGCCAGTGGTCCAGCATTTCTCATGACTGGTGGTTTTAGCACGTCCTGAACTTCGGGTTATCTCCTCATGGAAGCCTCTGCCCACGGCTTGCCTGTGTGGGAGGTCACAGTCTGCAGAGGGACAGGACACGCCACCGACTCTGGGGAGGGGCGGGTGGCACAGGTCAGCTTTCAGCCCTCCACCCTCTCTCCTCCCCACCCACTTCGCTCCAGGCTCTTCCTCGGGGGACAAGAATGCCGAGGGCCCCCAAGAGTCTGCTTTCTGTGCCTTGTCCCCTGGCCCCTGGGGGAGCTCAGCTTCTTCGCCGGAGCCCAATAGCCTCGAATCCGTGAGCAGAGATGCCGGTTCCAGGTCCAGCCTGGTGACCTCCGAGCCAGGCAGCCTGCAGCCCCAGAGCCCGCCCTGGGATCATGGTGCTCCCAGAAGGATGCTCGATGCTTCATGCCCGGCGCTTTTGACCACCGATGTGATGGAACCGAGTTCCCCAGACACAGAGGAGCCAGAGGAGGCTCTAGACCCAGGCACCGAGGTCACCAGTGCAGACCCAGATGGCACTGCAGCGCCTGCCCTGGGGTAAGTGCCACCTCGGCTGTGGGCGTCTGAGAATGCAGATGCTGTCCTGCCTTCATAGCTCCAGATGAGGGCGTATTGGGGCTTGGCTTACTTATTTTACAATACTCCGTTCTCAGGGCCAGAGCGACAGTACCATGGGAAGGATGCTGGCTGTTAATGCCACTGACTCAGGTTAGGTCCCTGGCACCCCAGAGGGTCTCCAGAGCCCTGCCAGGAGTGATCCCTGAGTGCAGAGCCAGGAGTAAGCCCTGAGCACTGCTAGGTGTGCCCCCCCCAAAAAAAAACTGGAAATGATTCCATTTTATTTTTGTTTTAGTCTATTATTATTTTTTACCCCCTTTGTTGGGCTGGAGCGATAGCACAGTGGTAGGGCGTTCACCTTTCACGCGGCCAACCTGTGTTCGATTCTTCCGCCCTTCTCAGAGAACCCGGCAAGCTACTGAGAGTATCGTGCCCGCAAGCAGAGCCTGGCAAGCTACCCATGGCTTATTGGATATGCCAAAAACAGTAACAATAAGTCTCACAATGAGAGACGTTACTGGTGCCCACTCGAACAAATCGATGAGCAACAGGATGACAGTGACAGTGACCCCCTTTGTTGGGGATGCCCTGGCTGGGCATGCTTTCAGCTCGACTGTCACTGAGGTCACACAGTAGGTCTCTGTCCCCATCAGCCACAGTCCCCCTAAGCTCTGCTCCGCAGGGCAAGTGGGTGTGCTCAGGGCAGGGTTGGCGGGGGGGCGGGGGGGTGTCTCTGTGGGGCTTGTCCAGGAGTCACACTCAGCCACGCTTCTTGGCTGTGCTGGTCAGTGCAGGCCTCAGTGACTCTGCTCAGACAGGGCCACACACACACCTGGCTGTGTGTAGCCAGAAATTGCCAGCATCATGAGGCATGGTCGCCGTTTGCAGATACCAGGGGCTCGGCCTCATGATGGAGCCCCGGTGAGGTGGTGTTTCACGCCCCTGCACCACTGCGCCGGGTCCCTCTGGATGTTTTCTGTGCTGATTCCCGGGGAGTTCGGCGTGAGACCACTGATCCCAGTTACAGGTGGAGTGTTGGAGGCACAGGAGGCCAAACAGAGCAGCAGGGCAGCGGTTGGGGTTGTGATGTATGTTGGGGCACCAGCTGTGGTGATGGGGCAGAGCAGAGGCCAGGGTCACATCCCACACATTGTCTGTGTGACCTGACAGTTCAGAAGTTGCAATGGGTAGGCCCGGTGCTGCAAACCTAGCTCCGAGCCTCCTGTGGGCTTAGCAAGCCTGACTTCTCCTCCTGGAGCCCCTAGAGGGGATATTTGGGGTGAGCAGAAGCAGCACCCCACAAGCTGCGTGCCAGGCTGGCCATCTGGAGCTGAGGGGGAGGCGTCTTCCCCAGACCGTGAGCCCCAGAATTCCCGGGCACTGCATGCGACTAAGTCACAGACGAAGCAGCCCAGGCCTGGCGCCTACCTCAGGCCAGCAGCGGAGGTTGGTTGATCCTATGGCCTATAACAGGACAAGTATTGTCCCCAACCCATGACAGCCAGGAACCAAGAAGAGAGGCTGGAGAGCTGGATGTCTGCCCACCCTCTGGGCAGCTGGATGGGGTCACTGCAGACACAGAACCATGGCTGCCCTGGTTTCTGCTCACTGACTGGGGGTTAATCCTGTTGCCATCTCGTGGGGAGAGAGCCAGTCTGTCAGTGCCAGGATTCAAAGAGGCATCTGGGAAAACATGCACAGGAGCTGTACAGAGGTGTGGCCATCAGACGTGTGCCTCCAGGGTCTGGAAAGAGGGTTCACCCATGGAACACAGGACCAGTTCATGCTGGGTTAGAGTGAGTGCTGGACTCTCACGGCACACCGTGATGAAAGGTTCCTCCATGGAGGCTTTCCTCCGCAGAGAGATAACGCTCTTTCACCAGTAGGCTGATTCGATCTTTCTTTTACACCGGGGAACCAAGTTTCATGCTCCAGACCCAGCGAGGTGCCCTGATTTTTCACAGTGAAATCATGCAGGTCCTTCTCCTTCCAGTTTATTTGCCTAATTATTCCATGATTACTTGTTATTTAAGTCGTTATTCTATTTATTAAAACTATTTGATTGGGAGAACAGGTCGCACACCTTACAATTCACTTCCCATAATTGTTTACATACAGACCCATGTCAAGCAGAGACTTAAGGTTCAGTTTTCATTTCTGCAGCTTCTGCATCTGGACACGTTGTTAGGTCAATCGAATGGGCCAGGTCATATTCATATTTAGAAAGTGTTTAGTGCTTTATCCAACTCTCTCTCTTTCTCTCTCTCTCTCTCTCGCTCAGTGTGTGTGTGTGTGTGTGTGTGTGTGTGTGTGTGTGTGTGTGTGTCTGTCTGTCTGTCTGTCTGTCTGTCTGTCTGTCTTTCTCTATAGGAAGGGGAATCAGGCTACACCCAGCAAGTGCTGGGGGACTGTTCCTGGCTCCAAGCTCAGGAGTGACCCTGGGGATCAAACCGGGGGTCAGTGGGATGTGGAGCAAGTGCTTTACCCCTGGTGGATCCAGTGGTGTACTCTGGCCCTTCCACTTCTTTCTCTGACAGCCACCCTCACTTTTGTTTTCTCCTCTTGTGTTGCTCTTGGGACCATGCTGTACCCTGTCACTGGTCAGACACTTCCCAGGTGGACCCTGGACTTGATGTGTTCTTCTAGGCCACACTCAGTGATGCTCATATCCTGGCTCTGTGCTCACTCCTGGCAGGGCTCGGGGTGCCATCTGGTACCCAGTCAGCCACATGCGAGGTTTCCCGCTCACTGTCTCTCTGGGCCCCAGACCCTCGGCTTGCTCTCCATCAGTTTGCTGACTGCCCCTCACTCGCTCTGGGGTTCTCCGTGTGTGCCCTGCGTGGGGGTGTACAGGAGGGTCAAGATAGCGCAGAGCTGGGTGTCCACACAGAGTGGGGCAGGCCATTTGCTGAGGCTTTACTCTCTAAGTGGTCAGTTTCACAGTGACCACTGTCTATTCTGATTGCTCTGCTGGCCTGCAGTGCTCGCTGTGGTTCCCAGACTCACAACTATTCAGGTAACAGGGACGCCCTATGCCCTGTCTGACAGCAGGAGAGCGAGGGCTGGGGCACCTCTGGTTTGGGGTGTGTCTGCCCCTGCTGGCAGTTGCCTGGGCCCGTGCACGGCCCTGAGAGTCCCCTGCATGCCCAGTGCTCAGGCCCGTGTGTCCAGCACACACTTTGTCCCTCTGCCACCCCCCCCCAGCTCTCCCGTTCCTGGGGCCCTTCCTTTCTGTGTTGGGGGTGGCCAGGAGACCTCCTGGGGATGGAAGGCCTAGTGTGGGGGACAGTGGTCTGCCGGAATGTGGGGAGACAGCCCCCTGCTTGGGTTGATCCCAGCAGTATTTCAAAGGGCCACCCTAGGTGACCAAGGCTCTGAACCTTTCTGGTGTTCTCCTGAGGAAGTGCTCAGTCCTGAGCCATGAGCGACACTTCCACTTCCCTCTTGGGTTGTCACACAGCAGCTAGGCCACACCTCAGTCCCCTCCCTGCCAGTCAGGCCCTGACCGCTGCCCTTCCCACCCCCAGCTGCTCCCCAGAATTCCTAGCTGTGCTTCAAGGGCCCCCTCCCCGCCCTCCCCATCCCTTGTGGGGGTGTCTAAGGATATGGTGGCCTTTTTCAGGCTTGCTGAAGACCCCGTGCCCGAGGTCTGCATCCCAGAAGCTGACCAGAGGCCGCCGACGGGAGACAAGCTGGCCAATGGGGTGGGACCCGACAAGGGGGCCTGGAATCTGGCGTCGCGCCTCTTCCACCTGGAGGGTTTCCGCAAGTCAGAAGTGGCCGCCTACCTGCGCAAGAAGTAAGGGGCTTGACCCAGGGGACTTGGGTGGGGGCCTCCCCACTCGGGCTACCCCTCCTTGCCCACATCCCCACTGTCCCTGCTGGGCAGTGCTCCCAGCCCCTCTGACCCTGACTCCACCGGGACACACGCATGCGCACGCGTGTATACACACACACACACACACACACACACACACACACACACACACACACAGAGGTAGATGCAGATGAGTCCTAGGGCTGATGCAGGAGCCTTCCCCTTGCAGCCCTGGCCTGTCGGCTGGGTGGGGACTGTGGGTGGCGTCATCTCCCATCTCCCCTGCAGCAATGACTTCAGCCGGGCCGTGGCCGAGGAGTACTTGTCTTTCTTCCAGTTTGGAGGCCAGAGCCTGGACCGCGCCCTCCGGTAGGCGTCCAGGGCCTGTTTGGGGCAGCCAGGGAGGGAGGGGGGAAGGCCGGAGCAGGGAGGCTCAGCCAGGCTGGAATCCGCCAGGCCCTGGGGCCTGCTGGCTGTCCCCGCCCGGGCTCCAGCCTCACTGCTGGCTGACACTCTGTCTGTCCAGGGGCTTCCTGCAGGCCCTTGTGCTCAGTGGGGAGACTCAGGAGCGGGAGCGAATCCTCTACCAGTTCTCCCGACGCTTCCATTACTGCAACCCGGGGCTCTTCTCCTCTGTGGGTAGGTGGCGGCTGGCCGGGGTCGGCGGCGGGGCGGGGTGCACAGGCCAGGCATGGGGCCTCTAGGAAGATGGCTGGGATGTGTCGTCTGTCTGTGGAATGCACTGCGTAATGTCTGGTATGTGTGTGTGTGCACACACGTGCACACACATGTGCATGTGCATGCATGCATGTATGTGTGTGAGAGAGAAAGTGTATGTGCATAGGAGTGTGTGTGAGTATATGTATTGTGTGAGTGTGAGTGTATGTGTATGAGTGTGTATATAAATGAGTGTGTGAGTATTGTGTATGTGTATTGTCTATTGTGTATTGCATACAATATTGTATATTTGTTTATACAATATTGTATAAACACAATTGTTTTATATGAGTGTGTGTATGTGTGTGTGTGTGTGTGTGTGTGTGTGTGTGTGTGTGTGTGTAGCGGGCATGGAGGTGGGGCTGAGGAGAACCAGAGCATCTGGGATCTGTGTGGGCAGCATCCCTGTTCCAACAAGCTTTCTCCGGCCAGATTGCGTCCACACCTTGACCTGTGCCATCATGCTACTTAATACGGATCTGCACGGACAGGTGAGGGTGTGGTGGGGTTCAGCCATGGGCTCCAAGGCAGGGCTGTGGGTGCTGTAAAGGGGGGAGTGGAGACCAGAGGCTGGGGGGCTGTGTTTATTCTGTTGGAACTGGGGTGAGAGCTGCTCCCCCCTCTCCCTGCGGCCACAGAACATTGGGAAGAGCATGAGCTGCCAGGAATTCATCACCAACCTGCACGGCCTGCAAGACGGCGGGAACTTCCCCAAGGAGCTGCTGAAGGTACAGTCCTCGGGGGGGCTCAGTGCCCACCCCTGCCCCTGGCATCCTAAGGGAAGTGCTGAGCTTGGGACCAGCTCTGCGTAAACCCCCTGGGAGCAGGAAGGAGCTTGGTGGGAAGGCTCCTCCAAGGGTGCCTCCGAGAGCCAGTGCAGACTTGTGAGTCTGGCTGACTCCAAATCTCTGCACCTGAGACCCCCCCAATGCTTAACTAGGCCCCGAGTGACACGGAGGCCTGTGGCATTTGAGAAGCACCAGCTTTCGGGTCTCTAGGTGGGCACCTGAAAAGGCTTCAGGGGCTGGAACAATAGTACTGCGGGTAGGGCGCTTACCTGGCACACAGCCAACTTGGGTTCTGTCTCCAGCACCCCATATGGTCCCCTTAGCCCCTCCAGGAGTGATCCCTGAGTGCTGAGCCAGGAGTATGCCCTGAGCATGCTGGAGATGCTCCAAAACAAAACAAAAAACCAGAACGAAGCTTTGGGTTTTGTACCTGGTTTGATTTCTAGTCTCAGGCTGCCTCTCCTCTGCTGACCGCAGCTCCCTTGGGGATGGTCACTATCCAGCCGCGTTGTTTTCACCCGATGCCCAGCACACAGCCTGCCTGTTCTCAGGGGCCACAGCTCCTGTGCTTGCGTCTCATTGGAGAACCTCCCTCCAACGCTAGAAAGTGCCAGGCATGCTACGTGGCACTGCCAGGACCACAGCCAACACAATGCATCTCACAAGTCCTCTTCCTTCCTTAGGTCATTCATTCATTCGTTCGTTCGTTCGTTCACTCCCTCATTGCCCACCACCCACTGGGTTGCTGTGGGCTGGTCTGTCTCTGGGAGACCTCCAGGTGGGATCACCCAGAGAATGAAGGATGAGACTTGCTCTCGTCCCGCCATTGTCTCTAGGACTCAGTCTGGGCCCAGCAAGTGGCAGAGACTCTTGGTCGTTCATCCACCTGTTAGTCCGAGCCTCAGTCCCTCCCTGATCAAACACACAGACACAGGGCAGCAGTGAAGGGGGCAGAGGCAGACTACATACCCCTCCTCACTCAGCCCTGCCACTTCTCTGCTCCTATTCCAGGCCCTCTACTGGTCTATCCGGAGTGAGAAGCTCGAGTGGGCCGTGTAAGTATGACCCCCCAGCCCCTCCCTTCCAGCTCGGGGCCTGTCCTCCATGCACTTGCCCCTGGAACATTCAAGACGCTTGGGACCCTGGACAGGGGCATCCTCTGCTGGTGGGGGGATGGGAGAGGGAGCCCAAGGCATAGCCTTGGGGCACAGGATGTGCAGGGGTGGGCAGCCATGTGGAAGAGCTGCAGGCTGCTGGGCCGAGGTACACCCCCCGTGACTGTAGCCATTGGTAAATGAACAGACTGGTTGAGTCCCTCGGAGGAATTCTTTACCAGGAGGGCCTCAGGGCTCGCACCCCATGAGACCGCGGCCAGTCTCAGCTGGATTCTCTGGTGTCCAGGGATGAGGAAGATGCAGCCAGGCCTGAGAAGGCCCAGACTTCGTCCCTGGCTGGCAAGCTATGCAGCCCGCTCCTGCAGCTGGCGCAGGAACCCACGGCGCCCACCTACAAGAAGGGCATCCTGGCACGGAAGATGCACCATGACGCCGATGGCAAGAAGAGTGAGTGTCTGCGGCTCTGTTCGGGGCCTCGAAGGCCGTGGCCAGGGTGCAGGGCAGCACCCACATGCCTCACCTGTGGCCTGGGCTGCTGTGTCAGCTCCCAAGGCTGCCAGACCAAGCAAGCCTAGGTAGTTTGCACCCCAGGGCCACGGGTAGGCAGAAGGGCTAAGCTCCACTTCCCAAATGGGGTGTGGGAGGTGGGGTGCAGCAAAGTGAAGGCTCCCCAAGAAATCATGGTATCCACACTGAACTTTTGAGGGGCAAGAGGGCCTGGGTATCTGGAGCTGGGAAAAGGGATCCCCCTCTGAGGGCAGAGCAGGCGTCCTCTGCTCTGAGCACAGGTTGCCGCATCTGGGGCCTCCCTCCTCCATGGCAGGAAGTTTCAGAGTAGGCCGCGGCCAGGCCAGACCAGCAGGGAAGCCGTGGGGCATGGGGCATGGTAGCCAGTCATGAGGCTTGACCATGGGTAAAGCTGGAGGTGCTCGAAGGAGGCCGGCCTTGTCCTGCCCGAGGAGTACCCAGACCCTGGGCATCCCTAGAAGGGCCCAGGGAGCAGCTGAGTGCAGCTGAGGTTGGGCCAGGTGTGTGCACACACGTGTGTGTGTGTGTGTGTGTGTGTGTTTGTGTATGTGTGTGTATAAGGGGACATGTGCCTGTCTGTGAAAATGTCCCCATCATGGGTAGTTTGTAAGCACGTCAGCCTGGAGGCGTGTGCCTGCCTGCCCCTGGCTGGGTCTTTGTGGGCCCCCAGAGGGGATTGTGAGTGTCCGGAAGGGCCGCTGACCATGCCCGGACCACCGCTCACCACCTCCCACTTTGTTCCCCACAGCGCCCTGGGGCAAGCGTGGCTGGAAGATGTTCCACACTCTGCTTCGCGGGATGGTCCTCTACTTCCTGAAGGTACAGAAGGCAGCTTGGCCTCTTCGGGGCTGCGTGGAGTGTGTGTGTGTGTGTGTGTGTGTGTGTGTGTGTGTGTATGGAGGGGGCGGCCTGGGAAGGGCGGGCAGCTGTGACGGTCCCCTTCTGTGCTGTGTGGCAGGGAGAGGACTGCAGCCCTGAGGGGGAGAGTTTGATCAGGCAGATGGTGGATGAGCCCGTGGGGGTGCACCACTCCTTGGCCTCCCCGGCCACCCATTACACCAAGAAGGCGCACGTCTTCCAGCTGCGAACGGCCGACTGGCGCCTCTACCTCTTCCAGGCACCGTGAGTTGGGTGGGTGGGCAGTGGCTACCGGCTCGCCCCTGGGCTCCCCTGCCCCCTGCTGCTGGCTGGGCTGGGGGACGCAGAGAGCCCCTCACTCTGCAGCCGGAGACCTTCAGCCTCACCTGGCAAGGGGGTGCTCCCTGCTTCCCTGTGCTTCGTCAGCCTCTTCCTGCGGAGAGCAGGCGCCGCCGCCCAGAGGCTTCTGGGAAGTCACTAACAAGGGATCG
This sequence comes from Sorex araneus, assembly GCF_027595985.1. NCBI lineage: Eukaryota > Metazoa > Chordata > Mammalia > Eulipotyphla > Soricidae > Sorex > Sorex araneus. Next base: position 313,835,934 of record NC_073313.1, on the reverse strand, counting down.
TGGCTTGGCACTTGCTGTAAAAACTGATGGCTTCCCACCTCAGAGGAAACTCCCGCAAGCGATAGACAGTGGCTGCGGCGAGCTGGCTCCAAGCTTCTCTGCTGGCAGAGCCTGGGAGTGGGGGGGCGCTCAGGGTGGAGTTGGCAGGGGCAGGGCCCCACAGCCTCTTCTGCCCACAGCACTGCCAAGGAGATGGGCTCCTGGATCGCCCGCATCAACCTGGCTGCGGCCACACACTCGGCACCGCCCTTCCCAGCTGCAGTGGGCTCCCAGCGCAGATTTGTCCGGCCCATTCTGCCCATGGGGCCTGCCCAGAGCTCCCTGGTACTCCTCCCGTCTTCCGCTAAGGGGTCTGGGAACGTGGGTTGGGGGGAGGGGGGCGGTGCACACTGGGATGTGGGGACCTGGCACCCCAGGTTCTGCACCTACAGCACAGGCGGGAGGGTCTTTTCATGGTGGGGGTGGGGGATGCCTGGCCATGCTCAGGGCTCCCTCCTGTGGTTCTTGGGAGACCCAAATGAGGTACGGGGGGGGGGGGGGGGGGGGAGGGGGGCAACTCAGGTGGGCCGTGTGCACAGCGCCTCCCAGCGGCCCTGTAGTTTTCGCCCAGGTGGGGCACTCGGGCCAGCTTTTCCAGGCCACTCTGTTCCCAGGAGGAGCAGCATCGGGCCCACGAGAACTGCCTGGATGCTGCCGCCGACGACCTGCTGGACCTGCAGAGGAGGCTGCCGGAGCGGCGGGGCCGCAGCCGCGAGCTGGAGGAGTACCGCTTGCGGAAGGAGTACCTGGAGTACGAGGTGATGGCCCAGCCCACTGCTGCCCTCTGCCGCCCTCCTGTGGCCTTGTCCCGCCTCGGCGCTCTGGGAGTCCTGTGACCGCTGGCCGGGCCCCAGGGTCCCAGAGGAGAACTCCCGAGGCACAGGCCAGACTTCGGGGAGTGTGTGTTTCTGCGCGGCAGACCCTCACATCTTGCCCTGGGAGTGCAGAGCACCGCGTGTCTGGAGATACTCTTAGCGGGGGCTATGTAGATGTTCTCGTACATATATGTACATAGTTCATACATGTGTATAGCACAGCACTGTATCGCTGTCATCCCGTTGCTCATCGATTGGCTCGAGCGGGCACCAGTAATGTCTCCATTGTGAGACTTGTTGCTGTTTTTGGCATATCCAGTACGCCACGGGTAGCTTTCCAGGCTCTGCCATGTGGGCGGATACTCTCGGTAGCTTGCCGGGCTCTCCGAGAGGGATGGAGGAATCGAACCCAGGTCGGTTGCATGCAAGGCAGATGCCCTACCTACTGTGCTATCGCTCCAGTCCATACATGTGTATACAAAATACTTTTAAGAGTAGACAGTTCGGCCTTGAGTAACCGGGATGTGGACTGGGCAGGTCCACTTATGAGTAGATAATTTTCTGTCTGCTGGTTCCTCATTCTCAGATTCAGTGAGCTGGAATTCAGAGATACAGGCCCTGTGTATATGCAGGAGCAGCGCTGAGGGAAGCTATTGATGACACCTGACGTATTTTAGGTTGCAGGACATGGGCACACCTCACCCCTGCATTATTTAGGAGGCAACTTGAATTTGATTTTCCTTAAATTAGAAATTTAGCTGAGTTCACTGTATGACTGTATCACTGTCATCCCGTTGTTCATCTATTTACTCGAGCGGGCGCCAGTAATGTCTCCATTCATCCCAGCCCTGAGATTTTAGCAGCCTCTCCTTACTCACCTTTCCCAATGATTGGAGGCTCTTTCAGGGTCAGGGGAATGAGACCTGTTATTGTTACTGTATTTGGCATATCGAATACACCATGGTGAGTTTGCCAGGCTCTGCCGGGTGGGTGGGATACTCTCGGTAACTTGCCGGGCTCTCTGAGAGGCATATGTGTGTGTGTGTGTGTGTGTGTGTGTGTGTGTGTGTGTATGCACACACATATATATTTCCCTTTATGATGATGTGTCGCACGGCTGCAAAGCAGCCACGCAGTCCAGGAACATGTTCACTCATGTGTGCGCCTCAGCCCGAGCGTGTGAAAAGCGACCTGAAGCGTGGTGGCAGTTGGGTAGTAGAGGTCGGCTGCCGGGACTGGGTATTTTGGGGCGGGGAGGGCTCTTATCCACCCCCCTAGCTGAGTTAGTCCCCCTGATATCTCCCTAGTAACAATAGGTAATATTTGGGGAGCTGGTATTGATTATGTGGATTATTCATGTATTTTGCTGACAACTCTGCCTTTTGGGTCCTCATTCCCAGCTCACAGCTGGGGACTGAAGGATGGAGAGATTCCATAGCAGATTAGAGCATGCGCCCTTCCAGTCCCTCACAGGATTCCTGGGGGGTCGTGACTCTGGAATGATCTTCCTTAGCTCAGTGACGAAGGACAAAATGCCTCGCTGCCACCCACCATCTCACGTCCCTGCATATTCAAGGGCCCTAAGCAAGAGGGACCCGTGAAGGGTGTGTTAGGAGTGAGGGTCAGCGGCCATCCAAAGGCATCAAGCAGAGAAGGAAGCTCAGGATCAGGGGTGCGTCCTGCTGTGCCCTGCTGCCCGCCGACCCATCCATCTGGCCTGTTGGTGGCTTGTCTGGCTGAGCTCACCCCTGTCTAGCTATGGGGGTCTGCCAGGGACCCCGGCACAGCCTGCAGAAACCCAGCCTCTCCCCACGACCAGCTAGAATCATTAGCAAGTGCCTGGCCCTCCTGTGTTTTCCTTCTTTTGAAGTTTTCACTTGTAGTTTGGGGCCTCCCAAGGTGCTCAGGGGGCCGCACTGGTGAACCCACTGGGCCATGGGTGCAGCACCAGGACTGGAGGAGGGGGCGCTAGGGCCTTGGGGCTGCACCCCGGGGTGGTTGGGGGCCTCTGGGGCTGCACCTGTAGTTGCCGAGAATCAAAGCCCGGCCCCTCCCGGCCCTCATGCCCCTCATGCCCCTCTCTGCAAAGCAGAGTTGATGCTTGCCGCTGAACCTCCCAGGGACCAGGCCCAAGGCACGGGAGGTGGGAGTGGGGGCCCAGCCGTGGGGAGACTCTGCGGTGGTTACCAGCCTCAGGAGCAGACAGATGAGGCTAGTTGGCGGCAGCTTCTCCAGATGTCAATTGTTAAAATGCTATTCCAAGCCAATTAGGGCTGAGTGCAGATGTGCGCACTGTGTGTGGATGTGTTGGGGAAGGGGGCGGGGGGTGGTGGCAGCCCCGATCTCAGGCAGAGGGGGCGGGTTCGGATGGTCTTCCCAGGATGTGGCCTAAGCCCTAAGCATGTCCGTCACCACAGTGGGTCCTCACGGGGTCCCGGGGGTTCTGCAAGACCCGGCTGCTTCCGTGTGCCACAGCGCCCACCGGAGCCGCCCCCTCTGGCGCCTTTGGGGACCTGTGACCGGAAGCCCGCGTGTGGCTAAGGCGACGGGGCGGGTGTGTTGCAGAAAAGCCGCTATGAGACCTACGTGCAGCTGCTGCTGAGCCGTCTGCACTTCCCAGATGAGGACCTGGACCTGTGGGAGGAGCAGCTGGCCCAGGAAGCGTGCGGCACCCGGGAGCCCAAGTCCAGCCTGAAAAAGTCTCACTCCAGCCCGTCCCTGCACCAGGACGAGGCCCCCACCACGGCCAAGGTGAAGCGCAACATCTCAGAGCGCAGGACCTACCGCAAGATCATCCCCAAGCGGAACCGCAACCAGCTGTGAAGCGGGTGGCCCCCCCCGATCCCCCTCCCCTGCCTGGCCGGGCCGGCCTGAGGGTCCGAGTCCCCTCGGGGCCCTTCTCCACAGGACACTGCACACTGCTCTGTGGGTGTCCACTGCTGTGCACCCACAGCTGCCCTGCCCACTCAGCCCTGGCCTGTGGGAGCCAGACGGGACGTGAGGACACTCTCCCAGACTGTGTGTAGCCCATCGGCCTCTCCAGAGTCTGGTGGACCTCAGTGCCCATGCCAGCTGCTGTGTGCTGGTCTGTGAGTCAGTTCAGTGGCCCGGGCCGGCCTCGGACACGCAGCACCCAGAAGTGGAGGCCTCTGTGTGGGACTGTGGGGGGTGGGGGGGAAGATGGGGAGTCGGGACAGGAGGAGACTGAGATGGGGCAAGGCAGAGACCAGAGAGGGGATTCGGGGGGGGAGATGGGGAAGAGCTGGGGGGACAGAAATAGACAGGGGAGAGCCGGAGAAGGGGGGAAGAGGAGGGCAGGGGAGCTTCGGCTCTGAGGGTGGCCTTCGCTCCAGAATCAGGAGGCCCCTCGCAAGGTACTTTGAGAGCCCCCAGTCCGCCTCTGGCACAGGACATAGGACAAGGGTCTCTTCTAGGACTCCTGCATCTAGTCAGGACTTCTGTCTCACCCCCAGGCCTCGCTGAGCCTCTGGCCCGCCTTGGGCCTTTCCTGAGGCAGGCAGGGGGATAGCCAGCCTCTCCCACTCGGGGTGAGGCCACGGGTGGGGAGGCTGGAAGGAGCAGAATAAGGGCCTTGGTGGCCCCGGGGAGGGCACGGGTCACGAGGTTGGGAGATGGGAGCAGCAGCTCAGGCCCTGGGTGGGGAGTGTGAGAGGGTCAGCATAGGCTCTCAGCATGCCCCATCCCTAAGAGCCCCGGTTCTGAGGGGCACCAGCACCCAGCCTCTCCTCCCTCCCCAGCGGGCAGCTCACAGGACCCTGGGCGGTCCTATGGGCTGCCCTGTGGCTGCCTCTCAGCTGACCCTGCTCTGTGGTGGGGCCGGGGGTGTTCTGGAGCCCGAAGGACCCAAAGCCCTCCCTGTGGGAAAAAGGCTGGGCCGGAGAAGCAGCCACCATTGTCTCTGTTCAGCCAAGTGTGCAGGCAGGCCGCCCGCCAAGAGGGGCCTCTCGCTGCCCGCTGCCTGACGGATGGCCTCTGTGGCCTTCCTGCTGGGCTGCCTCCTCCCTGCCAGGCCCGTGAGCAGCCCCGGGGCCTGGCACGCCACCAGGTGGTGCTGGCTCTGGGAGCCCCGAGGAGGGTCAGAGCTGGGCCATGCACAATAAAGATGGGCTGACAACCAGGAGGCCGCTCAGGTGTGTGGGGCGGGCGGCAGGTGGGCCTGAGAAACGGGGCCTTGCGTGGCTGCAGGCTGTTCCCTTGTCCCCGGAGTAGCTCTGGTGTGTGTGTGTGTGTGTGTGTGTGTGTGTGTGTGTGTGTGTGTGTGTGCATCTGCATGCGTGCGTCTGCACATGTGTCTGCATGTGTGCACGTGTCAGTGTGTGCATGCATGCGCCAGCCTTTGTATGCATGCATGTGTGTACACGTGTGTGTGTGTGTGCAGCTGAATACGCCAGTCCATGTCTGCATATCGTGTTCACGACTGTTCACGATTGTTCATGGCTCCCACACTCACAGATCTGTGACAGCTGGAGGGTGCTCCCACATCCTCCGTCCAGCCCCTGGTGCATTCCCCAGAGGAGCCCCAGAGGAGGTCCACTTTGCCCGGGGCAGGGTTTGGGAGCTCGGCCATGATTGAAATAAGCCCCTGACCACCAGGAGGAGGTGATGCCGGGCTCTGTGCTGCCCAGCCATGAGTGCAGAGACTGCTACATCTTGTGGCGGAGCAGCAGGAGACACTTGAGCCCCCCCTCTCCCAGGGTCTGACTCAGCCGAGCAGGACCAGGAGCTGATGCAGTTCTTCCCGTTACTAGTGTGTGAGGGCGGGTCATGGCCACAGCAACGTCCACCTGTCTCTAGCATCAGGCAGACGTGATGTGGCCCTGGAACTGAGGCGTCCATGCGGGGGGGTGGGGGGGCGTGAGTACATCCTTTGACATCGCCGACCACGCCCCTCGAGGCTCACCTGAGACCTGCAGAGCTGACTGGTCTTGCCTTGTGTCTGCAATTGCGGAACTGCCGCTGGCACATGTGGCCACTAGGGGGCGGACTTGCCTCTTGCTGACTTCCACCGGCCTGGTCAGGCTTAAGCCTTGGTGCCAGGCAGCCTGAACCTGGGCCTTCTTCCCACACTCCTGAACCCACAGTGGCCCAGACCAGACCTCCTGCTAGCTGGGGACGTTCTACCAGACAAGTGGTGAGACTTTGACATCACCCTGCAGATGGAGAGGGACAGAGAAACATTTCCGGAGCCTGTGGGGTCAGCCTACGGTGGGGCCTGTAACAGAACTCTCCGGTACACGGAAGGCTGTCACGGAAAGTGAAAACCGAGAAACCCCTAGACCTGCTCCCTCCAAGCCCAGTGCTGAGGGTGGGCCAGATGGAACTCCACTAGCCTGCTTCTGACCTTGTCTCCACCCCGACCTCCTCCTCAATGTGGGGTCAGAGCCGGGGAGTTTCCTTTCCAGGGGGTCTGGAGGGTTGGGGGGGGGTCGGTCTTCGGGCCCCGGTACACAGCAGGCCAATTCCACAGCATCTCTCTGCTGTGACTGTCCTCTATGGCCCGGTGCCAGGGAAACACAAAAGATCACAGGTCCTTTGTGGACTCTGAATCCGGGGGAGACAGCCAGTGGGATGAGCAGGGGCTGGAGGGCGGGGCATGAGGCTGCACCCCGTGTGGTGTGGAGTGTGGGTTCCAAGCCCACCCTTCGGGAGACCGCCTGGGAACCTCGAGTGATGGAAGTGAAGTGACTGAGGCCCGCTGCTAGCATCCAGCTATGCCTCACCTTTGCTGGCCCCAATGGTAGACAAACAGACACTTCCGGAACCTCCAGAGAATCTTGGGGCTCCTTACTTGCTCCTTCCTCCTGCTACCCCCACCCTCTGGGGTGCTCATCCTTGGGAATCACTGGAGACCACCCCTAGGACCCTCTGCCAACACCTTTGCCTCCTGCTTTGCTGGGTGTGGTGCCCACTCACCAGCCAAATGCTTTCCGCCCACCTCCCTCCCTCCTTCCCTTGTCTGGAGACCAGGCCGAGGGGCTCCTGTGCTCCTTTTGGGGTTGGCCCCCACCCCCCGCCCCCAGCTGGCACACTCCCCCTTTCCCTCCAGAGACCTCTCACTCCTCCCTCAGGCCCTTGTCTGTGAGCCTCCTCCTCTCTACTCCGTGATCTTACCTCGCAGACAACTTCAAGTGCATCAGTGTCCAAAGCAAAAACCAGCAGAAAATCCAGCCTTTCCTCCCTTTTCTCCACTCCCCCAGCGTGCCACGGTGGACGTCTGCATCTGTCTAACTTTCCCCCCCCTGCCCCCATTCCTATCCACACCTTCCACCCCTCAGGGTGAGCTAGACCCTGGCTCTTCTCTGCTGGAGTCTTCAGCCTTCAGCTCCCAGTGGTCACGTGACGCCAGACCTGCAGCAGGCCCCGGGCCATCAGCCCCAAGGAGCCAGGCTCTGGGCCTGAGCCCCAGGGTACCCACCCCAGCTGTCTGGCCGCAGTCTGTTTGGCTTCTTCTCTATAAAGGGGATAATAATGCATTTTACCTCATAGGAGTTTCATGAGGATTAAGAAAAACTATGCAAGTAAACATCCCAGAACAATGCTTGGCACAGAGGAAACCTGGGCAGGTTACTTATTATGATCCAACCCCTCTGGCCTCACCTCATGCAAACACCACTGCCACACACACACACACACACACACACACACACACACACACACACACACACACACACACACACACACACTGCTGGGCCAGGTGTAGGTACTGCTTTGGGATTGGGCCTCTGCCTTCTGTCACCCACCCGATTGGGAATTGCAGTAACTAATCTTAGCTCTCATGGACGTCAGCAGGAAAAGACTGGTTGTCTCCAATAACTGATCTGTCCAGGTCAGGTGAGGTTCCACACTGAGCCGTTGACACCACTGACTTAATCCAGGACTGCACCACTGGGCCACGCTGCCATCCCAGGTGTCTCTTGCTCTTCCAGGCCTGACCTCTTGGGCCTTGGAGCAGGATCACCGCTCTTGCGAGACACCAAGATGGCCCTGGGAGCTCCCAGCCCTCCATCTCCTAGGCACGCATCCAGTGCCCAATGTATCTCTTTCTTAAGAGTGTCAAGTTTAAGTCCAGAGAAGTAATCTCTGAACAACTCAACTTAAGCCATGAAACCCATCTCGGAGCCAGCCACCAAGGTCAGGGGAGGGGACTTGGAGCCTTTCTTCTCTCCCCCTATCTCCCTCTCTCTCTCTTCTGATCCCTCTCCCTCTCCCTCTCCCTCTCCCTTTTTTCCTCCCTCTCTCCCTCCCTCTCCCTCTCCCTTTTCTTCCTGTCTCTCTCCTTCTCCCTCCTCACTCTCTCTCCTCCCTCTTCCTCTCTTTCTCTCCCTCCCTCTCTCTCTTTCCCTTCCTCCCTCCCTCTTTCTCTTTCTCCCTCTCCCCCTCTCTCTTTCCCTTTCCCTCCCCTCTCCCTTTCTCTCTCTCTCTCCTCTCTCTCTCTCTCTCTCTCTCTCTCTCTCTCTCTCTCTCTCTCTCTCTCTCTCTCTCTCTCTCTCTCTCTCTCTCTCTCTCTCTCTCATGATTCCACAGCATCTCCTCTGCTGTGACTGTTGTCTATGGCCTGGTGCCAGGGAAAAGCCAAAGCTCCCAGAGGCCTCCCTCCTTTGTGGGCTCCAAGTCTGGAGAAGGCAGCAAGTGGGATGTCCCCAGGGCTGGAGGTTTGGGGACAAGACACGGCAGTGAGGGAGGGAAGCTTGGGCCTAAAGTTTCCCAAAGATGGGGAAACCTCTAGTGGCGGTTAGTTTCCCTTCCATGGCAGGCCCTGGCCAAGAGCCCAAAACCTAGGGGTGAAATACAAAAGCCTCAGACCTCGAGACTATCTTCCCCGGACATCCGTCCGCTTCTCCCAGCCCTTCAGCCTTCCTGTATGCTTCATTTCTGCCTTTCCTCTGCCCGCCTTTCCCGACACTCGGCTCTGCCTTTCCGGAGGTGCAGGCCTGGCCAGCTGGCCTAGCCGACTTCAGCCTTGGGGCCGGCCTCTGGGAACCTCTGCTGAACTCCGGCTCTGCCAGATCTCGGCTCTGAACTCCAGACAGGAGTTCTAGCCACGGGACTAGATTCTCCATAAATGATGATACCCTTGACTTCCCTGTCTCCCGTGTCCCTGCCTAGGGCCCCAGGGTCTCCTGAGTCCTTGGCTTGGAGCTCAGGAAGCCTGACTCCTGCTGCTGGCGTGGCCTCTGACATTGTAGACAAGGCCACGTGCTCCTCCGTGGTAGTTCTGACAATCCTAGCACAAAAGAGAGGAGGCGAGGGAGACAGAGGCCTTCTTGGGTCAAGGTATTCTGCCCGTGGGGGCTTACGCAGGTGACAGTGCACAAGAGCTACTCTTTTTTTTTTTTAATTTTAGTAGATTTTATTATTATAGTTTGGGTAACTTATAATAGTGTTATCATTTTTTCCCTAGTATTTTTTTTAATTTTATTGAATCACTGTGAGACAGTTACAAGTTTTCATGTTTGGGTTACAATCTCACAATGATCAAACACCCATCCCTCCACCAGTGCACATTCCCCACCACTGATATCCCCAGTATAGCCCCCCTTTTCCCACCCTCCCTCTGCCTCTATGGCAGACAATATTCCCCATACTTTCTCTCTACTTTTGGGCACTATGGCTTGCACCACAGACACTGAGAGGTCAGCATGTTTGGTCCATTATCTACTTTTGGCATGCATCTTCCACCCCACAAGAGCTACTCTTTTTTTTTTTGCTTTTTGGGTCACACCTGGCACGATGCACAGGGATCACTCCTGGCTCTGCACTCAGGAATTACCCCTGGCGGTGCTCAGGGGGCCATATTGGATGCTGGGAATGGAACCTGGGTTGGCCGCGTGCAAGGCAAACACCCTACCCGCTGTGCTATCGCTCCAGCCCCAAGAGCCACTCTTGTATCTGTGCTTGGAGATCGACTCTGCACCCCACCCCCACATGCCGACCACCTGCTCAGCCTCTCGACAGTCACCCCACCCAAGACGTTCCCCCTGAGGATGCTTTCCTGCTGTGCTTCTGCGGACACCCCAGAATGGAACGCCTCGTGGTCCCGGACTCAGGGCCCAGGTGACTGGAGTCCTTCAGAGCTGAGAGGCAGGGAGAGGGAGGTCCTGCTGCTCCCGAGACCCAGAGCATCGCCACCTGGGAACTGCCACCTGGTCAGTGGCTGCCGTGGCCCTTCCATGCTGCCACCAGGATTCCCAAGGCCGAGTTACGGCTCAGGAGCTGCTCTGCCCTTCTAGCCGGTGTTTTCCACCACCCCAACGACAACACTTGCTTTCTTATTTGTCTTTTGCTAATTTATTGCATGCATTTCCTATGAGCTGTCTCAAATCCTCTCTGGAATAAGGTGGGGAATACATTAATATTTAAAATAAGATAAACAAAAATGTCAGAGTGTGTCTTAGGGTGGAAATTCCTTAAGGGCAAAGGACCATGTCTGTTTATATAGCACCTGGCACAGTGTCAAATTGAGGCTTAACAAATGAATTTTGATGAAGAGGGAGAAGGAAGCTGCTTGCATGAAGATACTGAGATTTAGCCCCTCGCTGCCCCTAGCCGACACCCCCTGCACCGGGGGACTCACCTCCCCCACTCCTGGGCATCCTCCCGCTCACCGTCAGCCTCTCCAGCTCTGCGCTCCCTGGCCAGAACCCTCCTTTCCCCACCCAAACCTCCTTCCCCACCTCTCACTCGGGGCTGCCCCTCTCCCCGAAGTCCTCAGCCCACCCTCTTGCCCCCTTTCTCAGCCCTTTGGGTTCCACCCAGGCAGGGCAGCTGCACGCTTGGTGCTTGGAAATGCCAACAGGACGAAGCCACTGAGGTGCCAGCCTGTGGCCCTGTGTGTGCCTTGGCCCAGCAGGGGCCTCCAGCCAGGCGGGGACCTGGCGGCAGAGGGGGGGAGAGGATAAGCCGCTTCAAAACTCCAGATGCAGCAGTTAAAAAGAGGACAGAGGCAATGATCCTTCAAATTGCCACATCTGTATAATCTGCCTTTTATTTTCTGCTTCATGAAGTTTTATTTCCTATTATTTATTCACCTCCCCGCCCTCCCCTCCCCCGCCCCCGCTCCTCCTTAGCAGGCGACATGCTCCATGGGCCCCAAGCCTTGGCCTGGGCCTGGCCCACCCCACCGGGGCTGGGGGGGGCGGGGAGTGGGAGCCAGCACCTGCTCCCCCTCTGCTGACTGGCTCCCTTCCCCATCATTGTGTTGCAGCCCGCCCCTCCCCCAGCCTCCATGTGGGACTGGAGACTTGGTCCCCGCAGGCAGGAGGTAGGGCCTGTCCCCAAGGCCCAGACCAGAGCCCTGAGCCCCGAGCACGAGCGCGTACAGGGAAGTAGAACCCCAACATCACCTCGACCTCCACTTGCTTCCCCACGCCTCCTTTCTGCTCTGGACTTGTGCTCCCTCCAGCCCCTTGGAGTGGTGGACCAGGCCCCTAGCCTGATGCAGGGGGGAGGGCGTGGAGAGAGGAAGCAGGGGTCGAGGTAAGCCTGGGGGGTCTTACCGAAGAAATGAATCTCACCTTCTCTCCCCCACCCTTCGAGGTAACAAAGAAACCGGTGACAGAGAGCCCCTCGGCGCCCCCTGGCCCTGTCGAGCTGCAGTGGGCTTGGAAGGCGGACCCTGGGAGTGGGCAGGGGTGGGGCAGGGTGGGGCGGGCTGGTTCTCTCTCGTTTGTTTTTCTGATTTTGTTTTTGTTTTCATTTGGGGGTCACACCGGGCAGGATTCGGGGCTTACTTTTGATTTCACAACTAATACTCCTGCCAGGGACTCGAGAGCACCCATGTGGTGCTGGGGATCGAACCCCAGTAGGCGGCAGAAAAGGCAGTCACCTTCCCCTTCCCCGTGATACTCACTGGGGGTTCGAGGAAAGGGGGCTGACAACTGCCTCCTCCCCCCTCCCCAGAGCAGGACGTTGGACCCCAAGGTAGGGCTGAGGGAAGCAACAGGAGCTTGCTAAGACTCTGGGAATTGCTGGCACCTTAGACTGGTGTGTGTGTGTGTATGTGTGTGTGTGTGTGTGTGTGTGTGTGTGTGTGTATGTGCGCGTGCTTGGTTCCCTTATCCCAGCCAGGCGTTCACTCATTGCCTTACAATGAATACCAGAATAGTCTCATTTCTTAGCTCTGGGGGCATCTTTAAGGTTACTCCCCTCCGCCCCCCACCCCCCAAATAGGTGGTAACTTGGTCCGATTCATCTCTCCTGGGGCCCTGTCAGAACATGTGATCCCTCACATTTAGGTGTTCCCGGGGGGCTGCCACATGAACGGACCCCTTCATGTGGGACCCCACCACTTCTACGGCTCAACTTCTTTTATGGCAGCCAGCCTCAGCTCCCCCGAAGCCCCTGCTTGGCCTGGAATCTTCCAGCAGTCTGGCTTCACTCAGCGAGCTGAGGCAGAACACAGTGCCCTGGGTGGGCCATGGCACCAGAAACTACCCTGCCCCTTCCCCAAACAGAGACGAGTCCAAGTAGGGAGCTAGGGTGTCTGCCTGGTGGAAAGTTACTCCGCAGAGAGAAGGCCTCATACCTGAACCAGTCAGATGAGGACGGCAGTACCTTTCCCTGACCCGGGTGATGACTGAGTCACGGCCGGGCCCCAGTCAGACGCTTTTACACTTGAGGAAACTGACCCGTGGGGAGGTGGCAGGGCGGGGCCCTGGGGTCTTGGCAGTGTCACTCACACCCTCCCAGGGGAGGAGTGGGGCCTGGTCATGACAGAAAAATCCCCAGACCCACAACTCAGCTCTGAGACTGGCAGGCAGGAGTAGAATGGGGGTGGGGGTGGGGATCACCAGCGGGGCGGGGGAGGGGGGGTCACTAGGCCTTACTCTTTCTCTTCCATTTCCGTGTGTTGGGGGCTGGGGTGCTTGCTTGGAAGCACCCTGCTGGTCTCTTGCTGGCTCCCTCTGCCATGGCTCTGAACCCGGGGTCTGGGGCACACTGGCCACAGGAACCGTTGATGATACAGTCCGGCCCAGGGGCCCGGGGATCCTCATCTCACAATCATATATGATGGGGGAGGGGGTCAAGGGGCACTTGGGGTCCTCACTCTGGGGGTTCCCCAGGAAGTCAGAGATGGAAAGGTGGGTCTGCTGAGGTGGAATGTGTGTCTCTGTCCCTGCTCCTGGGGGCCAGGCCTGGGGCTGGGAGTGAGGCTTGCGACCCCTGCACCCCCACCGAGCTGACAAACCTGAGAAAGAGGCACCCGCGCCAGGGCACAGCTCTCACTGCCAGGGGCCAGCTGCCCGCGGGGCCACCTCCTGAACCTGGGAAGCCAGAGACTATGGCGTGCAGGTGGGCCCACCCCACCACACACACACACACACACACACACACACACACACACACACACACACACACACACACACACACACACACAGAGGCTGGCAGGGAGGAGGGAAGCTCATGGGGGGTCGCAGAGGGGGTGGGGGGAGGGTGCTGGCTTCATGCTGGTGCTGCTTTGATTTATCCCTAATGAGTTCTCAGCACATGGCTGCTCCCAGCTCACTCCAGGGGCCGGCACGGCCTCCCGCGGGCCCCAGCCCGCCAACTCCGGAGCAGCCGCCACTCGCTCAGAAAGAGCCAATTTCCACACTGCACAGTCTGCTTCACTCACGGGGAAATCACATTTCCCTGGGAGGGCTGCAGGCAGCGCTTCACTCCCCAGCCTGGCCCCCTGCCACCGGGCACAGATGCACAGAGGTCCACCCCCTCCGCCCCCGCCCACGGGCCACTCCCTGCCCCCGCCCCCGCCCAGGCGGCCCCTAGGCGGCTGCTGCAGCCCCAGGACGCTGCTGAGGCTGAAGGAGGTCCCCCCCCACCAGCTCCAGCTTTCTCCAGGGATGCAGGCTGGGGGCTCTGGGGGCTCAGGGTGAGGGACAGACGTGAGGGCTGCTGCAGGGAAGGAGATCTCAGGGCTCAGGGAACAGGAGTCGCCCCCACAGGAGCCAAAAGGAGAGAAAAAAAGTTGTGAGACTGTGGACACACAGCCGAGGTGATGGGAGAGGGTCAAGATCAGGGCAGGCAGCCCTTTCCACACCCCTGGGAACTAAGGTCCCAAAGGATGGTGAGGGGGAGAAATGGCTTCAGACTGTGCAGAAGAGGGTGGGGCAGCGCTTCATTCCCCAGCCTGGCCACCTGCCACCAGGCACAGATGCACAGAGGTCCACCACCTCTGCCCCCCCCCCAGCCCACGGACCACTCCCTGCCCCCTCCCACTTTAGGCCTGGGCATAAACATCCTCAAGAGGTGAAGACAGGAAGGTGGAAGAGGAGAGGTGGGGAGAGGGAGAGAAGAGGGACAGGGAGAGGGAGGGAGAAAGAGGGAAAGGGAGGGAGGGAGAGAGAGAGAGAGCCTTTGTGGAGGTGGCATTCCCTCTAGTGTCACTCAGTGGCACAAGGTGACAAGCATTGGCACAGAGGGTCACTCAGCTACCCTGCAGGTAGCTATGGCACTGAAAGTTGAGGAGGGGTGTGGTGAGGGGAGCCAGGGAGGGCCTAGGAAAGCGAGGCTCAGGAAAACGGAGGAATCCACACTCAACCCAGCCCCGGTTCGCAGACATCCATCTGGGGCCGGGACCCCAAGCCAAGTTGTGTGTGTGTGAGACTTCCTTGAGTGGCCCTGTCTATGGGCACTGTCCCTCTTCACAAAGCAGTGGTCTGAGGGCTGTGGGAGCTGAGACCTTAGCCTCCAAGTGGCCCTGAGTCCTCTCTTCTCTGTGCCCCTGAATGGGAAGTGGGGCTCAGTGTTGAGAGAGAAATGGGTGTGGATGAGGGTGAGGAGAGTGGAAGGAAGTGTGGGGGTGCCAGTCCCAGCCAGCCTCCCTCTGTCCTGGACTCAGGCCACCAGGCCCCTCCTTCTGCTCTCAGCCCCAAAGGACAAGGTCTTCCTAAATTTCCAGGAGAAGGCTTAGGTTGCTGGGCAGTGGCGGGAGGTGGAGGCAGACCAGGGAGGGGCAGCTGGGCCGCCCTGCTCAGCATCTCCTCCAGCTCCCCTCTGTCAGCACCGAGGTGCCAGCTGCTCCGGTCTGAGCCCTCGACCCAGCCCCTGTTGGGCACCGCGGGGGCAGAATGCGCAGGGCTGCTCAGGGCAGCTCAAGCACAGCAGGCATCAGTCCTGGGAGCAGCACTGGGAGGCAGGATCCCCACCCCACCGTCGCCACACTCACTGGCGCTCCGGGCTTCAACCCTCCTAGGATAGATGAGTCCCGCCTCAGGGCCAGGGCTGGGCGACCAGGCTGGCCTCAGGCAGCTCCGTGTATTAGCGAGAAGCCCACCCAGACCTCTGCGAGGTGATGGGAGCTGGAGGCACTGTGGGCTAGAGAACAGAGGAAGGGGGGCAGCTTGAGGAGACCCCTCCACCCAGGCAGAGGGGGGCTGTCTCCCTGTGCCATGGGACTCCACACTCGAGCCTCAGGACAGCCATTCAGTGGCTACTGAACACCACTCCTGCGCCCTCAGAGAAAGTGTCTGTCACACACCTACCTCAGTGTGTGACACACTACTGAACACCACTCCTGCACCTTCAGAGAAAGTGTTTGTCACACACCTACCTCAGTGTGTGGCACTACTGAACACCACTCCTGCGCCCTCAGAGAAAGTGTCTGTCATACACCTACCTCAGTGTGTGCCTGTCACACACCTACCTCAGTGTGTGACACACCTACACACACTTCTTAGTTCTCCACCTCACTTTCTGGGCTACCCCAACTTCTGTCAACATTGCCCCCGATGCTGGGACCCCTTGGTTGGATGATGGTGGGATACATGGGTGGGTGTGTACTGGTCTGATGGTGGGATACAAGGATGGGTGGGTACTGGTCAGCACCCATGTCCCCCCGCTCCCAGGGGTCTGTACTTCACCTGCAGTGTCCTGGGATGCTCAGCTCACCTCAGAGAAGGAGACAGTTGTTTCTGGGCCAGGTCAGCCCATGGGGAAAGCGTGGCTCAAGACTCTGGTCATTTAGGGGTTGGGGTGGGCCCGTGTGGGCACTGAGCAGTCCTAGAGGAGGGTGGGGCTAAGTGTGCAAAGGATCATTCTGCACGCGTGGGGTGCATCCACCTCAAGGTGAGTCTTGGATAGGGGCTTCCTCCAGCCCCAGAACAAGCAGTGGGTCTGTCTGAGGGCACTCAGGAGCCTGGAGACTATGGGTCACACAGACATCAGTCTGTGATCATGGGATCCATGTGCCCCCTAAGATAAATTTTGCCACTGAAAAGTGACCCCTGTCTCAGTCCCTCTCAGGAGGGAAGTATGAGGGTTGGGCTTTCTCTGTGGTCTCCCAACCTGCGCCCCTCACCCTCCCTGGCACCCCTTCTCTGGGCCCTCCTTTGGGGATGCCGATCTCTGCCTCTGCCTGTGTAGCCTTGGGTCGCGGAGGGGTTTGGGACGAGCCACTCCTGCCTCCACCTGCCTCAGCTGAGACGAGCCCCACTGAGCTATTAACTAACCTGGGCCTGGAGCCAGGGCCAGCCCCTCACTCCAGCTGGTAACATGTGGAAAGGGCCCGTGTAGACTCCTGACAGCTGCTGCGGGTACAGAGCCCTAGAAGGTTCTTTCTAGTGTATTTCCCCTCATGTTCTCGAAAACTCCATAGAAAGGGGTTGTCCAGGCTCCCTCACCACTCCCGTTACCTCTTCACTGTTCAGTCTAGTCAAATCTTCGGGATCAAACGAAAGCAAACAGACCCTCCTCACAGGCCACCATCTCTATGGGGTGCTGACCATGCAGGCATCACTGGTGGCGGTGATGGGGGTGTGGCAGGGAGGTGAGTTCGTAGAATTGATGTGAGACCAGAAGACTGAATGGAATTTCCACCATTTCCCAAGTGCTTCCAAGAGCCAGTTATTTCCATTTTTTTTTCTGGCTCTACGGAGCCTAGGAAAATATCTTCTTCTTTCCCTCCCCCTCACACCAAGCATCCCAGTCTCGTGGGCCCCCTTGATGGTTATGCTGGATCTTGCATCAGCTCATTCTCTGGCATCCTGTAACTAGCCACAGAACAACCTGGGAGCCAAGGATGAGTTCAGCACTGTCTCTTCTCACTTTTCCCTCCCCCTTACTCCGAGCTGGAGAAATCAAAGGATGTACATGGCTTGCCTAGGAAGGGCAAACGGGGAAAGCTAAATCAGAGCTTTGGAGCACGTCCGGTGGTTGACACCCCCCACCCCACAAGCCTGCCCTACTGTGAGCTCTGTGACAACTGGGTTATGGGGGTGAGTGGAGGGGGGTTCTCCTTCCAATTGCAGGAACTTCCTTCCACAGTCAACCTCAGAGCCTGAGACGAAGAGTAATGGTTTATTGAGTCACATGGCAATGGACGAGTGGTTGTTCTTTAAAAAAAAAAAAAGAAAAAAGCATTATCAAGGAGCAAAGCCCGACATAGGAGGGAGACAAGTCACTGAAAGGCCAGAGTTTGGGAGGTGGAAAGAGGAATGCTGGACCCACACAAGCTTCATTTACAGTATTTACAGTCAGGCCTTGGGGGGCAGGAGCCACAGGGCCAGAGAGGGAACCTCCATTGCTGGCTTCCAGGCTGCCTCGGGGGGGTGCTTCGGTTGCGGTGGGCTGGGGTCGCAGGCAGTACAGTTAGCTTGGTGGGGAGGGGTTGCTGTTGGGAGAGGGAAGTGGGTCCCAGCAATCTGTCTTGCTCGGAACCCCCCACCCTGGAGCTGGGGATCTTTGGGAATGTCCATTTCCATCTGCTTTAGGCAGGAGGAGGATCAGGGGGTGAGCTGTGGTCACAGCAGTGGCCACAGGAAGATCTGCTGAGCGGAGCTGTTGTTTGGCTAGTGGCCAGGAAGGAGGTGCAGGAAGACCAAGCAGGCTGAGTCGAGGTGGACAGTTGGGGTCTCAACTCCAGGGCACGTACGAACCTCTCAGAGCAGGGGCGGGGAGCCTTCCCCTGAGAGGGCTGGAAGTGCTCCACACATGGTAATCAGTGAGTGCAGGCCACAGAGCCAGGGAGGTACCCTGGGACGTCCCTCAGCCCCTCCGGGGGCCCCATTTGCCACCCCACCCCCAGCAGCTCCTCAGCTGTTCCCTCTGGTCTCCACACTTCTCCTCCAGTGTAGTCTTGCCCAGAACGGGGGCCGCTGCTCCTTCCCAGGGACTCCCCCCACCCCACCCCTCCACCTTGTTCAGGAGTCTTGGAGGACAGAGTGGCCTTCTCCAAAGTCATCCTGTCTTTCATGGTTCGTTACACCAACCACACGGGGAGTGTGCCGCAATGTTGGACTTGTGGTTATTTTTCATGTAATAAATAAAGATTCCTTTGTGTGACTCTCTGGGGCCTGTCCCCGGCCAAGTCCTCCTGTGGCTTGGAGGCTCCCACTGTCCCCATGGCAACTACAGATGGTCAAAGGCCGTGGCGGTGGTGGGCGGCGCGCTCGACCTCGATGTGGAACTGTAATAATATGGGGAACCTGGACACATTGGGAAAAAAACAACAACACCACCGGTCAGAAGGGGAAATTGCACCGGAGCCTTCTCTGGCATCTGCTAACCTTTAAGACAGCATGAGTTAATCATTCATCCCCCCAGCCTATCTGATCATCAAAGATTAACTCCTCTCCAGCCTTATTTCCGCCTTCTCCGGCCTCACCTCGGAGTTCCTGGCCAGAATGAGAATGGTCACTTCTTGCCCTCCACCCCACTCCCCCAGCCCCCTTCATGACTGATTCGACCTTCAAAATCCTACTTTGAGGGAAGGGATGACACAGCTATGACAGCGGGAAGCACAAGCGCTAAGGACCCTGAGGAGTGTCTCATCCAGCTGTGCCCCAGTTGTGTGGTGCCCGAGGAGCTTCCACACAGCGCCCCGGTGATGCAAACCACAACTGGTCTGGTGGGGTGTGTGTCTGGCGGGAGCCACAGTGAGGTGCTGCGTGCTGGCAGGCTGGACATCTGGGCTGGCTGGGCGGATGGGTCCTCACTCTGGCCTGCCTGGTTGCTTGTGTCCTTCCTAGCTACACACAGCAAAAAATGTAGCTTCCACCTGGACTCATCTGCTCAATCAGCCCCGGGCAGCTACCCCGGTCAGTATGTCTAGAAGGCTGGGGGTAAATGGGTGGGTGGAGCACAGGCCAGCAGTCCCTAAACCCTTGCTTATTTCTGATCTGGTTCTTCCTCTGGGCAACAGATCAGTGCTGCTGGCAAGAGTCCCATAAATGGGCTCCTAAAAGGCTCCTCTTCCCTACTGGGAGCCTTGACGATGAGAGGGCTCTGCCTCTCAGTCCTGGGTGCTGTCTACTTCTGAAGTCAAATCTCAAGAGCTGGATAGAGCCAAGGATTTTCCTGCCAGGGGTGAGTCATGTGTACTTGTGGGGCATTCGGGCAGTCAGTATGGGAAATGGGCTAGCATTTCTGCTTCCGGGAAGAAGGTGGGTTTGGGGTGGGGTGGGGGTGGGAGAGTTCTCCTGTTCTCTGCAGCCATCTGAGCCCTAAAGGCAGGAATTTGACCCCTACTCTTCTCTTGAGCATCCTTGTACTCACTCCTCAGGGTTGAGCCCCAAATCTTGCCACAAGGCGAAGACTTGGGTAGTGGGTGGAGAACCAGGCAGGAGTCTCTCACTTCTGCCTTCTTCCCTCAGACAACAAGACAAGGAATCCACTTTCCCTGTGCCTTCTTGGATTTTCAACAACTCCTCCCCCCACACCAGCCCCAGCACTCCTTCGCACAGAGGCCTCCTAGTTTTCAGACAACTTTTGACCCAGCCTTTCACCCCCACACCACCCCACACAGCAGAGGGCCTGCGTGATCCCCGAGATGACTTACTCAGCAAGCTGGAGTTGGGGAAGCGCCAGGCCTCACCATAGGAGGAGTAGGGGGTATGGCCATAGGCGTTGCCAGAATATTCACTTCCTGTTGGAGGCATACAGGTGAGAGGCTGGTGAGGTGGGCAGCATCCATGGCGGCTAAGGATGGGGAGTGGGATCTATAGGCAAGCGCTGGCGGACAGAAAGAGGCAGGACAGGGACAGTGGACACCCAGAAGGCTTCCATCAAGTCCTTTGAGGCCTCTCAGTCCACAGGATTTTGGAAAATGTGGCTCTAACAGGTGCTTGAGGCAACCCCCCTGTCAAGCTCAGCCCTCAAGGGAACCTCAAGAGGCATAAGTTACTGTGATGTCATTTTTCAGATGTAGGAATTGAAGCTTCAGTGTCTGCAGAGCTGCACACAGGGCATGTGCGTGTGTGAGTGTGTGTGTGCATGCGTGTGCGTGTGCACATGTGAATGTGTGTGTGTGTGTGTGTGTGTGTGTGTGTGTGGGTGGGTGTGTGGGTGGGTGTGGTGGGTGTGTGTAATTGAAGATCAAGGGTGAAAGAAGATGAAGGGAGGGACTCAAAAATACTGTCCTCTGGCTTGGGCACCCATGTCCTTGGCGTTCATTCTCAGGAGTTGTTTGTCTTAGACTAAGTCTGTCACTTTAAGTAAACCCAGTTCATGAATTGAACACAAAATGAATCTGATCACCTCTTTCTATGAGCTGACTCTTTTGGCTTTACTGGAAGATTCTTTCATCAGAGAACGAACTTCAGCATTCCCTGAAGCAACAGCGCTCACCACAGTCCCCCCTCAAATTCCCCCCACCCCCCACCCATCCCCCTCCCAAAGCTGGCCCAGCACTCAGAGCTGACCAAGCATGCTGCCCCTTTATTCACCCACTAGATCCTGTGAGGCCTCTATCAACACTGTCAGTTGATAGAGGAGGAACTGGGGGGTGGGAGTGGGGGTGGAGGCAGCACGACTAAGAAGGTGGCTTCAGCTCGCACTGCCTGTAAACCACAGAACTTGACCTTAGGACTCTTAACTCTTAATTCCAGATAATCCCTTCATGCACTTTTGAGACAATTCCCTCCGCAAAGTCAGATGTGAGCCAGACTGGAAACAGATGCTTGTTTGCACAGCTCTTCAGAGCCTCTGCCAGAGCTTCCAGCAACTCCTGCCCTCCTGCTCTGTCTGATCGGGGACGCTGGACACTGCCAGGCTCAGGGGCTGGCCTGCCTGGAGCTCCTGCTTCCTGGGGGTGGAACCTTGGACAAGCCACTTGACCTTTCTGAGCTTTTCTGTAAACAGGGGCAAGTTCTTGTCTCTATCTCCAGGGATTTTCTGAGTAGAAGGGATTCGCTAAGATTCATGAAATGCTTATAGCTATGCTTCACTAAGGGGTATCACCCAAGAAATGCTGGGTCTTGTAAATTTCCTAGGAAGCAGGGTCACAAATAAAACTCCATGGAAGCCAAAATAATCTTCTAAGCTTTTCAGTCTGGGCTAGTGTCCGTAGGGACAGCTTACATGACAGAGAAATAGGTGAAGGAGCTTGACGCAGGAAAAAAGTCCTTAGACCCCTTCCTTGTTGAAAAATTAACAATGACATGGGCATTCCGTAGGGGCAGGAACTTCAGTGAACACAGATCAAGCATAATAAAATACATGTGGAAAAGGGAGGAGAAAAGGGGTGGAGGAAGAAGGGTGGGGGAGAATTAAAAATATATATTTAATCCAACCATTCACTTCGCCAATGAAGAAGTTGTTGTTCAGAAAGGGTAAGGTAGCAGCCCAGGCCACAGAATCAGCTGGAGACAAGACTAAAACCCATGGCCTCTAGGCTTTCTAGGCTCTCTAGTATTCCAGTGCTCTGTCTTGTACCTCACTCACCAAGGATCCTATTCACTGGTGGTGTTTCCCAGACCTCCCTGGCTTCAGAGCACCTTCAAACACAGCTGAGTCTATAGGACAGAGAGCAGGGACCTCACCCAACCCCACCAGTGCTGCACTGCAGCTTTCATGAACAAGAAAATTAGGAGAAAACTAGAATGTGTTTGGCCTCTCATTTTGTCACTTAGTCAAGCACTGACTCTCGCTCATGCCTTACTCGGTCACTGAACACGCGTGTTCAATGTGTTTACCAAGTACCTTTTTTGCTTCGGTCACAAGGAAGTTAGGCTTGGGGATGGAACCCAGGAGGGCTGCAGCATCTTCCCATCCTCAATTCTGTCGGCTTACAAGTGCAGATAAAATATCTCTGCACTCGGGGAAGGTCAACCCAGCCTTTGTTCTTCATTCCTCTCCACTCACCTTTCCAAGGACTTTGCCCTACAGGTTACCCCCTCTCTTATCTGCTTCATTAATCTCACCCTTTCTAGTTCATCATGCCTTTTAGATTACAAACTTGTTCTCTGATATCTTCTCTTCTTTGGTTACCAGCCCCATCCTCTGATGCATAGAGAGAAGGCTCTACCTTCTATCTTCCTAGTCAAGCCAATATAGATCTCCTTAAGCCCCCTCAAGCTCTTTGCCAAGTGAGTCAAATCATCACTCCCTCTCTGCCTTTGTGTTCCAAAATACCCAATCTCATGGTTTGCTTCCCACTGAACTTGCCTACTCATTCACTTGGCCGGTGGTTCCTTCTCCACTAGAACTCTAAATGCTAAAGAACCTCAGAGTTGACAGGTTATACACATTATGTGACTTTCCACCCATGTTCTCATCCTAGTGATCTTGTTTAATCCCTTGGTTTTAAGTGACTAATTTGTACAATGGTTGAAGTGTACACTCTAAGTTGGCATTCTTCCTTCAGATATCTACCCTGTGACTACTGACTTATTAAATTAGATTCACAGGAGACACTTCAGTCCCAACATGATTCAATAGAACTTCTATTTCCATTTCTAATACTTTCCACCTTTTCTTCTTTGACTGTTCTACACAGAAACTTGTTACCACCACCTATGCACTTTCCCAAACCTCAAAGGCATCTTCCTTATTTTCTCTGTTTTTGAATCTTTTTAGACAATTCACCAGAAAATTTTGTTAAGTCTACTACCAAAGTATCTTGTCAGTGTTTCTTTCCTCCTTCTTCATGTTTCTGTCCTTAGCCCAAGTCACTTTCATCTCTGGCATGAAGTACAACAATTGTCATTACCCTAACCAAGCTCTGACATTTTTACTTTGACTGTCTAAAATCCATTTTCCACCACCCTGAATAGTCTCAAGAATTGACCAGTCATGGAGTCCAAATGATTGTACAGCGGGTAGGGTGCTTGCCTTGCATGCAGCTGATTTGGGTTGGATTGCTGGCATCCCATATGGTCCCCTATGCACTGCCAGGAGTAATTCCTGAGTGCAAAACCAAGAGTAATGCTTGAGCACCACTGGGTGTGGCCCAAAAAGAAAGGGAAAAAAATAACCAGTCACAACCAACATCTCCTCATTTCATAGTGCATTCCCTCCTTAATCTCTGTTCTTCCATACACTCAGCCTCTTTCTATGTGCAATCATGCTAAACTAGTTCCTGCCTTGGGGCCTTTGCACTTGCTGTTCTTTTGAGCTAGGGATTGTCTGCCCCAATTTACCACTTGGCTGACCACCTTGAGTATTTTCTTAGATTGACCTCCCTTAGTCACCCAATCTAAACTCTTTATCTCTTCTCCCCGTGGCTCTTTATTACATCATCCTACTTTATAATCGTCACAGCACACCACTCTCTGAAATTATCTCCTTTATTATTCATTCTTTTACTGTGCTTCACTCAATTAGGTTGTACACTCCATAAACAAAGGTACCTGTCTTCTTCACTGCTGTAACCTCAGCATCTAGACAGGGGATACTCAAACCATATTCTGATAAATAAAAAGTCGTCAACGGAGAGAAGAATGCAAAGATGGTGGGTGATGGAATAATGGATAGATGAAAGGATGAATGGGTGAATGGAAGAAGAGATGGCTGGAAGGACAAATGGATGAAAGATGGATGAAATGATGTATGTGGAAACATATATGCAAAGATAAATGGATGGATGGATCTATTTCTCTGGATCTCTCAGTTCAGCTTCAGAACTGGTGTGAGGATGATTAACTGTTTTAATGGTGTAGGAATAACAGCGGTTTGTAGGCAAAACAGAAGATGAATGGACACGAGAAATCCCTGTCATGGTCTCCTTCCTTCATCACTGTTCTATTACTTGTATATTTACCTCTGATATGGAGTAACAGATGGAACCACAGATTTAAAATTAAAAGAACTACAATGGAATAACTCATTCTGCTTTGTATGGTTAGAACCTAGAGCTTTTTGTTTTTACAGTTGTTTCCTTATCTCTATAAAGTTAGGATAATATCAGCTGCTCAGTTTGATATGAAAATGAAACAAGAAATAGAATTCTATTTCTAAATAATCAGGCACAAAGGAGTGTATTGAATGATCTTCCTTTTTTCCACATGTGAAGAATGTCATGGACGAGCCTTTCTTTGAGTATTTATGATATATACCTAGACATAGTACTCAGTGAGAGTTTGCTGATGTTTATGGATGGAACCCCCTCAGAAGCCAGGAGATTGCAGTCTCTGGTAAGAAATGCACACACACAAGAAAAATTCTACAAAATCATTCCTAGATAATTCATCTGCACCATGGAATTCTTGAGTCCTAGATGATATATTTAAAGAGTAATGCCTTTTCTGAAAACTGATTTGTATATAACTATTGGAAGGAAGCTCATTCACCTTGCAAGGCAAGACCTCCCTTTTGCAATTTGTTGCAATGGATCCTGTAGTGGGCTATTATGTTTTTTTTTCCCACAACACCCAACCTAGATGAGATATTTCTGGAAACAAACTGGGGCCTTTGAAGAGAGGCCCAAACTACCTCATGGGTTAGACTCTGGGCCCCAGGAACCCCTTGCCCTGGACCTGCCTCTGGGGAATGACTCATAATTAAGAGGAAAGCTCTGTGCTTTAATGTTCCTTCCTCCTCCTCCTTGAGGCAGGCGGCAGGGGAAGGTGGAGAGGTTGGAAGGGAGATGGGTGGGAGCCGACTGGAGCCTGGGATTTTGATTGAGAGGCCCCATTATCCACACTCTTAAAAAAATAACCGAATCTTTTCCTTTTTTATCTTGACCAATCTCATTTCACGCTCCAGAAGAGGAAGGGAGGGAGGGAGGGAGTCGGGGCCAGGAGGGAGAGAGGAGTCAGTATTCTGTATTTTCAACGGTGCATTAAGCACATCGCCACGGTAACCAGGCAGCAACAAGTGCCAGCTCAGCAGGTTCCCAGGGAGCAGAGCCTCCTTCCATCCCTCACTTCTCCCTCCCCTGCCTCTGCCCAGGAGAGCCAGCCCACCTGCCTCCACACAAGGCACCCAGAGTGGGTGGCTGGCAAAGACTGAGCCCTGCTGGGTGAACACTCCAAGTCTCTGGGTCAGAGTCAGGAAGGCTGGCCAGGGCTGTCAAGGCGAGACACTGCGAATTTAGATGCCCCCCACCCCCACCCCCATTCCAGGACCCGTTAGGCCTCTCTGGACAGTGGAAATTAGTTAATTCCTCTCTCTCCAACCTAGGGTCCTTCCTATATAATTTCTAAAAGGGTGAAACTCACCTAAAGAAATTCTCATGTCTTCTTCACTTATCTAGACCTTGACACCTCAGATTACTGGGTGACCATCATTCTTGGAGACAAAGGGACCCAAGTGATTGACAGAGAGTATTCCAGGACAATCCTTACAATGATGCAATTTTCCTCACTTGCCTTACCTTCAGTAGTACTTTGGGGCACCTAGAAAGTGGGTCCTGACTATACAGAGTTGAATGAGTGTGACGGTCAAGGAGGCTATATATCTCAACTCTCTTTATCATCGTTATCATTATCAACACCATTCCTATTCTTTTTTTTTTTTTTTTTAGAAAGGTCAACTGAGATTCATCTGACTTAAATTACTGGAGACCATGGGCACTGTAAAAGCTGGATGAATGTATCTGCTGACTGCTAGAGAGTGTTCTATCAAGGGTCACTGAATGAATCACTGGTAAAAGTGGTAGGGCTTCCATTTAAACATGGTCTGTCATGCCCTTGTCTTTCATGGTAGTGGGGAATGTGGGGAGCCTCTGGAAAGGAGCAGGTCAAGGTACAGAGAGTTAAAGACTCAAGAATGCACTAAACTCTCTTCAGGCATTTCTGAGAAAAGTCATTCTTTGCTTCATTCTTTGACCCTCTCCATGAAATTTATGCACGGGACATACCCAACTACCTTTTGTCCTCTCTTGACCCTCTTTTCTCCCACACTTCTCCAATGCCTCTCCTCCTTACCTGCCACCATGCCTGCGATGGCCGAAGAGGCATAGCTGCCCTGTCCATTGGTGGGGATGTGGGGTGGGTATCCAGGCAGCGTGGGCCCCACCATTTCTCGCCCTGGAAAAATACAGCAAGGAGTCATCAGTTGACCCACAGTGGCTACACAGTTGGTGTTTTGCTGCCCTGAGACTCAGTAAATCTTCCCTTGTGGCATCCCTGATCTCTCCAAAGCCATTCTCTAAACCCATCCTCCTCCTTCCTTCTTCCTGTCTCTTTTTACCCCTGTCTGGTCTTCTACAGAACAGAAGATCCACCATGCAGTTTGCAGCCTACATTGTTCCTTGTATGCCAATGATTTATACAAATCTTTTTTTTATCTATAAAATAGTTATGGTATTAGAGGGAGGTAGAGGGCTATATCTTGATTTTTTTTTTTTGCATCCACAAAATTCAACACGTCAGTCAACATAGCAGGACTAACTACTTTAGAGATTGAAGAGCTAGTACAGCAGGTAAGGCATTTGCCTTGCACATAGCAGATCTGGGTTTGATTCGTGATACCCCACCTGGGTCTTCTGAGCCCCACAAGAATGATCCCTGAACACAGAGAGAGTAGGTAAGCCTTGAGCACCACTGGTGTGTGTCATAAATCAAATTAAAAAATAGTACAGTAAGTAGGAATCTTGCTGTAGCTGATCATGGTTCAATCCCCTTGGTGTAGAGCATCATCAGATATGACCCCCAAATTTAAAATAAATATATTAGACAAATAAATAAATATATTGAAACCACTAATCTCAGAGCATACATCCTCATCAGTTCTCACTCTGAGGAAATCAAGAAGGAAGAGATGGCATAGGCAGAGCCCACAGGATCTTGTTTGGAGCTTGGTAAACATTAATTATCAATCACTGCACCTTTCCCACTAGGCTTGAGAAGGTGTTTCTGCTCTACAGCTGAGTCTCCAGATAGATAGGGATATTTCACCCACTGCCATTTCTGTCCTACAAAGAGGATATAGACTAAGGAATATTTGTTGTCAACATATGACCACAAACTATATTATCTATAATTTATACTCCTGGAAAGAATCGTTTTTCAGAGCCAGGGAGAATGGCTCATAGGGTTGGAGTGCAATTTTGCATGTGTGAGTCCCAGGTTTGATCCCTGGCACCACAAGGTCCTTCCTAAGCACTGCTGAGAGTAATCCCCAATACCATTGGCTATGACCCCCCACTGCCCCCACTCCCCATTACACAAAAGAATCACTTTCCGCAAAACTTATACCCAACTGTCTTGGCTACTGATAATTTATAGGGTATTGGTAATACCCTAATATTACTAGTATTGGTGATGTGGGGACAGCTATGCCAAACCTGCATTCCCCTGGCTCTCTTTGATATCACAGACTCAAACTTCCCATTTTGGAGATATGTATTAACTGATGAGTTTCTCTTCATTTATCCCTCATGCCAGTGGCCACATCCCTTCACCCATACCCCTTCTCCTAATGTCCATTGTGCAGGCCCAGACCAGATTCTTCTCCAATGAGGGGTTCTTGGCAGAGTGACAATACATCCTGGTCTGCCAGGGCCGTGGCTATTCTCCCTGTGTATTTACTAATAATTCCCACTTCACTCTCAAAATCCTTACATCTGAGAGATAAGCATTTGTTCATCCTAGTTCTTGGTAATATTTGCATAGTTCCTAATCCTTCATACTTTTGACATTTGGGGACTGGACCATCCTTTGTTGTGAGGACTGTTCTGTGCAATATAGGATGCTCATCAGAATCCCACCCTCTGACCACTACTGCCAGTAGGAATTTTCACCCAAGGTGACAACCAAGTCTCCAGATGTTTATCTACCCAAGGGAGCAAAATCACCTCTGCTAACTACCAAGTTAGGAAATGCCCATTTCATAAAATTTCTCTGCCTCTTCCACACTGGTTTTCTTTCCAGGATTCTGTAGGGTTTCTAAGAGTCCCTGTCAATCCCCTTATTGAGCCCATTGGCTTTGCTTATCTAACTTTCCTCCTTGAATTCCTTCATTTCTTGGCCCCTCCAGTCCCTTTCCTTAACCAAAGATATAATCAAAGAAGCCCCAGTGAAACTTCTGCGCTGGCAATGACACAATGACTAACTTCTTACCTCTCTGTCTGGAGATTTCATAGACTCAGGCATTAATCTCAAATAGGATATAGGTTAGGTTGGGCATTTGAAGCTAAGTCTGGGTTCCCCAAGCTAGACAAGGCCCACTAAGCTTCTGCCCTGTTCCTGAAGGGAAGGGTCCCAGAATCACAGGACTTAAGTTATCCAGCTTCAGCACTTTATTTTCCAAGTACCTTTATCCTTAGCCTGATCTGTGCTACAAGCCGGTTTCTTCACACTGCAGATGCACCATATCATGTATCTTGTTGCTATTACATAGTGTTATAAGAATGATTCTGAGCCAGGGCTCCCTGCTATAGGTGGGCACTGAGCAGCACCATGGGTATATTCTATAAATTGTCACATGTCAAGGAAATCCCTATAGAATATGTCCGATTTGAAATGAGCCATTGGCATTTGTTATTTAGGGTCACATGAGCACTTGAGTAAGAAGGACCCCTCTCTTTGTTGGACTTTCAATGCCACATCTGCCCATGGCTGGTGCTGTGCTGCAGAGTCTGGAGCCTTTGGCAGTGGTTAGTGTCACCTGGCACAGGGATCAAGCAAACAAGGGACTGGGGATTGGATACATAGAAGAGGAAAGGAAATTTGGACAACAGTGAAATCTGATCTTTCTTTGAAGAAGACTGTGATACTGCCAGCTCTCAGATGCTATCCGTTGGTCATTGGGTGAAGCACTTGGCTAGCTAGCTATTGGATCACATGAGCAACACAGAAAAAGTCTGTGAAGGCACAGGTACTGAGGGTGACAGGTGATTTCACAGGAGAGTAATGCTTGAATGCTTGGGGGATGCAGGGTGGGGAGTGGAAGAGAGAACGTAAAAGAGAAGAGAGAGAGACAGAGAGACAGAGAGAGAATGAGAGACTTTCTAGAATTTTAAATCCATATCAGATTGTGACTAATGAGTAGATAACCCATACCCCCGCCACCAAACCTCATCTACTTGGAAAATGGTAGATGCATGTGGCCGGAAAATGTTCTAAGGCTGCATCAGAGTCCAGCATGGTTGGCATTCGGCAGAGGGCGGTCAATCGTAGCTCTCAGGCCACTGGTTTGCTAGAGCTGGTCTAGGAACTTGGAGTTTCAGGGAGTCCTGAGCTTCCACACTCCCTATCCTGCTGTCTTCATTCTGCTCTTTCCCATCACTTGACCTGATAGCTTCTTGAGCACTGCAGTTCAGTGAGCAGAGGACCATTCACACAGTCCCCTTTAGATACAAGTCAATTCCACCCTACTTTCCTCTGGGGGCTCCATCTGTGAGAATGAGCCTGCGCATTGCTCTTGGAAATTTGTCAGTCGCTCCACAGTATTCTGAGATCTTAATCTTTGTTTCCTCAGTCACCTGCTTTTCTCTCAGTGAGGAGAGCCTTCAGAAGCAACTCCAACCCAGACCCTGAAGGCCCCCTCTCAGGAAGTCTGGTAAGACTGTCTTCAAGATGGAACTCACTGACTACATAGCATAAATGCTGATCATTCTCACAAGACTCTTGGCTTCATTTCCCTGGACATTTGGGTTCTTTCCCCAAAGGAAAGCTTCCTGCACTGCGCTGTAGCACTGTAGCACTGTTGTCCCATCGTTCATCGATTTGCTTGAGCAGGCACCAGTAACATCTCCATTGTGAGACTTGTTACTGTTTTTGGCATATCGAATATGCCACAGGCAGCTTGCCAGACTCTGCCATGTGGGCCGGATACTCTCGGTAGCTTGTCAGGCTCTCCAAGAGGGATGGAGGAATCGAACCCAGGTCAGCCACGTGCAAGGCAAATGCCTTTCCTGCTGTGCTATTGCTCCAGTCCATATCTTAGATATTAGACCACAGACATGATAGGGTGAAGTCAAAGTGAGGCCATTCCTACTCCCTTTGACTGGCTTTGAAGGTTCTTCACTATAACTTTATTTTTGGCTTGTTACTTCACCTCCTTTTCAAGAAAACACACTTCTTGTGGCCTTACATTCAAAAAGGAGACAAAGGCACAGGTCTGTGATGGCGGTGAAATAAGGATTCTACAAGAAAAACACCTGCACCCCCCAAAATATTGGTAAATATTTTAAATGATGCTAGAGACAAGAATCAGAAAACTATTTATTGGAGGAATTCAGAAGGCATAGGTGATTTCAGAACATTTGATTTGTTCCCCTTTGATGTCTGCCCCCACTGTGACCCCTTTTCAATTCCTTAACTTGTTCAGATTGCAAGGAAAATTTATGGCAATCCAGGACTAAATATAATTTTGCACAAAAGGATGAAGGTGGGTAAAGGTTTATCATTGATGATAAACCAAAGCCAGAGCTTTCTGATCAGCAGAGCTGACGTCGGCCCTGGAACAGTCAGGATAAGACTGTCCTCTAAATTGCCCTTGGCCGGTGTGTTCGGACCCCAGACTGGAACAGTTGAAGGGAATCATTAGAAATTCTGGGTGTTGGGGCTGGAGCAATAGTACAGTGGGTAGGGCATTTGCCTTGCATGCGGCCGACCCGTGCATCCCATATGGTCCCTTGAGCACTGCCAGGAGTGATTCCTGAGTGCAGAGCCAGGAGTAGCCCCTGTGCATCGCTAGGTGTGACCCAAAAAATAAAGCAAAAAAAATTCTGGGTGCAAGCCCATAATTTTCTCTACACCCTAAAGTTCTTTCTTGGCTGAGCAGAGAAGAGCTCAGACCAGCAGGGACAGCCTTCATGGGCATCACAATCTCACAGCCAAAGGCCCAGGAGGAGACTCTACAAAGGTACTCTGGGGTGGGATGATGATGGAGGCGGTGAAAGCCTCTCCCATGAGGAGACATGGAGAGCTCATATGGGTCAGGGTCAAGCTGACTCAGGAAGGAGACCTGCCTGTCCTGACCTTGTCACTTGACCTGCCTACCTCGGTCATCACAGGCAGAATTCCCTGGAGATAAATGAGCTTTTGGCTTCCTTTCCCTTCTTTCAAATTCCCTCGGGCCCCCTGAATGGACAGGTTGCTCCATAGGACAGTGCTGCTCCTTTCCAGCCCCACAGAGCTTCTTGCACTCATTGCCTCTTCATGGTCCTCTTCCTTGGGGGAGTCCTACAGTTTTTCTCTCTATAGATACATAAGCTCAAAGCTGGATAGGTGAGGGTTTTCAGCTAGTGTCTAGATCAGAGACTGCAGGTGGACCTTCTTTAAGAAGCTCCAGGCCAATTCCCTGAGTTTGGGAGGGTCACCCCCGTATCTTGTGTATTATTCCTAGCAGGACCCAGTCCCTTCAGGCCTGCCCCTTCCTGCTTTCCTTTGGGCTCTCAACTCATGCTGTGTCTAAGTCTGAGGCTGGACCCTGTGGCCAAACACCGGCCTCCTGGGGGATATATCCTGAGCATTATCAGCAGTACTTGGCTTGGGGAGCACCTGCCTCAATGACCTCTGGGTATCTGCTATCAGCTGCTTTGCCCCAGAGGGGGCCTATGTCCAACAGCTGGTCTACTGAGTGAGCATTTATCCTAGATGTTGGTAAGGATTGGTGGTACCACCCTGATTTGTTTGTATCATGTATGTGTGCAGGTGTGTATATGTGGTGTGTGTGTGTGTGTGTGTGTGTGTGTGTGTGTGTGTGTGTGTTGGTGGGAGCACCTGAAGCCCTAACAGAAAAGCTCAAAGAGGAGTAAATGGAGCTGCGAGTTTGTCCTGAGCTGTTCTGACTTTATATCATTGCCCCAAGGCCCAGCCTGATGTACCGGCTTCCCACGCCATCTGCCATCTGTTTTTCCCTCTCCCTTCAGCTGTTCCTCAAAGCCTATCCACAGCTGGAACAGTAACTGAGAAACTGGTCCTCCTCCTCCTCGGCTTCCTCCATGCCCCTGTGCCAGACCTGCATCAGAGTAGCCCCTGACCCCAGCCTGCTTTCTCCAAGGTTTGCCTCACCGTCAGGCCAATCCAGCAAAAGTAAAAGATAGGATAAGGCTTTTCTCTCATGGTCTGGTCCTCCTCATCTTTTTCTTTCTTTCTTTTTCTTTTTTTCTTTTTTCTGGATGATATCATTCTACTCGGCTGAGAGATTTCCCTCCTTTAATCACTTTGTTCAAAACAAATGGCCCATCTCTACTGATTTCACCCTCTATTGAAATTCTGAACTCTGAGTCAACACTTTCCTCTCTGCTCATCACTGCCTCTCTGCCAGACTGGGCTTCCTTCATTAACCCTTTGCTTCTGTGCCCACCTCTTCCAAGAGGACCTTCCACTAGATGCGAAGAGGAAAAACCCCAGTGCTCTAGAGACACACAGCATGGGGTCACTGAAGAAAGGGTGAATGGCAGTGTCTGAGCTCTGGGCAATTGAACACCTGGTCCTTCCGGGGTCAGGCGTTCAAAGGCTGAACCCTGACGTCAAACATTTCTGAACCTGATTTGGACCTATATTTCTGGACCTACAGTCTGGCATCTGTAGACTTTCCTTTCACTGCAGAGCTATGAACTCTCAAGACACGTTTCAAGACCACTGGTCCAGAAGGGTTGCCCTGCTTCTGACCTCCTCCCTGGGTGTGGGTTTAACCCGGCATCAGAAACAGCCTTCTATCTGCAGAAGCCATCCAGAGGTCTGGAGACAGGCCATCTGCCACCACGCTGGCTCCTCCTGCCACTGCTCAGGTCCTAGATCCACAGCAGGGAATTGTCTCTGCAGGGAAATCCAAGAGGTCTGACCGCAGGCGGGCCAAATGCTCCCCCGTCACATCACACACACAACTCCTGCTCTGCCCACAACTCCTCAGACCTTCTGTTGTGAGACTGTTTCCTACAAGGAATGGCACATATTTAGTCCTAGGTTTTCCCCCTGGCGGCTTCCAGCTTTAAATATTTGGAGGCCAATGAACTTTCTGGGGTGTGTGTGTGTGTGTGTGTGTGTGTGTGTGTGTGTGTGTGTGTGTGTGTGTATCTGTGTGTGTGTGTGATCCTCTTGACCTCACACATCTCAATGTCCTGAGTTCTCTAGGGAAGGGGTTCCCTGGTGAGCTGGGTAGGGCAACTGTCACATTTTTGACTCAACAGGAACCAGGACCCAAAGTCAGAGCCTTTCCCCCTCCAGAGTTTCATTCTTTAATTCCCTCTATCCCTGCCAACCATCACCACCACCCCCACCCAGAGTTTCATTCTTTAATTCCCTCTATCCCTGCCAACCATCACCACCCCCCCCCCCACCCCCAACCACAGACCCTGGCTCCAGGCCCACGTCCCTGTACTCTGACGGCACCTTGGTTCTCCATTTCCAGGAACACCCCCTCTACCCACCCCTCGTGCCAGCTTTTCCCACTGCCTGACCTGCCAACATGGTAAGAACAAAGGTTGCTGCGGGGGGGGGGGGGGGATTGGGAAATGAGGGGTTGGGGGGATGGAGGACAAGCCTGGGGGCCAGGGAAAAGGAGCAGTGGGCTGGGGACTGGCCCTGGGGACCCCCCTCCCGCCCCCCACGACACCTGCACGGCCCGGGACCTCCTTGTCGTACCTGAGAGGAGGGCCTGGCCCGTGAACTGCCCGTACACGGAGGCAGCATGGGGAAAGGCATTGAAGGGCGGGACCGAGGCACCGGCTGGGACCCCGGAGCCGACTTGCTGCAGATCCAAAAAGGCGGAGCTAGATAAAGAGGAAGGGGTGGAGCTAGAACTGGACACCTCGGGGGTTTCCTGCTTTATGGCGAAGGGTGAATGAGAATCTGCCGGAGGGAGGGAGACAACAAGGAGAGAGGGGTGTGAGATGAGGGTGGGCACATGCACACATCAAGCCATGGAGAGCGGGGAGGGGTGTGGGGGTGCGGGAAGCAGGCGGCGGGGGCAGGCAGGCTGGGGCTTCTCTCTGAGCGGGGAGGGGGGCTCCCCAGAGTGCAGGTCGGGCTGTTGCTGTTGCAGGGGTTGAGTGAGGGGGGGAGAAGCTGCAGCTCCTGGCCACGCAGGGCGGGCTGCGGCTATCCCAGTCCCCTCAGCAGGGTAGGAGAGGGAGGAGGTTAGACCCTCTCTGCTGTTCTTGCGACCCACCAGCAGCGTCCACCTGTCCTCTGCAGGCCCACCGCCTAGCACCTTCCTCCTTACAGCCTGCCCGGCCTCAGCCAGGCCTGCCCTCTAGCCGGTCCTCACGGCTGGCCCCAGAGAGGCCCTGGATCTGGGCATCTTACCTGCCACCACCGGGTAAGTCTGGTGAGCCGAGAGGTTGCGCCCCAGTGGTGTATTGGAAGGGGTCAGGGTGGCCTTCCCATCGTCCAGGGCACTGTTGAGCAAGGGCAGTGGGTAGAGGCCCTGGGGAACAAAAAGAAGTCAGCATACAGAGAGCCCCCAGAGCACTTTCCTCAGAGCATTGGGCCCTCTGAGCACTGAGCTAAGCCCCTCTCCTTGGGGAAAGCTCCTGTCTTGGGTCTGCCCGCTCAGCCTTGATAGCACGCAGCTCACGGAATCTTCACTGAGCCACGTGGCTCCTGGGCTCAGGGCTTCCCCAGCTATGTGGGGGTGGGGACTAGAGAGCCAGGCTCAGGGGTGAGAACCATGCTCCTCCTGGTTTCCTCACAGCCCTTGGGCCACAGGACACAGGGTGCTGACCTGGCTGTTCCGAGTGCTTTTCTCCATGCACGGAGAAAGCACAGAGACATGGAGCAAAAGAACCACGATTCCGTGTGGGCCAGAGCCAGCACGCAAACCCAAGTCGTTTGGCTCTGATGCTTAGCCCTAAGCTGGCTGACACTTGCTGCTCTGGCACAGTAGCATTGGCACTTTGCCTCCGTGATCCTGATGCAACGCGCCCCACCACCGTGACAAACTATGTTAGGTCTGTGCAAAGACTAGTTTGCATAATGGGACGGGAGCTAACCCCATGGCAGCTCTTCCTAATTCGGCAGACCTGGAACCCCATCCCAAACAGGGGGGTTTCTTCTCCACATTCAAGAAGAAAGATAGACAGGCAGATTCAAGCCCGAGATGATACTTGGATTCACTGTGGTTGCAAGACTCTTACCCATGTTTCTGGTGTTTTGTTTTGTTTTCTTTTCATTAAAATCTCATTGTAAACACCACCCAAGTTTCCAGACATGGGCAGGGCTGTTTTCTGAGAAGGTTTCTTCCAAGTAGAAGTTGTACAATCAAAGGCCATGCTCTGCCACCCCTTCCTGTAACCATTACCTGACAGGGGAAGAGACAGCACACACACACACACACACACACACACACACACACACACACACACACACACACACACACACTTGCTCAGATAGGCACATGCACGCACACATGAGGGTCAAAGGTGTCCCAAACTCGCGTTGTGAAACTGTGTAAAACTAAAACCAAGGAATGCTCCATGGTTATATAATCGCTTCACAAAAGGCATCACTTCAGTGATTTCCACAGAGCCGGCTACTCCAAAGAGCTTGCATACTCTCCAGTTGCATGCCGGGCACTTTTGGAAGCGACAGTCAATTCTGGAGGCCACCAGGGCACCATTATCCTATAGCAGCAATTACTGACTAAATGGCGCTCTGGTTCCATGCCTTCCAGGGGACCCTGCTTCCAGACAGGGTAGAGTTGCTTTAGAGGCTGGCTTAATGAAATTGAACAAAATACCTCATTTCTACAGAATGTAAGAAAAGTTTAAAATGCCTTGTAGATGTGTTGATTCAATATCGAACTATCTACTCGAAATTCAGGCAAATTACTAGGGGGAAAATCCACAAAAATTCCCTTATATCTACATACTCAAACAAGTTGGTAACATAGCACTGGAATCTTACACTTTCCAAAGATAACTGGATTTTTTTTCTTTTAATCTGATATTGAAAATGAATTGGAATGCAGAATGGCCCACTGCTTCAGAACTTGGGTGATTTGAAGACTTGATTCTGCAGGGGCCATGCAGTCTCCTTATTCTCCTTGAGCCCTGATTTCCCTGCGTAACAGGGATGAGAAAAGCTGCTTCGAAAGGCTGATACCACATATGGATCCCCCAAGCCTTGCCAGGAGTCATCTCTAAATGTAGAGCCAGGTGTCAGCCCTGAACACAACCAGAGGTGGCCTCAAGACAAAAGCAAACATTACGTAAGTTACATTCTTTTGACCTGCTTGTCGGTACACTTGGATAATAGAAGATTAAGAACTGTGCTGAGTCCTGACTCTGGCCATGAAAGAGCAACCAGAAATGAGGCCGATGACACTTCTGCTCCTGTCCCGGTCAGTTCTGTAGGAAATATGGCAGTGTCTCCCCCAGTCCCAGGTCAACTCTGGGGACATATGCTCTCTCTGGGCTCTCCAGGCTACTGGACTTTGATGTACGCACTGCCAGAGACAGTGTTCCTTTGGCCGTGTGCCAGCGTCAGTGTCACTGACGCTAGAGACGAGGTTCGGACCCATACCCTGCCTGGCTTTCCCCGGTCCTCACCAGCTGGCAAGTGAGAGAGTGAGTGAATGATTGACTGAGGGAGCCGGTGGTTTGTGAATGTCACGGTGCTGGGTCTCAGTTTCCTTATCTGTAGGCTGAGAGGAGTTGGAGCAGTTACATAACTTTCAAACTCCTTGGCTTGAGCTTTCCAAGAAGTGATGTAGAAGTGACCTACCTGAAACAGGTGACTATAGGCTAGTTGGGACAAATCCAGGGTTTGGCTCCCAACAGAGCTTCCCTAAGACCTGGCTTCCGCCCCGTCCCCTAGCCCTGAGGCAATTCTGCGTCAGTGGAAACACTGAGCTTGCTCACACTCTAGGAGTCCCCAGCTCATGGTCAGTGTGGTGCTAGGCTCAGTATGGGATGTCGTCAGAGAGGCCCCCTGGAGGAACTGAGGAATGGAACCACGCAGTGGCTGCTCAGCACAGGCTCCTTAGCAGGACCCCTGGGGTGTGCACACTGGCTAGGCAGCCTCCTTCGGCCACAATAGACTCTCTACATGTCGCCTGACGACCCCTTCTTCCCAGACTCCCTTGGCCGACTGCGACAAGCACCCTGGCCCTCTCCCCAGATCTGCTGATGCCTCGTTTTCTCTGCAGCCCTCCTGGTTGCCACGGTTCAGACTGATAAAATCACTGATGCACATTGCCTGCCCAGCTGTGGGTGCTGGCAGGAACCCAGAAACGCAGTCATTGGCAATGGTGCAGCCAATTATTGGCATCATGGACAGTGTTCTGCTAGGATTTTAAAGGCGAATAGGCTTACCTGCCACTTGGCAAAGAGTGACCACGGACACTCGCCTAAAGAAATTCCTCTGCTTGTTGACTCACAGCATGCATGGAGAGAGACACTGCCAGCTTTTCCTCCAAACCCACCCACTAGAAACCACGTCACTGTCCTGATCACAGGAAGGAAAGGAATCCCCGGGCCAAGAGATAGAGCTCAGAGGGCTGGAGCTCAGGCTTTGCATAGGGGAGGCCAGGACTGAGTCCCTGACACATCATGGCCCCCTAAGCACTACCAGGAGCAAGCTCCAAGCAACATCTGGGAATAGTCCCAGAGCACTACTGAGGGTGGCTGCCAAACAATCAAATATCTCTCAGGACTTGCTTGGATTTCTCAACTTGCTTGTACGTTCATTCAATATTTCATTACTGAATACCTATTGTTAGGAGAGGGCGAAGGTGTTAGAAGCTGGAGATAAAAAAAAGACTTTTCAAGATGCTACCCTATCTGTAAGGAATCCACAGCCATCTTCCCACCTCTGTCCACTCCCGCTAGAACACTTGGATGCACCGTGGGATGCAATTGAAGCCACAGTTTCCAGGCACAGCAGCAGGGCAGGGAAGATGCAGGGGCCAAGATGCTTGAGCAGATTCACCTGTGGCCAAGGAGTGCTTGTGCAGGCAGAAAAGTGGAATGAAAGGCGTAGTGGGAGAGCTGTGTGTCAGGGCAAGGCAGTGCAGATGGGATGTGAGTAATGTCGGGCTGTGGAGGGTGCGGGGTGGAGGAGAGAATGCAGCTAGAGGTCCAAGTGTTGGAGGGATGAAGTTATGGGACAAGACACATGCATTGCGGAGGAAGCCCTGGGTGGTGAGGGGACGATGGTGTGACACCCCCCCCCTAAAAAGACTAAGCACAAAGGGAGCAGAAGTCAGAGGGCTTTAGGGTGGGGAGGAGGAGGGAACATGGCAGCGGCTGGTGAAATAAAGGCTGGGCCTGGCTGGGAGCTGCGTGGAGTGTGTGTGCCAAACCCCGCCAAGTCGCTCCCTCTTCCCTGATCTCTCGGGGTGCACCGTGCACCCACCCCATTCCTCACCTGCTCGCCTTTGGTGTGGCTGGGGGAGGCATAGGCCTCCGGGTAGTGCTGTCTCTCAAACGGGCACTCGAGTGACTCGAGGTGGTGCTGGCTGAAGGCATCCGTGCGGAGGTGCTTGCGGGGGCCACTGCTGCTGTTCTGGGAGTCAATGCTCAGCCGACAGCTGTCCTGGTCACCTGGCGTCCCAGAGAGGGAGAAAGTGTTCATCTCTCCATCTCCCAAGAGAAGGAGCAGATTCAGCCATGGAGGTAGCAGGGAGAGGCCTCGGAGTCTTTGGGGGGACTCAGGGATAGAGGGGTGAGTTACAGATAGGAGCTTGGACGCAACAACCACCTGCCGCCCCATCCCAGACCCAGCCCACTGCCTTCTGGCACCCAACCGCCAGCCGTCCTTCTGGTTCCCCAACACTCACTGTCATCCATTTTCCTCTTGCTGTCATTGCCAGGCTGAGCGATCCCAAGGAGCCCGTTGATGGAGTAGGTGGAGCCCAGGGAGTCTGACTGAGGTGACTCCGGGGGTGTAACTGCTGAGCTGGGGACTGCAATGGAGGGAGAGGGTGAGGACATGGTGGTCACCTGCCCCTCCCCGCACCCCTGCTTGTTGCTTCCTGCTGCTAGCTTGGAGGAGGCAGAGCATCTGCTTGGGGCAGGCCTTTTGGAGGCAACAGCTTCTGGAGTGTTCCAGCCTGGACATAGGTCAGTGACTGTAAGAGCCTGACAATGCTTGTCCCAGCTGGGAGCACGTCTGCACGAAAGGGCATGTGTGTGCAAGGGGGTGAGGTGCCTGTCCCTCCGCACTCACTCAGCGTGTGTCCTGGGCTCAGAGACTTGGTGGCCACGCAACTGTCCATGGGGAGGTTGAACGGTTGCTGCACTTTGGTCCGGATGATTCTACAG
This sequence comes from Sorex araneus, assembly GCF_027595985.1. Classification (NCBI taxonomy): domain Eukaryota; kingdom Metazoa; phylum Chordata; class Mammalia; order Eulipotyphla; family Soricidae; genus Sorex; species Sorex araneus. The sequence continues at coordinate 313,796,748 of NC_073313.1, read as the reverse complement.
GGCAGGATAGAGACTATTAGAAGAGAAGAAAACAGCACTCCTGCTAGCCCAGATCCAAACATCTTTTTGATATCCTGTCTAGGCATTTAACAAGCCCCTCAAACTTGAGACCAGAGTAATATTACAGTGGGTAGGATTCTTGTCTTGCTCCCTGCTGACCCAGGTACAATCCTTGGCATCACATATGGCCCCCTGAGCACCACTTAGCTGTGGCTCCCACACAAACCCAGTAAAGCCCCTCAAACTCAACCTGCCCACTCTCAATTCATGACCACCTCCCATCTGGCCCTCCCCAGTTGTTTCAAGATTTGGCACCATAGGTCACACAGGATTTAAGTACTGGGGGGCCTCAACATTTGTCTTGCACCTCCACCCATCCAAGCCATCGTCCAATTCTGCGGGGTTGTCTTTTTAGAGTGCTATGGCATTTTGATCTCCCTTTGAAGTTCATTGTCAATACCCAAGTCTACCCAACACCAACTGTCTCCCTCCGAAGTCACTCCTGGCTCACACCAATCCACTGTCACCCCTCCTTTTCTAATCTAGACTCCATGCTGTAGCCCAAGTAAATGTCTGAGATGCAAGCCAGCCTCCTGCTTAAAACTGGTCCCTGTCAGGGACAAGATTGCACCACCAGGCCACCGGTCCCCAGAGAGCTTGTGTTGATATCACCATTTCAGTCTGACTCATACTCCCCTGCTCCCTGTCTACTGGATTTGCTTTAACTTCTTATATAATTCCTGATAGATAGTGGGTGCTCACACAGGAGGTCTTAAATCTCTATTTGCTCCCATTTTTCAGATAGTACACTCATGCTTATTGTTTCTTCCATAAGGACATCCTTTTCCAATTTCCTCAATGTGAGTCACCCTAGGCTAGCTCCTACCCATGTTCTCTCCTTAGCAGGACTAACAGCTTAAGTCCTGTCTAATGTGAGGAGTGAATTCGGCTTTGCCTCCCTTCTAGACAGTAGGCTTGACAAGGACAAGTGACAAGGACTGTGTGTCCTCTGGGCCGTAAGTGACTCATGCCTAATAAGTGAATTATGTCTGAATGAATGAATGAATGAGGGAATGGAGGAGTAAATGATTGATTGAGGCAGTGAATAATTGAATGACCAAACAAATGAGTCATTTTTTGAATGAAGGCCAGGTTAGGGGTCTTGTGGCCTAGGAAAGGCTTGGTTGAAGAAGATTCTATGATTCCCCAAAGAGAAAGTAGCATGTGAGGAAGAAGGGCACAGGGCTAGGGCAGGGTGTGTGCAAGGTGGCAGAGGCTGAGACACAGTGGCCTGAGCTTTGGGTGTCTCTGCCTGACTCCAGCACCATCCCTTCCCAGGCCTTTGTGTGTCTCCCCCCGCAACCCCTCCAGAGCTCCAGCATCCTGGCACCAGCTGCCATCTCTCACCTGTTAATGGAGCTGACACTGGGCACAGTGTCATTGTCACAAACTCCCTCTGCCAGGAGCCGGTCTCGGATCTCCCAGGCGAACATGGTGGGGTTCTGTCGCTTGTAGTCGCCAATCTTCTCCACCACCTTGGGGGTGGCCACCTTGGGCTTGGAGCCCCCTATCACTCCAGGCCGGATGCTGCCAGTCTCGTAGTACCTACTCCAATAGAGAAGCCCGAAGAATTACCCGATAAGCAGGTGGGGTGTTTGGGCAGGGACTTAGCAGCCGCTTGTCCTCCTCCGAGGCTTCCGGGAAGGAGCCTGGGGGTCAAACATGCCTGCAGACCAGCCCCAAGTGCTTGATGTTCCCAGCACTGCCCGTTCCCCTTGCTTGGGTAGGTTGATATTGCTGCCAAATCAGAACCCTCTGCCGGAGCCCTCACCTGGTGCTGGCTTCGCTCCATCCCTCCCCTCAGGCCTGGCAGGAGTCACCTTAGAAGCATCTGTCTTCTCTGCATGCTGTGTGTGGATCCCAGCTCCACTATGGTGCTCTGTTCTGCCTGGCCTCTCTTGGCCATCCCACCTTGACCTTCCCGAAGCAGCCAGCTGTGCTCCTGGGGCCCTGTGTCTGGGCTGAAGTGCTCCTCTTGCTCCTCACCCTGACCAAAACCTCTTCCACTCGCTGGTTGTCTACCAGGTCACACAATTCACCTTGAGGTCACTCCTTGCAGACACTAGATTCTGGTTACATCCAGCTCCTTAAGCTCCCCCACATCTTTCCCCAAAGTCCCCTTGTCCCCAATGAGCTGTTCTGGCAGATCAGTGTCTGACATTAGGGTATGCCCCTCTCCTTGTGGGGGACACTCTCTGGCCCCTGAAGCCATCTGGTCTCTTAGGCACCGTGGTCTCTGCTGCCCTGAATGTCATTTGGCTTTTTCAGTGTCATGGTCCTCCCCGTCATGCAGGTCCCTTCTTCGTGGGACCCTGCAGCCCAGATGGCGAGCTCTCCTGTCTGCATGGTCGGGACACGTGAGCACACAGTCCCATACAAATTTTAACCAGGAGGTCAGAGCTGCAGACCACAGACCTCTGCCCTGTGTTTATTTGATTAAGAAAGTCCTGGGCTAGGAGGCAAACACACTGGGCCAAGCCCTGATCCCACAGGCCAGAGTATTTCTGATGGGAGTGGCTGTCGGAGGAGAGCATGCAGTGAGGTCAGACCAGGCTTATTCTTTTCCCTTTTTTTTCCTTTCTATTTTTTTTTTCTTTTTGGGTCACACCTGGCGATGCACAGGGGTTACTCCTGGCTTTGCACTCAGGAATTACTCCTGATGGTGCTTGGGGGACCATATGGGATGCTGGGAATCGAACCCGGGTTGGCCGAGTGCAAGGCAAATGCCCTACCCGCTGTGCTATCACTCCAGCCCCAGACCAGGCTTACTCTTGATCCCTCTTGTACATATGGGTCAATGTGTCTCAACTCTGGCAACAGAAAATCAGAATTGTTCGAGGGGACCTTCTTGTTCTACCAACTCTTGAGCCCACTTGCCGCAAGTTCTGCTTTAATCAGAGGGCCCTGGGGCCAAGATTCTTTTGGTTCAGTTCCTAATGAGCTATGAGTTAGAGGTCTGGGGCCTGGTAGGTCACTGATTCCCCAGGTTTCCTGTTCCCAGCGCCACTGGCATGCCATAATATCATGGATTCCAGAAAGGCAGATGCTGTCCAGGCCTCGGGGTCTGCATTTTTTCCAATAATAGCCTCAGAGCTTTTGCTGCAGGTGCTCTGAGAGTTATGGTGTGAGACGCACCAACCCAGGCTTCCCTCTGCAGGGTTTTCACCCCAAGCCTTACAGTGGGATTCCTCCCTGGGGGGAGGGGCAGGGGCACGCTCCTGTTCTCTTGTTCTCACCAGGGAACACTTTGTGAAAGATTCTCCTGCTTTGGCAGAAGAGAACCCTAGAGCAGAAGCCTAAATGAGACGTGGGAGAGGGGAGAAAGGGAAAAGGAGAAAAAGGAGGAAGGAGGAATGGACAAAGGCAGGGAAAGAACAGACAGTAAGCGTAGGTGGGTGCCCAGCGGTAGCACCGCCCCATGGACCAAACTGAACATTGCCATTGGCTCTGAGACCCGGGGAGGGTGGGTAGCTGCAGGTGGCCTGTGGAAGACAAAGCCCTGCAGATGAACAGACATGTGGTGAATTTTGTGCTTACCTGCCAAGGATCTTGCTGACGCAGCCATGGCTGACCCGGAGCTGGCGGGAGATGTCACAGGGCCTCACGCCCTGGTGAGCCAGGTCCACGATGCGTTGGCGCACCACTTCCGGCAGGGGTCTGCCATTCACAAAGGCCCCTCCAAGCTGGTTCAGCCCTCCATGGCCTGGGGAGACAGTGGTGGCAGGGAGAATTGTCAGGGCCAGGCAGGGCAGTTTCCAGCTCCTGTCTGTGTTTGGCTCGCGGCTCCCCCACTTGCTCAAATGCAGAGGGAAGTGGCTACTCTGTGCCAGGCATGGCGCCAACAAGCCCTCAGGAGGCTGGAGTGGTTAAGGCCGAGCCGTTTAGTGGGATTCCTCCTTGGGGGGTGGGGGTGGGGAGCTCCAGCTCTCTTGTTCTCACCAGGGGACACTTTGTGAAAGATTCTCCTGCTTTGGGAGAAGAAAACCCTAGAGCAGAAGAAGCCTGAATGAGACCTGGAAGAGGGGAGAAAGGGAAAAGGAGAAAAAGAAGTAGGGAGGAATGGACAAAGATGATAACCCCCTTGTCTCCATGGGGACTAAGTGGGGACCCCAATCAGCAAAGTTCCAATGACCCTCTCACATCACTGTTGAAATCGAAGACTGCACCGGGTAAATGGGAATTTCAGAAGAAGTTCAGCCCAAGCTCAGGGCATTGCCAAAGGGCTCCTGGAGCCACCCAACTGGAGACTGAAGGTCGTGTGAGGTTGGTGACGGGAGGGAGGGAGAACTCCACATAGAGGGACAGCCTACACAAACAGTCTTCTCCTGGCGGCCTGTCATATGACCTGGCAGACTCCTCCTTTGATCCAGGTCCAACTTGTTTCAGGTCTGAGGTCTCCATTTGCAGAGGAGGAAACTGGGTCTGAGAGAGCCTGGGGTGACTTATTTCTATGGCTTAGGGGGGCCCAGCTATTTTGAGAGGAGCCAGAAATAAACCAAGGTTCAATGCTGTTTGTTGGGGGAAATCCTGTTTTGTGGCCAGGACTAACGGGGGTGGGGGGGAACTTGACTTTGGCTTTGTGGCCCAGTGCGGAGGGTGCCAGGCAAGGAAGGTATCTTTAGGTACCAGGGCAGAGCTTGGTCATGTGGTTCCCAGGATCTAGTCCTGGAGTGGGAGTTGGAGGAACAGGCAAGAGAAAAGGAAGAACCAATGACAGGCCCTCTGGGTGAGCCCATTAAAGACTATTTATGGCCAGGGGTGAGAAGAGCCTGAGTGGGCATGCCGTACCCATTAACACCCACTGACTTAGCACATTCAGAACTGCCTTGTAATGTCTCCTTTGGGGCTCAAGCTGTTTTCAACAGAACAGTAAATTTACCTTGAGGAAAAAAAGAAGAGGCTATAAGCCTCTGGCCTGGGCATTAAGTCAGGAGGAAAATTCCCCAACCAAATACCCAGCAGAAGGAACACAATGATCCGTCTTTCTGGTGGAGTCAGTTGGGTGAGCCTGGTATGTATTCACCTGTCCCATTGCAAGGTACCTGTGCCCAGTGCTTCTCCACACAAAGGCTGGGGAGGCCTTTGGAGAGGTTTCCAGTTCCTCCCCGACAGCTAGCAGAAGGAGGTGAGCCCATTACGCTCACTTCTCACTCGCTAGCCACAGGTCTTGGGTGGAGGAGTCCATGGACCCAGGCTGCATCCTCTGTGGCCCTGTGGCTCATTGTGCCCCAATACAGAACGCCAGGGGGCGCTAGAAGTCACCTAAACACAGACAAGACCTGGCTGCATTTTGCTTTGTCTTGGTTGCCACTGCCAAGTCTTCAATGCCTGTCTCAGGACCTCAGTGTTTGGAAGTGACTTTTCCTGCAGGTAGGGTGCTCAGCCCCAGAAAAGTAGCAAGTTTGAAAACAAAACACAAAGAAAAACAAAGGTCATTTTGGAGTGGCATGAATTGAACAATGTGCCTAAAAAGTGTACTTTTACGTCTTCTTTGTAGTTACGTGTGGGGTTTTGCCCGAAATCTCCTGGAAATGCTTGAACCATAGAAACCCAGACCTTCAGGAACCCTTCTGAAATATTATTTACAATGTTGAGAGGAGGAGGGAAATATGTTCGGAGCGTGGCTCCTAAACTGTGAGGTCTCTGGGGTTTTATTTAATTTTACTAGCTTTCTGATTGACTTTGAGTTATGTTGCATAGAGCCCATGGACCAGGCCCCAGCTTGTTTAAATTTTATCTTTGGAGAGAGTCAGGGTTTCCCCCTCAAACGGTCACATTTTTCATTCTCTGAATAGCGTTCACGCGGCCGACCCATGTTCGATTCCTCCGCCCCTCTCGGAGAGCCTGGCAAGTTACCGAGAGCATCTCGCCTGCATGGCAGAGCCTGGCAAGCTACCCGTGGCGTATTGGATATGCCAAAAAGAGTAACAATAAGTCTGTCAATGAGAGACGTTACTGGTGCCCGCTCGAACAAATCGATGAGCCATGGGATGACAGTGAATAGTGTCAAACCTCATCGTCTTTGACATAGCTATGCCTCTTGCTGACCCATAACATCCTGTGTAGGAAGATAGAGGAAGTATGGCTGGAAAAGTGTTTGGCGAGTGGGAAATCTTGGTGACCCAAATGTAAAGCTTTTCTAATTTTCAATATCCTCATTGGACATTGAAAGTCTGGCCCTGTGGCCAAAGGTGAGAGAGGGTGAAAACACAGACTGCTGAACAAAGTGTCACCAGATTCAGAATTGGAAGATCTCGGATGGAACTGATCAGAGGACGGCTGCAGAGAGGGCAAGGAGGTGAAGCAGTTTCCACAGAAGAAGAAGACTGCATGTTCTTGGAGCTCTAAAGAAATGGCAAGACAGGAACCAGAGCTATAGTACAGTGGGTAGGGCATTTTCCTTATACTTGGCTGACCCAGGTTTGATCCCCCGAGCACTGACAGGAATAATTCCTGAGTGCAGAGCCAGTGTAACCCTTGAGTGTCTCTGGGCATGGCTCAAAAACTCAAAGGGGGAAAAAAAAAGAAACTGTGAGACATTCCCTGTGACTGTGGGATGGGCAGGAAGGAGCCAGGGAAGAGACCAGGCTGCAGATGGACATGGCTTCTCTGCTTTGAGGCTTTGAGCTGAGTCCCTACGAGGGAAGGACTTTTGTCCTTTCTGTGTCCAGTGTGGAGGTGTGGACTTCGCTGGGTGAGTCAGTACCCAGCACCCAAAGGTGGGTGCAGCATTCCTTCCTGTTCTTAAGGGGAAAGGGCCACCCACATGACTGACCTCCCATGCCTGTGGCTACGACTACGGTGAACTCTGAGGCTGGAAACCAGAAATGAGTGGGAGCCCCTGCCGGGTCCTGGTTGTGGGGAAAGGTAGGATGCAGGAAGAGATTTGAAGCTTCCTAAGTGAAGGCACTTGGCACGGCTGGAGGGTGGTGGGTGCGGAGTGGTGGGGGGAGGAAGAGAAAAGCAAGAATGAGTGAGATGGTTTGGCAGAGTGAGAAGGTCCTCCAGAGGGGGGACCACCAACTTTCGCAGGCCAGAGAGGGCTTACCCTCCACACAGGGGTCCCAACTTCACATGGTTCTAAGAGGCCAAGTCTGTGGTTCAAATATGTCTCATTTGAAAAAAGACCATCAAGACAAACTTGCTTTGTAAAAAAAAAAAAAAAAAACTTTTTTTTTTTTAACCCCACAGACTGTTCGTTGCTAAATGCGCATAATATATGCATTGTCCTCAACCTCTTAGGATGTTGGGGGCATGTTCCCTGTGCCCTTGCATCCTTTGCACAAGTCTCTGTCATGGCTCTGCTCACATTGATCAGTGACCTCATCTGCCAAGTCCTTTATGAGTTCTCAAGGGTGAGTGCCAAAGCTGTCCCCCTAGCACCTGTCACCATAGTTTAAGTAGAACGTCAGTGCATACACATGACCCCAAAATGCCTTATAAATGCCAGGAGCTGTAGTGATGATCTCTTTGCTGAGGCCCCACCACAGGGACCCACAGGTGGTGGCATTTCCTCTTTTTTCTCCTACTGGATCCCAAAAAGCTTTGGATGCTGCAGCTTAGTCCTACAGGGATGTTGGTTCGAGGTATTGTTTTGCAGATTCTACCTGGGGAGTGTGTCTGTGTGTGTGTGTGGGGAGGGGGGTTGCTTTATTCCCAGGGAATATCGAGGTGGGAGTTTGAGCCTGAGCAGAGTTACAAGGGACCATGCAGGGATGACTGGAGAGGGTCCCTTAAGTCATGAGCCTCGTTCTCCCCATCTGCAAAAGGGCTCTTGCTAGTGTTCACATTTGCTCAGTGGTGTCCACGTTCCCAGCCTGGTTGTGTTGTCTTTCCTGCCGTGCTCCCTCCAGGCCTGTGACCTCCCACTGTAATCTCCCAGCTGCTTCTCTTGGCTTGGTGCCCTTTTGGAATAAGAGCCAGGGCCTCTGCCTCAGAAACTACTCCTACTCCTAAAGAACATGTCCCCGATCATGGGCAAGCTAGGATTCCAACCTTTTCCTCCCCTTCTGCCGCAAGCCTACACATGGGATTACCCCAATACCTATGAGGTTATGGGTTCCTGGGACACATTCGACCCCCTGGGGCAGGACAAAGGGTCAGGCATGCTGAGCAGCAGCATCTTGCTTTTGGGGCTTTGTCCTGGGGTGCTGCATGACCCTTGCTATCTCTGGTCTTTGCACTTCTCCTCCCAAGGGTAACTGGAGAAGAGAGGCAGTAACCAGATAAAGCTGCCGCTTCTTTCGTTTCCCATTGATCACTCATCTTGCACTTGCATTGGGACCTTATTCCATAAATTACCGTCCTGTCTCTTTAATTATTTGCCTTTCCGTTTCTCTTCACTCCTTCCCCTGGAACTACCAATGCACCGAGGCTGTTCCCCCCAGCCCCACCCCCAATTTTCTCCTTGACTATGAAACCTTTCTTCCTACTGTTATCAACCAAATTTCTCAAAAAGTAGCCATGCATGCTGTTCCTATTTCCTCCACTTCCTCTCCCCTCTCAACATGCCCCAGGCTTAGCATGTGCTCAGATACTTGGTAATGGGTGGATTGTGGCCAGTAAGGGGTGTGCTATGTTCTCCCTCTTGAAGAGGTCTGGAGGATAAGGGCACCTCCTAAAGGTTCCTTCTTCCTTCTGTTTCACAGATAATGCTTAGAGTTCTCCTTAATAGGCATTTTGCCCTCATTTGTTCCATCAGACCTGTGTATTAAGAAAAAAAAAATCCTTAAAAAAATTTTTTTTCTTTTATTTTGGAATTTGGACACTCAAATGTACTCCAGGTTTATTGCTGGCTCTGTGCAGAGGGATCATTCTTGGAGGGGCTCAGGGGACCCTAGGGGGTGCCAGGGATCAAAACCAGGTTGGCAACACACAAAGCAAGCCCCCTGCTCGCTATACTATCTCTGCAGCCCTATCGTCCTGTGTTTTTATAAAGACTCCTCTCAAAGCCCACATGGTGCTTGACCTCTCTATCTAATTGTTCTTGGTTGGTCACAAACCCCACCCCCAAGCCACCACCACATCCATCTCACTGTTTTTACCTACTCTTGGGCATCCCAGGTGCCTGAATCTTTTCCCCACTTTTATATTGGAAGGAGTATCTTAAGTGGAAAGAGGCCCTTCCTTCGGGTTGTTTCCAGCACCAGCGATCGTGCAAGCAAAACACCTCACTCTTGAGCCCCATCTCATGCCACCTTCCACCACATGCTTTACTTGGCACCTGTCTGGGCTTTCTGTATGTCCCTAGAGATGTGAAAATATTCTCCTGTCACAGGACCTTTGCCTCTGTGGTTCTCTCCACCTGCAACTTTTTTTTTTTCTACCCTCCTACCTGGTCAGCAGCTACCCATCATGCACAGTTCAATGCAAAATCTGTTAGGGCCTTCACAGAAATATTCTCACAGTATACTTCTCTTTCTAATGTTGGCATTCTTTCTATTTAAATTTTATATTTACACATGGTTATGGTAGTGATTGTATTCTTCCACTGCCCTGAAAATTCCATGAAGGAACAGGTGACTTCTGTTCATTCTTAAATTATATACAGATGCCTAATAATACTTAAATAAATAAATGCCGTAAGAATTAACTGATATCCTTTAGCTTCTTTTATTTTCCCCTAATAGAGTACCCATAAAACCATGTCACTTTTGCCTCTTAAATATGACCTACCTTCCTCGCCAATCCCAGAATTCACACATGCATCCATTCATTTATTCAGCTGATCAGTATTCATTAAACACTTAGTCCTGTCACTCTACTAGAGTTTACATAGAGTTTATTACTGCTGCATAGAGCTTCCAGGTTAGGCCTGGGTAGCCAAGGCCTAGATATAGATTTTAAAAATGAACACACAAATAAATGAACAGTTATATCTTGGATTAGTGTTAGGAAGAACACAACTGAACGTGGTATTCAAGAGCACTGGGTAGGCAGAAGGAGACAGAATTAATTCCAGATGACCAAAGGAAACTTCTCTAAATGCTGTATAATCCAAGACAGAGGTGAGCAGAGGTTAACTAGGCAGTTGGACTCATTGCACTCTGCACCCAACCTTCCACAGGTAACCCTTAACTGGGGAGCAACCCATCTAACACCCAAGTCTGCCTCTGTCCCTACCTGGTAAAAGAGACAATCCAGGGCACAGTGCCATCTCCTGCACCCTCACGGTGAGAGTCACACTATTAAATGTGGTGAATAAGTCCTACCACATGCTGACCCTGCCTCACCTATTCATCCTCATATTATGTCTGAGCCTTGAATCTGATGTCCTGGCCTGCCAGCACAGAACTTCTAGCTGTGCTTTCATAGTATAGGAATCCCTCCTGTGTCCTAGTTCATGTTACCTTCCCTGCCTGAAATGCCTTTCCCTCACCTTCCTATGATGATACCCAGAGTCAGTTTAGGAAACCACCTCCTACAGGAAGTCTTCCCTGACTTTCCTGTCTGCTCTCTGGGGCATTGACTCTACTACTATATTTAGCAGCACATAAAAGTCTCTGTATATTGCTGAAGGTCCTGCTTCAGAGAGTGCGTGTGGTTTCAGGATGATTTGATTTCTCTATCTGTGCAACCCTAATATCTAATATAATGCTTGGTATACTATAGGAACTCAACAAAAGCTGGGTGAGCTCATTATTGGAAGGAAGGAAGGAAGGAAGGAAGGAAGGAAGGAAGGAAGGAAGGAAGGAAGGAAGGAAGGAAGGAAGGAAGGAAAGGAGGGAGGGAGGGAAGTCCCAAACAAGTTTAGTCAAGTCCATACATTTGCCTGAAGCAATTATGTCTGTCTTCCAAATATAATCTCTCACAAATAAATCCCTCACATATAATCTTAGACATAAGTTGTTTAAAAGTGGAAGAGAAACAAATATCACAGCCCAGCAAAGGAGAAGTTTGCCCTTCTTCTGCAGTGTTCTGGGGAGGAATTCAGAGACTTCATGTAAAAGAGACTTTTACATGAACGCTTCAATGTCAACAGTAAATACTCAAATACTTGGCAGGCTCACATCTGTGTAAGGGTGACTAGGGTGCATAGATGCACATGTGGGACCATTCTGTGAGATCAATAGACACTAATGGTGTTGGCCAATGAGGAAGTTGTCACCAATTCAGGTCCTAGAATTTGAAGTCAAGAAACGTTTTCCTCTTGCCCCTGCCATTGAAGTTCCATGGAGAAGAATGTGAGATGACCTGGACACTGGGCTCTTCCCACTTTGCAGCACTGGAAGGGAGATTTCAACAAGCCTGGGGGAAAGAGGCACAAGTGATCACTAACTAGGGAGGACTATGGCCTGACGACAGAAGCTCCAGTGAGTGTGGACATCCCATCCATTGGAGGCCACTGGGTGAGACATTCCTTTCTCTGGGCTGACAGAACTGTGCTCCTCCTTCTTGTGTGCAAGGACCCAAGGAGTGAAAATAATTGGTTCTCTGGTTCTCATTGCCAGGGAGCTCAGACCATTTTCTGTGTTCCAGACCATGGACAGGGCTACATCTAGAGTCCTGTATCCTCAGAGGACCTCTGGCATCAGACCATTTGGCAGTCTGGGTCCAGTTGGGAGAAAAGTCACTTCTAATTACTTCAACAGAGGGTCTTGTGTGCAGGGAACAGCTTATTTAGGCGCAACAAGGGCACGAAGTTTACCCTGAGATGGAAACTACAGAAAGAAATCCTGCTACTAGGCCTTGGGGAAGCAAAGTTGCAAGAAGCTTGATGCTTGAAGGAGGGGCATATGGGAGGGGCACCTCAGACTGCTTCCAGGACAGCAGGAATCTGGACCAACCACTGCTGTTCAGAGAGTGATGACAAAAACCCATGTGACCCGTTGGCCTACATGAGAGCTAAAGAGGCACCAGAACCAAGAGTTGCTGCAGCCTCGCTGTGCCCACACAATTCACACTGACGTTCACTTGGAAATTTTAAACCATTTTATAGATATATATGTATATACATATATATACATATATATATATACATATATATATATATATATATATATATATATATATGGCTGGAGCAATAGCACAGTGGGTAGGGCATTTGCCTTGCACACAGCCAACCTAGGTTCGATTCCTCCATCCCTCTAGGAGAGCCTGGCAAGCTACTGAGAGTATCTTACCCACAGGGGGAAAGAGATGGCATATTTGATATGCCAAAAACCCACAGTGTATTCGATACGCCAAAAATAGTAACAACAAGTCTCACAACAGAGACATTACTGGTGCCCGCTCAAGCAAATTGATGAGCAGCAGGCTGGCAGTGATGACAGTGATACAGTGATATATATATATATACATATATATGTGTATATATGTATATATGTACATATATATATATAATACTGATCATGTACATTTTGGTTTGTTGGTAAAATAGGTGATTTAATATATCAATACCAGCATTGGAATCTTGGAATGCTTTTGGTTTTATATATATATATATATATATATATATATATATATATATATATATATGACTTTACTCAAGAAGATTTTGGTCTGGAACAGGCAGCCGCAACTCAGCATGGTAAGAATGATGCCCCTTCAACTTTTAATTACCTGACAGGTGGCCTGTTTACCAATCCCTCCTAGATACCCAAACTGATAAGGAGTTTTAAAATCTGCTTTCTGGGGTTGAAGAGGTGGTCAGGTTCATTGATCCACTTGGTTCCTCCACTGGGGCTATGGAGGGCAGAGATCAGGGAGACAGGCATGCCTGTATCTGAATCCCAATTTCATCTCTAACTCACTTAAGACGCTGGCACTTGCTTCACTTCTCTGCCTCTCTTAGGACTGTGGTGCGATCTGAATAACCTCATGAACGGACTGCATGATTTGCCTCAAACACTCTCCTGATATCGACTTGACCATCACACTAGTTGGTGAGGCACTGTTCAAGTCTCGGATGTATGAGAACCAAGAAGATGGGCCTCTGTCCTCTGGAGGGAAGAGTTTTATGAGTGACTTCAATATAATGAACTTATTTTGCATCAAATGACAGAGCTCTCCCACTCCATCTGACTCATTTTCTGCTCTTGCTTTTCTAAAATTCCTTGTAATAAGAAAAGGCCAAAAGTCTGGAATGTCATGAGCAAACACAGGAATGCCGGCAGCGAACAACTTGGCTTTCTACCTTCTCTCCCCGTTCCCCTGACGAGGGCTTATTCCTTGAGTCCTGGCCTTGTTCTTACTGATTACTACCCTGGTCTCTTGGACTTACCGTCTGTCAGGTCCTCTATGATCCTGAATATAGCCCAAGAGATTCCAATTGTGAGGCCCTGGGGACCAATTTGAACCCCTCGCTACCTATATTCTGAACTTCCAGCAAACCAGTGTTGCTCAAAGGCCCTTGGAAAAGCAGGCTAAGAAGTGCAACTTCTTGGATGCTTTGCTCTGAGGTCAGCCTGCCTCAAGCCTGGGAGGGTTTAGTATTATTCTTTCATCCCCAATAGGGGAAAAGGCTGGTAGGAGCATAGGAAAGGGAACAAAGGAAGGATCAAGGGGCTTCCTCAGGATTAGTCTCTATTTGGGAAAGAACCAAACTTGGCTGGAATTTTTATCAAGGTTGATTTTAAACTGGAGCAATAGCACAGCGGGTAGGGTGTTTGCCTTGCACACAACTGACCCAGGTTTGATTCCTCTCCCCTTCTCGAAGAGCCCAGCAAACTACCAAGAGTATCCCACCCGCACAGCAGAGCCTGGCAAGCTACCTGTGGTATATTCGATTTGTCAAAAACAGTAACAACAAGTCTCACAATGGAGATGTTACTGGTGCCCACTCGAGCAAATTGATGAACAGTGCTACAATGCTACAGTTGAGTTTAAAAGAGAGCAAAGATGGGAAGGAGAAAGGCTGCAAGTATTATTTTCAACATTCTACAGCCTTAACCCATTGATTAATGTGTAGGAACAAAGCTTATAGCCAGCTTGCTGGGAGATCCTTTTCTTGTGCTGTAAATGCCTCTTTGCATTTTGGTTTCATAACAGCTCTTTGCACTGTCCCCATTTTACAGATGAGGAAGTGAGATGCAGAGACTGTATGTATTCTGCCCAAGGCTGCAGTCATTATACAGGGGGCAATTCTGAAAAGAAGTTCAAGCTTCAGGCTTCCAGGTGTCACAGCACCAGTCCACTCTTATACCTCCCCTGGCAGTGCATCAGTCAGATTATGCATTTGCCTACCTACTGTGGTACTTTCCAAGACTCCACTTCAAAACATTGTGGATTCAAATTCTCCAAGTTTGCATTTTGTTGGGGGCAGATTTTTTCCTTTTGTGTGCCGTTCTTTAATCAGAACGAACCAGATTCCTTCTTACTACCACACCACTCTTCCCTGTTGGTTTATTATCTTCTATCCTCTTTATTTCCATCTATCCCCAATCCATATCTGCCCAGTCTTGCCAGTTCCAGGATTTTATTTCTCTGTCCCAGGTGCCTTCCATCTGCCTTGCTTTTTTTTTTTATTTCCAACCCTAGCTGACTCTAAAACTAAAATCTAGAGTCCTCCAATCCTCCTCTGCCCTGTCTTCCTCTGAGTCCCCTCCATTCCCGTAAAGATGGCAGACTCTTCCCCTATGCCACTGTTCCTCACCATGCACCCTGAATTCTCCATTCTCCACCACCCCCCTTTGGCCACCCCCTCCCCTCCTGCATAGTCTTTATTGCCTGCATGACTGCTCAGGTTCTTTATCCCATCTTCCCCTCAAAGGCATCCGAGGCTCTGGCTGTTATTCTTGTATTAGCATTGAACCCATTAAAGCTAATTTGTTTGCCCTAATCTCCATTTATTTTTCCCTAGTTGATATTAGATTTCCCTTTCTATTGCTCCAGCATGATTTTCTCTTTGTCTTTCTAATGGTCTACCCCCAACCCCCACCCCTCTCGCTTCCTCTATTAATCTGGTTGGCTTCAGCAGTGTGTTTTCAAGGCCTTTCTCTGACTCCCCCAGCCCTTAGATTAACCCTGTCACCTCCCTCCCAGGAAGGGACCCAATGCAGAGATTTTCAGGGATGAAGCTGCTACAAATGCCAATAAACCTCTGAGCTCCTTAAGAAAAGTCTTAACAGCAAAAGGTTCTGCTTCCTTCTGGAGTCAATCTGGAGGCCTCGGAAACTACGGTGCTGGGTACTGGGTGGTGGAACCGTGGTGGCAATGTGTGCACCTAAGCTGCATTTAGTCCTGAAGGGTCCCCAAATCAATCATTCTCTGGCTGAGCTCCCCTTTGGGGCAGTCTCCAAGATCCCAGAGGCCTCTGCAAGGGTCCTCGGGATCCTTTGTTCTGTCAATATGCCTAAAAGAGAGGAGCCCCCTAGGCCCTGTGCCTCACACTGGTACCTTCTCTTCTCAGTTTTCCGAACTGCAGGCACACACCCTCCCTTCTTGAAGGGGTGAAGATCTCCCTCCATGGATATGGTTTTGGGAGACACTAAAGAACTCCACAGTACCCTGTTCCCCAGGGAACCCTGTTCCTTCCTGGGCTAGTGCTCTGCTCTCAGTCACTCAGCCCTCTTGGAGGCAGGTGCAGGGTCATAGCACACGGATAGAGGGCGCTTACCTGGCTGGGGAGAGAACAATGTTTCACTCTGGTTACACCAGAGGCTCATTGCAGCCAGAAGCTTCCTAGCTGCAGAGGATCAGTTCAACCAGAGTCACAGGGCATGTAGCCACAAATCTGTTTTTGAAAAAATCTCCCCTCGGGCTTATATCTACTCAGTAGATGGGCTAGAAATATCTGTTGAAAGCATTAATTAATTGATGTTGCATGAACCTCTGGTCAGAGGCTACACGTGGCACTTTGCAGCACTTGTTAGAGGTTTATTAGAGTCACAGCTCTCTTCCAGGGCTTCTTAGTTCCTCCAGACTCCCAGCATCACACAAGTGGGCTGCAGGAGCCGGGGCCTCGGCACTGATGGAGGTGAAGATGGGAGGAGAGTCCCCCTCCCACTCCCCCTGGGGTCAGAGGCTTGGGGAGATTAACGCTGTCTTTTAAAAAAAATGGGTATACATTAAAGCAATTTTCACTTCATTAGATTTGAATTCAATGAGCACCCACTCTCTATCTAATAATATTCCAGCCTGTACGGATGTGGGGAGACGGTTTCTGAGTAGAAGACACAGTCCTTGCCCTTGAGAAAGGTACGAGTTAATAACCCCCGACACATTATAGAACCTTAAAGTTTCTAAATCCATTCACATGCACTATCTCCTTCAATATCTCCTACAGTCCTGTGGAATACTGACTGTGGAAATGTGTGTGTGTGTGTGTGTGTGTGTGTGTGTGTGTGCTGGGGATGAGCTGGGTCATAAATAATATCTATCCCCTTAACATAACACACTGCCAGGTTCTTGAGCTAAAGTCACACGATCATAAACTTGTATGATTTGAAAATCGCACAGAGATAGGGAGGGGAGGAGACAGAGAGGTAAGTGGAAGGATTCCTGGTGAGGAAGGGAAAATATTAACAGGACCAGGGAGGGGTGGGGAGTGTGGCAGGGGAGGAAGAAGCAAGGAAGGTGAGGTGGTCAGGAGAGGGATGGAAAAAGCAGGGAAAATGGGCAACAGCTAATCTGAACAACAGGAAGATCAAGGGTTTCTGGAATATAAGTGAAATGACATGAACTAGCTGAGATGAGATTCTTGCGTCACCCTGATGGTTAAACTCAATGACCTTTTGCTTCTAACTCTGGAGCTCTATTTTGCAGAGATCTTAACTAAAACAAGAGGTGACTGACCAGCTCCACAAGCAGGCCGTTGGGAAGGGTGAACTTTGGCCGATGTCTGAGGCATATAGTTGGAAAAGGCCACGTGGGAGTGTGCATGCGCATGTGCATATGTCTGCGTGTGTCTTTGGAGGTATGTGTGTGTGCATGTCTGTCAGGGGTGGGGGGCGGGTGTTGCACAACCCACAGAGGCACTTGGAGGGAGCCTGGCTGGTTGTCCCAAGAAACTAAACTGAATATCTGAAGAAAAAGTGCCTCTTTCAGCCTGACATACCAAGAAAAATTTGTGACAATATCATGAATCTGTCATTTTCACACCTATCAATGACCAATCCCCATGAGCCTGAAAGCAGTGGGAAGCAGATTATCCACTTGAAAACTCACATCCACTCACCGAGGTCTCAGGAAACCGGAGGGGATAGAGGGGAACCAACACAGTGTGTGGGTCAGCAAGGAAAACTAGGAGACGGGTCCTGTGGCCTCTGCCTTTCTTTGCCTGCCCATGACTGTTTCTCCACCTACCCTCTCACCTAGAAGAGACAAGAGACTTCTGACCCTCCCCCCAGTCCTAATATTTACAACTCTGGGACTGCCCTCAGACTTGGGAACAGCAGTGGGAAACTTCCAGAAACGGGTGCAGAGAACTCTGTGGGAAAACATCGTGACTTTCCCAAGCAGAAAAGCCCCAGTGGTGGGTGGCGCAGAGGCTGGGTCCGAGAGGAAGAGTGATGGCTGCTATGTGGTCAGACGGTAGCCCAGTGAGCTGCTCTGGCTCACACACGCTTCAGAGACATGTGACTGGGGTTGTGGCATATGATTGAGGGCATCCCGAATCAGAAAAGGCAGGAGACCTGTCTTATGTCATAGACTCACATCATGGTGCAGCCAGAACTGAGCTTAAATTTTCTGATTCCTGTTCCAGTGACGTCCACATCCCGGGAGGTCCACTGGCACCACAGCTTCTTTCCTTGCCACGTTAGATCCACTCCCTCCCATCAGACCGTCCATCTCTGGGAGTCAGGGATGTCGTCCAGAGAGAAGGCTGTTTTGTCTGTGGGCATTAGAAGCTCCACACAGAAGGGTTTGCTGACTGGGTCCTAAGACAGGGTCTATTTCTGACCTACACTTTTTTTTAAATTTCTCTAAACTAAAGCAATATTATGCTTAATAATATTAAGATATACAATATTATGCTTAATAATATTAAGACATACAATACTTTGTATAACAATACTGTTAGTTTTGGGTATACAATACTGTGATCTAACGTGTCTACATTGTGAGATCATTAGCATATCTCTATTTACGAACAGTCATCTTTTCGAAGAGTAATTTTTTTCTTAACAACATTTAGCTTTGCAACATAGTATTACCAGTCCCATGCTAAGCATTACATCCTGTCATTTATTTATTTTACAATTGACTCTTTTCCTCTTGATCACCCTCCCACTCTGCATCACCCCCCAGCCCTTCTGTCCCCTGACAAAGAACTACACTCTTCTCTGAGTTTTATTTAGTTATTTTTTTCTTTTGTTGTTGTATGTCTGTTTGTTTGGAGGTCATACCTAGCAGTACTCAAGACATACTCCTGGCTCTGGTGAGCTTGGGAAATCATACGGGGTACTGGCAAATGAATCCAGGTCCGTCACATGCAAGGTGAGCACCCTGCCCACTGTACTATCTCCCTAGTTCCAGTTCAGTTATTCATATTTGATTTTTCCTTTTTTTGTTTCTTTTTGGGTCATACCCAGCGATGCTCAGGGATTACTCCTGGCTCTGCTCTCAGGAATTAAGCCTGGCAATGCTCAGGGGACCATATGGGATGCTGGGAATCGAACCCGGGTTGGCCGCGTGCAAGGCAAACGCCCTACCCACTGTGCTATCACTCCAGCCCCTGATTTTTCCTTTGAATGGGCCTTAAATGCTGGTCTAAAGTAGAATCACTGTGAGTTAGTGAAGAATGCAGCTTCCAAGTCTCCACGTAGAGCCCCATGAACTCTGATTCTTAAGGCCACACTTTAGAATCATTAGAAACCTTTAGAAACAGTTTTTTAACTGAATCACTGAAATACGCTTAGAAAGCTTTCATGTTTGTGTTTCAGTCATACAATGATTGAACACCCATGCCTCCACCAGTGTACATTTTCTACCCCCAATACCCCCAATATCCCTCTCCCTCCCCCATCCCATCCCACCCCCTACCTCTTTTTTTTTTTTTTTTGCTTTTTGGGTCACACCCAGCGATGTACAGGGGTTGCTCCTGGCTCAGGAATTACTCAGGAATTACTCCTGACAGTGCTTGGGGGACTTATATGGGATGCTGGGAATCGAACCCATGCGACAAATGCCCTACACGCTGTGCTATCGCTCCAGCCCCACACCCCCTACCTCTATGGCAGACAATTTCCTTCTCACTCTCTCTCTGCTTTGGGTTTTTTTTAAGGGCTCTTTAATTTGCCAGATATTTCTGAAGTTCCTCATGTATACTCACTCTGTAGTAGATATTTTCTGGGGAATTCTAGTGCCAATCGTAGAAGCTTATAACTGTTGGACTTCCTAAATATGATCACTGTGTCAAACTGACACTCAACATTCACCAGGAAGGTTTCTATTGGGCCAGTTGTGTCTGGCCAGTGCTGGTTTGCTATGTTCCAGGGTTCACGCAACCAAAGGAGGATGCATTTAAGCCCAGGCAGGTAAGATGCCACCTGGACTAGGGCCAATGTTGCAGGGGATAGTTCAGCTCTCCATAGCTTCATTAGATTTCTCCAGAGCTGCACACCTTGTTCTCTCAGCCCCATCATGGGCACTTATTGTAAAGGAAGCAGAAGAGTAATTATAGAAATCTTGTGTGAAACAATCATACTTTGTCATGGGAAAACTTCGTTTCCAAAACTTGAATGCTCAAGTTAGGTCAAGCAGTAAAGCCATAAAACATTATTGGAGAGTTATATGTAAAAGTGCCATCGAGGGCACTTGTGGAGTCCTCACTGTCTATAAGATTGATGTCAAGCACTGGAGAAACTGAAAGAACTGAGTGCTTGTTCTTAGCTTAGAGTAGGACTTCAATGTAGCACCTAGGGGCTGGAGCGATAGCACAGCGGGTAGGGCGTTTGTCTTGCACGCGGCCAACCCAGGTTCAATTCCCAGCATCCCATATGGTTCCCTGAGAACTGCCAGGAGTAATTTCTGAGTGCAGAGCCAGGAGTAACCCCTGTGCATTGCCAGTTGTGACCCAAAAAGCAAAAAATGAACAAACAAAAAAAATATAGCATCTAAGTGACATCTGGTGGTAACATACCAAGTGCAAGGGACAGAAGGGCAGCACTGGGAATCCAACATGACGGTCATTAAAGGTAGGGGTGCAGCTGGGGTATGTCTCATGAGGTGGAACTGGAACGAAGCTTCAAGAGGATGGAAGTGGAGATGGTGTTCCAGAAAGTTGCCATTGAATGAGCAAACTCATGGAGGTGTAATTGTACGTGGTATGTTTTGCAAACAAAGATTAGTTGGCTGGAACATGGGCTGCATACAGGAATAGTGGGAAATAGAGCCAGGGAGGTGGGATGGAATCTTCTCTGATTGTACACCAGTCACTTGCCTGCAAATGGCTGTTAATGATTAGATTAAAAGGAAGTACAAGCAGGACACTAAGATTATTTTGGAAAATCACTAGGCTCAGGTTCCTTCAAACAGGACTGGAGAAGAGAAATCTTGATTTTGATTATATAAGGAATACAGCTGTTACAGATTATTTTCAGGGTTATATTCTGCACTGTAGCACTGTTGTCCCATTGTTCATTGATTTGCTTGAGTGGGCACCAGTAACGTCTCCATTGTGAGGCTTGATGTTACTGTTTTTGGCAAATCGAATATACCACAGGTAGCTTGCCAGGCTCTGCCATGTGGGTGGGATACTCTTGGTAGCTTGCCAGGCTCTCCGAGAGGGGCAGAGGAATTGAACCCAGGTAGGCCACGTGCAAGGGCGTTTGCCCTACCCGCTGTGCTATCACTCCTACTTAATGAAAATAACACCGAGTCCAAAGAAGACCAAATGTTTAAGTATGTGTCTCTGCCAAGAGAGTTAAAAAGGACAAAAATGAATAGGCATGTGAAATCAAAACAGAGACTATGGAAGCTTTATGCACAGTGAGAGGATCCCTAACAGGTACTTTGAATGGTTTGACCCTGAGTGCCTGCTTGTGGAGTTAGAACTAACTCCTTAGCCTGCTCTCTGTTTTCCGAGGTTGTCTGAAGCCACCTCTCTTTCTATTGCCTAGAGCTGAGTAGTTTCTGGAATTTACATATAAGGCTTCATATGTCTGCTCCTACTCGTCCCTTTTGGAGTCACTTGGCAGAATCCACCCCGACCCTGCCCTAATCACAGAATCACAGCACAGTTCATCCCCCTTTTCTTTACCACAGTATTTTGCATGCAATTACTGGGATCAGTCTTTTCTTTCTAATTTGTGGCCTAATTCGGCCCATACTGGAGGTGTCAGGAAATATTTACTTAGTGAATGTGAGAGTGATTGTCCTTTGGAACAGTTTGGAGTGAGAACTTGCATCTTTGTGGCCAGGAGATAAATGTCTGGGTAAGAGCATGGCATAAGAACTGGGGTAAGGGGCACTGGAGGGGAGTGTGTGACAGATGCTTGCATAGGGCACCTCCAGGTCTACAAGCTCACTAGGATTGGGGGTCACAGAACAAAGGGACACCGGTGGGTTCCTTAGGAGCTAGAGTAATATCTGGGAGAGCCAGGACATGGTCCAGACTGAGCACCCACTTAGGAGAAAAACAAACTATGAGGGTAGGAAACAGATTCACATGGGCAAAATCAAACTGGATAGAAGCATCTCTGTAAGTGGACGGAGTGGTCTGTTCACCTGAGGTAACAAAGCTGTCTATGGTTGTTGTTATGGACTAAGCCCTCTAGTGTGGAAACTAACTCCTAATGTGGTGGTGCTAAAAGATGGGGTCTTGAAAATAATTAGGATCAGATAAGCTTATAAGAGAGTGGCCCTCATGGTAACGCCAAACTTCCTCTTCCTGTTAAGAAGAAGAGAACTGGGAGATAGGATACATGCATTGTTTACTGTTACTAGCTCAGCGGGTAGGGCGTTTGCCTTGCACACGGCCAACCCAGATTTGATTCCTCCGCCCCTCTTGGAGAGCCTGGCAAGCTACCCCTGGCATATTCGATATGCCAGAAACAATAACAACAAGTCTCACAATGGAGGCATTACTGGTACCCGCTCGAGAAAATCGATGAGCCTCCCCCACAAACCATGTGGACCCACAAACATCACTGGATGTAGCCCAGAAAGTCCCTAAGCACCTGGCTGGGCCTGGAGGCCCCTGAGCAATGCCGGGGTGGCCTTGGTGCTCCTTAGCACTGCAGGGTTTGAGCAGCAGCACATCCTCAGCGCTCAGTACTGAAGTCAACTAGTATTATCAGTTGTGGCCTTAGGACCCCTGAGTCCATATAAGAATTGTCCAATTCCCCCCTTCCCTCAGTCCCACCCCCTGTTGCAAATAAAAACAAAAGAATAAGAAGAGGACACCCTGCACAAATGCTGAGGAAGGATCACTCTAGGACAAGGCAGGCAGGTGTCCAGGTAGAGGGCACTCATGCCATCCCCGACCTCAGGGCCCAGCACACAGACCATCAACAGAAATTGTCTTCTGTTTAAACCACTTTGTCTATGGCATTTTGCTGTGAGAGACTGAGCTGGCCAAGATAGGTATCTGGGATAGGAATTGTGAAGTGACAGGCTCCTCAAAAAGAAAACAAAAACAAAAACAAACAAACAAACAAATCCTAAGAATAGGTGTCACGACCGGGGAAGCTGAGAATGAACAAAGAGGCAACTTACACAATCTGTGATAAGCAAGCAGATGCTAGAGGCACTGAGTAACAGTGACCCTGGTCCTGTGAGCCACGTTTTCTATGCATGACCTTACTCATCCACAAATTAATCAAGCTCCCTAAGTGACTGCATACTTGTGGTCTACCCCATGCTTGGAAAGAAGGGGGTTTTGTCTGGGAAAGTAAAGGTGAGAGGAAGGGTATGGTGTGATAAGTCCCCATCCCCCCCCCAATTTTTCATGGTTACCATATAAATTCTTTACAGTGAAAATTCTCAAGATGCCTCTGACACAGGTATGTGTATTATCCCATTCACAGGTGCAGGACACCTAGGTATTGGTGCTAGAGTAATTCCAGGTGATTCGGTAATTCCAACCCCATCAACCAGCTATTCTAATATTTGTCAGGGATCCTGACACTGAGTCACAAGCAGGGACACCACAGCAGTTAGCTTGACATGGTCACCATTCTAATTTGCTGCTAAGTCAGATCCAAGACACTAAGGAAAATTGAGGCAGTGGCCTCAGTAGAAAGAAACAGCATCTGCATATGAAGCTATTCTATCCACAGATGTACTTTTCCTGCCACAACTGCTTAGTTTTAGTATCTCAATCAGCACCTCTGTGCCTGCTCTTCAGGAAAGTGTTGCCGAGGATCACTGATGGATGAAAGCTATGCAAATATTTTTTGATCAAACAAACAGGATATTCATGATGATACCACATTGTTTG
The DNA here is from genome assembly GCF_027595985.1 of Sorex araneus. Taxonomy (NCBI): domain Eukaryota; kingdom Metazoa; phylum Chordata; class Mammalia; order Eulipotyphla; family Soricidae; genus Sorex; species Sorex araneus. The sequence goes on along the minus strand of NC_073313.1, from coordinate 313,773,365 downwards.
TAATAATCAGTTTTTGTGGGTGAGTACTGACATGCGTGTTCATGAGGCTATATGTGAGGACCAGGAGTCTCAGGACAGAGCCTCCTAAATTCTGGAATGTTAGAGAAGGTAACCTCACTATATGAAGCGGGGAGGGAGTGTGCTGTGGGTCAGCGCTCATAGCACCTGTCTTCAGCTCTGTCATGCGCAGGGGACTAAGAAAGACTGAGTCCTGCTGCTGCCACACTCCCTTAGGAACTCTGTCCCCCTATGGGATGAACTACCATAAACCCCAGAAATATAGCATTGCTAACAGCTCAGACACTGACTAGATGAGTGACCCATGCACTTTGTGTGGTCTCATGAGAAAACATGCTCTCAGTGAGACCCACTGAAGTCCCTTAGTTTAAAACAGGGCATGGATTGGGTGCATAGCTGGAACGAGGGGTTCCTCCGTTCAGACCTCAAATCATAGGCTCTAAGAGCAGGAGGGTCAGAGCTCACGGCCTCATGCCTACACTGACTGGACTTGGTTCACGGTCTATGGCACAAGACAGATTCTCAAAATTTCTTGGACTTCATTTTCCCTATCCTGTTAATGTCCAGGACCTTATCAGCAGCTGGACTACACAGTTTTGTCCATCATGCCTGTCAATTTAGGAGCACATCTCTCGGGGTCTCTGACACTAAAATTTTCACTGAATTTCTTTTTTTTTATCTGAATGGTGTTCTGTACACATGCATACTTTGGAAGGCTTCTTCTTATGTGTTTATGTGAGTGGGAGGTAGGCACTGTATGTAGCTCTGTGTGTGTGTGTGTGTGTGTGTGGGACCAGTGAGTGGATGTGTATTCTACATACAGGCGCAGGAGCCAGGGCATGAACTTGAAGGAGGTGAGGTGCTCTCTTTCAGGGCTGGCCCCGTACTTCTTAAATTTTGCACCCAGATTAACTTTGTGCCACACCTGGAATATGCATGTATCTCTGTATATTTGTGTCTGTGGTAGTATGTATTGAGTATATATGTGTGAGAATGTATATGCATATGCAACTATGTGTTCATTTGTGTATCTGTATCTTAGAATGTCTTAGGGCATGGCCAGGCCTGTGAGTATGTGTGTGAGGACCTGCTCATTCTCTTGGGTCAGTGCTCACTCTGAACAGGACATAGCCAGAGCTTCCTCAGCTTGGATTCCATGCTCTGAAAGTTGCCATGATGTCATGGAGAAAGACTTGGTGATCAGCATGCCCTGACACAACACTTCTGAGCTCAAGGGTAAATCATTCCTCTTGGGTAAAATGTGACACTAGGGCCCTGAATAACTTCTGAGGCTTGGCAGACTGTGGCACAACAGAAACCAATGAAGCTCCTGAGATGGGAAAGGTACACATATCCTCAGAAGCAGCAGGATGGGCAGCTCAAGTCCCAAAGATGGGGGTCAGAGTTAAATATTCCTACACAAAGTAAACTGCCAAACATGCCATATGAAGAAAGCTCAAGAGCCTTGAGTGAGGGGAGGAATCCTGGAAGGCTTTCAGGCAAAGGTGACATTTGAGCTGGGGTGGGAAAGAATGCTGATTTGTGGGCATGACTGAAGCAGGAAGCATGAGTCTGTTTGATGAGGTAAAGGGATTCTGCGATCAAAATCAAGCAGGTGTGAGGGGTAGAACAGAGGGAGTCTAAACCAGGTAAGTCTGAGCCCAAGCTCAAATCTTTTTTTACCTTCCATCAGTGGGAAAAGACAAGCTCCTTGTTCTTGAGACAGGCACATCTACAGGGGACTGGTTGAGACACACACAAAACTGCTCGCACACAACAGAAGCCCATATGCATTGTGTCTCTGCTGCGGTACAGAGAGTGATTTCCAGAGAGCTCGGGACACAGGAGAGTGGGCAGGGGCATGATATGATCCCAGTCTCAGCTCTCCGGGGGCGATGGAGACCTTCCAGCCAGCAGGATCCAGCCTGGCGGGTAGGAAAGTGGCTGTGATAATGCAGGCAGGACTCAGGAGAGGAGGGGGATGAGTCACCAGGCCTGGTGCAAGCCTGTCTCTGACACCCTATGGAAATGCTTTTATGGCTAGTAGGAGCGCGTGGCCCTGAGCATATGGAGTCTTCCTGTTTTGTTTTTTTTTGTTTTGGGGGGGGTACTTAATATCATAGATCTAGGACTATGAAAAACCAAGGCCTTCACAGTTTGGGATTTGGGAGCCAGAGAGAAAGTGGGGGGGAGTCTCTATTAAGTCTTCAAATGTATAAAGTCATGGAAACATTAGAAGTGTCCAGCAATATCAAATGCAGGGGTGACTGGAATCAAAGTATAGCAGGAGGTAGGGTATTTTTCCTTGCACACCGCCAACCTGGGTTCGATCCCAACATCTCATATGATCCCCCCGAGTAATTCCTGAGGGCAGAACCAGGAGTAACTCTGACCATCACCGGGTGTGACTCAAAAAGACAAAAAGAAAAAAATCAAGTTCAGGGGCCCATATTTTGGGCATTTGTAACATTGCTACAGTTGGGCAACATTTTGCTGTCAGGTAGCTATAGTTACCCACTATCAAGTTCTCCATTGTAGACCATGATGGCACTGGCTGGCTGATCTACAGCTCGCACGCTGCCTTTCTGGAGTAGTGAGTGCTTCCTGGATAAAGGACCAGGTTGATTGGACTTCCAGCTAGCTTCAGGAAAGCCAAAGGAGGTCTGTCAGCTACTAGGGACTAGGAAACCTGGCTGGGTCGTGTTGTGTTGGCTGATAAAAATAATGTTTGATGCTCTGACTAGCTGGGTTGGATTTATTAGTGCTTGCCCTGCCACTCGATTGTCTTGTAGCTTACTTTGCCTCCTGATGTAATGGATCTCTCCTCTCAAAGGGAATCACAAGACTCCAGTTCCCTGCCCTGAGAAAGTGGCTCTTACCCTTAACTCCTCAGGTCATGAACACTGTAGACGGCAGCTGGCAATCCACCACAATTGGACTCAACTCTTGACCCTCAGATTCCAGCTGCCTCCTGGCTTGACTCCAGTCCCTCTCCTGCCTCGATGCCCTCAAACCTCATTTTTCCTTTTTTGTTCCCAACTAGGGTTCATATCCAGAAGCCCAAAACATGTCAGGAGATCAACTCATTCTTGCACTCTTGCCACATCTATTTACCATCCCCCACAAGGGTTTCGGGGTCAGAGTGGAAGAGCAAAAGAGAAGTCGAGTCAGCAATTTGGTGCTTAGCTATCACATAGGCCTTTAAATGTCAACCATGGTTGGCTGCCATGCCAAAGCTGGATTATTATTCAGAGTAGGGGAAGAGAAGATGGGAGTAAGCAGGGGAGGGAGGAGACCAGGTTAACTGATCTCTATTTCTTTTACAATAAACAGATGATTCTGTGTCAGTGAAGAGCCAGTGCCCAGGACAAGACATTTGGTTGTCCCCTCTTAGCCACACACAACACTTAGCACCACCCTTACTTTACTCAAACTCAGAATGTTTGAGATTCCAGCATAAAGTCTGTAGGCACCCTGTTCTACTGTGATCCTCTTGCTTCCCCTAGTATGGGATTTCCTGGTGAAATGAAAGAGAAATCTTTTCACAGGGTGGGCTGGGGGTAGCAGCTGATGGTGGCTGCAGTGAGACCTCCAGTGCCAGCCCTTTCATGTTTTCTTTCATCTATGCCAATACCTCAAAATAGCAGGCCCATTGTTTTTTCCATGTGGAATAGTAAAGGATCTGTCATACATTTTATTTATTTGGGGGACTCGAAGAAGCAGTGCCCAGGGGGCTTCAGAAGTGACCTGGGGGTCACTCCCACAATTCTCATCCAACTGGATCAGATGGTTCAATGAAAGGGTCTAAAAATGTGGACCTACTCAGTTCCCAATATGCAGGTACCACCCTACAGGTACAGCTAGAACTGCTGGAGACTCTCTTCCCAGGTGAGCACTACAGGCAACAGGATACATTTTCTTGAGCAGCTGCTTTGTTCCAGGAGAATATTACTCTTACTTTCAGCCCTGCCTAGAAGCCCTGCAGAAGCATCACATTATACATTGAGAAGGAAACCCTAGTTTGAGAGACAGGTGATGAGCCCAAGGCCGCACAGGAAGAAAGAAAGCAGCAATGTCCAGATCAATGTCAAGGTCTCTGAGGCTGAGCCCCAGCCTGCTGCTTACAGGGATGGGGCTGGGGGCCATGCCACATGGCCCTGGCTTGACTGTGAATTCAAAAGTTCCTTACCCTCTTGATACTTTGCTGCCCCCGAGTTTATACTAGGAGTGCTTCTTCTGTCCTCCCAGAGAAGCCAAGGAATCCAATCTGCAAGCCCTACAGGGTGTGCAAGGAGAAGTCTCCTGAAATCCGCTGTAAGGGCATTTCTCCTTGGGGTGTGTCACCCAGTCAGCTCCCCAAATAGCTCCTCTAGGCCAGTGTGAGGGCAACAATATATCCCAATGGGATAATTAGCACAAACTATTCAGGTCACTCCAAGGCCACTTTGGAGAATGAGTTCAAATGACAACATAGATGAGCTTTGTGGTTAATGGCAGAAGATAAAAAGAGTTAAAAGAATGGAGACAAGATATGCTATAGTCTTGAGATTTTTCTCCTCCTACTCTTCTTCCTCCTTCACTTCCTCCTTTTTTTGTGGTACCAGGTGTCAAACCCAGGTCTTCTCATGCAAGGCAAGTGTTATACCACTGAACTACAACCCCAGTCTGTCTCTGTCTCTGTCTCTTTCTCTCTTCTCTTTCTCCCCTTAAATCAAAGACAGGTATTCATCTAAGAAATAGACATATGTGAAGAACCTCCACAAGAAGAAACAGACCATTAAAATTAGGCCCTTTGCCAACTACTTTTCCTGGTGGAACCTGGGCAGCGGCATTGAGGACCTTTTGGATTTCTAAAGGCAGATGCCAGAGGAAGCAGCAGGAGAGAGGAAACAGAACTTGGGCCACAGCATCTCACACCTTGAGTATCCTCGGGAAGTGGCCCCTGTTTTAGGGAGAAAGACTTTCCGGTCAGTCTGAGGCCAGCCCCAGGCCCCAAGAACAGGTGTCAGGTGTCAGTCTCTGAAAAGAACCCTAGCAGGAGACCACCTGTGATTTGGAGATGCCAAGAAAGCAAGTTCCTGGCTGGACCATGGTTTGCTGAGGAAACCCTTCATGAGTTGCCATTTTGGGGTGTTTAATGGAAACAAGTGTAGACATGGCAGCTTTGGGGGACTGTATTGAGGCCCTTCTCTCAATCTTTGTGAGAAGTATCATGTCCCATTCTGATCTTCAGGAAGAGGGACCTTGTCTCTCGCTTGAAGATGGGTAAGAGCCAACTCAATAGGAGGCTGTTTGAGCTGAGCTGTAGATCCCGAGACACCAAGGAAGAAAACAAACTGACAGACTTAAGTCCCTGCCTGTCAACACATTCCAGACCCTGTGCCTTTCCACAAAATGCCTATCCCAAGTTCTCTGTGGAGTGACAAACTTCACCTGCCCCTTGTAGTTTGGATGAGTGGCCTTTGGGGTGGCAAACCGTCAGATCTGCCTCCCTGAGCAGATCTCTCTTCTCTTCTGTGAATACTCCAATTACAATACCTGCCTGTTCAGGCCCAAAGAGATAGTACAGCAGGTAGGGCACTTGCCTTGCACACAGATGACCGGGATTCTATCCCTGGCATCCCATATTGTCCCCTGTGCATGTCCAGGAATAATTCCTGAGTGCAGAGCCAGGAGCAACTCCTGAGTATTGACAGGTGTGGCCCAAAATAGAAAAAAAAAAGAAGTCTCAAACCAAATACCTGCCTGGTCAAGTTCTGAAATTTAACTGGGATCTGAAATCTTGTAACGTCTCCCACCAGAAAATCACATTCTCAAACAATGATCTTAACAGCTAGCTATCGTATGCAGAGGCATGCTTAGCTCTTAGAGTATGGGTGCCCTTGCTGTGGATATAAACGTGGTACGGCAGAGCTGGAGGGCCTCTGACTGAATCTCAGCTACACTCAACATCTTTCCTGACAGCCAGGCTGATAGGAGGATTCCCAGAAGCACGACCCAAACATTCTTGGGTCCCCACACTTTCTCCCCTGTGTCATGGCATCACCTCAGCGCAGAGTTGCTGACCGATGCCTGAGTTAGGAGTTGTTGGGAAGGCCAGTTCCAGACGTGATGACATGAGCTGAGTCGGGTAAAGTAGAAACATTCCCAAGACTCTTTCTGACTAATGATCCCGAGGAGACATTAGCACTTCCAAAGTTCCCTACGTGGCCAAGGGCGGGTGGTAGGATCTGGAAGGGTTTTCAAAAAACCTAGAAGCTATTCAGCCCCAACACCAGGTGAAGAAATGATGACAAATCCTCAAAGAGCTACTGAATTCTTCTATGAGCTCAGGAAATGAAAGAGGGCTGGAAGCCTCTGCCATCCCTGGGATGAATCCTCTCCCAGAGCCATTCATTCACTAAGCTAGGGGTGAACTGGAATTTGCATAATCGATGGGGTTCAAGAAGCTAGGATTCCCTGGATTGTTGTTCTTTTTACTCCACCTTGGGCACCCATTGGAAGTGCTTGTTGGCCACATTTCTTTGACAGAATGTCTTTTTTAACTCCATCCACAAAAGAACCTGAGCTACATTAAGGAGTTTCGGTCTGAAGCCAGAAAAATATCTCTTCTCCAAAGAACTGGCCGTAGAGAACACTCCCCTCTGCTCAAAGATGTTTGACACCCATAATTTTGATCTCTGAAAGGAGTGAGGGCCAGTGGGTGCCCTGGCTCAGTCTTTTCCCAAATCTCAACAAAAATAAAAGCAAATTTCGCATCCTCCCTGCCCCCTCCTCTTAGCCTTCTTCTTTTCTAAAAGGAAATGGCTTCTTTTATCTTTCAGTTTGGGGTGTACTCAGAACCACAAAGCTCAAAGCTCAAAGCAAGACGGAAGAACTGGGCACTTCTTGGGCTGATAAATAGAGCAGATTTAAAATGCTTAGAACTGAAAACAGACCAACTGTGGCGAGAGAAAGTAAACACATCCAGGCACCAGTCAACCCTAGCGAGCTCCTCGCTGAGATTACAAACTGCAGTTCCTGTCTAGGCTGCTGAGAGGATGCTTGGTACAGGTTGGTGGGGGAGTGCCCCGCAGCAGACTTCTTTGCCTTCTCCTAAAAAACGGTTACCTGGGAACCTGTTCAGGACATATGTGGCTGATCCTAAGTAATATGGACTCTGCTGCGCATGTCCCCACTCTTGGTTCTACACTTGGAAATGCCCCCAAAGAAGAGGGAATAGCGTCATCCCCCTGCTTTAAAGGGTATCTTCCTCTCCCTTACTCCCTTTCTGTACGCACCCTCTCTGTGTGCAGATGTAATTTTCCAGTGAGACAACTGGGATCTTTCGCTTAAAAACTCTAATAATTATACAATTTGCCATACAAATTTGAGAAACTTTTGATGGAAAATTATATGTTAAACACTTGCTTCTAAACACGCGCACACAAATAGTTTTTTTTTATGAGAACCAATTAATAAATGCTAATTCATTCAGGCATATCCCCACCAAATTACTGTTTCATTTAATTGCAGAGGAATTTTCCATTACTAACTCTCCCTTGCTGATGTTTTTTGCATTATTTATATATTTTTTTCAGTTTCATTAATAGTGAGGTTGGTATGTGATATTATCTGCTGTTTGTATGTCTTAAATTTCATTTTCATTAAAAATGTTTTCCTCATTCTTGGAGCTCTACATAATCTGGGAGAAAAATCATTATAAGCAGAAAAGATTTTATACAGCAGTGACTGAAAGAAAGCATGGATGAAAGCGACCTGACAGAAGACATGTCTCCTGATTGGGTCATTCTCCTCTCAGGCAGGAGTGTGCAAAAGCGTGTCTCCACTTGGGGTTAATGTGTAATGTTTTCCTATGTCAGTGAGTCACAAATCTATCCATGAAAAGACTGTGGGTACACAACTGGGTATAAAGAACGCTGGGGCTCTGATGATAAAAAATAAACAGCATTCTAAACCTCACAGCACAATGTGTATTTTCATGCCTTCTTATTCATGGACCCCTAATCAAGACTTTGATACTTAGACACCCCAAAGCTAGAACAGCTGCTGTGAAGATCCTGCCTCCTTCTCTATAGAGAAAAGTGCATTTCCAGAACTGGTTAAGGGTTGCTTAGGAGCGGTGGCAGGGGACGAATCCAAAAGAATGTGTTTTGAAGGAAGATTTCCTTTTCCCCCCCATATGAAACAGTATAGTGCTGTGTACCTGGCTATCTTCATTTCTGAAGTAAGCTCTTTCATTCTTATTCTGTCCAGCCACATTCTTTCTTTCTCTTTCCCTGCCCATTGCCTTCTTTTCACGTCTTAATTTTTTTCTGTTTTCTTCTCTCCCTTCTTTTTCTTTCAGAGTAAAATATTCTGGAGGATGTGAATGATTAAGCTGTTTACTCTGAGGTTTAGAGATTTAGGTATGAAAAGGCATGTCACCGTAAGTAAAGTTTCACCTTTATACCCAACTCTATCAATTATTACAGGACACGATGACTATTAGTCATCAGAGCTTTTTTACAATTAGCTCATACAAAACGCCATTTATTTCAAGCACACTAAATTCTATTGATTTTACTGTGCCCCCAAATTATTTACTAAGCAGAGTATAGTACTCTAAAATTAAGTCTGTACATAAAGGAGTATAACAATCGGAAAATACATAGCCAAAATATGTGTAGCCCGTTCAAATGAGATATTTTATTTATAAATGTAAAAAACTTTGATATATTACAATATTAGTTAATGCTTTCCTTTGAACCGAAATATCACTTAATAACTAAAATTCCACAGTATTGATTCATGTGTGTTTTCTTTTACTTCCTTTTTTGTCCTTTCCAGTAAAATTAGAGTTCTTTGGGGAGGTACACTGATAAAATTAATTAACTTTTCTTCCAACCCCCAAAAGTTCCAAATAAATGCTTCTAGTAGACATCAAAAAAAGTGTCAATTAGAAATAACTACTTCTTATCAATCAGTGGGGCAATTAAAGTGACAAAGCTTGAAAAGATACTTATCTTAAAGCTAATTCACAAGGTAGCTAAATTATCTCCTAATTAACTTGGGTGGGAGGATGGACCATACTGAAACAAAGATGAATTGAGTTACCCCAATACCTCTTTATGCACCTCAAGATTGTTGTTCAACCCCAGAAGACGTTATGTTATTGTTAAGTCAGAAGAGAAACGGAGGAAGAAAATAATCCTTTCCAAACCCATCATTCCTTTTGCTTCTTTCTAAAGCAAGCATGTCTCTAAAAGCCAGGGCCCCTGCTACATACATCTCGGATCTGGGAAGTTAGAAGCAGGCACGCTCCTCCTTGATGTTCCCTTGCATCTTACCATGAATACTCTATTTTCAGGAGCAGCAAGTTATCGCACACAACTTTCAACAACCAGCTCATTTTTTTTCCAAACTCTCTTCCTCAGTACAGTAATACTTACATATACTTACATTTTAATATGAATGTGGCATTCTCTCTCTCTCTCTCTCTCTCTCTCTCTCTCTCTCTCTCTCACACACACACACACACACACACACACACACACACTGTTGAACATTTTTTTAAATCTTTTTGTTTTCAAGGAATTTTGTTCCCCCATGCTACAAAATTCCTAATGGATTTTTCCGAACCCACGCCTATCAGAAAAAAATTGAGGTTCTTTTTCACAGCTCTGTAGAATAGAACCTTAGCGGGGAAAATACTAAGCTTTCTCTACAAACAAGTTTAGCCAAAATAGAGCCAACTCTGAATCGCAGCGGCCTGGACAGAAGCGGCTTACAGAAACTTTTCTCCAGCGCCCGCCGCGGGTTATTTTTTAAAACGGTACCTTCGGTCTCGATCCCGAGAAAATCCCCAGTGGCTTGTACCTGGTTGGGGCGGGGAGGGGGGAGTTCTGGGAGGGGGAACCCAGAAAAACCTCAAGCAGGAGTTCTGCAGGCAGAAATGGAAGTGCCTGCAGAAGACGGGGGTCTGGCCCAAACCAGAGGGCAAACGGGCTAACAGAAACAGAAGTGATCTGCGAGGTCACGAATTTCGCGAGAAACAGGCCACAACCCCAGCTAAAGAGAATCCCTCTCCCTCAAATTTGCCAAGAGCAGATTTTCGAAAGAATTCCGGGACAGCATGGAAACTTTGAACCTGGGTTGTAGAGGTAATTTCCTTCTGTTCCCTTAGCATTGTCCCTCACTCACCCTCTCGAAGCCTGATTTCCTTATTGGTAGGGCGGACAGCAGAAGCCGAAGGAGCCCCTCTGACTACCCCGGTGGGACAAGTCGCTGCACCCCTTGCCTTCGGCTGCCTTTCCCAAGGCCAAGGGTGATCTGCGTCCCAACAGATGGCTAGCTCGCGACTCAACACTCGGCCTCTGCTTTTTAGAAATAAAGTGAAAATCAATTGTGCTCTTTTCTTTCTCCCTTTTCTTCCTTTACTCCCCTTGCTGCTAAGGAGTGCTTCTAGAACGAAAATAAGTGGCGAAAACAAAACACAGCCACCCGAGGACCCGCGCCAGCCGCTACAGGGGCGCGCGGGGTCTGGTCCCGCACAGTAAAAGCGAGGTCCGAGCGCACCCCACTCCGGGAAAGGTCCGGGGAAAGGGTCGGGGCCAAGGGAAAGATCGACCTCGAAGGAAGATGCGGGAGTGCAAGCGGCTGGACCAGCCGGACCTGGCGGGGGCGGCCCCAGGCTGGCGCGAGAGCGCTCGGATGTCGAGGTGGGAACGAAGTGCAACATCGAACCCCGATTGGGCTCCAGAAAAGGGGGCTGAAAATCGGTTTTGGCCCGGGAATGTGATCAAAATAAAGCCGGGGCGCGCTGGGTGAAGGACGCGAAGGTGTTTTTCTCTGGCCCCTAAGGAAGGGCCGGAGGCGGTCACTCTGATCCCCGCGCAGCGGCCGCGCACCCGCAAAGGTCTGCAGGCACTGCCGGGGCCGCTGCCCCGGCCCCAGAGTCGGCGGCGGAAATAGGACCCTTCCTCCGCCCGGGACGGAGGGTCGCCGCACGCCCCGCAGGGAACCTCGGTACCAGGGGCCGCGCCGCGAAGCTCCCGGCGCTGTCGGCTCAATAGAGATCTCAGCCTCAAGCCGCGCCCGAGCCGACCCTCCTTATTATAACAAATGTCCCGTTTGCCGAACGGGACTTCATATTCGTCGAGAATCCATCTGAAATATTGATTTCCTCTCACTTCGCCGGCCCGATCGATAGCGCTGCGCCCTGGCCCCATAAATCGCCTTCCCCGCGGCCGGCCCGGCTCCATCCATCACCGCAGGCCGGGCGTCGCTTCTGCCCGTGCCCGCACGCTGCTGCGCGCCAGCCGGCCTGACCCTGGGGGTCCTTCCGAGCATAGACCCTCCCCCCACTTTTCCCGGCCTGACCCCGAGGTGAGGGGAAGCAGGTGCAGAGGCCAGGCGTCCCCATCCTTCCTGGAGGCTCTGGGCCGGGCCGCCGGTGGAAAGGGGATCGGGCCCCGCGGGTTGTGCGGTGCTCGAATACCCGCACCGCGCGGTGACTCCACCTGTTTGTGCTGGGCTGGGGGTTCCTGAGCACCGAATGCGCCCCTGGCTTCCAGGCCCCGGATCAAATGCTCGTTCCCGTTGGCTGGAGAAGGGGCGCGCGGAGTTCCAGGTCCCGCCAGGACGCCATGGGCCAGGGCTGCGCGCGCCCTGGGACGTGGGTTAGGGGTCGGGGGGCGCACAGGCTGCGCACCCTCCTTAGCCACGTTACACGGAGACTGTGCCAGGGCGCGAGGGCATCACTCCGATCCCCCACGGGGGCTCCTCACCGCTCGTGCAGTCCTCAGAGATCAAGGCCTCGGGAGGGCGGAGGGTTCCTGGCCAGGGGTCCTCAGAGCTGGAGCGCGGCCCCGGGCGCCCCCAGATACGTCCCCACGCTAGGGAGGGGCGCTCCGTGAGTCCGCAGCCAAGACTCCCTGGCCCCGGTGAGCCCAGAGCACGCATCGACGCACGGCGGGCGAAGCGGGAGCTCGGGGGTCCCGGCCACGCCGCGTCCTTACCCGATCGAATGGAGTTGTGAGGCATCGCCGGGGATTCGCTCACCGCCCGCACAGGGCTCGGGGCTTCGTTGCGCTGGTCCCCGCCGCACCCGTCGCCACGCCGCTGCCCTGCACAGATCCGGGGAAGGGGCATGAGATTGGAAGGCGGCTGCCTTACACCCCCTCCGTATGGCCCATCCTGAGGGCGCGCATCGCGTGGCAAGAGTTGGAGGATTTTTTTTTAAAATTTTAGGTAAAATGGTACCGACCTCAGGCTGGCCTTAGGAAAATATGCCTATCTGGGAGACCCTGGATTGGGGGTGAGCTAAGGAGCCCCCCACCCCAACTCCAGCTCAGAGGATTACAGGGTCCAGCCATACCCAGTTTAACTTGGGAGAGGAAGGGCCGCCAGGTTTGCTGGGACCCTCTCCCTTCTGGAATCACTCGCTCCCCGGGTCCGCTCTCTGGCCATCCTCTGCGCCGCATACCTGACAGGCAGGCCGCAGCGCTCACTGCTGGCGTCCGCTCCGGAGGGTGCCCTGGGCCGGGTGTCTCTGCTGCTTCTGAAGTTTGTTCCCATCCACCCGGCATCGCCGACCGGTTTTATCCCGCCAGGGCCCTGAGAGATGGGTCTGGAGAGGCTGGCAGGCCTCGGATTGGCTGGCTGGGTGCAGGGTGGTGCGGGAAGGGGAGGATTTTGCAAGGGGGACATGGCTGAGTGGACTCAGGAGTTAGAAACATTTGCTGGAGCTTCTGTTTCCAGCGGAAAAGAGAAGGAGGCAGCTGAGCCCCAACTCGGAGGGCGCGCATTGAATATGAAAATATTCTAGGAACGGGGAGACGGAGGTCTTGGGGTCTGAGGATGGAGGATGGTGTCTAAGTCCTCCAGGCCACCAGCAGTGAGAGACATCATTGCGTCCATCTCTTGCCCCCCTTGTCTGCGCTGTGGGGACAGCTTAATTTTTTTTTAATGTGATAGAACTTCTTTGTTTATGCCTTTTAGAAAGTCCTACCCTGTAGGTGGTGTGAACATCTTTCAGGGCAGAGCCCTAAGCAGGCCCTTGGTTCCCATCCCTTCACAGCACCTAGGCCATGTGGTCTCTTCCAGGAGGGCTACTCTTGCCCTGCAGTTTCCAGCCTACTTTCTTGCTCTTGAAGATGATGAATTCAGAAGAATTCAGAGAACAGGTAGGAAGGGCCTAAATTTTCCCTCTATATGGAAGGATCTTAGAAAGGGGCAGGGCTTGAGGCCAGAGGGACTAAGATTAAGGAGGGTCTCTATTTTTTAAACTCTGGGACACACCCGGAGATGCTCAGGGGTTACTCCTGGCTGTGCTTGGGGGGCCATATCAGATGTCCGAGATCAAACCCCAGTTGGCTGTGTGCAAGGCAAATACTCTACCCACTGTACTGTAAGGAGCTTGTCTTGCATGTAGTCAACTCCAGTACCATATAGAGTCCTTGGAGCACCTCCAGCATCCCTGAACACAAAGGCAGGAGCAAGCCCGGAGCATAGCTGGTGTGGCCCCAAAAATCAAAAAAGCAAAAGGTAAGTTGTAGGGAAAAATAGCCTGCACACAGGCAAAAAAAGAGAGAAAGAAAGAAACGAAGAGAAAAGAAAAGGAAAAGAAAGGAAAGGAAAGGAAAGGAAAGGAAAGGAAAGGAAAGGAAAGGAAAGGAAAGGAAAGGAAAGGAAAGGAAAAAGAGGTGGTCAGGGCTGAGTTGACTCTGCGTTGACCTCTGCTTTCTCTAGCCTTTGAGGTAGAAAAGCTCTTAGGGATGCAACAGCAAGAGTACTGTGGATAAAGCACTTACCTTGTATGCAGTTGACCTGGGTTCAATTGCTGGAACCCCATGTGGTTCCCTGAGCACTTTCAGCAGTGATCCCTGTACACAGAATCCAGAGTAAGCTCTGAGCACTTCCAGAAATGGCCCCCAAACAGCAACAAAATCTCTTAGAGGTGGCCAAGGCAAGTCTTCCTCACTCACCAGGCTTCTCTTCTGTAGGGGTAGGGGAGCGTTCGGGGAATGTCCTAGAGCATTCAGTGCAAATGTCCTAGAGTAGCAGCAAGTGGGTGAGACAAGGACTGTATGGTCCCCGTCTCCCTCAGGCTAGAGGTCTAGCTGTGATCTGAGGACTATGGTAGGAGATGGTGATGAGTTCTTGGAAGGCCAGGGCCACCAGGAGGAACTGTTCTGGAATACTGAAATTAAAGGTGCTGAAGAGAGATAGCCTGAGAATACTGGGAATAAGAGAGTCAGAGAGGACCGAGAATAAGAGAATACTGAGGCTGAAGAGAGAGGGGGGCAAAGGGCTAAAGAAACTGGTTCACCCTCCTTTTTTCAGGGACCTGTGTGTGTGTGTGCTTGTGTGTGCACACACACATGTACCCACATGCCACATGCATAATTTTTTTTAATTAAAATGTTTTTAATCTTTCAAGTTAGTCCACTTCTTCCTCCCTCCCAGACTTTGTCCTTTCTCCATTTGGTAGAAGTGAATCATTCTGTGAAGAGAGAAGACAACCTCTACCTTAATGAATTGGATACATATTTTAAGGTCTCTCAATGAAAATAAGAGGTTCTTATTGTTTGAAATGTTCCTTTTTATTTTTATTATTTAAAATTGGGAGTAGGCCCAGGAAGGGTATTGAGGTGAAAGAAAACCTGGGCCAGATCTCATAGATGCCCCCACACAATCCTTTTAGCAGTGCTCTGGCCCCTGGCCTGCTGCTGGTGGTCTCTGTGGAATCAGACCCCTTTTCCACCCTGTCCTGCTCCAAGTGAGCCTCACTAGTTGTTATCCAAAAGTGGTTCTGAAGACCTCATAGGTTTCCAAACTAAGGACTGACAGGTACCAATGACTTTTCTAGCTCAGGCAGCCATTCTTATTTCTTCTACTTGGTCTCTCTTTGTTCTCTTTTGGTAAAAGTTCCCCAAGAACAGAAACAGCGAGTCTCTCCGAGGCAATGCCACCACCAATGTGAGCATGTGTTAAAAATTCATTTTAATATGAAAAATTAAAGGGCAAAAAACCCACATATAGACACCCTGAGATACTCCCTTGCCCAGACTGTGGGTGGTAGAGATGGTGACCAGAAAGAAGCACCACAGAGCAAGCAGTAAGAAAACGGAGGTCCCCACTGCACAGAAAATCTACAACTCTCAGTTCTGACCCTGAGATTCCTAATTACTGCCTACACCCCTGTTACCAAGACCAAAAAACTAGGTCTAACCAGAAACTCCCTGTTCGGTCTTCTTCACATTAATTTCTCCTGCAAAAAAAAGAAGTTGAATAAATATACCATACATACACATATGTATGCATCATGCCTCTATCAGCTTCGCCTCTGACTTTTTCGAACATATTTTCTAGAGCTGACATCTCCTCCAGTCCCTCAGATCAGATTTGATGCCCATCAGGCTTTCATTCTGAGATCAACCAGTGCTTTAAACCCTGTTATATATTTTTCATTCATTTTCTTCCAGATTTAACACTGAGAGAGTTTCATATACATTCTGGGTAGCTGCCAACTCCAGGGAATATTATGTGATCTCTTTTTCTTCTTCTTCTTTTTTGATTTGTTGTTGTTGTAGTTGTTGTACCTGTTGTTTGTTGGTTTCTAAGTTCATCTGCTAAGTCTTTAAAAGATGGCCTTTCTTTCCTTGATTCGGCTGAAACCCGCTGAGCTGGTGGGAGAGTTTGCCTGGGACTAGGCCCAGGACACTCCCTAGATGGGGGAATTGCAGTGCTAAAAGTGAGCTGGCCCAGGCAAACCACGTTGAGTGGGTTATATCTGATGCCTCAAAGTCCAAGGGAGGGTGTTTGGGGTCTTCTGTAAACAGCCATAGTTTAAGCTGACTTTTGGGGTCAGGGGGATGTTCCATCCTGCAGGCGAAATCCTCCCATCTGCTATCATATGCTTTTTGGCTCTTCCAACTGCAGCCTGGTACTCTTTCTTTTGCCCCCAAGTACCCACAAAGAGGGGACCGAGGAACACTTTCTCCTCTTTCTCAGGAAGCCCGAGAGGCTTCTCTGTACAGTGGCCAGTCTTGGCTAGACATGTCCCCACAAACCTCACTGCTCACCTGCCAGGCTTCCTTCCCCTACAAAGTAAACAGTTCCTGAGACTAAAGTGCACCTTTTGAGAGGGAAAACAGCAGCTCTCTGCCTTAACTCAGAACAAGAGTCTTCCAGCCCTGTCTGTGTAAGGAGCCACCAGTTCCTGCCCGGGGACTCTCGGGCTGTTTCCTCTTCTATGGGATGTGGCCTGCAGGTGGGGAGCGGGGAGGGTAAGGTCCACCGCCTAGCTTTGTTGTGAAGATGAATAGAATTATGAATGTGAAAGCCTTTGAAAACTACAGCTCCATACAAAAGTTAATTATTAGTAGACAACAAAGGCAGGAACCATAGCTGCAAGAAGGGCAGTTAACACTCTGCTTAAATTTTGCTGTCGAAGCTGGATTTCTTTAATCCTGTCCCCAAAGTGGGATGGGTTTCCCTGGCAGTGCTCTGGGCCTTGAACAGGTGAACTGTTGGGCAGGAAAGGCTCAGGGAGCAAGCACTGGGATTGGGTAGGAAGGGGCAAGAGAACTCTAAGGGGACTGCTATGGCAACATGGGTGTCTGTAAGGGACGCAGTTAATGCTTTGTGACCCAAACAGGAGGGGAGTGGAGCCAAGGACAGGAGGGGAGACCCAGTGGCAGGCAGAGCCTACCCTCAGGCCTCCTGCTGGGCTCATGGAGAGTAAACAGGACGCGGGTTCTTTCTGCTCCACCTTCTCCCTAACTCTTCACAGGGACTTGTTCCCAGTCCTCATACCTCAGGAAATTGGCCCCTGGCCTGCCCCGAGGCCTCCAGTGGCACTGCCCAAGAATCAATCATTAATTACCCCTCCCTCCTGCTCCCTGTCCCTCCTCCCCTCTGCTTTCAAAACACAAAAAAATAAAAATGCCGAGCCTGCCAGGTGAGAGGAGAAGGGCTACTGGAGCTGGGAAGCCTTTGGGGTTGGGTGGGTGTCTCAATCGTTTATCTTTTGAGGCTTCTGCCCACCCTATGGCCCCCATGTGTCTGGAGCTTGGGATTTCCAGAATGGAGTAGGGGCGACTCTCGCCGGGAAAGCAGAGAGGAAGGCCACAGGAAGACAGGGGAGCAGCATCCAAAGAGAATGATACCATTTTTATTATATATTGTTTTCCTAGTTTCAGTTCTCTTTAAGCAGTTTCAAGCCAGGCCCCTTCAAAACCCATTTCACAGATGTGAAAAGTGAAGGAAAAGTCACAGATCCAAATTGACTCTGCCGGTAGGGGATCGAGTCCAAGTCCAAGTAAGCAATAGCACCTGCGACTTGCTTGTGTTTAGGAACCTCTGCTCAACCCAACCCCCACCTCTCCAATCAGGAAGGAAAGTTCTGGAACCCAGGGAGTGTCCAGGGTGAGGTCAGACCCCCATGGCCAGAGAGCTTTCCTGTCACAGGAGAGGAGAGCAGCTCACACAGCAGGAATGCCCTCCCCGTGGCCCAGCCCCTGTGATCCAGCTCTGGGCAGCAGAGTCAGGATACAGGAATCCTCTGGGGCCAGCGCCAGGGCACTGCGAGGGCTGTTTTCCTGACGGATATTCCTGGGAAGGCGCCCAGGAAAAAACCCAGGTCCAGGGTCACACTGAGGCTTGGCTTTGTTTTCAGTGGTATAGCCTAGGAATGCCAGAGGTTCCTGTTGTTCACACAGATCATGGAATGGAGCATGCTCTCCCCGACCCCAGGGCCATGTGCGACCCCCAACCCCCACCCTCCACCCCCACCTCCCCATGTAATCCCTTCTAGCAGGAGATGAGACCCCAGTGATCTGGTGAACGGGAGAGGGTGAGAGATAGAAGAGATTCAGAGCAGCTGAGCTGTTTGGGGACCCAACCTTCACTGCCATACCCTGGAAGGGTTCTGACATCGCGGGGGAGGAGCACAGTATTTGGGTCACACCCAGTGGTACTCAGAGGCTACTCCTGGCTTTCTGCTTAGGTCTCACTCCTGACAGTGCTCATGGGAACATATCTAGTGCTGTAGATGGAACTTGGATCCGTTGGCAAATGCCTTAAACTAACTATACTGATTCTCTGGCCTTGGGTCCTGGCATTTTTATTTGTTTCATTGTTTATTTGTAGGCCAAACTGATAGTCCTCAGGAATTACTCCTGGCTCTGTGCTCAGGATCACTCCTATCAGTGCTCACGGGACCATATGTGATGCAAGGAAAGGACTTTGACCACAGTATTATCTCCCTGGCCCTGTGGTTCTGGCATTTTTGATCAGAACAGTCCTGGTTGTTCTTCATCATATATTGGACTTCACTCCGCCACATCTGCTTCTGGTTAGACTTCTGGTGTCCTGTTGCAGTAAGATCCTTATGTTCCCTATGTTTAGAGGGATAGTGTTGAGGGATATTTCTGGGTCCCATCTTGCTTTGTCTGTTCTAGCACTCAGCACTCACTGTGGCCATCCTTACTGTTCAATAGCACCAGGCAAGGGTGGACATGCCATCAGTTCAAGGACATTAAACATAGCGCTCCCTCTCACTATTTACTAAGCATGAGCAACACCAGAATCTGCGCAGTGACTCATTCTAATCCCTTGGATTTCCCACAACACTCAGTAAAGCTGATTTGAGGCAACTAAAAATTGGGCACCTCCCTGGCTGAGGGACAGAGACAGGATCTGAGCTCTGGTTCATGTCATACCTGAGTTAGTAGATTGTCTACTCTTCCATGGGGTGTTTCCAGCCTGGGGAAGGAGGAATCAAACACACTGACTCCAAGAAAGCTATAGGAATAGTCTAGAAAACCAACTAGAAAAGGTGTCTCTCAATTTCAGGGGCCACTGGTGGTCTATTAGGAGGAAGGTTGACACCTATTAAAAAGAGCTGCATTTTATAAGCTCTGAGTAGGGAAAAGCAAGTCCAGGTGAAAGAAGGACTAAAAAGGAAGTTGTAGGTCAGGCCTCCCGGAGAGGCACCCCTCCCCTAACTGAATTGCTGTTTACTTGGCAGAGAATAGGCGGGAACCCATTTGTGGCAAGAATGAGTGAATCACCACCTATTCGTTTTTCTTTGTCCTTTTAGCTTTATTGAGGTAGAGCTGACAAGTGAAATAGTTAGATATTTAAGGTGTGCATTGTGGTGATTTGATAGATGTAGATATTGTGAAAGAATTACCATCTAGTTAATTAAGACATTCAGAATCCCGAGACCTCAAATCTATATTCTTTCTAAACCTGGTTTCAAAACTCTTTCCATCTTAGGCATGCTGCCTCTGTGTGTCCTAAATGCCTCTTCCTTGCTATTCATAGTACATGCTGTGTCTGTGATGATTTCTGCTCTTTTCATCCATGTTTACATCACTTTCCAAACTTGAATCCCATCTGCCTGGAAGCATTTCTCCAGGTAGAATCACTTCCCTCAGAATGGAGTAGGGTAGACTCTGGCTGGGGAAGCAGAGAGGAAGGTCACAGGAAGGAAGGGGGCAACATCCAAAGGGTATGATCCCTCAGGATGTTCCAGTGGGGAGAACTCAGATTCTTGGATAAGGATCTTCTAACACTTAGGTTAAGGATCTTTTCCCACTTGGATCCTGTCTCCCATCCTTCCATAATGCAGAGAGAGGAGCATGGGAGTGCCATATAGCACCATAGTATATGGATTGAGAATCCAGAGTTGGAATCCTGGTGCTTCCTCTACTGACTGTTGTTTTGTGTCAAACTTCAACTTCTCTGAGCCAAAGTGTGAAAAGTGAGACTGATAATGGCACTCCTCTTTAAGTGACATTATCAACTAGTGGTGATTAAGGTAGCGATTAAGTCAAAATGTTCACTACCCAGTGGGTGATCAGTGGATGTTAGTAGCTGACCCTGAAATGAGCCTCATAAAGATGAGAGAGAAACACTGTTTGCATACCTCAGGGGTGTATCACTGCCATCACACCTAAGATATTAGGAAGTCACCAAAATATTCAAAGGTGGGAGTGGTGGAAAATGGGGGGAGTGGTGAAGAAGGGGCCTGGGACTAGGAATTAGCAAAGTTCTGGGACAACTGAAATGTAAGGTCCCCAAGTGTGTGTGAGTTGCTGCATCCCCTTCCTTTTCCATGTCTGAAGTGTACTCACCCAGAACAGCCAACGACACTTATAGACTAACCTATTTTGCTGTTAGAAGGGGACTGGCTGTTCTCTGGACTGAAGGCTTGTCTCTAAGACAATGTCCCAGGGTAGATTCCAGCATGTAAAATGTGGTTTTGGGGAAGACAGGTGGCTTCCAGGGCCAGAATACTTGGGGCTCAGCTCCCTAGCAAGGAGTTTTGGGCCATCAAACTTGTTCTCATTCACTGAGAAGTAGTAACATATCTTGTTTTCTTTTTTCTATCTTCCATCTATCCATTCATGTATATTTCCATCTATCCAATCACCCATCCCTCCATGTTTGTTTCCATCTATCAATATGTGTGCTTCCATCATTTATCTATCCATTCATGTGTTTGTATATATATTTGCATCATCTATTCATATATATATTTATGTCAATCCATCTATTCATGTATGTTTGTATCATCCATGTATTTGCATGTATATTTGTATACATGTATGTTTGTATGTATGAATATATATACATCTATTATCTATTATAAATTATTACCTGTTTATTTGTAACATACACACATATGTCATAATTAACAAGTCAAGATACAAAAATGTCTCTTTCCCTTCAGTTTTTAGATAGAGGTAACACCATTAATCATCTCTCCAGATCTTTTTTTATTCATACCCAGGTCTTTGAGTGAAAATTCTGACTTTTGTTTGAGTCTTTGTCTGTGTCTTTTTGTATATACACTAGTACACTGTGTAAGTCTTTCTCTGCAAAAAGCTTTTATTCACATAGCAGCTTTAAGGACCTCTGTGCTGCCAGGACTCACAAATTTTCCTTGTTCTTCCTGACTTCTTGCTCGTAGCCCAAAATGTGGATAAAACATAGTCTGTGTCAGTAGTTTCCAACCATTTTACAATGGTGAGTGGCTGAAAACCACTAAGTGACTCGTGTCCTTCCAATGATTATTTACTTATTTTTAAAAAATCAAAACCATTGTACAATGATATGTTTGCACAAGTGTTAATATTTTCCTGGAGAAACTAGAAGTGAGAAATGGGATTGTGTTGGGCACAGTGTGTGTGTGTGTGTGTGTGTGTGTGTGTGTGTGTGTGTGTGTATTACCTTTAAAATGGGCAGGTATGGCCAAATGAGTTTTCCACAGCATTTTCTCTCTTCTGTTTCCATTGCTCTGAAAATTATTTATTTATTTATTTATTTGCTTTTTGGGTCATACCCGGCAATGCACAGGGGTTACTCCTGGCTCTGCACCCAGCAATTACTCCTGGCGGTACTCAGGGGACCATATGGGATGCTGGGAATCGAACCCGGGTTGGCAGTGTGCAAGGCAAACGCCCTACCCACTGTGCTATCGCTCTAGCCCCTGCTCTGAAAATTCTTTAAACACTGACGGTGAACAGAGTAAGAAAAGGCTGCCCGTGAGGCTTCCTAATCCTGAGTCACTGCCATCCTCCTGGAAGTGACCAGTTGTCAGATGCTCAGAGCCTTTTCCTGGCTAGGGAAAACTCTTCATCTTGAGAGCATTCTTGACTGGGTAGGAAAAAAATGGGAGATAAGGAGAAGGTATACTATTACCCCTGGTGTACCAAAGCTGTCTTTACAGGGAAAATTGGGTAACTGAGTTTTAGTGTTGCCCTCTCCTTTAGAATTCAGAGGAGAGATGGAGCCCTGTGCTTGAAACTCAAGCTCATTCCAAAGCCTGAGGAGTTGTTAACTCACATTCAAAGAGGCCTGGATTTATCACATAGCTCACCTTTACCTGTGCAAACTTGAGAAAATCACTCACCTACTCTGATTCTCAAGTTATTCACACAGAGTAAAAACCCTGAATTTGATATTTACCTCCTGTCTGTAGGGTATAATTGATGATGAAATGATTGAGAAATGGAGAAATGTGGGTCAGGGAAGTGGCACAAGTGGCAAAACACCTGTCTTGTCTGTATCAGACCTGGGGTTCAATCCCTGGCACCGCATGAACCCATGAGAACCACCAAGTTCTCATGGACATCACAACAATAAACAAGTAGAGAAAGGGGAGCAATAGTGAATTTGAAATACTAGTCATGATGAATTGAACGCCAGAATTACCTCACCAGGAAGAGCCCTTTCTCTTCACTTATCCTATCTCTCTTCTGTCTTTTCTATGTGAGTTGTAATAATATTTATGGAACATCTGCTGAAGTCTGGGGACTGTTAGAAACATGGTGACAACCAAAACTCTGACATGAAAAAGAAGTTCCTCCTGACTACAGCATGGAGAATGGATTGCAGAAGGTCAGGGTTCTGAGGTCGGAGCATAATTCCTTAGAGGGCTGAAGGGATCATTGGGGTGGGAGAGAGAAGCAATGATGGGGCTGGGGAGGCAGAAATATTATATATTATAGTTAGCTGGTGACTCAATTTCATCCTTGGTCTAGAGTGACGGGCTACAGCCCTGTCAGCCATATTTTACATAGGCATTGGCCTCTCTTGTCTTTCTATGTCCTCTGGAGGGCTCAGGGCCTGGGTCCATAAAACACAACTGCCTCTGAAAGCAGAGCTGATTCTTCTCACCTGGAAAATGACCAATGACTCAGGGGAAGTTTCTGTTTGATGAGGGTCAGATCAAGGAAGCGAGGAGGGAGGTTTTGTCCTAGGACCAGGCTTCCAGAGAATGATGAAATAGGCTGATGAAATGAGGTGGAGGTATGCACTTAAACTTGTCCAGGATTTGGGATTTCAAACTCTGTCCTAACACACATTCATGTGATTGTGAAATAGTGACCCACTGAGCTGGATAAAGAAGGGTTAGAAAGTTTAGACAGCCTTCCTGCCTTTACTGAGGAAGTCTGGCTGAAAAGGTGAGAGGTTAGGCTCTTTAGGCTGGACCCAAGCTATGAGACCCTCGGCATAGCTATCAAGGTGTCCTTATCTTTATGAGAAGGAGAATATAAAGTGGATACTGGCTCTCAGATAACTGTTTGCCCTGAGCAAAACACAAACCAATAAAGAAATTTTGAAAACACCCATGTTTTCTTATATTCAATACAAAGTATTCAAAAGCCTTTCTTTTTGATGTCATTGTTTATCTGAATGTGTGTGTCAAAGTATTTTGGAATTTCATAAGTTTTAAGAATCATGTAGACTGATATAAATTTACTGTAATAACTATCTATTATCTCATTGATACACTGTCAGCACATGTACTTATTACTATATATTCCTGTGTTTCAGCATATATAGTATGATACTCATAGAAGAATTATTGCAATATAAAATGATTCATTAATATACAAGATACAACATGTAACTTAGATAACACATATTTGTTATGTAATATGAGCATAAGATTATAACATATTCAGATTCAAATTCAGTGGTTCTCCAGCTAACACCAAGAAAATTACAGTTCTACAGTGACCTTCATAGTCCTTCTTCATTAGCAAATGCCACCCATCACATCCCTCTCACTTTTCTTCTATTCCTTCCAGCCATGCCAGTCTCTTGACTTTTACTCAAATCCACCAGGCTCACTCTCACTCCTTACCTTCCTGCTGCCCTTCCCTCCTGTTCAGCCTGATGTTCACTTCGTCACCTCCATGTCTGGGCTCAAATCCCTTTTCAGTGAACCCTTCCCCATCCCTCCACCTGCCATATCACTCTCCCCCTCTCTTTATCCTGTACCATTCTGTTTATTTCTCTCTACCTTATCATGTTTTTCGCTTACTTTATTTGTTGTTTACCCCTTATTTCATTATTAAATCATCTGCCTTTTTCCAGTAGCAGGTAAGCAACTTGAGGGCAGGAAGTTCTATTTACTTCTCCTTTCTGTATCCCAGGAGCCTAGAAGAATGACTGGCACACAAGAGGAGCTCTTGAAACATTTGTTTGTGTGAGAACTGGAGCGTAGAAGTGTGAGCAACAAAGACAGCACAATAGCCTTCTTGTGACAGTGTGACTCTAGACACAGGGCACACAGTTGTTAATAAGGAAACATGGGACCAAAATCTCACCAAAGTCTCATTCAATCAGCAAATTCCTCATTGGATTCTTAGAGGTCAGTCATGGAATAAAACCCTCAGCAACATTTCATCCTATACCTGGGGGTTCTATTTATCTCTTGGCTCAGAGCAGTCAAGGATCCTTACAATAGAACTTGGGGAGGGTTAAGCTCAGGCCTTGGCCAGGACCAGTGAAAGAGTACAAGCAGAGAGTATGGTGCCAACAAGCAGGTCAACTTGTACCTGCAAAGCAAGTAAACAGCAGCCTTCAGGCTTCCTGACACCCCCAAATTGCCACTGTACCTCTGACTGAACCCCAACAACTTGGGACCAAGTTTCCCAAGAAATTAAATGGCTAAAAGTTGGATATGTGGGACTCACACCTACAAACCACCTCTTTCTCAGCTATACAAGCCATTTATTGGCCTTGCTTCAGAGACCCATAAATAAATCTTGAAAGAAATCAAAATCAGGCCATTTAAGCACATTAATGGGCATGATTCAAAGACTCACAAATGAATCTTGGAAAAGAGCAGCATGCCACAGAGATGCCTCTGGACTCCAAATGTTTAAAAATTTTAGAATTCCAGGAGCACGCAGCCACTTTTGTGGCCTCACAACTTTTCATACTATTCATAACAACCACTGTAGTAGCACTGTAGTCCCATTGTTCATTGATTTGCTCAAGGGGCACCGGTAGCATCTCCATTGTGAGACGTGTTATTGTTTCTGGCATATCGAATACGCCACAGGTAGCTTGCAAGGCTCTGCCATGCGGGCCACATACTCTCGGTAGTTTGCAAGGTTCTCCAAGAGGAATTAAACCCGGGTCAGCTGCGTGCAAGGCAAACGCCCTACCCGCTGTGCTTAACAACCAATACGAAATAAATTATTTAACATCTGCCGATGGGGCAGGCTTGGGTGGTGGTGGGAAAATTGGAAATAATGGTGTTGGGAAGATGTAATGGTGGTGGGATTGGTATTGAAATGTTGAATGCAAGCAAATATTATGAGCAACTTTATGAAAATAAAATTAAAAAGTTAAAAAAAGTAATGTGGAGTTCATGCCTGCTTCAATCAGCTTCATCGATGGCTGAATAAATAGCAGTACTCCTACATTAAAAAAAAAGAGTACAGAGAGTGGCTTTGCCCTCATCTCAGAACAGTGGGACATAGCCAGATCATTCTCATTCTCATGGCTCTTAGTCCTACCCTGGAGGGCCCTGAGTCTCTGGGCAGACATCACAGCACTTGCTTTCCTGGTCACATGTGACCAATTGAGTGTTGCTGAGTTTGGACAAGTCATACAATTAAGTCATTGTCCTAAACACATAGGTTGCCTTGCCAAGCCACACCCTGTTCCATCACTGCGAGGACTTTAGGATGGCACCCTGGTTTACAGAAGTCCTCATTTGAGTAGAAAGATATCCCAATGATTATGGCAGATGAGTTTTTTTTTTTTTCTGTGAGACTACATGCTTTGGTCTGCAATGAGATCCCAGGAGAAAGAAGTCAATGGGAGCAGGAATTGGTAGACTCACATTGGAGGCAGATTCTACAAGGAGGGACAGGCATCGACAAAAATAATTTCTGTGGGGTAGCCTTGGATATACCCATGTGTTCTGACATTTTCTTTGGTTCATGATGTCTGTGAATCTGCTACTTTGACTTTTAGGAGCTTCTTCCATCAAAACAGGGTTTGGGAGGTTCCGAGGAGCCTGTTTCTGGAGAGAGATTATCCATCACAGAGCCATCCCTCAGCAGGCGAGGGTTTGGGGCTATGTTCTTGAACCCTGTTAAACATCAAGAGCCTGGGGGCTGGAGCGATAGCACAGCGGGTAGGGCGTTTGCCTTGCACGCGGCCAAACCGGGTTCGATTCCCAGCATCCCATATGGTCCCCTGAGCACCGCCAGGCGTAATTCCTGAGTGCAGAGCCAGGAGTGACTCCTGTGAATCACCGGGTGTGACCCAAAAAAGCTAAAAAAAAAAAAAAACCAAAAAAACCAAAAAACATCAAGAGCCTGGCAGGCTGGGTTTCTAGAACAGTAGAATGAGATGTCCAGGAAATTATCCCAGTTTTGCTGAATGACCTTAGGCTAGTCAATTGACCTCTCTGAGGCTTAGTTTACCTAGTTTCTTAGTAAGTAGGGATGATGCTACTTTTCAGACATGTTTATGGATAGTCTAAAATGGAACTAGGGTCTCTAAAATATTGGCCTGCACAACAAGAATTTGTTGAGTTCTGTCCTTCTAGGAGTGAGAAATTCTACAAAGCTTTGTACTCTGTAGATAATTAAGCAAAGCTCACCAGTAGGTTTCACTCCACAGGCTCTTCTAGACTCTGTAAAAAATGTCCTGCCCTGCTTAGGTTGCTTATTTTTGGAATATAGTTGGCTCTAAGAGAGATGGTATAATGAGATAGCATTCAGCTTGATGGCCATAGCAACTCTGACTTTAACAGGTAGATGAATAAGGAATATCCCTTTGCGTGGCACGTGACAAGATTCTTAAATAGCTTGTATTGAGTTTAAATAAAGAGGTATTGAGAATTGAGAAACCCAGGGCCATTGAGGACCATTGCATGTCCTGGGAGTTCAATACAAGATCAGGATCCCAGTTACGCCTCGATTTAGTCCTTAGCATACACTACCCACAAGGATAAAGAGAGGCAGTAATGGCACTGATGCCCTCCACCTGACTTGACAAAAAATACATTGGTCTAGAGACTAGAAGCCAGGTATTTAGATGGTTTTGCCCAAAACATTGATTCTTGGTGCCCAACAGGCAATTCTTTAGGTGAACATACCCCAGTCACACATTCACATACCACACACACACACATACCCCTTAATGTGCCATGTACTGTTCCCATACACCCATATGTATCACACACAATACCCCCACCCAACACATACAAACTCACCCAGCACACACATGCCACACTCCCACACCAAATAACCACACCACACACACCCTCATGCACATTGTATTACACTCACTCTTCACATGATACCCACTCACACATACCACACATATACAGTCACACCCCACAAACACCTCACACACACCACTTGTATGCCCATACTATACACACTTACACATCATACACCCTCTCGCACATACCACATATACAACTCACACATACTCCACATAGCACATGCTCAACTTACACACCACATACATTCACACACACAAACCACTCACTACATATATTACACACATATCACACACATGGACCACACACAGGCACAATTGTGCCATGCAAAGGGAGGTCTGGGCAAGGTACAAGAAAGATATCCATGACTGAATGAGGCCATGTCATAGGTGCTGTCCAAGGGCTGTGTAGTACCATTCTCTACCTCGATTCCTAAAGAAAGGGCCTCAAGATATAAAATTTTGGAATCAGATAAACCTGGTGGTACTGCTCTGCCACAGTGAAATGGGCGGGGGGGGGGAACTCAAAAACAAACCAGCCCTCTGGGAGTTCCCTCATCAGAGAAATGGGAACCATTGGAATATCCATATCTCCAAGTCATATGGAACTAAATGGGATTAGGACAGGGCTCTGCAAATTGGAGGGATGAAGGAAAGGGCAAAGTAGGAGAAAGGGAAAGAGGAGGGGTGGAAGAGGAGAAAGTGGAGGAAGGAGAGGAGGAAAAGGAGAAGGAGGAGAAGGAAGAGGGGGAGGAGGGAGACAAGAAGAAGGAAGTCGGAAAGGAAGAAGAGGAGGAGGAAGAGGAGGAACAGGGTGGAGGAAAAGAGGAGAAAGAAGAGGAAATGGAGAAGAATATGGAGGAGGAAAAGGTGGAGGAAGAAAGGGAGTAAAAGGAAAAAGAAGGAAGAAGAGCAAGAGGAAAAGGTGAAGGGAGTGGAGGAGAAGGAAGGAGCAGGGGAAAGAGAGGAAAAGGAGAGGAAGAAGGAACCAGCGAAAAATCCCCTGGGCACCTCCCTTCCTGGTGTTCCTTGGCCTCACAGCTGGGCAGAGGCTCATGCTGGCAGTGCCAATGCCACTTCCTTCACTTGCCTAGACACTTAGAGCCAATCATTTCCTCTGAAGAATTCTGAGGTCTGAGCCTCAGCTATTAGTTGTTCATGGTGCTAGGTCAGTGAGTGACTTAGCACTGAGCTGAGGTGCTTCCGGTGCCTCAGCTCAGTGACTTGCTCCAGTTCCCTTGTCACTGAGGCTGGTACCTGGGACTGCATTTATTAAAAGCATTTACCCTCTAGGAAGTCTTCATTTACACATATCCTTCTCAGTTTCACCTTTCAGTTGATGTTTGTGTCCAAAGAAGCCAGGAGGTTCTTGGGAGCATCTTCGTAGACCTGGAGCATTTTTCCCAAGAACTTTGCCCTGACCCCAAGTATCCCCAATCTTGCAGGGGAAGGTGGGGGGTTGGGGGAACTTCCTATTTTTAGCTCCTGGGGAAGGAGAAGTGATCCAGTGGAGAGATTTGCCAGGAATTGGACTAGGCACCCTAGGGTTGAAGGGCTTTAAAAGGCATCACAGCTCCTGCCCCCAGAGTAACTAAGTGCATCAGAACAAAAGTGTTTAAGAAGTCCTAGAAAAGCAGGATTTCCAGAAGTAATGGAAAATCACAGGAAGGCGTCTTTTAAACCACCCTGGGTTCAGGGTGGAGAGCCATGAATGGCTTTGGAAAGACAGTGACTGGTGTTGGGAGGAACATTTGAAGTGTGTGCAGTGGTGTGGCTATTGTTACCTCAAGTAATAATTTGCAAAAGAAAGTATGTAAGAAGGGTCTCTGTTTCGATCCTCATGCCTGTGTTCTCCCTTGAATCTGTCTCTATGCCTCTTTGCTTGCTTTTTCCACTCTTGAGAAGCCTGTGTTCTCTCTTGAACACATACTTCCTTTCTCTCTTGTCAGTCTTTCTAAGTTTGTTTCAAAAAAACTATCTTGTCTCTCTGGAAAAAATTAATCCTCTTCTTTTGTTCTGGAGGCAGTGTGGTTTCCTTTCTTTTCTCTTTTTCCTTGTTTTGAGAACTCACACTTCAAACTATTTTCTGTTGTGAGTAAATAAACGAATTTTTGTTGGTAGGGAGAAAATAGGGCACAAACTATGATCCAACACCAGATCTTTACTTATTAGCATTACAAAGAAGATTATGTTTAGGAAGATACAGCAACTTTACCCAGCTAAGGTCATTTCAGCTGATCCTTTTCCCACTCAGGAAGAGAAGAAGAACTGGGGTCTAGAGAGAAGAGAGACTCCCTCCTTCTCAGCAATTGGGTTTCAAGGAGAAGGAAAAATACAGACTCAGGATACTCTCCATCAGTATTTAAAAACATTTCTTTTTGCTTTTTGTGGTCACACCTGGTGATGTACAGGCGTAACTTCTGGCTCTGCAATCAGGAAAAACCCCTGGTGGTGCTCAGGGGACCATAAGGGATGCTGGGAATTAAACTTGGGTTGGCTGTATGCAAGGCAAATACCCTACCCGCTGTGCTATCACTCCAGTCCCCGTATTTTTTTTATTTTATAAGGTAGTTCACAATATTTGATTACATTGAATATTCAAACACCAATCTTACAACCATTACACCTTCCCACCACCATATTTGGAATGTTTTCATCCCAAGCCCCAATCCCTGTCCCAAAGCACAATCAAAATAATATATTTTGTATTGTTTGTTATGAAAAACAGCTGAAAATGCTACCAAAAAGTATCCATAGAGGAAACAGTATGAAGATTGCTCTACTTTGGCAAGGGGCCATTAAGACATTCTTTAGGATATCACTAATATGTTTTTAAAGGTTGAGTGATGTGAGCTGTCATATATATATATCTGAAAATATGTATATATGCATATGTATATATATTTCCCTCTATGATTGATTGCCTACTGTTTGAACCCCATCAAACGTGGTGTGGCACTCTTAGAGAATGGGTAGAGAGTGTCTTATAATGTGTCTCGGCTGCGAGGTCCAGGAATACATTCCCTCGTGCAGGAGGCTCCTCCGGAGAGTGTGGGGAGCGGCCTTGAGCATAGCAGTGGTTGGGTTCTGGAGGTTTTCAGCTGCTAGGGCTGGGTCCCTTAGGGTAAGGAGGAGTCTCACCCACTCCCTTTGGGAAACCCTGAGTGAAATAGCCTGGCACAGGGTTTGGTGGCATCTCCATCAGTTTTTGCTTCTAAACCTTCCATCAAGGGGTGCCAGTTTTCCCTCGATGTATTCTGAAGACCCACCCTGACTTCCATAGGTTAGTTGCTACTTTGTTTTGATTTTGTTTTCTTTTTGGCCACACCTGGATGTGCTCAGAGCTTTTTCCTGATTCTGTGCCCAGGGGTCACTCCAGGCAGGGCTTGTGGGACAATATGGGATGCAGGGAACTGAACCCAAGTTGGCCACCTGCATGGAAAATACTCACCTACTTCACCTATTACCACCCACCTATTTTCACTCACCGACTTCAGTGATTTATTTTAAGTGTATTTTTAGTGCTCATTGCCATTTAATGCTGGTGGTGAAAGAAACACATAGAAGGTGGCAGTCTGTTTTGGGGGGGAGGTCACACCAGGAGTTGCTCAGGGATTACTCCTAGTTTTGTGCGCAGGGATGAGTCCTGGTGAGGCTCAGGGTCTCTATGGGGTGCTGAGGATCAAACCCAGGTTGGTCACGTGCAAGGCAAATGCTCTACTTGCTGTACTAGAGCTCTGGCCCCAGAAGGTGAAAGTCTTTATGGACGTTCTCTCTGCCATGCACCAGCTAGTGAACTGAACCCTCTCTTAGCCATCTCTCTTGCCTTGGGGACTCAGCTGAATCAGGGGAGGTGAGGATATGGCCACTAACAATGGCAGCAATGAGCACTCTCAGAGCATGTTTTAGTAGTGTTAATTTCAGTAGTATTATCTCATATTATCCCTGAATTTTCTGAAGTTTTTGATGATCTATTTCATTGATGAGCAAAATGAGGCTCTACTGGATACCCAAGGTCCCTGGACAATTGAAGATTGGGGCAGTATTTGGCCCCAGTGAGACCCAGACTCTCTGAGTCCAGAGACTAGAGAAATTGGGGAAGAGCATAGAGAAGGTAAGGAGAACTGCACATAACCACAGAATCTTCATTTTTTCCCCCCAGAAAAATGAACACCACTTCCTGCCAGAACAGCACACTTGAGAGAACACTTTGCTTGAAATAGTTCTCTCTTATTAAGGCACCAACTCTAGAGATGCGTTAAAACAAAAATATTTTTGTTGGAAAGTAACAACATAACAATATAATATAACAATATAAATCCAAACAATTACATAACAATATAAATCCAAAGGCCTATCTTCTTTATTGGCAGTCACTGGGACATTTGGCTGCTGATAGCAGAGACCATGGCCTGGAGACTTCATATCTTTTGGGCAAGACAATTTGAAGGAGGCACACGGTTTCTAGAACAGTGGCTATAATTTCCTGATATGAATCACTGTCATCATCACTGTCATCACTGTTATCCCGTTGCTTATCGATTTGCTCAAGTGGGCACCAGTAACGTTTCCATTGTGAGACTTGTTACAGTTTTTGGCATATCGAATACTCCATGGGTAGTTTGCCAGGCTCTGACTTGCAGGCAAGATACTCTCAGTAGCTTGCCAGGGGCAGAGGAATCGAATCAAGGTCAGGGTCAGCCATGTGCAAAGCAAATGCCCTACCCACTGTGCTGTCGCTCCAGCCCCTGATATGAATAGAAATAGCAAATTCAAAATCAAGGTGATGATATTTCCTTCATGTTCCTTTAAGTCACAGGACACATGTTCATTTCTAAGCACTAGAAAGGAGAGTGAAAAATGGAAGCAGTGAGTATTAGAAGGCCTAAAGTCCCTGTAAGTCATTCCCGATGAAGAAGAAAAGAAGAATAGAAGGCATTCTGCCTAGGAATACTGAGAGAAATGGATGTTATCTCTAGGTAGTTAAAAAGTGGTTATGGTGAGAGAGAATCCAGGTGTATGGTAGGCAATGAGTAGACACTGTGGGTAAGTCAAAGTTGGTTAAGTCTAAGTGGCAGTTTGGAACAGTTGATCTTCCTAGCAATATAAGGGGCGTTGCCATATGAGGATGTGAAGTACCTATAGATGAGTCTTCCTCATGAAGATTCTGGATGCTGGGGATTCTACAGAGATGAACACTGGGTTGGAGATTATCACGCCTTATCAGTCACATACTTACCCAGGAGAGATGCAGAAATCACAGACTCTCTCAGGCCTGCTGAGCAGAATCTTAACCTTGGAAAAAGAAGAGCATATGCTCTAGTTCTTAGACTCTCGGGTTATTCTGGTGATGATCACTAGGATAGGGAACCACTGAGTTAGAAGACTTGCAAGACTTTTATCCCTACTGTGTGGCTCCTCGATGAAGCTTTCTGTTTTATCTGAAAACATATGTAAAATACAAATTCCTGGGCCTTGCTTAAGAACTACCAAAACGAGGGAGCTGGATTTCAGTAACCTATGTTTTAATAAGCCCTCTCAGGTAATTCTGATGTCGGTTCCACCTGAGATTCACTGACTAACAATATGAATGTTATTCTAATTCTGCCACTATATTAGAGTGATGAGGACTGGAGAGATAGCACAGCGGGTAGGGCATTTGCCTTGCATGTGGCAGACCTGGGTTCGATTCCTCTGTTCCTCTCGGAGAGCCCGGCAAGCTACTGAGAGTATCCCGCCTGCATGGCAGAGCCTGACAAGCTACCCGTGGCTTATTCAATATGCCAAAAACAGTAGCAACAAGTCTCACAATGGAGATGTTACTGGTGCCCGCTCGAGCAAATCTATGAACAATGGGACAACAGTGCTACAGTGAGTTCCATTGAGTTTACCACCTCAATGGTAGTCCATCTCAAAGATGGGGTCTACCAGATCCTTACCTTCTTATATACCTTTGTGTAGATTACTCCCACACTACACAAGGACTGGTTTATATCACAGCCGAAGTCATCTGCCACTTATGAGACTATTCTAAGACTAAATGTCTGTTCTGTTCTCCTTCAGGTGAAGCTAGTTGCCTTGACACAAGGGCATGGAACCATCTTCATATTAAGCCCATGGGACAAGGATGCCATCAATAGCCAGTGAGGGCCCCAGTCCATATCTTTGTGAAGAAGACACCTTGACTATGAATCTTCCAGCCCGAGGCAGACCTTCAGATGCTGCAAACCTGCTTGCCTGAGAGAGACCCCTGAATCAGATTCATGTGGCACTGGGACTCCTGAGTTTCTGGCCCTCAGCTACAGTGTGAGGAATAAATGTCTATTGTTCTAAGCTGCTAAATTTGTGGCAGTTTGTTTTACAACACTAGAGCCTCATTTTCCTGTCTGCTCTGAGAAATTCTCTTGACCATGAGAGTGTTCCGTCAACAGATACTCAGGGAATGTTTTTACCTCTTGCAAAAGTACTAGAATTTGTTCTTGTTTTTGTGTTAAACTGATTTCTCTACGCTTGAACTCTGCCTCTAACACTGACATGGTGTTTGGGCAAATGCACACATCAATCCATTTATGTCACCCTTGGTGCGACTGTGTCCAGATTCGCAGAGGGGCTCCTTCAGCCCTGAGTCTGGACACGTCAGGCTTGGATCTCTGAGTCCAGGTGATGACTTGACTGTGTTGACATTCTGGCTGGGACAGAGATCATTCTAGGGACAAGGTTATACAACTTTTTTTTAGGGACATTTCAAAATAGATGGTGGCATTGGCGGGAGAGAGCAGCAGCTAAGTTTGGGGAGGCTCATTTTTCAGGTGAGAGGCGTTAAAGAAATAAGGTGCACAGGATTTAGTGTTTTATCCACGGCTTCTTCTGTCTGTAGGGTTTATTTCCTTTTGCCATCCTGGAAGTTTTTAAAGAATCAGCGATGCGGACCAGTACAAGTCAAACTTCACACATGTTGGTTATTCCACCCAGATCCTTTTATAGGAAAGGGATCTGGTTGCAGTATTACTGAGGGGTGAGCAACATATGCTGAGTTCCCAAGGCCTAAGGCAAAGGAAGAAACAAATCTCCTCAAGCTGCTCTGCAATCTGAAGGAGGTCCAAGCTCTTAAAATATTCTAGGATTCTCTTAGTGTGTCTGTTGTTTCTTTCCATTGTCTGGAACCTGCCTGTAATTCAGGTACATGCCACCAGGTGGAGAAGTGTCAGGATTACAACATCATGGCAATTTCCCTTGGGTGTGAGTGAATGAGAAGATGGGTTTTATAGACATCATGCTTAAAACTGTTCCTCAAACACACACACACACACACACACACACACACACACACACAAACTAGGAAATACTAATTAATAAAAAGAAACTCAAGGGGTCTAAATTTATGAAAGTGACTCATCCCTCTATGTTTCTAACTCTGGACACCACAAGTCCATAATATAGCATTTATTTTATTCATCTCTGATTCCCCTTGGCTCTTTAAGGTCTTAGGGTGTTAATGGTGTTTGCTTGCTGTTGAATAAATCATGACTGGGAGGAAAGACAAGGCTGGAAGTGATGCTCAGATAAATTTCCTTCCTCCTTTTTTTTTTTTTTCTTTTTGGGTCACACCTGGCAATGCACAGGGGTTACTCTTGGCTCTGCACTCAGGAATCACCCCTGTCCGTGCTCAGGGGACCATATGGGATGCTGGGATTTGAACCCGGGTCGGCCGCGTGCAAGGCAAACGCCCTACCCGCTGTGCTATCTCTCCAGCCCCTTCCTTCCTCCTTTTAATGGGTACTTTAATGCCTGATTTTTTCCTCATGCCAGTCTCGCAGAGAAGCCCAACATTCCAAGCAAACAATATCACACACTATCTGCTATTGTCTACACATATTTTTTTGTGACATAGCCACTAACTCAGAGGAGCTGCATTTTATCACAGTGCATCCATTGTTCTTGGAGTATCTTCTCCATATAATGTGTCAGTATTTGAATCCTTGTCTCAAGCTCTGCTTTCTGTAGTAAGGAGGCTAAATTATACTTGCTGCTTATATTTTTTCTAAGATAGCTATAGAAAAAGAACCTTAAAATATGACAAAATTTTACTTTCTCATGATTGTGGATGCCCAAAGTCTCAAGACATGTGTTGGCAAGACCAAGCTTTCCCCGAAACCCCTCTAGAGGCTGATATTTCTTTGTCTCCTTCAGCTTCTGGTCACTCCAGCTGATCCTTGGCTTGTGCTAGCAACACAAGAATCTTGGCTTTCTATCTCTATGAGGCGTTTTTCCCTCTGTGTGTGTGTGTGTGTGTGTGTGTGTGTGTGTGTATTTGACAAGGCATTCTCCTCTCTCTTATAAGGACACCAATCAGGTTGAGTCAAAGGCCCATCTAGGGACCTCATCTTGATCACATATGCAAATACACAGTTTCCAAATAAGGGCACATTTACAGGTATCAGGGCTCAGTACTTCCACACATGTATTTTGTAGTGACTCAGTTTAACTTATAACACTGCCTTTATGTTCTTACTTCTAGCTCATTTCTCAGCGTTTTGTAATCAGGTTCCTTTCCATCCCTTGCTACCCACACGATTCCCCTGCTAGTCACTAGTGTCAGATATCCTTGGGGCTTCCCTAGGTATATGTCATAGCCACCTTCTTCTTTCTTGGAGTCCTCTATTAACCCAATATCTAGGTCATTGTGCATACCTGTTGCTTTCTCCATCCTCTATATAACTCTGTATTTTTCCATCTTCCCTTATTTTCCTTCTCCTCATCTTCAGTTCAAGGTGCATCTTAATATCAGGGCCTTGGTCATATGTTATTTCAACACACTCTCTCCTTTGGCCTGTTCCCAACCTTCATGCTCCACTGCTCTCTTATAAGTAGATATTAAGTATATCTCTCTGGTCTAACTGTCTCCTTCGCTCAGGGCAAGCACCACTGCTTGGAAATCACTAGAAGAGCCTCAAAGGTAATATACTCCAAGCTCAATAAATATCTCCTTTTTACACATACACTTCACACACAGTCTCTGTTTGAAAAAATAGCTAACTTTCCTTCTTCACATTTCTCTTGTTAGTGATATTACTACTATCCTCCCCATTCTTCAGCTTTTATGCATCCAGGTCCACTTTTGTGAAATTGCTCTGAAACATCCCGAAATATTTAGAAATATCTGTGGCACTTTGCCTTGGGAAGGTTCCTATGGAGAGAGCGAGACCAGATGACTGAGATGGACCTCTTGCCATTATTGTGATGCTGATCTTAGACTAAGTCACTTCAAACTGAGAAATCTGGTCTACACCTAAATCTGTGGACTGAGACTCCCCAGGCAACACTAGTGGACAACTTAGACTGTAAGATAATGTCAGACCTGGGCTCAGACCCAGTGTGGCCCAAGGACAGTCTATCTTAGATTCTGTTGTTTTCACTCTGCTTTTTATTTCAGAACCTCACACAAAGCAAGTCTCCTAAAATCATAGCTGAGTGACAAACTCTGCCTAGATACTTGTGTCAGCCAAAACACCCAATATGATTAGCACCCTAGGGTCTGCCAATAAGCATTGGCATTATTTTCCTACAACACAGACTCCCAGAACCTTCATTCCCTGCTTAGACATAACTCATCTTATTGGGGATGTCCACTATACAGGGCTTCAGTGCATTGTGTGTGCAACCTGCTTCAGTCCCTCATTCTGTTGACTGAGGCAGATGTGCTAAGACCTGGGGGCACCTACTTGGGGGCCCTGTGTGGTATCTTTATGTGATATCTCCTTTCATTTACTTTCTCACTGGAAAGAATCACAGCAGACTCAGGTGGTCATTCCTGGGACAGGCAGAGGGGAACTTCCAGGAGCTTATCCTAGAGGGTGTGTCAGGCATAATCCTGTTGCATGTTTTCTTCTTGTGATAACCCCCCACAGCATCCTGAAAGTTCTTTCTGATAGTGAAATCTTGCAGAGATATTGTTTTGCAGAGATATTGTCTGGGGAGACTTCTAGAGGGCTCTAGAAGGAAGTGGTGATGGAGGCTAGGGAATGTATTGAGTATGTATTGAGCACATAGGTATGTATTGAGCACATAGTGCCTAGTACCTCCAATGGTCATTTATAAATCATGTACTGCTATATTCCTCTGGATGCCACTGGGATCTCTCATGGTCTCTTCCAACGAAGAAAGCCTTGCCTGAGGAAAACTTGATGTTAGTCCCATACATATTCAATGCTTCTTTGTTGATGCCTTGTGCTGGATATTTTCTTTATGTTGCAATTTAAAAACAGCAAAAGAGACTAAGAGTGCAGATTTTATCAGAAACAAAAAGGAAACTACAGAAACATCAGAAACTACAGAAATTAAAAGGATTCTCAGAGAGTATTTTGAGAATCTTTAGGCCACCAAACAAGAAAACCTCAAGGAAATGGATATATTTCTGGATTCCTATAGCCTCCTGAGGCTGAACCAAGAAGAACGAAGAAACCAGGAATACCTGAACAGACCTATCACCATCAAGGAAATTGAAACTGTAATTTAAAAATCTTCCCAAACACAAAAGGCCCAGATGGATTCACTAGTGAATTCTTCCAAATCTTTAAACAGGACTTATTCCCAATACTTTTTAAGCTTTTCCAGGAAGTCGAAGAATCAGAAACACTTCCAAACAGTTTCTACGAAGCAAATATCACCCTGATCATAAAAGCAGACAGAGATACCACAAAGAAAGAGAATCACAGGTCGATATCCTTGATGAATACAGATGCAAAGATCCTCAACAAAATCCTAGCAAAGAGAATCCAACAACTCATCAAAAAGATCATACACCATGACTAAGTAGGATTCATCCTGGGGATGCAAGGATGGTTTAACATTCGCAAGTCAATCAACATATTCCATCATGTCAATAAAAGAAAAGATAAAAGCCATATGATCATATCAAAAGATGCAGAGAAAGCATCTGACAAGATCCAGCACCCATTGATGATGAAAACTCTCAGTAAAATGGGCATCGAAGGAATTGTCATCAATATAGTCAAAGCCATCTACCACAAGCCTACGGCAAGCATCATTTTCAATGGAGAGAAACTAAAAGTCTTTTCCTCTAAGATCAGGCACAAGACAAGGTTGCCCGATCTTGCCACTCCTATTCAGTATAGTACTGGAAGTTCTGGCCATAGCAGTTAGACTAGAAAAAGATATCAAGGGCATACAGATAGAAAAGGAAGAGGTCAAGCTATCACTATTTGCAGATGATATAATACTATACTTAGAAAATCCCAAAGACTCTACAGAAAAGCTCTAGAAATAATAGGTTTGTACAGTAAAGTGGCAGGCTACAAAATCAACATCCAAAAGTCCATGGTGGGGCTGGAATGATAGCACAGCAGGGAGGGCGTTTGCCTTGCATGTGACCAACCTGGGTTCGATTCCCAGCATCCCATATGGTCCCCTGAGCACTGTCAGGAGTAATTCCTGAGTGCATGAGCCAGGAGTAACCCCTGTGCATTGCCGGGTGTGACCCAAAAAGAAACAAAACAAAACAAAAGTCCATGACTCTCCTACATACAAGTAATGAAAGAGAAGAAAGAGATATTTTAAAAAAAACAGTCCCGTTCACAATAGTACCTCAGAAAATCAAGTACCTAGGAATCAGCTTAACTAAAGAGCTGAAGGATCTACACAAGAAAAGTTACAAAACACTACTTCAAGAAATAAAACAGGACACTAGGAAATGGAGACACATCGCCTGCTCATGGATAGGAGAATTAACATTATCAAAAATGGCAATACTGCCCAAAGCACTATACAGATTGAATGCAGTTCCTATCAGGATGCCCATGACATTTTTCAAAGAAATAAACAAAATACTCCTGAAATTCATATGGAACAATAAACCCCCATGAATAGCTAAAGCAATCTTTGGGGAAAAGGAGATGGGTGGCATCACCTTCCCCAATTTCAAACTGTACTACAAGGCAGTAGTAATTAAAACAAAATGGTATTGGGCTAGAAACAGACCTGCAGACCAATGGAACAGAGTTGAATATTCTGTCACAGACTCTCAAATATATGACCACTTAATCTTTGACAAAAGGGCAAGAAATGTGAAATGAAACAAGGAAAGCCTCTTGAACAAAAGGTGCTGGGAGAACTGGATAGCTACCTGCAAAAAAAAAATGAACTCTGACCTCTGTTAGATGCCAGGCAAAAAAAAAGTCAGATCAAAGTGGATTAAAGACCTCAATATCAGACCTGAATTTATAAGGTACATAGAGGAAAATGTAGGCAGAAATCTACATGACATTGAAGCTACAAGCATCTTTAAAGATGAACACCACTGACCAAGCATAAGTGGAAACAAACATAAACAAATGGGACTACATTGGGGCTGGAGTGATAGCCCAGCAGGTAGGGAGTTTGCTTTGCACGTGGCCAACCCAGGTTCGATTCCCAGCATCCGATATGGTTCCCTGATCACCGCCAGGGGTAATTCCTGAATGTAGAGCCAGAAGTGACCCCTGTGCATTGCCGGGTGAGGCCTAAAAAGAAAAAAACCCAAAAAATGGGACTACATTAAACTAAGAAGCTTCTGCATTCCCCCAAAAAACAGTGACCAAAACACAGAAAGGGCCCACAGAATGCAAAAGAATATTGATCCAATACCTATCTGATAAGGGATTGATATCCAGGATATACAAGATACTAGTAGAATTGTACAAGAAAAAAAAATCCCCAACTCCATCAAAAATGGGGGAAAAAATGAACAGAAGCATCCTCAAAAAAGAAATACAAATGGCCAAAAAGTACATGAAAAAATGCTCTACATAACTAATCATCAGGGAGATGCAAATCAAAACAACAATGAGATATCATCTTATACCACAGAAATTGGCATACATCAAAAAGAACAACAACAACAACCAGTGCTGGCATGGATGTCAGGAGAGAGAGAGAGACGCTCTTTCACTGTTGTTGGGAATGCTAACTGGTCCAACCTTTTTGGAAAACAATATGGACATCCCTTCAAAAACTAGAAATTGAGCTTCCATATGACCCTGCAATACCACTTCTAGGAATATATATCCTAAGGGTGCATAAAAGCACGATAGAAATGACATAGGCACCTATATGTTCATTGTAGCACTGTTCACAATAGCCAAAATCTGGAAACAACCTGAGTGTCCAAAAACAGATGACTGGTTAAAGAAACTTTGGTACATCTACACAATGAAATAATATGCAGCTGTTAGAGAGATGAAGTCATGAAATTTGTTTATAAGTGGGTAAATATGGAGATTATCAATGCTAAGTGAAATGAGTCAGAAAGAGAGGGACGGGCATAGAAGGACTGTACTCATTTATGGTATTTAAAATACCATAACATGAGACTGAAACCCATGAACAGTAGACAAAAGGGCCAGGAAGAGTACTTCATAGTTGAAAACCTGCTTCATAGGCTGTGGGAGAAGGCAGCTGGAATAGAGAAGGGATCACTAAGTCAATGATGATTACAGAGATCGATCGGGATAGGAGATGTGTGCTGAAAGTAGATAAAGGACCAAACATGATGACCTCTCAGTGTCTGTGTTGCAAACCATAGTGCCCAAAAGTAGAGAGAGTATAGGAGAAATTGTCTGTCATAGAGGCAGGGGGAGGGTGGGAAAAGGGGGTATACTCGGGAGATTGGTGGTGATGAATGTGCATTGGTGGAGGGATGGGTGTTTGATCATTTTATGATTGTAACTCAAACATGAAATCTTATAACTGTATCTCATGGTGATTCAATTTTAAAAAAAGCAGTGCAGGTTGTATTCTATATTCTTCCTTCCTTCCTTCCTTCCTTCCTTCCTTCCTTCCTTCCTTCCTTCCTTCCTTCCTTCCTTCCTTCCTTCCTTCCTTCCTTCCTTCCTTCCTTCCTTCCTTCCTTCCTCTTTCTCTCTCTTTCTTTCTTTCTTTCTTTCTTTCTTTCTTTCTTTCTTTCTTTCTTTCTTTCTTTCTTTCTTTCTTTCTTTCTTTCTTTCTTTCTTTCTTTCTTTCTTTCTTTCTTTCTTTCTTTCTTTCTTTCTTTCTTTCTTTCTTTCTTTCTTTCTTTCTTTCTTTGCTACTGGGCATACCCAGATATGCTCAGGAATTACTCTTGGCTCTGTACTCAGGAATCACTCCTGGTGGTGCCTGGGGGGGACCATATGGGATGCCAGGGATAGATCCTGGGTTGGCCGTGTGCAAGGCGTATGCCTAACCCACTAATTGATCACCCTGGCCCATAGTCAATATTGTATTTTATTTTATTTATTCGTGTGGGTGTATGTGTGTGTGTAAATGTGTGTGTCTGTGTGTGTGCATGCATGCTTGTGTGCAGTGAGAGTTGCTATACATACAGAGGTTGCTGGCAGCTCCAGGAGCTGCTCTGTGGTCTATAAAGTCTCTGGAATCTGGGATAATGGTTCATTACACCCCCTCCGCCCAGGACTCCAAGCAAGAGGGAGGAAGGCTTTGGGCCTCACAGTGGGTGGAGTTCTTGTCTCCCCAATGCTCAGGTTGCCATTGTAACATGACGCTAACTCGACTTCACTGATTTTGTTCTCCAATACATAGTGCCACTCACGGCGTCATTGGGCTCTGGGTGCAGACGCAGGTGACAGCTACGATGGGAGGAACGAGATGATTATTAGAGAGATGGAGTCAGAACACCCTTTGCACATACATATGGTCACCACAGAACCAGGCCACACTCATATCCACCCTCAAGCTGCCTGGCGATGCTGAGCAGAGAGGCCAGACTCGTCAGTCCTGCCATTCATGAGTGCTTTGAACTTAGAGAGGTGAAAGGAGGTCCCCGGGTCACCAGGTATGAGCAGGTGCTGTTGGACTAGCAGGGAAGTCCAACTCGCTCCTCGGAGGGAGCATCCCAGCCTGCCCTGGCATCCTTAGCAGCCCACAGCTGAGTCCCTGTGTCAGCACCTCCCATCCCGGCTGACTGGTCCTGCTCACCTGGGCGGGCAGAGAGACTGCACGGCTGTCGAGTGACACATGGAGAGTGTTGCCTCCTGCCTGACAGGCAGAAGATAAACAGCTCCCCGTTAAATCTCACTTAATGCTGATATTTATAAATTTATTCAGCTTGTGTTTACTGAATCGAGAGAATGTCTAATAACATAACGTGCTTCATCTCACATGTTCCTCCTAATGAGAATGCAAGTATTGCTTAATTTTTTTTTTTAACATTTCATTTGCTTTCCACTTTTCTCTTTCCAGCCCCACCCCCATTTTTGTTGTTGTTGTTGTTGTTGGCTTTGCTGTTAATATGTTGCCAAACTCTGGAAAGTTTTAGGTGCCTTGAGTGTTGGGAAGGAGAAGATCCAAGGAGGCCTGAGGCAGCTGAGTTCTATCTCCTTTTCCATGTGCATCTCTCCCAGGACAGCAGGCACAGGAATTCCATTTGTGAGGTTACAGCTACCTGTGTGTGTGTGTGTGTGTGTGTGTGTGTTTGTGTGGTGAGCACATATATACGTTAAGTGGTTTAAGTGGTTAAGTGTGTATGTGAGTAGATTTGCAAATGAGTCTACATAAGAGATGGAAAGAAATGTGTGTGCGAGGTGTGTGTGTGTGTGTGTGTGTGTGTGTGTATGTGTGTGTGTGTGAGAGAGAGAGAGAAAGAGAGAGAGAGAGAGAGGGAGAGTGAGAGAGAGAGGGAGGGAGAGAGAGATTCCCTTTGTACTTAGTTCTTAAAGGGACTTTCCCTGGCTGTTTGTTTATCCACTGTGCTGGCAGTGACAGGAGGCAGTCTTCACCCAGCTGAGGGGAACTACCTGAAGTAGAGCAGGGAAGAAAGAGATAATGACTATAGCAAAGCTCAGGAGGGCACCCGACAATGCATTTTGTCAGAGGGGTGAGGGCAGGGAGAGGTGAGATCTGAAATGGGGTTTGGGGTGGGAAGGGAGTCAGGGAAGGGTGGAAGCTATGGAGGAGTCTGGATTTGGGGTGGGGTGTGTGGGGAGCAGGACTGGGGAGGAGAAAGTCTAAGCTCTGCTGGTGGGCTCAGACTCTGAGGGTGGTACGATGAAGGATCCTGACTCAGGGGAAGGGATTTAACTCTGGCCAAACATGGATTTTCTTGGTCCGCAGGGCCTGTGTCTCCAGACAGAGGGTCCCTCTGGGCAGGGTCATGACCAAATCTCATTGGCCAGCAGAGCAGAGTTAATTGGGGAAATAGCTCTGGGAAATAGCTCTCTGCCTTAGAGGGGCAGAGGGCGCTGTCTCCCTGGGGCCTAGCACCTCAGGAAAGCCATGCCATTTCCTTCCCTAGTGCTCTGGGCCCACCAAGGGTCCCCAGGGAACTGGAGCAGGCTGGGTCAAGGTTGAGGACTTTCAAAGCTGGTTTCT
This sequence comes from Sorex araneus, assembly GCF_027595985.1. NCBI lineage: Eukaryota > Metazoa > Chordata > Mammalia > Eulipotyphla > Soricidae > Sorex > Sorex araneus. Next base: position 313,729,949 of record NC_073313.1, on the reverse strand, counting down.
CAGGGATTGGTTGCAGACCCCTCCCTGAGGCCAGGTCTCTCATCAACAGTCTAGGGCCCTTGCAGAATCTCCATTGTAGGCAAGTGGTCATGAGGTGATGGATAAATTTCAGGCTCTACTGGCTCAATCCACCAACATAGACTACTATTGTTCTTCCTCTGGTTCTTCCTTCCTTCCTTCCTTCCTTCCTTCCTTCCTTCCTTCCTTCCTTCCTTCTTCCTTCCTTCTTCCTTCCTTCCTTCCTTCCTTCCTTCCTTCCTTCCCTCCTCCTTTCTTTTCTTCCTTCCTTCCTTCCTTCCTTCTTCCTTCCTTCCTTCCTTCCTTCCTTCCTTCCTTCCTTCCTTCCTTCCTTCCTTCTTCTTTCTTTCTTTCTTTCTTTCTTTCTTTCTTTCTTTCTTTTCTTTCTTTCTTTCTTTCTTTCTTTCTCTCTCTCTCTCTCTCTCTCTCTCTTTCTTTCTTTCTTCTTTCTTTCTCTTTCTTTCTTTCTTTCTTTCTTTCTTTCTTTCTTTCTTTCTTTCTTTCTTTCTTTCTTTCTCTCTTTCTTTTCCTTCCTTCCTTCCTTCCTTCCTTCCTTCCTTCCTTCCTTCCTTCCTTCCTTCCTTCCTTCCTTCCTTCCTTCCTTCCTTCCTTTCTTTCTTTCTTTCTTTCTTTCTTTCTTTCTTTCTTTCTTTCTTTCTTTCTTTCTTTCTTTCTTTCTTTCTTTCTTTCATGCCTGCCCTGGCACCCAGCACCCAGATTTGGGGCTTTGGTGGGAAGGCAATAGCCCTGTTTCCCAGGCAGAACATTCTGCTCCATCCTGGAGGGTCAGGAAGCAAGCAGAGTGAGGCTGTCAAACCCTGGGTAGCAGATACCCATTTTAGGAACAGTCCCAGCTTCCACCACCTCCCCCCTCACCTCAGGCCTTCCCACACGCAGCCTGTGTCCTCATATTTGCTCCGACCTCTGAGTCCTACCAGGATTACCAGCCCCTGGAGGCTGCTCCCTCCTGCAGCATCAGCAGCAGCAGCAGCAGCAGCAGGCACTTCCTCTGGCACCTGCCTCATGCCTCCCTCTGGGCCCAGCTCTGTTTGGGTTTCCTTCCAAAGCGGGGAAGGGGCACTGGGTCTCATCCCTCTCTTTTGTGCTGCCTCTCCCTCCCACTTCCGCTCCCTGAGCTGCTCCCAGTGACCTTCACCCCTCCCTTGGATGTCTCTCAAAGACTTGCTCCTGTGGTTAATAACTTCGGCTGGCAGCCCCACACAAAAGCCAGGGCCAGAGACCATTGTCCCAGGGACAATGACGGAGCAGCCCAATAATGAGGCAGCCACAGTGTTGTCTGACATCCTACGTTGCCCTGGCAAAGGGGGAGGGGCAGTGGGCCTTACCATGCCCTGGCCACCTGGAGCTGAATTATTCCTCTCACTCATGGGGGTTCTTTCTGAGGAGGCACCAGGCACCTGTATCCTCCAATACCACATTTCCCCATGATTGCAGTCTGGGTGGCTGTTCCCCAGAGCATACCCGCCCCCCCACAATCCACCAACATACACAACTATTGCTCTTACTCTGGTTCTTCCTTCCTTCCTTCCTTCCTTCCTTCCTTCCTTCCTTCCTTCCTTCCTTCCTTCCTTCCTTCCTTCCTTCCTTCCTTCCTTCCTGACTTCCTGACTTCCTCCCTTCCTTCCATTTTTTCTTTTGCTCCCAAGTCCTGAGTTGGAATACCACATAGTTCAGCAATTGATTGGTTCTGGCAAATCCACCAGGAAGGGGAGATTTTATCTTACTGTCTGCCCAGTGGCACGGCCTTCTGGATGAGTGAAGGCTCTGGAGCAAGCAGATATGGGTCTGTGGTCTCCTTTCTCTCTCACCTGCTGTGTGTGATTTTTGTCAGTCTGCTTAACTTCTCAGAGCCTGTGCTTGCTCATCTATAAAGGCAGGGATGGGAACCCAATGAAAGGCTCTTGACAGTCACCTCAGAAGGGATAGTGGTCACGCCCACCCTTGCTTCTCTTGTTGCTGTCATGGACTTCCCTAGTTGTGGGAGTGTCCTGTTTCAGGTACTATTTAAATTTTAAACATTGCAGGCACACAACTACAGCTACACTGTAGATTATTTGGAATGTGAGATGTCACTGGCTGGTCATCTCTCCCGGCTTCTGCCCTCTGCTCAGGGCTGGGCTTCCGGGATCCTGTGGAGATCACAGAACTGATTGCTAACACATGAAAGAGGCTGTCCAGTGGTTCTTACATCTGATACCCACTAAGATTTTATGCAGAGGCTTAAAAATACATGGAGAGAGAGAGAGAGAAAGAGAGAGAGAGAGAAGAGAGAGGGAGAGAAAGAGAAAGAGAGAGAAGGAATATAAACATACTGATGACGATAGAAAACAGATCTGTGGGCTGGAGAGATAGTACAAGAATTAAGGTGCTTGCATGGCATGCAGTTGATCCTGTTTCAATTCTGAGCAAGACATGGTCGCCTGGGCCCCGCAAGGACTGACCTCTGAGTGCAAAACTAGGAGTAAGCCCTGAACACTTTTGGGTATGGCGCCTAAACAAAAATAATAATCAAAACAGATTTGTATCCTTGGAAAACAGCATTACACTTCACATAAATACGTGAGCAGAGGCCTACTCTGGTGACAGAAATAAACTTGTGTGACGTTCTTGATATCTTTGAATACAAGATGTTTCTTATTACCGCTTTACTGTGTATAAGCCATTTTGGTTTAGAGAGTCTTCCTTTTTCTTTCATTTTGGGGAGAGCTCACCTGGAAGTGCTCAGGACTTACTCCTGGTTCCGTGATCCTGATGGTGCTCAGGGAACTAGTGGTGGTCTTCAGGGGATCATTCTTGGTGATGGGGATTGAACCAAGACAAGTACATGCTTTACTATCCATCTGGCCCTAGAGACAGTTTTCTTTTGAAATCAATTCTATTGAGGTATGTGGCTATACTAAGATACGATCATTGAAAGGATATATAACTCATGAATCTTTTTAAAAAATTTTTCCTTTTTGGGTCACAACCGGCGATGCACAGGGGTTACTCCTGGCTCTAAACTCAGGAATTACTCCTGGCAGTGCTCAGGGGACCATATGGGATGCTGGGAATCGAACCCGGGTCGGACACGTGCAAGGCAAATGCCCTACCCGCTGTGCTATTTCTCCAGCCCCTAACTCATGAATCTTGACATATACATGCATCTCAATAACCTCTGCTCTAATCACATTACAAAATATTCAGTTGTTCCAGAAAAGTTCCCTGTGGACAAGAGATCTTAAGACACTTTGCCTCCTTCTTGGGCAAGAGGGATTGAGTATTGTGGAGGCTCACGTTCCCAACACCTCTGCTTTGGAGTCACAGAGGTTGTTCCCAACCTTTTATCTCCTGCTCCCTGCATGGGGATTATGTTGAAAGCAGATTCAGTCCCAAGAGTGGACCTGGGACTCTGCGTGTCCAATAAATTTAGACCACATTTAGCATTCTGCTCCAACTCTCTCATTTTGCAGAGGAGAAACTGAGGCTCAGAGTATGGATGTGGGTGATTTCTTCAGTTCTGAAGTTGTTGACTAAAAAACAGAATAAGTCTCTGCCCTTTCATCTTTCCTTTTCAGATCTTTATCCAAACCCTAAATTCCACTCATGAGGCATCATCACAACTTGTTCCTGCTCTCCCTGGGCTGCCTGTCTTCCAGTTTACTCTCAGCCGCTCTGTATCCACTTCGCTGTTTCCTGGGAATAGGTGTTCTCCCCTGGCGTTTTTGGAATGTTCTTCCCATTTCCTATGAAGACTTCCAGTCCTGGTTCTTTTTAGCCTTCCCTAGGCATATGAATCCCAAGCAATGGCAAAAGCTGACTAAGCAAGAGTGATGGGTCAGGGGCAGATCAGACCTCCAAGGAAGAAGACAAACCAGAAGCTCGATCTAGTTAATCACAAAGGCAATGGAAGATGCCTTAGAGGTGGTCCAGTCCACCCTTCTATTGCAAGTAATATTCAGAAGAATCCATAAGCTTAGTGAGGAGGCTTATCTGGAGATGGCCTGGCACAGGAAGGCAAATTTGAGACTTAGAAACAAAAATAGAAGAAGCTGTGAGAAGACAAGCCTGGACACCCTGAGGGAGGGGATTGTGCTGAGAGAAGAACTGGACTCTAGTATGCAGAGGACTGGAGGGTGTTCTCTAGAGTGGGCTGCCTCAGGCTGATGAGACAGATGCCACTTCTGAGCAGCTGGAGGTAATGCCTGGCTGGGTTCTCTTCTATCTGGATGCCTTCTAAGCTCTATATTGGGTTTGACCTCTGGGTGCATAACCAGAATGTATGCTGGGGTGTCTGGGGACTCAGCTCACAAGGCTGGTATCTGGAGATGCTTCATCTAAAGAAGAGATGTTTGGATGGAGCGTGCCTGGTGCCACAGTTATGTCAGAAAAACTTTCACAGACCTGAACTCAGTTCTGTGGCACTTAGGGAGAGGTAGCTTTCTCCTCCTTTTTGGAAAAAAACTAGGTCCTGAAATCAACGGAGTCACCCATGCAGGGGGAGATTTTCAGTTTTTGTGTGCTGGAGGCTGAATTTGGGGAAGGTCAGAGATGTCATACTGCTAAGCTTCTCCGCACACTCTCTGAGGTACACCCTGAAGACGATCCTCCTGGTGGCCTTGTATCCAATTTTATGTCTGACATGCAGCTACCACAGCATTGTCCCTTTGGCTACATGGATCACTGGTACTTCTTTCTTTTCAGAGGAAAAGATCCCCATTTATATCAGAGTGACTCCATACCCAGATTATAATGGCCACGAACAAGAGCTTAGATAACAGTAGAGATTAAGTAAAGAGGAAAGCAAGAGTGAAGGGTTCTCAAGGTATCTTAGAAAATAGACCAGGAATATAAGTAAACATCTACTGTTAAAGATATAGAAATGAGAGCCAAAGTAACAGTGAAGTGTAACTAGGAAGGTTACAAGACTTCAGATTACTAAAAATGGAGTGTTTTCTTAAGATACAAGAAGTTGGGGAAACTTCTGATCAGAAGACCTAAAGTATGGAGTGCTGGGATGTCTGGCCAGATACCTTTCTTTCTCTCTATGTGCAGATTTCATGGTGCTCCTTCCCATTTATGCACATGATCCAACATGTATTGATTAGATACCATAGCACAGCAGCACCCCTGTTGATGGAATTGCCACATTCAAGAAACCCTTGACCACCTCTGAATTAAAGGGCTAGATCCAGCACTCTTAAATGATTTAGATTTTCTTCTAGGATCTGTTCCCTAATCTAGAAATATCCCCCTGCAATGAGGAACACATTAGCCTAGATAAAAAAAAAATATTAGATGTTATCATTGTTCGCAATACCCGCACCAGAGTAAATTCACCAATGGTTCTTTAGACATTGATTACAAAAACTTACTCATTATCACTTAATTTCCTAAGAGAGCAATTTAGATGCACATGGGAATTCATACAATTTTGGCTTACAGTCAAGTAAACTGCACATCACAGGTACTTACCAGATACTTATGAGTAAATGAATGAATGAATGATGAATAAATGAAATTAAAACTCCCTCAGTTTTCTCTCATCATCATTAAGAATCTGTCTTTTTTTGCTGAAACCTTATTATAACTTTGAAAACCTCTGTTGGGTCCAGAGAGATAGTACAGCAGGTAAGGTTCTTTATTGTTCATAGCTGACCTGAGTTCAATCTCTGGGACCACGAATGATCCCCTAAGCCCATCCGGGAGTGATCCCTGAGTGATGCTTGGTGTGATCTTAAAGGAAAAAAGGAAGGAAGGAAGGAAGGAAGGAAGGAAGGAAGGAAGGAAGGAAGGAAGGAAGGAAGGAAGGAAGAGAAAGGAAGGAAGGAAGGGAGGGAGGGAGGGAGGGTGGGAGGAAGGAAGGAAGGAAGGAAGGAAGGAAGGAAGGAAGGAAGGAAGGAAGGAAGGAAGGAAGGAAGGAAGGGAGGGAGGGAGAGAGAAAGGAAGGAAGGAAGAAAGGAAGAAAAGAAAGAGAAAGAAAGAAAGAAAGAAAGAAAGAAAGGAAGAAAGAAAGGAAGAAAAAGAAAGAAAGAAAGAAGGAAAGAAAGAAAGAAAGAAAGAAAGAAAGAAAGAAAGAAAGAAAGAAAGAAAGAAAGAGAAAGAAAAAGAATGAAAGAGAGAAAGAGAAAGATAAAGAAAGGAAGAGAGAAAGAGAGAAAGAAAGGAAGAAAGAGAGAGAGAAAGAGAAAGAAGGAAAGAAAAAGAGAAAGAAAGAAAGAGAGAGAGAAAGAAAGAAAGAAAGAAAGAAAGAAAGAGAGAAAGAAAGAGAGAGAGAGAAAGAAAGAAAGACGAAAACAAAGAAAACCTTTGTTAGGCACAAGCAGTTCTTTATAAACTGATACATGTTGATGATGAGTTCTTCTCATGGAAACATTTTCCACCCATTTTCCATCCCTGTAAATTCAACACCCCTCATCTTTTCCTGGGGAGCACCTCTCTTTCAGAGTAGGATTTTGTAAGAAGCATGCACCAGACCCCTAGCAGGACACAGCTGCAGCTATTCCAATTTCCTGTTGCCCCCCCCCATATCCAGGTGCATGGGGATGAACTTGGGACGGGGGACAACCCTGGGCATAACGTGTTCATCATTACCTTTGGAAACTGGCTTTCTGAGCAACCATGGTCTATTTCGCTTTGGCTTGCACTCACTCAGCTCTTTTCCAGTACATTTTCTTCCCTAATTGTGTTTGCATTGACCCATTGTAGGATCGAGGTGCAGCTCTGAGAAGCTCTGCAGGGTGGAACGCTGGGCTGTGCTGTGCTGCTAGTGAGGGAGCCGCCCGCACTGGCACCTCTCAGACCCGCCTGGTTTGGCATCTAGGTAAGCGACACTGTAAAGAGAGCCAGAAGCATGGACACACTGTCCTCTGAGGTTATCAGGGTTTCTGGATGCCTGAATTTGCTGGAAGTCTCTCTTCCTTTCCTGCTATCCGTTGCCTCCAACCTGAACTTTAAGGACATCAACAGACCAGTGTGGAAGGAGAGGTCTGAGGGTCAGCGGAGAGGGAAGAACATTCGGGGTTTCTTCAACTTTTTTTCACTTGTGACCCATTGTTGCCTCCAAAATACAACAGAGCTCAGTACGGCTCAAAATACTTGGGATTTATTACACAGTTAATTTTGAATTGATTTTGGTCTTTGTGTACTCAGAAATTTTTGGCTGTTGCCACTTTTTTTTTTTGTGATCCCTTACATTTATTTAACTTTAGACGGGATTGTGGCTCACAGTTGAGAAGAAAAACTATGTTTAACCCTGTTGCACCTGTGGATTGGAGAAAATAGGGGCATCTAGTTTAATGTCCTCATTTTAGAAAAGAACTGAGACTCTGAGAAGGGAGGTGACATGTAAAGTGAACAGCTTTGAAAAACCTGGAACTGCTCTCCAGGTCTCCAGGGATCATATGTGGTGTCAGGGATTGGAGTCTGTGTAGGCTGCATGCAAGGCAAGCACCTTACGTGCTGTTCTGTCTCTCTGGGCAACGCCCCCCTACACCCCCCACCAACTCCCTCCCCCGCCCCCACCCCCCGCCTATAACTTTAAGAGCTATTTATCCTGTCATTTAATCCTAAAAGCAACTTTGGGATGGAGCTATGGTTTACATTTTATAGGTGATACCTGAAGTCACATGATAGGGTAATATAATAGATAGAGCCCAAATGCAGGCATGTTTGAGTCCTTGTGTTTCTCTTGTAGCCCATCCTGCAAGGTCCTCCTGTGCTTGCCAGTTATAAGAGGCTTCCGAGGCTTCCTAGTGACAGTTATTAATGTGGAGAGAAACTAGGGCTCTGAAACTTGAGACCTGACCTAACGTGGACTTTTTCATGGCCAGACGAGTATACATCCTGCTTCTTCCAGGATATTTAAGAGTTTATACACTTAGAGGGATTTCTTCTTACACACTAAAAATATCAGTCTTGTCAAAGTAACTTGGATGTAAGACCAGCCCCATCTATTAATCTCTGAGTGGCCTAAGGAAAACTTCTTAACTTCTCCAAACATCAAACAGAAATTAACAGCCAGAAAGTTGACTGCAGAGTGCTTCTGGAATCATCACCTGTACAGGAGATGTAGGCAAGATGCAGGATCAGAAAGACGAAGAAGCTGAAAAGAGATGTATTTCATGCAGAATTCTAAAGTTATGCTAGCCTGCAGTGTAGATCCAACTCAGGGTGAGGATGCAGGATTTCCGCCCTTCTTTTGTCAGGGGAGGTCTTCAAAGCAACACTGAGACCTGTAATTCCCTTGGTCAACCTGGCAGCAGGTCAATGCAAAGGTTTGAGGAGGCAACACTACTTGGACCCTCTGTGTTACTGGGGATTCTGTACTATTCTTATAGTGCTAGGAGCCTCCAAGATTTTAAAGACCCATGTCAATCCTGGCAAGCTACCGAGAGTAACTCGCCCTCACAGCAGAGCCTGGCAAGCTACCTGTGGTGTATTCGATATACCAAAAACAGCAACAACGAGTCTCACAATGGAGACATTACCGGTGCCCGCTCAAGAAAATCGATGAGCAACGGGATGACAGTGAGAGTGACAGTGACATGTCAATCACTTATGGACTGTTGGGAATTTTCGACCATAGATAAATTGACTCTCTTCAATGGAGAACAGTTGAAGAGAGGTCTAATTTCTGGAGACTGGTTCCCTCAGTCATGCAGAGGGGAAGGGTGATAAAGACTAGCTAATTGGATGAAGCAGTGCAATATATTAAAGGGAGGAGACTTGCCCCTAGAGTATAGGGAGGAGAACAGAGAAGGAAAGATATTGAAGATGGGAGTATGAAGAGGTAGAGAGGAAGCAATAAGGGACAGGGATCAAGGGAATTTGGGTGTATTGGTGTTATCAAGCAGTGGTATAGCTAAATATCCAAACCACTGAGTCAACAACACTGAAAACATGAGACCCAAACTCCAACAACCAAACTTTAAATTGTACCCTTATGTGACTGGTGAGAGCAGGGAGAGTGCCTGTCTTGCATGCGCCCAACCCAAGTTCAAGCCCTGGCATCGCATCTGGTTCCCCGAGCACCACCAGGAGTAATACCTAAGTGCAGAGCTAGGAGTAACCCCTCAACACTACTGGGTGTAACTCCAAAACAAAACAAAGGGTGTTCCTATCTAGGTGGCAGGTTGGAAAGACGGTGGGATGAGGGAAAATGGGAGGGAACCTGAGGGTGGAGGGAAGTTGACACTGGTGGTAAAACAGGTGGTAGAATACTGATGTCAAAAACTCAGCTATTAATAACTTTGTAAATAATGGTGCTTCAATAAAAATTTAAAAACTGGTAGAAGGAGGTCTATAATAACCAACCACACACAGTTATTCTTAGATCTCAAGGCAATGAGACATTAGTAAGTGTCAAGTGGATTGGGGAACTGAATGGAGTCACCATGAATAGGCTTCTGAAATTCCTTGGGCAACTGTGATGTAAAATGCGTGTGGGGGGAGGGGAGAGGTTGTATTGAGATTGACACAGTAATAATTAAAGCCATCTTATATGAGGTAAAATACATTTGATTTTTTTAAAAATCCTAGAGACCCTCATGAACTGCAATTTTCTATGTCCTAGAGATTGGGACAGTGGGTAGAGCATTTGGTTTGATTCCTCTTTCCCTCTCATAGAGTCCGGCAAGCTACTGAGAGTATCCCGCCCACACAGCAGAGCCTGGCAAGCTACCCATGGCATATTCAATATGCCAAAACCAGTAACACAGGTCTCACAATGGAGATGTTACTGGTACCCGCTCAGCAAGTTGATGAACAAGGGAATGATAGTGACAATGACAGAGATTAGGATCCTGTGGTGAAGAGTGGCCAAGCCACAAGAGCAATCTGACCCAGCCCTAAAGTGGCAGAGCTGGAACTCCCATCCAGGAGTCTGTCACAGGCTTCACTGTGCTTTTCTGCTAGAGATTCACTCTTTTCAGAGAAAAACTAGATTTTGGACATCCAGTAGTAATAGTCAACTGCATTATGAAAGGGAAGATGTCTTGGCAGTCCACAAAGGGGCTATACAGGTGTTGGTCCCTTTCTCAAGGGATGTGAGAGGGGAAGTGGGGGCAGAGGAGCCACCGCAAACTGGAAGAAGTTTAGAAGTGGGGATTAGTTTTGAAGAAGGTTGTGGCTCTACTTCCCTGGGGACCACTACAAATAGACTACAGCAGTCAGCAGTGGCAATAATCAGTGGTTCGCTGCTCATCAGAAACCAGGGTGGGCTGATAATATATCAGCCAGGGTCAGCCCAGCTGTCCTACTTTCAGAAGGCCCGCTTTGCCAGAACACAAATGTGGGGGTGGCTGGAATGCCAGCATTCCTCTCAGGTCCCTTTAACAAGTGAATCTCCCTGATGCATTGCAATTTAAAACCTGGGTCATTTTATGTAACACCCTACTGTCCCACTCACTATAGGAAGGTGTAGATGCTTCTTGCCTGAGAAAGAGACAGCACATTTTCCAGCAATAGAGATGAGGTCCACCTCCTTTGACATCCCAGTTGTCTTGAAATCTGTGACACAACAATTCACTTGAGTCACGAGAGCTCAGATTTCTTTCTCAGTCCCAAACCTGGTTTGGAGGTATGTGCAGAGGGCCGGGGATTAAATTTAGGGCAACATACATGGGAAGCAAGTGCTCTACTACTTAGCAATACTACCATGCCAAATCTTTAACTTGGAGATGCCTAGTCTTCCCTCACCACATTTCCCCCCTCGGACTTTTGGATATAAATCTACTCTTTGGTTCACAGATTATAAATAGTTACTCATTAGAATGGATTATTGATAGACTTTTCCTAGGTCTCACCCAGGAACGAGGCATAGAAGAAAGGAGCACTGTCAGTAGCCCTGTCATCCTGTTGTTCATTTGCTTGAGCGGGCACCAGTAGCATCTCCATTGTGAGACTTGTTGTTACTGGTTTTGGCATATTGAATACGCCATGGGTAGCTTGCCAGGGTCTGCCATGCGGGCAGGATACTCTCGGCAGCTTCCCGGGCTCTCCGAGAGGGATTGAGGAATCGAACCCAGGTGGGCCGCAGGCAAGGCAAATGCCCTTCCTGCTGTGCTATCGCTCCAGCCCAGAAGAAAGGAGGTACCAGGAAATAAAAGGAAGCCATGGCAGAAAAGACTGAGTGTGGGCAGTAATCAATATTTGACTTTAAAAGTGTTGTTCTTGTCTTGTTGTTGACAGCCTGTTTGCATAATCTGGACAGCAGACCTGTGACAGAAGAATGAAATATTTGTGAGATAAGGTGTTAATAACAAGATTACATTTTCCTGAAGGTGAAGATCATATGTTGTGGGGAGGGAGTGATGATGATAGATTAAAAGATATTTATTTTTATTTCCATGTGAGCATCAACCCATGGCATATCAATTGATTGATCAAGTTGCTCCTTCACTAGGGAGTTGCGGGCTGAATGAGGGCTAGAGACTGAGCACAGCGGCCACTCAACACCTTTATTGCAAACCACAACAGCTAATTAGAGAGAGAGAACAGAAGGGAATGCCCTGCCACAGTGGCAGGGTGGGGTGGGGCGGAGATGGGAGTGGGGAGGGTGGGAGGGACGCCGGGTTTACGGGTGGTGGAGAATGGGCACTGGTGAAGGGATGGGTTCCCGAACTTTGTATGAGGGAAGTATAAGCACAAAAGTGTATAAATCTGTAACTGTACCCTCACGGTGATTCTCTAATTAAAAATAAATAAATTATAAAAAAAATAAAGTATATGTATAGTTAGGAAAAAAAAAGTTGCTCCTTCACTTACACATATTAATTAAATATCCATGATATCCTAGTTCCTGGGATAGAGTGATGAGGATAAGCGGTCTTTCTTTTCAAAAGCTTTCCGTTCAACACAGAGAGACACCAATGGAAAATCGTGAGAATGCATGTAAATCTGCATCAGTGATAAAATGCAGTGGAATGTGGACTACAGAGAAGGATTGACTTTGTCCACTCTGCCACTGGACCTCCCTAAGGAAACAAAGAAGTCTATGCTAAGATCTCAAGGATAAGGGAACCAAGTGGTCTGCAAAGTGGAAAAGCAAAGGGCAAAGTGAGCATCAGGCGGAGGCCTGGGACATAAGAGATGGATGGGAATAGGACTTCCCAAAGTCAGTGTAAGACAGGCTTTGGGAGGCTGTAGAAGTAGTTCAGATGAGGCAACTGAGACTCAGGGGGTGAGGTAATAGAAACAATACCATAGAACTCATATAATTCAAAAGAACTGGGCCTAAGATTTAGTCTTCATGGCTTGAAAGGAGCTAGTATTAAATTGGTTATTTTGTTCAATGAGAGTGCTTGGGAAAGACAATCCTTTTATTAGTAACATCAATGATATTGTTTTTAGCTTATCAAGCATTTAGAATACACATATTCTAAAGAAACAACATGAGTCTGAGCTTATATACAAATTTTCTTCTCCAATACTATCAATTCATAAGCCATTATACTCACAAGTAAATATGAATTTCTTGTTCACATTATATTTCTTATGTTGTAAAACATGTAACATCTGCATAATTTTGTATCTTTTAAGACAGTATTGATGTAAGTTCTTATTGAGATGATTCATCTTATTAACGAATGATATAAACTTAAACAGTACCAATAAATACAGCAGAGGCCTAGAATTTATTTTTCTTAAGATTTTCACAATACCATTTTGTTCACAAATTATGCATATTAATAATGTATATTTTACACATGCAGCAAATAAACCATATGTTAGTGGATTGATTATATTATCAGTAAGACTTTCAGTCAAGAGCAGGCTAAGTAGTCAAATTTGGGGAGGAAATCAGAAGTTCTTCAAGGGTTCTTGACTGCTCAGGGGTAGGCATCTCTAACTCTTAATGTTGTTCAAAGTCCAAACAGTTACATTTTTGTTTTGGTTCCAAATGTTTCTGGAGTTTTACTGGTTATTGAGTTTATCAACAATGTCTCTCCAAGTTGAAGAGCACATCTTCAGTGTAGTACCCAGAGCATCCTAGCATGACTATCTACAAATGCTTGCTGGTGATATTTGCAGGCCATACCCACTATTTTGACTAGGCATGTTTGAGAACAAAAAAAATTTCTACCTTAAAATTGTGAAACTCAAACCCTACAGGTAACTGAAGAATTCCTTCTGTGATCCAACACCCAACTGGATACGTATACACATTTATATGTCAAATTTTCTTCAAGTGGGAACTCCTGTGAAGTCAGTTTCAACTCATATTAGGGGGCAGGATTTTGAGCAGCATTTTTTGCTGTCTTTTCATGTGAAAATGGTAGAGAAACTTGGATACTTATTTTATTTTTAACCTGGTAGTTATCTTAGAGGGCTAATGTTATGTAAGTCCAGCGACTTTGGCTTTCTGAACAAAGCTGTAAGGTTTCTTGGCAGATGACACAGGATGATGAAATTTGGTTGGCTGACCTTCAACATGGCTGCCAGTCCCACCACATGCAGTCTCTGGAATGAACTTAATTCTCCATGGCGGGATGTGGCTTATGCTTAAAAAAAAAAAAACACCTCCTTTTGAGCTCAAGAACCTTGCATTTGATTTCCTGAGCTGCCTATTCAGACCTGCACTACTTCTGACTCCTTGCCTCAGACCTTCAAACTCAGCCTCTGACCCCTAGTTGATTTTTATGTGGATCCTTTGGCTCAAATGCATCTCATAACTTTCATTCTCCACTTTCCTTTTGTCCCCATTTCTCCAGTCATTTCATCTCTCCCCTTGGACTTGAAGTCACGGATCATTTACAATGTAATGATCTACTACTTTATTCTTCCCTGGGGGAGTGCTGAAGTAGACCTGGCCAGGGTGCTGAAAGCGATGGGGGTCTAGATCAGTTCTTCTTGAAGTTTTTTCCACTGAAAACCCCTTTCCACTTGATACATTTTTACTCAACCCTGAATATATAGGTATATAAAATATGCATAAAAGCCAAACATTTGATTATAATAAATCAGAGATAAATTTATTTTAAAACAAATTAAATTTTTTTCCTGACCTTCAAATTTGGTTACATGACCCTATGTGGACTCACAACCAGTAATTTAAGAAGCTTAGGTCTAGATGAAGGAGCTAGAGATTTGGAAGCAAGCCAACCTAGGTTTGATTTTGGTTCCAACAATTAACCAATCTGACCTTGGCAGATTATTTAAAATCTTTGCACCTCTGTTTCTTTATATTTAAAATAGGAAAAAAAATTATCTCACAGGGATAAAGTAAGGCTATAGAGCGAAGTTCATCAATCATCTCTCAAAAACTAAGTGGCACATTTGGTAACTGATTTTTTATTAAGAACAGGCTGCGCTGGGGTGATATTACAAGGATTAGGGTGTTTGCTACATTGTATGTGGCTGACCTCTGCTTGAATCCCTGGCACTGTGTATGGTTCCCTGAGTATTACCAAAGTGAAAACCTAGCACAGAGTCAGAAGGAAACCCTGAACTCAGTCGGGTGTGGCTCAATTTTTTAAAATTATGTACAGTAGCTAGGATACCAGAACAACATTGTATACTCCTGGTTGCTAGTGAAGAATCAGGAATGAGTTTATCCCCAAATGAAAGACATGGGGCGGGTATTGGGCAGATTTTGCCTGTGAAGAAGAGTGGATGATAATTGATAAATGATGCTGGAAGGCAAACCCCAGCCCCTGTTTACTGATGACAGTGCTTCTGGGCCAGTGTTGATGCTTGTTTTAAGGACCCAAGTGTGGGGAGACTGGAACATGCCATGATTAAGCCACCATTAAGCAAACCCTCTGGTTTTCTCCTTTGGTGTCTTCTTCTACTCCAGAATTTACCCTCCCCTCAAACTAATTAGTCTGTGCTCTTCCCCCCACCAGATTGTTTTATAAGTCACACAGTTTTTCCATCAGCTGTTCTTATGCCAGCTGAATCAAGTTGAAATCTCTGTCACTTTGACTAATGAGAGTCTGGTGGTTTGTGGTTTCCTAATTTTTGTTTCTAAGGCTGTGCTTCCACTTGACTCATCGGTAACATTGGTATTACAGGTCCCAAGTTTCATCCTATAAAACTCTGATGGTTTTATTGACCAATTAACATAGGTTAATGATGATTGTTTTTTATGAAAGTTGGCGGGTCACCCTCTGTACATCGGGTTGAGCAATGTCATCTCAGTCTTAATCATAGATCATAAAATTGTAGAGCTGGAAGAGCCTCGGAAGTCATGTTGTCCAACCCTCACACTTAGTACAGGAAGGACTCAGGTCTGCAGAATTTAAGCTTTGGATTTAAAAGGTCAGCAAGATAAACAAAGATGTGAAAACAATAAAAAGGACAGGAATTTTTCCCTAGAAGACTCATAGAGAGTTGATTATGTTTTTTATTTCCAGGAGGCTCCCAAGCACTGCTCAGGAGACCCAGGCACCCTTCCACTGATTCTCAGCCATTCAGGCCCACTGTTCACCCATGGTGATGTGGGGCAAGGATGTGACCCATGTTGGACCCTGCAGTGTGGGAGATCTCCCAGGTCACCCTGACAGTGCTGAAGGGTCTTCATGATTGCTCCTGATAGTACTCATCAGATCATGTGGAGCCAAGGATCAAATTGGGATTAGCCATATGCAGAGCATAAGTCTTACCCCAGTACTATCTTTCCAGCCTTGATTTTTTCCCTTAGGACTTAGACCTTTCATATATCAAGTGCAAAGATGATGTTATAAATTATTTTTAAGGTCAGTATGTGAAGAAGTGAATTGGAGGTCTGTGGGTTGGGTACTTGGTGATTCTCAGGGACTACAGCCAGTTTGTTGCTTGGGAGTTGCTGCTGGCAGTGCTCAGGGAACCATACATGGTGCCAGGAATCAAACTCAGGCTTTCTCCAAGCAAAGCATGTGTTTCAACCCATTGATTTTCTTTGGTTACTAATGTGTTTATTTGGTTATGGTTCCAGGGATCTAACCCAGGACCTTACACACACAGGCAGGTATTCTACCCCTGAGATATATCTCTTGCCCCAATTAAAGTTTTAAAGAAGCCATACTTAGCTCTGTTCAGGATCCTAGGCCACTCCTAGTAATTCTTGGCCTGTTTGTTTTGTTATTTGACAAAATATTTGACAGTATTTGATAATTTGGTCCTCAGCCCATTGGATGATGATGACAATTGCCAAATGCTTGGGGCTCGTCAGGACTGCACTGGCCATGCCTTAACAGTCCTTGCGGTCCCAAGGATCAAACTCAGAGCCATGGACAAGCAAAATCTATATGTGCTATACTATTTGAGTCACATCTGTGGTTCCAGATGGATAATTAATTAATTATTTTTGCAGTGTTGGGGATTGTACCAGGGCATGCTGAGCTCCATTCCTGGTTCTGAGATGAATATGTAAAATTGAGAAGGTCGCTAAGATTTGATTAACTATGAAATTCTAGGACATTGTTTTATATGAAATGCAAGAATGTTACATGTGTGTTAATTTACTTACTTGTTTTTATTCTTCCTCCTGTTAGCAAGTCATAGAGACAAGGGTGCCTTTCTCAATTCTTTGCTTCCCATGTGTGCTCATTTGAAATTAAGTAAAACAATTGTTTAATGAATGAACAAATAATGATAATTTGGAAGTATATGACAAAGAGTCATCGAGTTCTTGGGAAAGTTTCAAGGAGAATATAGATTGGCATTTGGTTGGCAATGTGTGAAGAAAGAGCACAAATATGTGAGATGAGAGAAATTTATTTTTAATAGAAATAATAATAATAATGGCAGTATTTTACTGAGGAAAGAGAGAAAAAAGCTCTTACCAAATTCCACATCTTTTTTTTTTTGGTGTAGGGGACACCTGTTGGTACTCAGGGGTTACCCCTGGCAGGATCAGGGAACCCTGAAGGGTGCCAGAAATTGAAACCAGGTAGACCACATGCAAGGCAAGTGCCCTGCCCATTGTAGCATCTCTCCAGCCCCCAACTAAATCCTCTTCTTAGCAGAGTAAAAATGAAATCTGGAACATGGGGACATCCTGGGGGGAAATTGGGGCTCAGAGATGCAATCATGCCAGCACTCAAAATAATCAAGGAAGGATGGGAATATTTGAAGGGTACAGAATGGAGGGTTTAGAGTTGAGGACAGGGCTGAACCGCCAGATGACCCAAGGCCAGCTCTGCCCAGGAACCCAAGCACCTGGCTTTATTGCAGCCCATTCCTGTGCCTGTCTCACCTCTGCATTCTGTGGCAGATTCCATCTCTGCTAGGGATAGAAGAGAGCTGGGGAGATTGAGGTCCCTCACTTCTCAGAAAAAAGAAAAGAAATGTGGATATACATTGGTCTCCACTTCAGTGGATTCCATGTCTACTGCTAGAAGGTTCCATGTGTGTCTGCCATCTGGCAGTTGAGTTCTTTCTGACCTGGAAGCTCCACTCACTTCTAGGCCAGAAGACCCTGGCTGCTGGCACTCCCTCCCCTACTCGGCATTCTCCTGTTCCGAAAGGGAGTAGCAGTGCTGATGGATTTCTTTATCTTACTGGATCCTGCTCAAGGTTGTTGATCTGAGCAATCTTAATCATCCAAATGGGTTTGCAGCTGTTCCTTCTCACCAGAGACACATATTCAGTGCTAGATATAAAGTGTTCGTTTCCACACAGGGTGCAGAAGAGACAGAGGCTGTATCCCTAGGGCAACAATAGAAAATTAAATCTGCTCCCCAGGACCCCTTGTTGGCAAGGGGAAGGGAGGAGACACATCCTGGAGGAGCATGGGGGAAGCCTCCCTGTCTCTGTCGCTGTTGAGTGATGGAGTTATTGTTTCTCAACAACTCTTCTGCAATCTTCTCTCTTTTCACTGCTAGCTCCCCTTCTTTCTTGATTTCTCCTTCTCACTTTCCTCCATCCCTCTCTGCCCCCTTTCTCTTTTCAACCTTCCTCTTTACACTCCCCCTTTTTAACAACTACAAAGTCCCAGGCCTTTCATCAGGAAGATGCTGTGGAGGGAGACGAACAGAAGTTGATTGATTTTGACATCTTTGTGGGAAGAATCTAAAGATTGGGATTGCAGAGAGAAAACCAGGCTGTGCACGGTGAATTTCCTTGAAAGGAGAAACTAAAATGCAATTGTGATCAGAAAAGCTGAAGTGGGGTCAGATGTTGAAGCTGATCCTAGGAGGCCTGGGTTCTTCGGTGGCAAGCAGAATTGAAGGTGATTTTTCCTGGATTTTGTTTTCTTTTTGGGTCACACCCAGCGATGCTCAGGGGTTACTCCTGGCTCTGCACTCATCAATTACCCCTGGCGGTGCTCAGGGGACCATATGGGATGCTGGGAATCGAACCCGGGTTGGCTGTGTGCAAGGTAAATGCTCTACCCACTGTGCTATTGCTCCAGCCCCTGAAATTTTTCAAATCCAGAATTGTTCTTTCAGTTTTTAGAGGCCACAGTGCCTTATCTCCTTCCTCTGTTGGTTTCTTCATGCTTGGCAGCAGCTCTGTCGGTGCTCTTCCTCTTCCCCTCAGTTCAGGCCTGCCTGTAGCCTTCTGCTGATGGTGCTTAGTGTCTTGGTGCTCGGTGTCACAGGAGCCGAGACCCTGGCCTCCAGCAGTTTAAAATGCAGTAAGACTGCAGCGATGTGAAGTTCTGCATTCAGCAAACAGAAAAGACAGTATACCACTTGAAAAAGAACTTTCAAATGTTAGCCATCAACAGAAAAAAGTTTGGTTTCTTAAAAGGAGATAAAAATATCTCATGCATATAGTTTTCAAAAAGTGATCGTGCCATTTGTGTGGGGTGTAGGGGTGATGGTGGTGGGACTTTAGGAAGCAGAGTTTCATCATGCAGTCAATCTGGGGAGCTTTATGGAAGACAGTGGACCTTGGGGGCCTGGAATAGTGACGTAGGCTGAAAAGCGGGCAAGAGAGAATGACTGGAAGTGGAGTTCACTATTGCACACTGATGGAGAACGGAGACCAGGTAGCAGAAACTCTTGAGTTCAGGAAGCCTGAATGAGGCCTGGCACATGTGATCTAAGTGCGTGTGAGGAAGCCCAAAGGCTGTGTGAGAGAGTAGGTGAAGAGAGGGCAAGAGAGATGGACGGTGCCTAAGAAGAAATTTTGGAGAGAGCAAGGGGCATTGAAGTGTTGGATGTTGCAATATGGGAAACCAGGGCAAGACTAACAAATTCAAGGGTCCATCAGCGCTTTGGGTGGGGATAATCCCAAATAACTGGCTCTGGAGGGAGCGTACCTCTTACCCTGGGCAGATAACTTCATCTCCCCAACTTTGGTTTTCTCTCAGTGATTGTAGCTTCTAACTTTTGCTTCTAGCTATCTGGCCCCCTGGGAACATTTGCCATGAGGCTAGATCAAATGGTGGGTACATTTCGCCATGAGGCTAGATCAGAGCTGAGCGAGTGATTTGAAGACTGGAGAGAGGCTGTGATCATAGCTGGGGAAGGCGAGTACAGGACCTGAGCTAAGGAACTGGCACTGGGCTCACCGAGAAAGAGGCGAGAAGCCCTCAAGGTTGGAAACTGATTTACTTAGGAGTCAAGCTAGAATAAGGAGAAAGAGCAATGGCAGTTGTTTATTAGCTACTTCATAGTGCTCAGTGCTCCATGTGAATTATCTATCTTCTAAGGTGGTGTTATTACTCCTTTTTGTTTTGTTTTATTCTGGGGCAAACCTGGCAGGGTTCATCCATGGCTCTGTGCTCCAGTATCATTCAGAGGTCATAGGGGGTACCAGGGATTGAACCCAGGGATTGTCAGCCAAGTGCAATGAAAGTCTCTTACCTATTGTACAATTACTCTGGCCACCTGCATTATTATTATTATTATTATTATCCAAAGCTTTAAAATTTGTTTCCCTTTCTTTTCCTCTTTGTCACTGTGATGGTGTTATACAAAGGGTCACACTAGTGGATCTTGTGGGAGGCTGTGATGTGGGGCTGACCACAGCAATAGGGGGGTCCTATGCAGGTGCTGCTAGGAATCTCATGGCTTCATCTTAGACCAAACTAGGGCCTCGTGTATGCACTACATGAACTCCAGTCTATTGAGCTATGATTTTAGCAGATAGTTTTTTCCCCCAATGTTGGTTTTATTTTATTTTTCAAAACCTTGTTCATTTACTAAGTGCCACCTTTATTCCATTTTTATTATTAACCCTATGAAGAAGGTTCCAGTGTTATCTCTATATTACAGAAAGGGAAATTGAGGCCCCAGTCCAGGTTTAGTAAAATGGCAAATGCAAATGGGACTTAAATGCTAGTAAAATGGCAAATGGGGCTTAAGCCAAAGCAGTGTGGGGAAGAATCTCTGCTTTTAACTATGATTCTGGGCTACTTTCTCAGCAAAAGGTTTTTTTATTAAGCCATGTCTTGTGTCTTCACACAGCAAAGGGCTTATCCTTCATTGTTCCTTTAACTTTTCAAAAAGTAATCACTATTCTCATAAGGTGTGAGAAAGGAAAGTTGGTTGTACTTATAGGTAATTAGCAGTAGACCAATGCCTATTATTTGTTCTTTGTTTAAAATTTGTATTTAGGCATCATGATTTACAGCGTTGTTAATAGATTTTGGGGCATACAATGTTCCAAACAGTGACAGTATCCCTTCAGTAATGTCCCATGATTCCTTTCCTTCCCTTTACTTCATACTTTACTTCATCATCTTAGAGTCAATTGGATTTCATTGTTTGTATGTTTATTTTTGGACCACATCCACAGGTTTTTTTGGATTCACTCTATACTGTGTTCTCAGGGATCACTTTTGACAGGACTTGGGCGAACATTGGTGGTACTAGGGATTGACTTGGGGTCAGCCAACTGCAAGGCCAGTGCCTTACCTGCTTATTATCTGTCTTTCCTGCCTTCTCAGTTAAATTTTTAAGTGATTCTGTGTCTTGGCTCTTCAGGAGGCCAGATTGGGAGATGTCCACAGCCCTCACAGCTGACTTGGGATTGACATGCAGGGCCATGAGGCCGGAGACTGAGCACCTAATTGGGGGCCTTCTCATGTGTAAAGTGCTTTCACAGCTCTTGCTTTAGTTGATTCTCATGCCAGCCCTGGGAGTTAAGCATGGATTTTTTTGAAATTCCCATTTTCTAGTTGAGGAGCCTGTGGTCTGAAGAGGTGAAAGGCAGGAGAACAGGACGTGGTTCTGCTGGCTTCAGCTCCTAGTCGGGATTGAATCTGGATTCCCTGAAGACTCTTATTTTGCTGGAAGAGAAAGGAGTAGAATGGCACTTGCGATCCTTTGAGCTAAGATGAGAGAGGTTCAAAGACCATGACTTTATACTGGAGACCCAGGAACTGAGGGGAAGAGCACGGCCCAGCGCAGTGCCCAGAACTAGATTATGCCAGTAGCAGCAGGTAGCTCAGAAATGAAGGAGCCACTCCCCATAAAGTTTTGTGGCATCCCTGCTCGAGGATCTGGAGGCAAGAAGGCAGGGCAGGCACCTAAGACTGGGATCTTCCTCCATCTTGCAGGTGCTAAATCAGCAGAGCCTGCAGGAAAGCAGTGGTGAGGGCTGAGGGGCATGACAGGGAGCCCAGCCTGTGTATGAGTGAGGGAACAGGAAACTAATTGCCTTGAAGACAGAGAGCTTTGTGATTTCCTAGCTGTTGATTTTGTCTTAGTGGCCCTTTCCATAAGATGGAATAACAATCGCTTCTCGACAGTCATAAAGAGTGAGCATGTGAATAGACATTCACGATTGTCAATGAGTTTCACTCTGTTTATAAGCCCATGATGTGTTAGTGCTGGGCTAAGTCTTGTCAACGATGTTAGGTCTCATTTATATACACAAGCCCACAATTGACAACACAGGGCCCCACAGGTTCTATTTTCTTTCCCCCTACTCTGTACCTGTAAGAAGCACAGGTTCTCTGGAATGCTGGGCTCCAACCCTGCAGCTAGGGAGAAGGAGAAAGGGGGCCTGAAAGGGAGGGAAAGAAGAAATTCAACCTTGTTCTGAATCCACAGTTCTGGAGCCAAGCCAGAGTCAGAGGTCTAAAGGGTGGGATAGGCAGTGGGAGAGAGGGGTGTCTGTGTGTGTTGGGGCGGGGGGGGGCCCGAGGGGAGGGACTGCAGGGATCAAAAGTAAAGGGGACACTTCTCTGGTTCTCCTTATCAGACTCCCTTGTTTCTGCAGTCCAGGGAACTTGACAGTGATGATCTCACTAGAGCTCAAAGCTTCCCTGGGGGAAGAAAAGGCAAAACAGAAAGCAGTGGAGTGTGCCTGCGATGACAGCTGAAGGATCAGTGTGCCTGGCTGGGGATCACAGGCCCAGACAGGCGAGGTGCAGGAGGCCAGTTGAGGAGGGGGTTCAGGACTCTGAAGGTCTGTGGAGCCTCCTGCCCAACACCCTGATCTGGACCCCCAGACCAAGTTCACTGATCACAGACATTCAGGGCAGCTCTCCTAAGCGGTAGCCTGGTCTGTCTGCAGGTTAGTTTTCCCTATGGCTTCTTTGGTTCCTTGGGACCACACCCAGCTGTGCTCAGGGTTTACTCCTGACTCTGTGCTCTGGGATTACTCCCAGGAGTTGGGGGGTGGGGGTGGGAGCACTTAGGATACCTTATGTGGTGGTGCTAGGATTAACCTGGAGGTGACTCCTTGCAAAGCAAGTGCCTTAACCCCTTGTGCTGTCTCTGGGGCTTGTTTGGCCACAAGGACCATTGTTCCTATTTTCTAGATTAGGAAACTGAGACCACACAGTTGGGTTAGAGCTAACCCTGATCTACATATCCCTGCACCATCTCTCTGCTGGCTAACTTGGTGGATGACCCTTTTACTTCCAGCTGGACAGACAGGGACAGACAGGAGGGAGGTGATGTTTGGGGTAGGGGGGGTGGGAGTGATGAGCAGGACGGCAGAAGTCTGGGCACAGAAGGTGGCTTGGAGGACTGCTCCCTTCCTTCCCCTTTGGATGCATTTCTTCTCCAGCCTCCAGTTTCCTGCCTTGTTCTGAATCTATTTCCCTCCCTCATGTCCCTCTCTCCGCTCCTCTCTTCCTCTCCTCCACTTTCTCCTTCCCCTCCTCCTGGGCTCCCCGGGGCTCTCTTTGTCCCAACCTCCTTCCCTGCATCATCTCCATCTCCTTCCCAGCGCCCCTTCCGGCCCTCCCAGCCCGGCTGCTCCATCTGCGCCCCCAGCCCCCGCCCCGGCCTCGCCCCCCCTTCCACCCCCCAACCCCCCCTCACTCCCGCCCCTCCCGCTTGCGCTGGCTCTCGGTGATTTATTACTGGCCCTGCTGCTTCTGACAAACTATTTGTAGGAAAATGAGATTCGGTCCTCGTTGGATGGCTCCTCTGGGAGGCAGGCGTGGGGGTCGGGTGTCGGAGCCCCCGTGCGGCACCCCCGCCAGAGCCCACGGCGCTTACGGAGCTCTTTAAGATAAATGAGCAAAATTAAGAGACTCACTGGGGGAAGAAAACCTTAGATGGCAGCGAGCGAGAACGGCTGGTCCCTGGTTTCCTCCCTGAAACTCATCCACGTGCGCCCCACTGGGGCCTCCCCCATCTGCCGCAGACGCCAGGGAACCCCCCTCCCCCGCAGGACTTGCAGCCTCAAGCTCCTCTCTGCAAGCTTCTGGACCGGGTGGGAGCAACAGATTGGGAGTGCAGGGCTCGAGGAGGGGCTTAGTAGGGGGAACAGGGTGCTGAGAAGAGAAGAAAAGGGGTGGGAGGGCGGGGGAGGGATAGGAGGTGTTCCCGAGCAGCTTGATCCCCTGAGACCTCACGTCTGTCCCCTCTCAGATCCCAGACAGCCGCCGACAGGGGCGAGAAGCGGTGGATTCTGTAGAGGAGGCAAGAGCCCAGATCCCAACTCTAGCCCGGTTTGTCACCTCCACCTGGTGGTGTCCTACGGCTGAGCCCCCTGAGGACAGCTGGGTGCATCTCCTGACTTTCCTATGCTACCTCTGGGCTGGCTCATCACTTGCCCTAAGTACCTTGGGAAGCGATGGCATGCATCCAAGAATATCTTGCAAGCATAAGACTTCATTTTCAGCTCTAATGGGATGCGCATTGGAACCACTTTTTCAAAGACTACATATATTTTTATTTTAATGGCAAGGTACTTATGTTTTTTTTTTGCCACACATCAAGAAAATAAAAAGAAGCCAGCCCCAAATAGTAAAATCCACCTGTTAGTCGATAGTTTGTTATATATCCTAACTTTCAAAATACATATACTAGAAAAACAAGATCCTATAATTCATATTTGTACTTATTTTATGCACTCAGGTGTTAAACTGTGCATATTTTTATGACATTAACTATTCCTCTAAGACACAATTTCAAGTGCATATGTAGTTTATTGTATGCATGTGTGTTCTGTGTTTTTAGCAAAGCACATTTTGTTGGTTCTGATAAAAGTTTTCACTATTATAGAGATGTGCTAACATTATTGTTATACAAATCGTTCGTTTTTTTATTCCTAAGGGGAGTGATTTATGGTTTCATTAGAATAAGATTTAACATATTTTACAAGTTAATAACTCCACTGGGTCTGGTCTGAGGGCTCAGTCTATATCAGACCTTGTAGAACTTTGGAGGCTTTCAAAGACCTCCAGGATCCGCAAACCAGGCTGACTTTAGAATGTTCCAGAGGTGAGAGCGACAAGGAGTACTTCAGCTGCTATAAAAACAAAAAATAAGGTCCTTGAATAAAAGGATTATTCAGCTTGAATGTAAGACATTTGCAAATCAAATGTGAGTCATTTATAATAATAGGTCAAGTTAACTCTGATTGGTGTTAAGTAAGTGATAATTCTAATTTTAATTTAATTAAAATTTAAAGCTTGGAAATAGTGGGATGATCCTGAGTCTTGTATGAAAAATAGCATCTAAGTGTGGCCAACTTTTTTTTTTTTTTTTGCTTTTTGGGTTACACCCAGCAATGCACAGGGGTTACTCCTGGCTCTGCACTCAGGAATTATTCCTGGAGGTGATCAGGGGATCATTCATATGGGATGCTGAGAATCGAACCCGGGTTGGCCACGTGCAAGGCAAATGCCCTACTCACTGTGCTATTGCTCCAGCCCCAAGTGGTCAAAATTTTTGAGGTCAAAGAATGTTGGAGAAACAAAATTAAAATTTAAGTGATTCCCGCCAATACGAGCAACCCAAGTGAAGATTGCTTGGAAAACAAAACTCCAGGAGATCTGTCTTTCTGCCAGGTAACCTTGGGTCTCAGAAAAGCTCGGAAGATGATGCAAAGTCACTTGATCATTTTCTGTTTGAGCTTGTGCTGCCACCTGCACTTTTATTGTAAGCAAATTAAAATGTCTGTGCTTTGTACTGAGACTCCCCTGATGCAGCCCTTCCAATCAATCTATTTCTTAGGGCCTCTGAGGACACCTAACATGCCTTGATAGAAACTTCAGCATCCTCCACGGCCCTCAGAAGCAGTCATGGATGGAAGAAGAGGCTCATGAACTGTTTTCCATATTATGGAAATATCAGGATTAACTATAATAAAGCATCTCAGGCTAATAGAAAGATAAATACTTGTGCTTTGGGCCGATTTGTTCCAATGGAATTTGAAAATATTCATAATCTCAAACAGATTGCTCTGATTGACATTTTTCTGTTTTTGTTTGTTTGTAAATAAAAGGGAGAGCCCCTTGTTTCATAAACACAGTCTGTTTTTTTCCCCCTGATTTTATGAGAGTTCTTGGTTGGGCTGCAAAGGTAGTAAAGTCTGAGGAACAGACTTTGCAAGTGTCTTAGTTTTCTTTACTGCCCAGCTGTCATGGAAGCAAAGACTGTCCAAGCAAGAGAACTACTAGAATCCTGAAGTTGATGTGATGAAAATTTTCTAGAAAAATCTACTTAAATCTCATTCTGTGTCAGATCATAGAGGAAGTAGCATCCACTGAGAGTAGATGAGGTGGAAGATGACGGGGGAAGAAAGATTATTCATTGCTGATTCCATCTATGCCTCTCCTGCCTTCATTTTATTAGTAAGAAAGTTGATGTTGGGGTAGTAGGGGGGGCAAGAAAGGAAATTAAAACACCATGATCCCTTTAATATGATCCCAGATTTACTCTGCATAATCCAGTCATATTTCTGATAAGTAATTCACGGCTCTTCTGTCCCCAGTAACAGAACGGTGATCTTTATGGGGCCAGCATGAGGAAGCTGGCGGGCATGGCCCCCATCACATTAAACTGTCTCAGTGAAGAGGCAATTTGTTTGATATTAAGAGTTATAAAAATATCAGCACAGAATGGTTATGCTGGGGATATTGCACAAGCCAATCTGAATTTTAATGTAGTGTGAGCAATAAGCACCGCATCCCCTCTGCCCATGCTACGGTCCCTTTCTGCAAATATTTGAAGAGAAAAAAAATAGAGGTTTTGAGTGTCTTGCTCAGGCTCATTCCTCATGAGATGCGTGGGTGCTGGCCGGGATTCCTGTCACCCTGTGTGTGCCCCTCACTCATGCAGGCAATCCCGATGCTGCCAAGATTTAACTCTCTGCCCAGTGCATCTCATCCGCCCTAGAATGCCTCTCTTAGCCTTTCCCCACACCACCTCCCAACGCTTTATCTCATGCTGTGGCCTCGATGTATAGACTCTGACCTTAGCTTCCCATCTCTTTCTATCAGTTTTCTCATTATTTCCATTCACTATCATTCTTCTTCCTTCACCTTCTGGTCACCTCTTCTCAGCCTCATCGCCCATAAATATCCATTCAGTCTTACAGATAGATCTTTCTGAGACATGCTAATCAATTAATTTCACTTTCATAGAGTGCCTACTTCATGTCAGGCATGGGGCTTGGAACCCACGGAGACACAGCCTGAAGAAGATCCAGCACTTGTAGCTGTTGGAAGGTGGTGTTGGGAGTGGAAATGTGAATTAGTGTAGGGGGCAAGTGGATATGAGATAAGTACTCTGGTCATCTTCACTCACATTGAGTGAAGTAAGAGTCCCAAGAGAAGCCAAAGAAAAACAGTGGAAGTTAAAGGAGGGAAGATGTGTTTGACTAAGGGGCATCAAGAATGTATCATACATAGTAGGGGTGGCTTGAGGGCTATAACCCCAAAGGGGTGTGATGACAGGAAACTATAGTAAAACTGGGTAGAGAAGAGCATATTTCAGACAAAGCAAAGAAAGGTCTCGGGGGGAGGGGTTCACTGGAAATAATAAGAAATAGTCATTTAATTTGACTAAAGCGGCT
The DNA here is from genome assembly GCF_027595985.1 of Sorex araneus. Classification (NCBI taxonomy): domain Eukaryota; kingdom Metazoa; phylum Chordata; class Mammalia; order Eulipotyphla; family Soricidae; genus Sorex; species Sorex araneus. The sequence goes on along the minus strand of NC_073313.1, from coordinate 313,702,790 downwards.
CAGACAAGTACAGTAATAGGTTAAGTTTCAAACAGTCTGACTCAGGTGGTCTGGTCTCTGGTTTCATCACTTCATAATTTTAATTCTCCTAGTGTGTCTGGGAGTCCTTGCGGGGAATCCCTTTCGAGGGGTCTCTTTCAAGGGGTCCCTTTCAAGGGGTCTGTGAGGTCAAGTCCATCCAAAGTTATTTTTGCCTTTTCTTTTCTCAATTCTTCATCAGTGTGCAGGGGGAGGTGTTTCTAGGTCTTTTTGGAAGATATGCTTACCGGAAATGAGCTTATGTTTTCCAAATGACCAATGGATGATGCTTACATGGATGAAACATCTTTCTACGGTGTAAGCAAGAGCAACGCATTTTAGACTATAAACTTTTCCTTCCCTGCACCTTGGTTGTTTCTGTTGAGATCACCAGGGCTTGCATACCCTTAGGTGTAATTCTCCAAGAGGTTCTGCTGGTAGTTGCACATCTGTTCATGGAGCTTGTGCATCATTTTTAGTTGGAGTGCTCACAGGGGGTGATAACTTGTGGTGCTCAAGTGCATCTGGCCTCAGTATGCCCAAGGCCACACACTCTTGTGGCGTTGTGGCTCCCAGAAGATAGAGCCATTGGAGCTTGGTTTCATGCATGTGAACAGCACCAGGTATCAAACTCATTGTTTGAAACTTACAAATCAGGGAAGATATAAGTACTCTGGTCATGTTCACTCACATTATGTGAAGTAAGAGTCCCAAGAGAAGCCAAAGAAAGATAGTGGAAGTTTAAGGAGGGAAGATGTGTTTGACTAAGGGGACATCAAGCACGTAGAAGGGGTGGGGCTGGCACAGCGGGTAGGGCATTTGCCTTGCACTCGGCCGACCCGAGGTTCTATTCCCAGCATCTTGAGCACCGCCAGGAGTGATTCCTGAGTGCAGAGCCAGGAATAACCCCTGTGCATCGCCAGGTGTGACCCAAAAAGAAAAAGGAGAATGTAGAAGGGGTGGCTTCTATGTATAATAGACAATGCACAAGTTTATTTATTAAACCATTATCTGGGCCTGATTAATGCATTTTTTTTTTGGTTTTTGGGTCACACCCGGCGATGCACAGGGGTTACTCCTGGCTCTTCACTCAGGAATTACCCCTGGCGGTGCTCAGGGGACCACATGGGATGCTGGGATTAGAACCCGGGTCGGCCGCATGCAAGGCAAACGCCCCACCTGCTGTGCTATTGCTCCAGGCCCCGTGATTAATGCATTTTAAAGTAAAAGGAACATACACCACAACAAGTTATTGATATGGTTTCAGATTACACATTGCAACTGACTTTAAGAAACTACCATTTGTTGGATATTGAAATGTTGTCAAAGAAAATGTCCCCAGTTATCCAAAAAGGTGATTCATGTACTCTTTCTTTTCCTAACTTTATATATCCATGTCAGCCAAAATTTGTTCAATATACCTCAACCAAAACACTTTGAGTATAAGAAAAGAGAATCCAGCTGTCTACTAATAAGTCAGACATTAAAGAGATGTGCAAGCATGCATAATAGTGGCACTTGACTCACTATTTTTTTTGAAAATTTCTATAAAATATTTTACATTCAAGTTTATTATTGTTTGTTTTAAGTATATTAACAAATGCATATGTTAAGTATGTGGCATTTAAGATTTATAATGCAATAAGCATAGATAGCTGGAATCTGGAGTGATAGTATCAGTGGGCAGGTCACTTGCCTTGCACATGGCCAACCTGGACTAGATCTCTGGCACCCATAAGATTTCCTCAGTTGCATATAAAGTGATCCTTGAGTGTGTGTAGAGCCAGTAGTAAGTCCTGAGAACAGCTTTGTATGGCCCAAGAGCAAATAAACAAAATCAAAAGATTGATTTTTACAACTTATATCAACAAATTCATTGGCTGCTTAATCATTTCCTTAGAGTATAAAAATCCCCAAATCCAAATTTGGGGAACTGTGAACACAAGACCTTTATAAAAAGAAAGTTACACATGTGATTTAGTTTGACTCAGAAATAATGGGTTCACTTCTTGCCCTCTCCGTTTCTCCCTCTATCCTTATTCCTGTCTTTTTCTCTCCCCCTTTTGCCCTAATATTCCCCTCCCAACACATTCACATCAGCCTTGTCCTTGAACCCCTCTCTGCCATCTGGAAGCTTCCTTCCTCTCCCTTCTACCTGCCTTCCCTTTCACAGCACTGTACTCCCTCACTTTCCACAGATTCCAGATCTAAACTACTTACATTCTTCAAGTCAGCCTCCTTTCTTCATCCACTCTTATCTTCTTAACCTCAAACTCCCTCTCTAATCTCTCATAATTCTTTCTCAGACAGGTTCCCCGTTCTTCTAGCATTTACGAGGCCATCCACACTCCCCTTCTAAGAAGTCTTAATCTGTGTTGCAGGGAGATGTGTCCACACATGTGCTGAGAATCGAGCTCATCGTGTTTGGATCACACCAGTTTTTTTTTTTTTTGTCCTCCCTGCCCTGGGTCTAGACTCATACAAAGGAAGAGGGAAGTTGTGGGTGCCGTGGAGGGGATACGGGCTTGGAAAGAAGCACATCTGAGCTAGAGCCCAGCCTTGCTACATAGTAACTTCAACCAAATCAGTTATCATTCTGAGCTTTAGGCTTCACTTTAATTTTTCGAATTAAAATTTTACTTTGCAGTAATATATCCTTAATGAGAGTAAGAGTTATTTTTAAAATTGTGTAACTAATTTATTGTTTTATTTTGATGTATTTTATTTTAGTCACTGTGATTCACGTTCTATATTACTGTCAATGATAGGGTTTCATGCACACAACATTCCAACACTACACCTGCCATCAGATTGTCCACTAGATCCTGCTTTGATAAAGGGGATAATAATATTAATCTTACAGATGCCTATGAGGATCGCCTGTGAACATACATATATGGCAGAGGAAGAACTCATAACGATTCAGTGCTATTGAACAAAGATGACAAAATTAGTAAATATGGGCTTTTACAGACTAGCCAATTATTTTTCCTGATGATTGTAAATTAAGTAAACAATGGTCTATATCATTACTTCTACAAAGTTTTTCAAAGAGTCACTTAGACAAGTTATTGAATGAGGAAGTCCCAGAATTTCTGGGGTTATTTATTTGGTTTGGGGACCATACCTAGTAGTTCTCAAGGTTTACTCTTGACTTTGTGTTTAGAAATCATTCCTGGCAGGTTCACAGAACCATGTGAGATGTTAGGGATCAAACCTTGGTCCAGTGCACATAAGGAAGGCACTGTAATCCACTGTACTATCTCTCTGGCCTCATCACAGAAATTTTGGCTTAGTAGGTTATGGATATACACACAAACATATTTTAAATAAATTCTAAAGTACATAAACCCTGGCTTTTAGATTTCCTGAATCTCCCTGTCTTTTAGATTTCTCCCCTCCTTTATGGAACTTCCCATATCATTAAATGGATCTAGTTTGTATTTAATGTTATTTCTTTACACTGCACATGTTTTCAGGTGAATTATGTTTTTTAAATGACTCACCATGTTGTGGTATTTCCTCTATTGCTCTTCTTTCCTTTGAGCAAAGCAAGGTATGTAAGGAAGCTGAGATATCTTCGGTATGGCTTAATATTACTGGACTTTTGCTTTTAGAGTAAGGACAGCTATATTGTGTAAGGACGCTCTAAGACTTTTATGGACTGATGTACATGTGGGCCTTGTGTGACACGTCATCCATATACTAGTTTTAATGATTTTCTTCAGTGACAAGCCCAGTTTCCTACTTGGAAAAGGCAGAATAGGAATGGCAAGTGCCCAAGACTTGCATTATTTGGGATATATCTTAAGCACCACTGGGCTCAGTCATGGAGTAAAGTACTGGCCCAAGGCAGGAGAATGGAGAGCAATGAAATTTTCTCCCTCTACCACTCAGCGTTCACCAGGCTCAGCCTCCGTCCTAGCACTGTCAAGACTCGGCTTTCTCAAATGTGTTCAACCTTTGGATGTCTGCAGACTTGTTTTTCTTTTCTCCCTCCTTCAGTCTTTGGACTATTTGCTGTACCTTGACCTGGAGGGTTCCTTACATAATCTGATTGCTCCTTCACCTCACCACCTGCAAATAAAAGAGATCACAGTGACCATTGTGCCTGGCTCCCGACATTTGAGTTTGCTGTTGGGAACTTGAGACACATGCCCACACCCTCACACCCCGACCCCTGCCCCCTGTCACTCCTCATTCCTCATTGACGCCTACAGACCATCCATCGCAGGCAGTGTCTGGTGCATCAACATGCTCTCACGAAGTGCTTTGCTCCCCTTTTCTTAGCCATGGACCCATTCTTACTCTACCCAGGCAGCCTCTAGATCACTGCTTGCACTAGATTTGAAAACTGCTTGCTGAATATCTGCAGAATGGAAAATGGAAAGGCTCCTTTTTTCCTCCAAGACTCATTCCTAGGGTGCCAAGTGCAACTGCTTAAAACCCAAGATGTTATAGCTTTTTTTTTGCTTTTTAGGTCACACCTGGCGATGCACAGGGGTCACTCCTGGCTCTACACCCAGGAACTACCCTTGGCAGTGCTCAGGGAACCATATGAATGCTGGGAATCAAACCCGGGTCGGCCGCGTGCAAGGCAAATGCCCTACCTGCTGTGCTATCACTCCAGCCCTATGATGTTATAGCTTTTAAAACTTTGTATTTGGATGGAGTAAACCGAGGTTCAATCCCTGGCACCCCAGTCCCTTGCATACCGACAGGAGTGGTCTCAGAGCACAGAACATGAATCAGGAGCACAGCTAGGTGGGATCCCAAAAGAAAACAAAAAATCACTTTGCAAATTTTACAAAAAGAATTTGCCAGTCTCTCACAAACATCTAAAGGACTCCTTAGTCATGAGAAGTCCAAACATTTTAAATAACATTAGCACCCCAATAAATCATCTAGACAAAAAAAAAACCAACTTTGTATTTGGGGCTGGAGCGATAGCACAGCAGGTAGGGTGTTTGCCTTGCACACGGCTGACCCGGGTGCGATTCCCATTACCCCATATGGTCCCCTGAGTACCGCCAGGAGTAATTCCTGAGTGCATGAGCCAGGAGTAACCCTTGTACATCGCCCGTGATGAAAATAAAAAAAAAACTTTATATTCAAGGATTTTTCTATGCAGAAGAATATTCAGACCACTAGAATGTTGCTGATGAATGAGGTCTAGGAGTGTTGAGGAACTTTCTTTGGGATCTATGTCCATGAGTTTCTCACTTGATCTTGACTCTGATAAACATCTCCCTTTACCTCCACGTCAGAAGATGTTCTTGTATATACCCAACCTGAAACTGGATTTAAGGAGTATAAAGATTGAAGTAAGAAGACTGATAATAGGAATGGTATTAGAGTTTGGGTGGTAGAGGCAAAGCATATACACATAGGGAGGTGTGAAGCTCTGTTCCCTGAATTTATGTAGCATTGTAAAACAATGGTCAACAATACAATTTTTAAATAGAAGGGCTTCCTGTCAGCTACCACAAATACTGCTTTGACATTGGGAAGATAGGATACAGTTGATGTTTCACCATTGATGTTTCACCTCAAAAAGCTAGTGCAGGAGTCATATCTTCAGTCTTGCATCCTCTCAACAAATACTTGCCAAGTATCTCCGGACCATGGATTGCACCTAACAGTCATATTTACCTGTACTAAGGAACTGGCAGGAGCTGTATTTGACTTATGGCGCTAAAAAGGCAGAAGAAATTACCTCCCCGCATCTCCTCTGTATGTGAGGTTTATGTGGGGTGTATGTGAGGTTAGGAAAGATCTATGAAAACAGAGGACTCAGAATTTGAAAGACTTTGCTGAGAAAGAGCAGGCTAGATCCAAAAAGGGAGTAAATGCCAAGAAAAGAGAAAAATGAAGAGTGATGACTGTATGGTCGTAAGGCTAATTATGCTGTTGGCAATGCAAGGAAGGTGGGAAGATGCTTGGGTTAGTAAGGAAAGATAACAAGCTGTGCTCTAGACAAATTTTGTTGTGAGGGTTGGGAGGTCAACCAAATAGAGATCTTCCATAGACAATAAGAAATGTGAGATAGGAGAGGGCCAAGAGGTCAGGGTGTGAGATATAGATTGAATTGCAACTGGATAATGGGAAGAAGGCAGGGCTGGTGAGGTCATTTATTTGTTGAAGAAATGATCATTAAGTGCCTACTGTGTGCAAGCACAGATCTAAGACCTGGGACTCTGTGATGAATCAGGCAGGAAAGACATCTAGAATGATTTGTGCAAGACGAAGGGGAAGGTATGAGTCATGAGTGAGTTGGGGAGAGCGAACACTGAGCTAGGAGGTCATCTGGGGATGTGGGATGCCTGGAGAGGAATGGACCACATGATGGATCAGTGAGGGACCTAGTTGACCTGCACATTACAAGAAATACAAATAACAAAATAGTTTAATTAATCTTTTTCAAAGCAAAGCTTGTATATGTAATAGCCCAGCCCTGGTGTAGGGACTACATTAAGTGACTAGAGATCCAAGAAACTAATCCCTTCAGAGCTGCCTGGACGACTGCTCACATGTACTCTTAAGTTCAACTGTGGTCCTGATGTAACCCAACCCCCAACTCTTATATTTGTCTTCTCTACTTAAAGGCTGTTTGTCAAAGTGCATTCTAACTTTTTGTTTTGTTTTTTTGGGGCCACACCCAGTGATGCTCAGGGTCTACTCCTGACTCAGCTCAGTGTTCAGAGGTGGCTTCTGGGGGTGCTCAAGGGATCGTGTGGTGCCAGGGGTTGAGCTCAGAGCTCCAGCATGCAAAGCAAGTGCTCTACCCTCTGAACTATCTCTCCAGTCTGTAAAAGTATATTCCACAGAGTTTAAGAAAACTTAGGAGTTGCCTCAGGGGTAGCTGATTGTCAGGGCGAGGAGGTCTCAGACCCTCTTGATCACATAAACCATTTCCACATGGATCGTTCTGACGAAGTATTTCAAAAGTCAAAATCACTTAAAAGTGAATAAACAATATGCATTTATTTATATAAAAATATTCGGAGCATTTATATACCCCTCCCAAATAATATGCCATATATATTATATAAGACAAAATAGTGGTCATAGTCTAACAACCTGCTGTATATATTATACCATGTAGTACATACAAGCTAAAATAGCATTACTTCATAGGGATGACAAGAGTCGCTTGATAGGGCCGGAGCAAGAGCACAGTGGGTAGGGTGTTTTCCTTGCACGCGGCCGACCCGGGTTCGATCCCCAGCATCCCATATGGCCCCCCAAGCACCGCCAGGAGTAATTCCTGAGTGCAGAGCCAGGAGTAACCCCTGAACATTGCTGGGTGTGAACCCCACACAAAAAAGAATCGCTTGATAGTATTCATACTGAAGAAAGCTGTTCCCAGGGTAGAAGCTTGGCTCTATCCCTCTTCTTTCTGGGGCACAAGTACAAAACTAAATGTTGTGCTTGCTTTTAATATTTGTTATAAAAGCAAAAAATCCTCTCTAGGTTTCTTTCATTTAACAAAACAGATCCCAATATAGGGTTTGCCATCTGTAGTTTGGCAACTCAAACTCTCAAAAAGAAGGGAATACCTGTATATATGATTACACATATTTAAATATTTCCTGAAAAATTTATTTCAGGAGTATTTCCTCATGAGCAAGTGGTCTCAGCAGATCTCATGTAGAATAACAAGGGGCTCAGAATGAGACAGTATGTTGTTGAGACCGATACTGTTGTGGGGGGTGCCTATAACCTTGTTTCCTGATGATATGCCTGGAGATGCATGGACCCTGTAATATATGTGCACAGACTCACTGAGTCTTCACAGGTATTCTCACTTTTCCACCTTGGTGCCACGTACCTGAGTGACCTGAGGCCTTTCTTCTCTAAGACCTCTAACATCCTAAGAATCCCTTACCTATTCTATTTTTGGTGAGGAAGAGAGGTGTTGGGGTCACACCTGGTTGTGCTCAGAGGTTACTTCTGGCAGGGTGGGGGATGTGGGGGAAGTGGGCAGATGTGTGTTGGGGCCCAGATCAGGGTCGGCTGCATACAAAACAAGCTCCTTCCCTGCTCTACTGTCTCTCTGGTATGAACATTCTAAGAGTGGAATAGCTTTTACATTCCTTTTCTAAAACGTATTACATGGTCTAAGTCCATTTAGGTTTTATAGCATGGGGCGTTTGAAGTGGGAACAAAGGACGATAAATGGGAATGGAGAAAGGTAGTCAGAGCCTTTTGGTGTTAAGGTACTTGTATTTCCAGAGAGGCAGTCTGTCCAGGTAGGTTATAGTCTCGGCTGCCTACGTATGCTATCACTTGAAATGTTAAATTCTCTGCCTGATGTTGTTCCTGTGGCTCTTCTTTAATCATTTAATCTTCATATTAACTCTGCAAAGCAGGCAATTTTACACTCATTTTATAGACAAGGAGACTTTGTTCTGTTTTTATTTTAAGTCTTCTATGAAAGTCAAAAGAGAACACAAATAGAAGAAATGTACAGATCTTCAGGATAGTGCCTGTTCGTGGGTGGTTATCCCTGGCTTACTTCCCAGTTGACCAACTCAATACCCAAGGGCACTCACTCACTCATCCTGGTCATTAGGAGAATGAACCACGGAGGGTGCAAGGACCAGGATGATATTTGCGTTCCAAGGGATAATAAGCTTTAAAGCCTGCTGCACAAAATTTCAAACAAGCAGAAGAGAAAAGTAAGCAGACTTCGACTTCAAAGTCAGATGAACTATATAACCTCTGGCTCATTACTTAGCTTCTCCAAGCCTTGTTCTTTCCATCTATTTAGTGGGAGTAGAGTAGGACTCTTGTAAAGATAAGGGAGGGAATTTATGTAAAGAACTGTTCATGTCTGTCATATGAAGAAAGCTCGGGAGCTGTTAAGTTTGGTTATTATGGTTTATAAATAGGGAAACTGAGGCAAACTTTCCGTAAATCTCAACCTAGGACATAGATGCCTCAGCAGATTGGGCTAAGGCCTTCAGACTCAGTCCTTCCTTCCTCCTTTGTTCATCATACAGCACCCTGGAGCCCCTTCTGTTGTTTGCACATGTTGTGTGACCCTGTGGGGGAGGGGCATATGGGCAAGTCTTTATGGCCACAGGAGATTTGGAGTGGTATCTCTTGCCCTCAGGCTTCTTTTCAGCATCTTTCCAGGTTTATTCTACTCCTAATTTTTCTCAGTCAGCACCATCCCCATCTACCACCTCCCCACTCCCCCACCTCAACTGCACCCCCCACCCACCCATATTATGAAGAGCTGTTTCCACTCTTGGCAATGAGAGTAACAGCTGGGAAACTCTTTCCACCCTAAATTCTTAATTTTTGTCATTTATAACTGTCTCAAAAATCACACAGGGATGAAATTTCTCTTGTAAAGATGGAATCTTTTTTCAAAAATTTTACCTCTAACTTTGCAAACTATTTTAGAAGCAGGTAGTCATGAATGAGTAGGGAAATTCACACACACACATATATACATATACATATATATTGGCCATTGATATATATATATACATATACATATATATTGGCCATTGATGAGATTACATCATCGGCCAAGATCCAGAGACTATAAAACAATGTTCCCAGAAGCTCACGACCGCATTTTTGGCTGCGTGACCTCTTATAGCCTAGTTCTCCCTCTCGGAGAACATGGCAAGTACCAAGAGCATCCTGCCTGCATGGTAGAGCCTGGCAAGCTCTCCATGGCATATTTGATATGCCAAATACAGTAACAGTGATGGGTCTTATTCCCCTTACCCTGAAAGAGCCTTCAATGTGGCACCGCTGGGAAGAACAAGTGAAGAGAGGCTGCTAAAATCTCAGGGCTAGGAGACCTTACTGGTGCCCACTAGAGCAAATAGATGATCAATGGGATGACAGTGATACAGTGATATACACACACAACACACATGCACACAGAGAGAGAGAGAGAGAGAGAGAGAGGTGAAGTGAATTTTATTTTGGTTTGTATAACCTGATTACTTAGGTGTTATAGGTTTACTCAGTCTTCTTTGGGATTGGTGATTCAACCCATTATGGAAATACCCCAGAATTAGTCAGGAAGAGTGAGCAAGGTGGTTCAGGAGAATGGGGTGTCTGTCCCTCAGGTTTGGTAATAGTGATTTGCGAAGAACTGAGATTGTATGTATCTCAGGAAACTCCCACTGTGAAAGCTTTAAGTGGAAATTTCCTGCCATGTCAACTTAAAAAGACTCCAGGGAAATGTAACCCATTTACTCACATTAACTATTAACCTTCAGACCCGGAGGAATATGAGATTAACTCTGGATTGACAGGACCCAAAACACTGTATTTTGAATTGAGCAGGTGAAACTGAGAGAAGAAATGGGTCAGCCTGATGGACCAGGCATGGGGACACTAGCAATCACGCCATCTGGGGAAGAGAAACAAACAAAAACAATTAGATTTTACAAGACCTTCACTTTTTCCTTGGGCCAGATGAGTGGTTTCAAGACAAAGGGCCTTAAAATGGAGGTGGATTGGGTTGTAGATACAGTCAGAATGGAGGCAGAATCAGGAGTTATTACTCCTTTGTTTGCTTTTGGGGTCACAACTGGTGGTGCTCAGGGTATCTCCCTGGCTCTGTGCTCAGGCATCATTCCTGGAAGTGTTCCAGACTCTGTGTGCATAGCACTGGGAATAGAATTAGAGTCAACTACTTTGCAAAGCAAGTACCTTGCTTTATTTGGTCTCTGTACTTTCTCTCTGACTCTCAAATCGGGAATTACTGACAGGGAAATATGCTAACGGGTGAAATCTGGGGGACATAATTTGAAGGACTTCATTTTTTTTCTTTTTAATTTTATTTGATCACCGTGAGATAGTTGCAAGCTTTTATGTTTGGGTTATAATCACACAATGATCAAACACGCATCCCTCCACCAGTGCACATTCCCCACCACCAATATCCCCCCTATTCCCACCCTCCCCCTACCTCCATGCCAGACCATATTCCCCATACTCTCTCTCTACTTTTGGGCATCATCATATTTATTCCATTATCTACTTTGGGCACACATCTCCCATCCTGACTGACTTTTCCAGCCATCAGTTTCTTAGCGATCCCTTCTCTATTCTATCTGCCTTCTCCCCTCCACTCATGAAGCAGGCTTCCAGCTATGGGGCAATCCCCCTGGCCCTTGTATCTACTGTCCTTGGGTGTCAGCCTCATGTTATGTTATTCTATACTCCACAAATGAGTGCAGTGAAGGACTTCATTCTTTAAGGGGGAAATCATTAAGGACTCCAGGGAGTTGCATAAAGACAAAGAAATGTTGACTGTGGCTAAGCTACAGGAACCAGTGTTTAGCCCCTCAAAGCTATACGAACCATAACTCTTGACAGGGTGAGGGGGTAACAAGGAATCAGACTTACAAGGGGTCCTGTCACAGTTTTTCTGTGACTGTGAGGGGACTGTAGCTTTTACCACTAAGGTAAAAGACTGTTCTGATGATCTTAAGGCATACAGTGAACTCTTTTCTTACCCCTCACAATATTACCCTATGTGTGCTCATTTCTTAGGGCTAAAATCTAGGCTTCCTGGTTGGGCCTCTTGTCTTAAGTGGGAGCCCACCTCAGATATTTGGAAAGGGGATAGAAAAGTCTCAGAGCAGAAGGTTTACTTTAATCAACATGAACTACAATACAAAGAAGCTTTAACCCTATACCACAGTGGGTCCTCATGGGAGAAGGAAGAGGTCTTCTTTTGCAGACCCTTGCAGTCTCATGAAGGACTTAATTCTTGGTCACTTACTATTGGTGCAGGCAAATGTGCCTTATCAGATCCATGCTCTAATTCTTTTAGTGTCCACAATTTCCATTATTTTCACTTTCTTTTTCTTTAACTGTTTCCCAACCTTTCCATTTTCTTCCATTCCTTCCCTCTTTCCTTTCCAATTAATTACTTACTATGTGCCTCACACTCCACTGGATACTAAAGAGATGAGAGATGAGTAAGACATTGTCATTGCCCTTGAAGAGCAAGCACATCATACTAGTGGGGGAAGGCAGATGTATACACAATTAACTATAATAAAATATGGCGAGCAATATAATGGAGATTGCCCAAAGTGTCATGAGAGCACAGAGGAGGGAGTGAAGGAGTTGCCTTAGAGGTCACCAGGAAAAGCTTCACTGAGAAGGTGATTTCTGAGTTGCTTTTGAAGAGTGAAAAGAAATTTTCCAGATGACCAAAGATGGGAAGGGCACTCCAGGCAGGGGAGAAAGTGTGACTCTGATAGGGACAGAAGAGAAAACATGGGTTGGTAGGGAGGGATACAGTAGCATTTTGCAATGATAGCTTATCAACTTATGAACAGGATGTGATAGTAACTGGGTAACATGTTTAGGAACGGACTTATTTTACATAACATGTGATGGAAAGACATATGTGGAACCTTCCTTTGGAGAACAATTACTTGACTGCAAGACTGAGCAAAAATTCAAGGCAATCAGTTGAAATCTTATAGGTAATGATATTTAATTAACCAAATAATCAAAAAGAATATTGATGATGAGTATGTGCCCAGGTCTATGTTATCTGTCTCAAGGAGAATCTCAGAAGCATCTTGATTTATGCATTACTGCAGGTCAGAATGATTTCAACTTAGAAAAAATTTACAGTAGGAAAAGCATAAGATCTTGTGGTGAGTGGCTGCAAACCAGAGATGGGCAAGAATGAAAGAAGCTAAGAGGACTCCCCACAGTAGATAAGTGGGTGTGAAGGACCAGCCAGCCAGGACTCCTCCTTCACAAGGTGCCATGTGGGAAAATAGTTTTAACTACAAGGGCTAGGATGACTGGCCCACGGTTGGAAGCTTGCCACAGTGGTGGTGGTAGGAGAGCAGCTAGGATAGTTAAGGAACCACTGTGACAAAAATAGTTAGAAATGATCACTCTGAACAAGAACTGAGTGCCGAAATTATTGTGAAAGACAGACACAATAATCTTCTAGTACCTGTATTACAAACCATAATGCCCAAAAGAAGAGAGAGGAATAAAGAGAGAGAGAGATTGAATAACAGTGTCTGCCTTAGAGGCAGGGGGTAGGGGGGATGGCAGAAGGGGTACAGTGGATATTGGTGGTGGGAAATATACACTGGTGAAGGGGTAGGTGTTAGAACATTGTATGACTGAAACTGAATCATGAACAACTTTGTAACTGTATCTAATGGTGATTCAATTTTTTTGAAAAAAAGAAAATATTTTTTACTGGATGTGTGTCAACCTGAAGAATTCAACATTCCTGGACGTATGCTGGGGGATCTGGGAAGTAAAGGAGAGGCTGGATGGAGTGCACTTTAAAGATGGACTAGCACTGAACCATTAAGTAGGGAGAAATTTTGAGGGCCTTATAGGAAATGCCTTATTATTGTTCCTATCTGTGAGTTTTTTTCTATATCTCCCTACATGTGATCAACAGTATTAGTTGGATGATACACACACATACACACAAACACACACACACATAATGTGTATGTGTGGCAGGAGTATAAAATTTCAGCTTAAGATTTCTTGGACTGTTGGGAAGCTCTCCTAATATTGAGGTCACTATTTCTTTGTCCATGTAAATTGCATTTGCTGGAGAGTAGCTTTGCGGATTTTCAAAAAAAACCTTTTTCCTGGTTAAAGGCTTTCTTTCTTTCTTTCTTTCTTTCTTTCTTTCTTTCTTTCTTTCTTTCTTTCTTTCTTTCTTTCTTTCTTTCTTTCTTTCCTTCCTTCCTTCCTTCCTTCCTTCCTTCCTTCCTTCCTTCCTTCCTTCCTTCCTTCTTTCTTTCTTTCTTTCTTTCTTTCTTTCTTTCTTTCTTTCTTTCTTTCTTTCTTTCTTTCTTTCTTTCTTTCTTTCTTTCTTTCTTTCTTTCTTTCTTTCTTTCTTTCTTTCTTTTTATTTTTTGGAGCATTACAAAGCTGTTCCTGATTGGGTTTCAGTCATACAATGTTCTAACACCCATCCCTCCACCAGTGGACATTTCCCAGCATCAATGTCCTTAGTTTTCCTCCCACACCCCACAACTCCTTCCCCCATCCCCTAGCCTGCCCTTGTGACAGGCACCTCTAATCTCTCTCTCCCCCCTCTCTTTTTCTATCCTTTTGGGCATTAGAGTTTGCAATACATATACTGAAAAGTTATCATGTATATCCCTTTATCTACATTCAACACAGTTCTTGTCCAGAGTGATCATTCTCAACTACTGTCATACTTGACCCTTCTATATCTTAACTACCTTCCACCCCCACACACTGGTAGTAATTTCCAACCACTGACCACAATTTCTTGAACTGGGCTGGAGTGATAGCACAGTGAGTAGGGCATTTGCCTTGCATGCAGCCGACGGGGGTTCGATTCCTCCATCCCTCTCAGAGAGTCTGGCAAGCTACCGAGCGTATTCCTCCCGCACAGCAGAGCCTGGCAAGCTACTTTTGGCATATTCAATATGCCAAAAACAGTAACAACAAGTCTCACAATGGAGACGTTACTGGTGTCCGCTCAAGCAAATCGATGAACAACGGGAGGACAGTGCTCAATGCTCAGTTCTTCCACAAGCAGTCTGTAGTCTGCGCTTGCCTCCCAACTGTGGCCAGTGCATGTGGTGCTCCACTAGTCCTCGGCTCTTCTTTGAAGTGGGGTCTGTTTGGTGCTGTGAAATCTGGGTGTGTAAGAGTAGATGTTGACCAGCCTAAGTGTAAAATAACTTAGTGTGCGCTACGTTTGTGATGATGAGTCAGATCTCAGTTTCAGAGTGGATTAATATTGGCAGCGTGGACATAGGTATAAGCTGGAGACATTCCTGTAAATGAAATCATAAGACCTGGGGATCAGGATGTGACGTTGGGTCAGGGGATGAACCACTAAGAGTGATGCCAGAAGAACCTTCAAACTATTGATAAATGAGTCAAGCGACAAAGATAACTCTAAACTTTGAATCTGATAGTCTGGGAGAAAAGGGCATATTTATGAGCAGAAATAATATTGTGGGGCAGTAGGCAGTAGGGAATGATGCTGACTTGTTCACAAGAGCAAGGAAAAAGTGCCCCTTCTTGCCAATGTGCCTCAGAAACAGAGAAGCTGATTGGACTGTCAGTGTCTAATAAGTGGTGTGAAAGATAGAATCCCAAGAAGAGTGAAGATATACAGAGAAGGAGGGAGCCCCCCAGAAAGGCACACTTTACAGTGTGCGAGGCACAGGAATGAAAGATACCCACAGGGGATACAGGGCAGTGAGCTGTTAGATGTAGAGCCACACTGAGGATGCCAGAGAATAGTGAGCTTCCAGAAAGGAGTGGCCATTGAGTGTAGCACAAAGGAAATGAGGTCACTCTGCTTTTGCAGAGGAAGAAGGGAGCCCGCTTCAGTAGGATGGTGGCAGCTAACCCACTGGAGGTTCAAATGGGAGTAAACTTTTGGATCCTGTCCATATTCCCATGATGTTGACAGAACCACATCTCCCAATGCTTTCCGTACACTGTTCTACCTTGCTAGTCTCCCTTGTTATCTCCTCTCTCAATTCCTCAGGGTGGCAGGGATCACACAGCTAGTCAGTTTGTAGTCTCCTCAGGTGGCATGGTTGGGTCACTTGTTAGGGTCAAAACAATTTCTTTTTAAAAATACAGATCTTAGTTTATTGAGGGAACAGTGGTTTATATGTTTCAGGAGTGATTTTTCATCCCTCTTCCCAAAGTAAGCTATTGCTTATACGATGTCTAAAGTGTCAAGGTCATCCACCTTCATCTATTGCACCTCCTCCACACTTTCAGCCTCTTAGGGACTTCCCTTTTAGCTGTGAACCAACTCCTGTCACTGTCATCCCGTTGCTCATAGATTAACTCGAATGGGCACCAGTAAGGTCTCCATTGTGAGACTTGTTGTTACTGTTTTTGGAATATTGAATACGCCACAGGGAGCTTGCCAGGCTCTGCCGTGCGGGTGAGATACTCTCGGTAGCTTTCTGGGCTCTCTGAGAGGGACAGGGGAATCGAACCCGGGCCGGCTGTGTGAAAGGCGAACTCCCTACCTGCTGTGGTATGGCTCCAGCCCTAGGTTTCCAAAAACCTGGCAACATTCTCACTGCAGGTTATTGGCTCTTAGGGGAGAATAGGTCAGTCCAGGCTATTCAGAACCCACCCCCACCCCCGCTTCCCTTCCTTGACAGCAGCTTCCTTGACACTTCTGGCTGCCATAAACGCAGAGCTGGTGCCGGGGACTAAGGTGCAGTTCTGACAATGACAGCTCCCAGGCCCTGGGGACACAGCTGAACTGCCCACATCTATTTTCCTTGACATTTGGATTCTGTGATTTCCAGAGAGCAGAGGGTGAGTGCAGAGGAGCTCAACCTCGATCTCCCTATCATCCCTATCAGGCTCACCAACTTCACCTTTCTCCCTTCTGCTCCCACCTTGTTGCTCCCACACCTGGTTTCACCAAGAAACATCCTCCTTCCCCTCAGCACTGATGCCATTTCGCTTCTGTCCCTCAGCTTTTACTGCCCAGGAGCTCATCTCAGGAGATGCCAGGGGCAACTGTGTCTGCAGAGGCTAAAAGGCTATTTTTAAGCTCCCTCAGCAGAGACCTCAGAATTATAGCTGCCAGAGAGACAGGTTGTGCCAACCCTGCTTTACCCAGGATGCACTGGGAGCCTGGGAACCAGGAGGGAGGGAGGAGGCTCAGCTGAGGAGCTCAGGATTTAATTCTATGCATCATTAAGTAGTCCTCTGAAAGTAGTGTCCCCCTATACATCATCCATGCTTAGTAAACAGCACGCTGACATTACATTAGCGGCTGGAAATGAATTTTCTCTTTTATAGGGAAATTGAGAATCCGCCAAGAAGAAAGAAAGAAAGAAGGAAAAAAACCTCAAAACCAATTATCTAGGCATTTATGAGTTCCACCCTGGTCCCTCTCTCTCCTCTCTCACCCAGATGCAAAGAAGCATTTAATATTTAATATATTAAGAAAAGAAAGAAACTTTGATAGATTATGTGGAATCTGGCATTAATTCCCTTCACCCCTCCTTACTTCCTCATTCTCCCCTCCTGAAAACCCACGCCTGGTTCTAGCTGACATTTAAATGGATTAAGGTGTTCAGATTTCCTTAATAGTGTTGACATTTTGGAAATATTTCTGACTCTCCCCCTCTTCGAAATAATAATAATAAATAAATATTGGAATGGATCTTCCCCTCTACCAACGGGCAGGCTCCAGCCCTCTCCTACTCTCCAGTGCAGTCGAGATTTACATTTTCCATTTTTATTGACACGATTAAGGGCAGAGAAGTCACACTACCTCCTTGGGAGATACTGGAACTGAGTGAGGGAGAAAGGTAGAGGCTGGTCAGGAAGGAGTCTAATTTTCCCTTTTCCTAGGACTCAGGAAAATGATTGCCCCACTCCTCTCTCCTCTGTCTTTTCCACCCCTGTCTCCCTGCTTCTTCCTTGAGAAGAATCCCACTGTCCTCCCATGGAACCCATGGCTTGTCACTTACAGCCCTGCTCTCACAATCCAGGCAGACATACAGAGAGTCATTTCTTACTTGGCAGCGTGACCCTGGAGCCTACTAGTGAACACACAGAGAAGGGGATGGATTTGAGTCTGTTGTTCACTCTTCCCTGGAGTCTGAAGAAACCTTTGTCTCAATGGCTGCCATGTTTTCTCATGTCTCTTCCCCAAGCTCCCTGCATCTGCTTCCTTAACCGATTGATCTCTGTATCCCAGGTCCTAGAGCAAAGCTCAGCCCTAGTAGCTGCTTATAAATGCTGTTAATGGAAAGCAGTCAGGACATAAAGAAAAAGTCAAAAAGAAAGGGAGAGAAGGATTAAAAAAAAAAAGGCCACTAGAGGTGGGAAGTTCTTCCTTGACTTTCTCAAAGCCTGGAGGATCCAAGCAGTTTTCAAACCCGATCCAATTGGCAGATATACTGAGCTGCAAGAGGCCCTGCTTTGGGCTAATTCCTGCCCACCAGTTTCCCATGATTTAAAGGTTGTTGTTCTTTGCCTACAAGTGGGCAGAAATATCTGACAAGACTGAAAGAGAACACAATGTTCCTTGGAGATATCACCTTATCAATGGCAACTGGAAGATTCAACTGGATGGATGAGGCTGGAAACGAACCTCTGCTTTGTCATTAAGTATGGGCAACTTTCTCAAGACCCAGTTTTGTCCATTAGAAAATGGGTTTATAATCTGAACCTGAGGGTACTCTTCTGACTCTTACAAGGATATAGCATGTTCATGGATTAAGATAGTGAGTGGTCAACAAGTTATAACTGCTCTGAGAATATTTTTTAAAAGAAAAGAAATAATTAAAACTAATTATAATTTCTAACCTAATTTCTTTCAGCTCTGATTTTACGTTTAGATGCAAAAAAAAAACATTTAATACACCAAGGAAATAAAGAAACTTAATTTTTTTTTGCTTTTTGGGTCACACTCGTAGATGCACAGGGGTCACTCCTGGTGGTGCTCGGGGGATCATATGGGATGCTGGGATTTGAACCCGGGTCAGCCGCTTGCAAGGTAAATGCCCTACCTACTGTGCTATTGCTCCAGCCCCAGAAACTTAAATTTTTAAGAGAGGTATTTCCAGATATATCATAAGAATTTCTGCTGGGCTTTGGCCTCTGCACCAGAATTAGTATAGGATCATTGCAGACAGTGGATGGTGATTAGGAAGGGTTAATTCCAGTGTTCATATTTCTCTGAGGATGCATTTCTATGCTCCTAACTCATCTGTCTTCATTTTTAGATCTCTTCCTGGCCTTATCACCTGCCTATCTCTTCCAGGGTGCACTGCAGCACCTTCCAAAGATACATACAAAACTGAATTTCCATCTGGAAAGTCCTATTTTCACAAAATTGATTTTTATCCAATCCAAAGATACCCCAGCCCAAACTTTCTGGAGCCATTTGTCCCCTGGTCCTGGGCTCTGTGTGGCCTGCCAGGTGTTTTTTGTTTGTTTGTTTGTTTGTTTTGTATATCAGACTTGCTTGGCTTAGCAGGGCACTCAGTAAGACTTCAGGGCTTGGTTTAAAAGGGCTTCTTCTCTTCATTTTTAAAAAATGCTTTAAGCATAATTGACCTGGAGTCTACTTTGTGTTTTTGCCCTTTCTTCTTATTGAGATTTCTACTTAGCTAATATATTCATACTTGAGTTTTAAAATTGTTAACTTTAGGATTGTGGATGGGCTAGGTCAATGGTGCTTATCTTTACTTTCCCCTTCTATAACATGGCCTCCTACTCAGATGTTTCTCTAATCCTTATGTGAAGCCTTGTGTTTTATTGTCCTACTGTTGATGGATAGCTAGGATGGTATTCTTGGACATGACATAGGTAATGAAGGCTGAGATGAAACAATATATTGATGGGTTTTAAGAGAATATCTGTGGGTGGGGGGCTGGGGAGGTGGGGGGGTGGGAGGGAGGTTTACTGTGGTTCTTGGTGGTGGAATATGTGCACTGGTGAAGGGATGGGTGTTTCAGCGTTGTGTAACTGAGACTGAATTTTGAAAGCTTTGTAACTTTCCACATGGTGATTTAATAAAAAAATTTTTTAAAATTGTTAACTTTAGATTCTCTGCTTTTAGTGATGCTTCTCAGTGTGAGTTTCAAGAGAATTGTATATCCAACACCTATGACCTCCGAGTAGTATAAAAGGTAGAGGATTAACAGGTGAACAAGACACATTTCTTTCATCAAAATTATAGCCTAGAAGAGCCCATAAGGGCATTAATTTTTCAACTCAGTAAACAGTGATAGTAACCAGAGTGCGGGTTGGGAAATAGGGGTCAAAGTAAAGCACCAGGGGGTAAAGAAAGAATCAGCTATTCTCCACACCACCTGGTAGGTAGATGGCAGGAGGGCTGCGCAGAATTAACACACTTATCGTCTTCTTCGCATTTAATATAAAAGAAGTCGATTAAGCCTATGCTAAGCAAGATGATCCTAATTCTAGCTCATTGAGTGCATTCTGGAGACAGGACAAAGGAAGTTCTAGTTGTAGATCTGAATCTTAACTACCTGCTATGTCTCTCAGTTGTCCTTGAGCTTTCATGAAATTTCTTTATACTTTTAGGGATTGAGCTTAGCTATTCGATCTAGCTAAGCCTTTACTTAGCCTTTTTTTTTTTTTTTTTTTTTTGCTTTTTGGGTCACACCCAGCATTGCACAGAGGTTACTCCTGGCTCATGCACTCAGGAGTTACTCCTGGTGTTGCTCAGGGGACCATATGGGATGCCGGGAATCGAACCTGGGTCGACTGCATGCAAGGCAAATGTCCTACCCGCTGTGCTATCACTCCAGCCCCTACTTAGCCATTTTTTTAATCTACCCACTCAAGTTTAAAATCAGTCCTCCAACATTCATTCCATCATCAAGTCATTATATAGCTGCTGCATGAGACCCTGATCATACAGAATTCAATAGGAGAACAGTCCTGGTTCTAGAATGAGTTGTACCCACTGTGCTAGATAATGATTCATACTGGATTATTAATATTGATTTTTCTTGTCTGAGTTCTTTATCAAACTCATACTCTGGATAGTCTACTAAAGTGTAAAGGCTGAAACAATAAGTGCAAATTAGACACCAGTTAGACAAAGAACATAATCTGTCGAACCATTGGATACCCATAGGTTTCTTCCTTTTTTTTTTCTTTTTGGGTCACATCTGGCAATGCACAGGGGTTGCTCCTGGCTCTGTGTAGGATGACATTACTTTGTCCTTTCCCTCCTTGCCACAAGTAGCTTGTCCCGGTTTTACCCAGTTTAGGCTTACCCCAGTCACACCCATCAAGGTGTTCCCGAATCTCTCCCATCCCTTTGTTTAGCTATAATCACTTCTCCATGCTCTCTTCCCCAAAAGAGTTAATCCTCGGCTTTCCCTTAATCCGACTCTGCTAATTTGCAAGGTCAGACCTTCCTAGGATACTGAATTTATATTATATAAGTTAATATTGCCTTTCTCTTCTTCTTGTGCCTTTTGAATAATTTACTTTAAAGCTATGGCTGTTTTGTATAGACACAAGAAGACAATATTATGTTTCTATAACTTGGGAATTAATTGGCCTCGAATATTCCCTCCCGGGCCTCTGCTTTCTCCACTTAAGCCTCAGTTGCCCTCAGTTCCTAGCACCCCAAAGTAGGGTCCCCGACGTGGGACAGGAAGGATCCAGGGCAAGCGGTGAGTTATGTGCTACCCTGGCATCGAGATGGGCCTGGCCAAAGTGCCTAATTCTTAACTATAAGTTAAGAGCTTGATCATAGACAAATGCTGTCATGATCCAATAGTAATTATGAGACTGGGACCCTGCCAGGGATAGGAAAGACTGATCTGGCCTGAGCACTGTAGTCTGAGATTGAGATGGCCCCAGGAGAGCAATTCTATAAGCTTTAATGCATCTCTTATTGTGTCCATACAAAATAATTAATATTATGAATTCTTATATGTTTGCTGGCTGAGGAGAAGAGAAACACATTCATGGGACTCCGCCCTTGGGTGGATCCTCCTGCTGAAAGAGAATTAAGTCCTAGGAGAAGCATCCCCTCAGGAAAAGGAACCTTACCCTATTGATGGGGACCACACCTACGTGTATGCCCCAACCCCCTGATGCTGTGAAGATTTAACTAGGCTGTGAGAGTGGGTTGGGGGGCCAGATCCACGGGGCAGATCCACGGGGAGAGATCCAGGAGAGCGGGAGAGAAGCGGAGGGAGAGAATGAAATAAACGGATCGAGCAACCAGTTTGGCCTTCTTCCTTCTTCCTTCCGTCGCCTGCCCTCGACCGACAGCACACACAGCGGTTCTGGGGCACCGGACGCGGGCGGTGAGACAGAGCCGCCCAGAGAGCCCGCGAGTGCACTCGCCCCCTCGGCGTTCTTTAGTTTTTTACAGCTCTGCACGCAGGAATCACCCCTGGCGTGCTCAGAGGACCATATGGAATGCTGGGAATCGAACCCGGGTTGGCCGCGTGCAAGGCAAACGCCCTACCCGCTGTACTGTTGCTCCAGCCCCAGGTTTCTTCCATTTTACAGGATTATTGACTATCCTAAATTTTGGCTTCGTTACTTTACTTTTATTTATAAACCTCTCAAATCTATTTGAGACTATATTAAAAATGTATTATTTTCCATTTTATATTTTAATGGTATTTAAGTGGCATTACATCATGTATTCTTACTCATCTGAGTTTATTCTCATCTCATTTTGTTTAATAGTTTGTTAGGTTTCTAAGAAATAGTTACATCTGTATTTCCTTTCCATGGCAGCAGATTATTCCAGTATAGGACTTCATAAAGCAACATTCATTTTCCTATTAGTGCACTCTCCCCCTAGAAAATAAAAATGCTTTTTATAGTGCAGTAATTCTGCTGTTGTATGGACCAAGTTTTGCTTTTTATAGTTATGCATTGCTTAAAGGAGGGCATACATTCTAATATACTTTTAGGCAATTCATTGTAATGCAAATGTCTCATGGTGTGTAATTATACAAATCTAGACATTTTAATACCTAATTTAAATGGTAGATCCTATTGGGACCATTGCCATATATGCCCTTTGTTGTTGACTGAACCATCATTAAGCAACAAAGGACTAACCCAAGGTTGTAAATTCAGGATCACAAAATACGCATATTTTTAAATGGATTAGATCATATTAAATTTTTTTTCCAATGTGGTTGTAGCAAATGACACTCCCAATAGCAATGGGTTTGGTTGCTCCACATCTTTACCAATATTTGGCATTATCTACATTTTTTATTGCAGAATTGTTTCATCGTGGTTTTATTTTCCTCATTGTTTGTGAAGTAGAGCAAATTTTTGAATGTTGACAACTTGTGAGTTTTTTTAAATGACTCCTTTAAAATAACTATTCATACATTTTTACTATCTTTGTTACTTTTTTTTTGCTACCAATTTATAGGGCCAGAGAGTTAGTACAATGGGTAAGGCTTTGCATGCAGAAGACTTGGATTTGATTCCCAAACTCCATATGGTCCCTGAGCCATGTCAGAAATGATCCCTGAGTGAAGAGCCAGGATTAAGCTCTGAACACAGATAGGGTCTGGTCCAAACTGCTCCCCCACCAATTTTTTTTTAAATTAAATATAATTATTTAATTAAATATGGAAATTTTATGGAAAATTAAATATGGAACTTCTATCCAGGTGATACCATTGTTGGTTATGTGTTATAAATATTTGCTTCATGAAAATTGAGTTCATGGCTCAATTTTCAATTTGTTTCTTTCATTTTGAGAACGTGTCTCAGCAATTGAACATAGAGCCTCATACACACAAAACTGCATTCTACCATAAACAATAACACTGTTCTTCTTTTCATTTGCTTTATAGTGAATGTGTGTATGTGTGTGTGTGTGCATGTGTGTCACATCTGGCAATGACCAGGGGTTACTCCTGACACTCTGCGCTCAGAATTTATTTCTGTAGATGATCAGGGGACCACCTGAGGTGCTAGGGATCACAGCAAGGTCGGCTGCATACAAGACAAGTACTCGACTCACTGTATTACCTCTCCAGTCCAACTCTATGGTGTGTCTTAACAAAGCTCTGTTCCTAACTTTAAGATAGGCAAGATTTTCTTTATGAGCTTTGTTTTTCATTTTATTTTAAAATAAAATATTTCTTTTCCTGATAAATAAAGATATTCCCCCACGTTTTCTTCTCAAATTTAACTCTTCACATTTAAATTATCTTAAATTAGTTTTGCGTATGCCATGACATCGAATTTAGCTTTTCTCTCTTGTTTTAAATGTAGGAATACTGTTATTTATTCAGCCATTGATTAAGCTGATTGAATTGGGCATGAACTCCACATTACTTTTTTTTTTAATTCAGAATGTTAATTTAACTTTATTTTATTTTTTAATCACCATGAGATAGTTACAAAGCTTTTCTCTTTGAGTTTCAGTCATACAATGATTGATCATTCCACCCTCCACCAGTGCACCACCAAGAAACCCCATATCCTCCCCATTCACACCCCTCCCCGTGCCTCTATGGCAAACAATCTCCCCCACACTTTCTTTTGTATTGCTTGTTGTGAATAGCATAGGATGTCCCATGCCGCAAGAGTGGTCACATGCTCCTAAAACTCCAAAATTCCATATAATTAGGGTCTGGAGAAATCTCTGGAGAAAGCTGCTCAGTTCAGAGATTCTTTTGTGTGTCTCTGGATCATGACCACTAAGGAGCTTATGTAATAGCTGGAGACAGTTTGTGGATGTGACCTCCAGGGTCCCATGGGGATGGGGGAATGAGAAGGACCGGCCCATCCCCTATCCCTTGAGACCTGGCGTTTGCCATCACTGAACCCACATACCTGTACTTCTCATTGGGTTCTGGATGTTGGCAGCCACTGGGGTTTTCAGGGGGCAGATGGAGGAACAACGCCTGCCCCCGTCTGAGGCATCCCGGTGAAGTTGGTCTGGCTTAAAGTCTGGAGGTGTCTCTGCAGCGAGCTGCTTGGTTTGGAGATTCTTTTGTGTGTCTCTGGATCATGGCCCTTGTTTCCATCTTTTCCAGAGGAATAAACTATTGGCATATGTCCTGCAGGGCGTGCTGGCTCACCCACAGCGTTCCATGCCACTGGCCCTAACTGTGGCTTTTGATTTCTTTCAAGATTTATGGGTCTCTGAAATAAGGCGAATAAGTGAGCTTATATAGCTGAGCTGGAGGTGGCTCGTGGGTGTGTCTCCCACATACCTAACTTTTGGCCATTTAATTTCTTGGTAAACTCAGCCCCAGGTTGTTGTGGTTCAGCCAAAGGCAGAGCAGCACTTTTGGGGTATCAGGAAGTCTGAAGACACCATCAGGCTGCTGATGCACTTGCCCCACAGGTACAGGCTGACCTGCTGGCAGCACCATATCCCCATAATTTAGTTTTTTTTATATGGTTAGCCAACTGTCTCAGGAAGATTTGTTGTCGAAGAGTCTATTCTTCTTAATTGATTTGCAACAACAATTGCATTCTGAAGTGGTGGATCTAACTGGGTTCTGTAGTTCATTCTGCGGAATAACTGTCTCTCTAGGGTTCTGTAGACCATAGACTTCATTGAAGCTATTCAGATAAATATAGAGACAAATCCCAAAATAATCCACTCAAGTCACAGACTTTTTCTTATGGGGTAGAATAGTAAAAATAATAATGGACTTTGAGAGGGTGAAATCTTAGTTTTGGCTCATACTGGTGTTACTTTGAGTGCATTAACCCCCCTTTTTTCCTGTATCTCAGATTTTATCCTTTATTAAGTGGGAACAGCAATTTCAACCCCAAAATTTCCCTGAGGAGTGGTCTTAGGACATTAGTGAAGAGATGTGGGTACTCTAGTGGTGAATGTGGTATTAGAATAATGTATGAGTGATTATCATTAACAGTATTATAAGTCATGATACTTCAATAAAAAAGGAAGAAAAATTTCTTTACAGATCCATATTAGATAAAATCACTTGTATCACTTGTCATCCTGTTGATCTTCAATTTGCTCGAGCGGGTGCCAGTAATGTCTCCATTCGTCCCTGTTGAGTGCTAGTGTAGCCCAATGGTATCTGCTCGCTCCAGGAACAGAAGGCCCTCAAACTGTTCTTTCGGGGTTTTGACAAAGAAGTCTGACTATCTTGTTGGTTGCACATAAAATTCTTTGCATCATATTTAAAAAATAAATTTTGCATTTCATCTAATTTTTGAGTTACTATTGTTTTGGGAACCATTTCCAGCAGTGCTTATAGCCTGGGGTGGGCTTGCAGTGCTCAGGAATCAGATCAAAGCCTCTCACATGCAAGGTTCTACACCTTGAGCCTCATTGTCAGCCTTGGGTTTTGCACTTTAAAGGGTGTGAAAGTGCCTGGCACCTAGAAGGGACCCAAAGGATGTATTTTGAGGAATTTCCAAACTAAGGTCACATGGATGTGGTATTTTTAATAGCTTTGGTCTTTCCGAAGTGAGTCAATACATGGACTTATTCCCCAGGAAAATGATGCAGGTCTCAAAATGAATGAAAAATTTAGTTTATAAAACTGGTTTTTTTCAAACTACTAAGTTCCAAACTCACTTTAGAAAACATGGGGCTATAATGATTCCCTTCCAAAATTGATTAAAGATAATTGGCAAGGGAGACTTGAGAGGGAAACTTGGTTCTATATTACTGAGTTTAAAATGACAGAGGAGAAAAAAAATATCACAAGGGGGAAATTATCATCAAATGTTATACTCTAGGCTCTGAAGTCTTGCTTAGGTTGGAACAATAACACAATGAATAGAGTGTTTGCCTTGTACATCTCTGACTCGAGTTCAAAGTCCAGCATCCTAATTGGTGCATTTAGACCACTGACATTGAGAGAGATTATTGTCATGGGATGGGGTTTTGTGCCATCTTTCTGTAGAAGTTTGTTCTGTTTGTGGGATTAAAAGTAGATAATGGGATATGCTGGATAACTTTTCAGTATCTGTACTGCAAACCACAATGCCCAAAAGGAAAGAGAAACAGACGGAGGGGGAGAGAGAGAGAGAGAGAGAGAGAGAGAGAGAGAGAGAGAGAGAGAGAGAGAGAGAGAGAGAGAGAGAGAGAGAGAGAGAGAGAGAGAAGAAAAATGCCTGCTATAGAGGCAGGCTGGGGATAGGGAAAAGTGACAGGGAACACTGGTGCTGGGAAACATACACTGGTAAAGGGATGGGTATTGGAACACTGTATGACTGAAACCAAATTATAAAAAACTTTGTAAAGATATGTCTCACAGTGATTCAATAATAAACTCTTTAGAAAAACAAACAAGGTCTAGCACCCCAAACGTTTCTTAGGAGTGATCCCTGAGAATAGAGTCATGAGTAAGTCTCTAGGTGTGGCCAAAAGTCCAAAATACAAAAAAAAAAAAAAAAAAAAAAAGAAAGGGGGAGAGAGAGAAGCTAAAAAGAAAATGTACATCAATAATATTATTTAGTCCATTTAATTTATTTTATTCTTCTTTTTGGGGTTCAGGGTGCAAGGGTGCAACACCCTTGGCAATTCTCAGGGCTCACTCCTGGATCTGCCCTAAGGGATCATGCCCAGCAAGGCCTAGGAGTATGAGGTGCCAAGAATTGAACTCTGTCAATTGTGTGCAAGGCAAGCACCTTGCCAACTGTACTCTCTCTCCAGCCCTCATCCTATGTTTTATTTTTGTATCACCACAAGTAATCGTTCAATAAAAATGGATGAAAGTTTCTCTATAGATCTATATTAGATAAAATTAATATAAATAAAATGATTTATGCAATATTAAACAAAAATTATTTAATTACTTTAAAGTTGATTTTGGGAAACTGAGTCAGACTCAAGTTCACAGATCAGGTAAGTGAGTTGGTCAGCCACTCAAGCTGAAGTTGGAGAAGTGAAGCATATTATTGCTACGATTACTGGGCCTTTACCTATATGTGCCAGTTCAATTTCAAATCTATTTCCCCAAGATCTTCATATGTACACATGTAGGTCAGATTACACAGTTGATTTAGTATTCAGAAGATATCGTCACTGAATTGACATTTCTAGCATCATTGGTAGCGGACAGGGGGAATCTGGCAATTTCCAAATGTATTTAGCTTTCAAAATTTTAAGTGGGTTTTTACTAAAGTAATATTTGAACATAGAGGGATTATTTTCTTATGGCTTCTCCCTCATGCATTTTCTTAAAAGTTACAACTACACCTCCAGGGACAAACTGATCCTGGGACAATAGTGAAACTCTATAGATATGTGCTCACAAGCTAAGGTGGCACCAGGGTGATTCAGGCTCTCTTTTAGTAATTTCAAAGGTGCAGTTTGGGTCTCTGGGCACCTATGAGCAACACTCTGAGATCAAAGGGTATCTGGCAGTAACCTCGAGGAGTCCAATTCTCCTTAGTGGTTACTAAGTACCATCTTTACAAAATTCTGAATACTTTACAGTTCTTCTGGAGGAAAATTATTTTCCACTGGAGTAACTTAAAAGTGCTTCATTTTGTAGGCTTCTATGCCGTATGAGTCTGCCTACTCTAAACCACCTTTCACAACCACAAAAATATTATACTTCCCCAACCTTTAATCCCAGTCACTGGACCTAACACCCAAGAGTCTTCTACTTTTGTTGCCTTCAGTAACTCTCCTCATCATCTTTTCCTATTATCTCTCTTCGCTGGTATATTTCTTCCTTTCACTCTAGTGAATAGTTCTGTGGCTCATCTTCTCCTTTGTGTGACCTCAAATTCCAGTCCATCATTTTATGCTTCTATCCTTTAAAGTACAGACTTAAGGAGTTATATATCTCCTATTTTTGTAGCTAAGCTGAATATTTACTACTTAGATTCAACTATTACCAAAATATTTATTCTGCATCTCCAGAAACCTGCAGAGGATTTCACTTCAGTGTCATGTGCTCTCTTAAACTCACTGTCCCTCATGTTTTGTAACCCTTCACATTTTTGTTTACCCATTAAAGTTGCCGTCATTTTGTGGATTATCCAGAGTCATCCTAGAGCTCTCCTATCTTTTCCTTTCTTCCTTACTCAGTAATGAAAATTTATCTATTTTCTCTTTCATGAAATTCATTGTTGTTGCCAGGACCCTGGCCTACTTTCCAGAAACTTATTCTAGTAACTTTTGACCGGGTCTATTATGGAGAGTTTTATTGCTTTGTGGATTTTTGATGTCCCCTTTCTCCACATTAAACTTCTCATAGCCCTTAAGGAAGGACTGTTTTCCAGCCCTTCTGGTAACATGTGTTAGTTTTATCCATATTCATTAGAATCAAGGATTCTAATTTGTTGTACATACTTTTACCACGATGTCAAAGCATGTTCAGAATTCTGGGCTAAATACTCCAAGGGACGTTTTCATACTATTTATTTCTATGGGGTCCCCTTCATTTCCACTTAGACATTTTATTCTTTGGTCATACCCTGCCATGCATGACCACTGACTTGATTTACGGACACCTTATATTTTCTACTTTGTTTTGTGGCCACAAAACCTTTACCCATAGTTACAGACTGGTTCTTTAATGTAGTGGTGCTCACTAAACTTAGTGGGATAGTGAAATTAATGGATGAATAGTTGTTTTTCAGAAGAGAGGAGGATATTGGAGTCTAGCTCCTTTGGATCAATGCAATCTTAGACCTCCCTCTCCCTTTTGCTTTTGATGTTGTCAGACCAATTTTCAATTCATTTCTCATTGAACCTTTTCTACAATTATGTATTTAATTTTCTCAGCTCTCTTCAACCTCTGACCTCTCTCAATAAGCTTCTTAAGACATGACCTTGAGTCATATTTTACTGAATTCTCTGGGTGTACTGTGAAATAGGTTGTCATAGCATCATGAAAAAGTGAATTGTCACAAAGTCTTGTACTTTTCCAGCTTTGGGAAAGCTAGTTACCTTCTTGGAACCTTTGTTCCTTACATTAAACAAGGAATTTCTAAGTTATCTCTCGAGACTGGCATGCAAATCAGTGATAACGAATTTGGAAACGTTGCCTACTCTAAAGCACTAAGGGAGGGATAGTGAACCTTAATTTCTCTCTCTACCAATGACACACATTTCTTACCTTCCATCTCATCTTCTCTCTCCACCTGACCCTGGCCCCAGCAACTTCAGCTCTTCCCACGTCTTTCATTCTTTTTTCAAAGACACTGTGCCTCTTATCTCCTTACCATAAGAGCAAACTTGTACTTGACCCTTGCTGCCTGGTAGACTTCCCTCAGCCACTGTCCATCTACTTTTCTTTTGTGATAAAGGACAGTAAGCAATCGTCTTACTGCTCTTTCTGTAAACCCTGAAGTTTTTCCAAACTAGCAGATTCTCAGTTCTTACCTTAATCTCACTGCTAAGTCACACCTTACCTCCTTCTTTAAATTTCCCCTTCTCATAGTTCTCATGGCACTTCAAATTGGCACTAGAGTATACCACTTCTATGACATCCTTCCCTCTTTATCGATTCATTATTTTGTCTTCTTTTCTGACTCACTATCACCAGCATCCTTTTATACCTGCCTTTCCCCAAGCTTGGTCTTCTTGTAGTCTATCTTTAGCAGAGACTCAGCATCTGAATTCACTTCACGCTGATTGAATTACACTGAGGTAATGTGTTTACTTCTAGGCTTCACATATTTTGGAGGGGAGAGTTTTTGATCATTCCTAACAAAACAGGCTCCAGTGGTGTAGCTTGGGGGCTACTTCCTGCTTTGTGCTTGGGGATTGTTCTCAGTGATGCTTGGTGGACTATGTGGTGTCTGGAATCTAACTGGGGTAAGCCACATGTCAAGTAATGACCTTAACCCTTGCCCTATCTCTCCTATCTTCACAAACTCTTCAAAAATGCAGGAAGGATGACCAAGATGGTGAAGAAACAAGGAAGGGCTCATCTAATGGAACACTTGAGAGAATGGATGTATTTTATCCTCTGAAAATGAGAATAAAAGGAAATACATTATTTTCTCTTTTTAAACATTTGAAAGGATGTAGAAACAGTTTTGTTTACTGTCTTGAATCCCTACAGGAAACAGAATTAGAAATTACAGACAAGTAGGTATGAAATCACTAGCAAGCAATACCTTTCAGTCTCATGAAGATATTAAGACCCCAAGTCTCATTCAGGTAACATGGATTAAAATTCCACTCCCACTGCTTTTTTTTTTTAAGGTGGTGCTCAGGGCTTACTCTTGGCTCTGATTCTGGGATCACTTCTGACTAGGCTAGGATGCTGGGACTCTAACTTGGATTGTTTGTGTTCTATACCATCTCTCTGGACCCTGCCATTTGTTATCTGTTTGATCCTGGACAAAATATCTTATTTCTCCGTGTCCTCATTTCACTGTTTGTAAAATGAAGATAGGATAATGGTAGTCATTCGAAGAAAGATCCATTATACTCTGTTCTTAGACATTGTATAGAGATGTAGATCCAATAATATATAATGATGACTTATAATCTAGTGGGAGAGGTAGATGCACAAATGGGTAATTTGAATAGAAAGATCACCAAGATTAAAAAAAATCAAATATGATGGGAAAGAAAAAGAGCATATTGATTGGCATCTCAGTAGAGTTTTCTTGGAGGATCCAGAAGCTCTTTAAGTGAAGACCTGGGTAAAGGGAAGGCAAGACTTACCTGAGAATTGACAAATAGTCCTAACAAATCACATCTCATCTGGAAGCTGTTGCTATGAAACCAATGTCAACTACATGTCCTCCCTCTTTCTGCATCATGTATCTCATGCTGTCAATCATCTTATGTCAGGGTAGGTTTTTATTTTAAGTCTAGGCAAAGAAAGATATATTCCAATAGGATCTCAGCTTGAATCAAGCATTTGATCCAAAAGGCAGATGGTGAAAACCTAGAGTATGGCTGAGAGAATGAAAGAAAACATGTTCGCTGACCAGAAAGCTGGCCAGAAAGAGAAGCAGGTCCAGAGCAGGTATGATTTCTTGACCTGGCTTGATGGCGGGGGTGGGGGGGCTCTATACATGACAATCTCTTCATGTTAATGAATTAAGACTATTATGTAAAGAGTGGAATTTCCATGAACAAATGAAGAAATAAATGAACCTGCTGTACCTGTATGCGCTCTCTATATTGTAGTAAATTATTACATATAATCTGAATCAATGAAATAAGTAGACATTTGATCAGCCTACAGTTCTCACTTGCTGCTTTCTGGTTAAGCGCTCAGCAATCTACACACAGAGTTGAATGTCTAAGAAATAATTTCTTTATGTTCTGATGTTGTAAAATATTATTTGGATTAAAAGGGCAGGAACAAATTGATGGATCTGAAGTTTTTTTCTTTTGGCTTGGAGATGACAGGGCAATCCATCAGACAACTTCCTTGGCTCCCTGTGACATTTCAAGCTCAAATGTTATAGCTTTTTTATTTTTTCTTACTATTTTTTCACCCCCTGGCTCTCTATTGAACTGTGCCTCTAGGAAATGCATCCTGTAGATGTGGCTTCTTTGACACTTGTCATAGGCAGGCACTCAATTGAGGCTTGTTGAATGATAGCTAGGCATATTCAGGCTAGTTTAGCAAGTTGTGCTAAAGTTGAGGTAACTCTTTAATCTGCCTCTGGTGCTATCTACATTGGATCCCTAGACTAATCAGAATGAGAGAAGTTCTTGCCGAACAAAACAGGCCCCAGATAATGGCTAAGGTTACACATGCCCACATCGTGCGACTTCAGGAGCTGGATTGTGTGCAGAGCAAGTACTAGCAATGACAATTCTTGGCTTCTGATCCTGCCATCATGCATAATGTGGAAAAGCTACTTTGCACTTGTAAAGATTACTCAGCCTCTTCAAAACTACGATCTTTCTTTCTTTGAATCAGAATCAACAGTAAGTGTAGTAAACGGGGATAATGACTGTGACTACCTTGTGAAAATACAAAACATAGTTTGCTTCCTTGTAACTTTTGTATTGGTTTTATATTGCTACGTAATGAGTAACTGCCAAACTTAGTTTATTCGAATGAACAATAATGATCTGGACATGGCATAACCGGCAGGTTCTGATTTAGTCTCTCCAGATATTGGCTGGGGCCTAACATCATGTGAAATCTTGATAGGAGTTAGAAAATCTGTTTCCAAGAATATGAACTCATGGGCCTGTTGGCAGGAGCCCTTAGTACCTTGCTATCTAATGGCACAAGGTTGCAGTTCTTCCTCACATGGGACTCTTCAGAGGAGTAGTTGACTGTTCTCCTGACATAGAAGCTATTTTCTGGCACAGAGTGACCCAAGGCAGAAGTCGGGGTTTGACTAGGTCCAGAAGTAACAAATTATGATTTCCTCACCTCTTATTAGTTATACAGATCAGTCACCACCGTCATCTGGAAGGGGACTACACAGGGTCTAAACTCCAGATCGTCTTAAAGGCTGACGTCCTATTCCCTCGTAGTTGGATGGGCCTTTTGCAAAACGAGAGGCATAGCTCCTTGTCTCTAAACTCCTCAAGGTCTCTAAAGTTCACTCTGTAACCACTTCTCTGCCTGCTCCAAATTTTTCTCCCTCAATCATGCTATGCAGTTGCTCTCTTTGCCCATCTAACTGAAAATTTCTGCTATCATTGTCAACCCCTTGTTCCATATTAAATATTCCATTTCAGACTCTAATGGGTTCTGTGAAAATGGCTGTGCATTGCACATGCGGGTGGTCTCTGGAGTTGCTCTCTTATCGTGCTGGGCTCCACTGCGCTGCCCAGCAGCCACAGGTGCAGCCTGCTCCAGTTTACACAGTGCCATTACCTCCTCATTTCATGTGTGCCAGAGCCCCTGCTCGAAGAGCCAGTAAGGAGGCGACTGACTGGGGCAGTGAGGGAGAGGAAAGTCAAGGTCTCTGGCTTTGGCAATCTGCCCTGCATTTTATAGTTTCCAAAATATGTTTGATTCTTTTAACACTTACGGAGACAGAATTGGCATGGTTTCTTCCATGGTGTAGACTGAACAATGAATCCTCAAAAGAAGCCCTAACCGAGGCAGTTCCTTTTCCTCCTGTAAGAAACATAGGAGGAAAAGGCATTGGCCAGTTAAAATGTGGAGTTTAGCTTTCAACGTCTTGAGCTTGAGGTGTCTGTGGCATATTAAGTGAGGTTAATGTACAACCTTGAATAGAGTTTCCAGATGATTAACTGGGCATGGAACAAGATCTAATATCCTGATTATTATGCTTTATCTGCACATTTTGCCCCTCCTTCCAAAGCTGTTGTGTTGTTTTCTGTCTCCTAAATTCCAGATGTCTTGCCTCATTTTCTCAAGGCCTTCCTCCTTAGCCCCACCGACCCCACTGGCCTGTTTGCATACAGCTAGAAGGCCTTCCATGCTGCCAGAGACTTGCCTTTCTGTGGGAACAGACTGACTGAG
Source organism: Sorex araneus (assembly GCF_027595985.1). NCBI lineage: Eukaryota > Metazoa > Chordata > Mammalia > Eulipotyphla > Soricidae > Sorex > Sorex araneus. The sequence continues at coordinate 313,668,894 of NC_073313.1, read as the reverse complement.
GATTTTATGATCCTCTGTAAAGAGATGGGAAGAAGCGACAGAAGCTTGAATCATCAAAAGCAGAATCTTTGGAAACTAGCCCATTCATCCCCATTGGAACTCCATTTTCTAACTCTGCAAAGTCCTAGAAAATATGTCTACTATTATTATTTCACTAATTAGCCATGACCTAAGATGGTTGCAAGTAAAGATACCTGGAGACCAGTGCCCACAGACCCGGTAATAGATTCTGCCACTGGCTGGAGTCCATTAAGCTACCTCCATTCTTCTGCCTCCTGCTAGTACCACAGACCTCAGCCACACTACTCTTTCCTCAGCTACAGAGCCCTCTGGACGATCTGCCCTGAGGCTGGGCACCCCAGAAGTCTAGTCCCACAAGCCCTTTGAGCAGCTGCTTCCCCAACCTTATCTTCCTTTTGCCTTCATGGAAACCTGAGAAAGACAGAAAGGGGGAAGTGGAATGGTTTCCCAACACAAATAACCCCACAGAGCTTTCTCAGCAGTGACCCTTAGCCTGTTGTGTCAGCCTCAGGCTGAAGGAGGAAGGAAATAGACCTTCTATTGAGTATTTTTCTTCCCCTGTCAAGAAGATCAGAGGAACCGAGAGGAGGAAAGAAAAGGAGTCAAAAGCACCTCATAGCCTCCTCCTTCGGCGATTTGTGTTGCTCCCCTCAGCCCCTACCCCCACCCCACACCGCCTCTCTGCAGCTCTAAGTAAACAAACTCCCCAACCAAGGAAGGCCCCAGGCCCAACTCCAAGCAGGCCATAAATAAGAGCCCTTCAGCCTTTCACTCTCAGCAAGCAGAGAGGGCACTTCTGAGTGGAACATTTGATAGCAGGGGAGCGCCGGGGTGGGGGGGGAGAGTGCTCACGTTGTTAATTGAATCCCAATTTCCTTCTCCCAGGCCTAGCTCTTATCTTTTTAATTATACAAGGCCTTTAATCTTCCTGAGGACTTGTCTCTGTCATTAATGCGTGATCTCTATTAGAGATAGGGGTCTGCTCTGGGGTAATGGGAGCTGAGAGCAGGGGCCCCTGGGAACTTCTATCCTTTTTTAAACATTCAGAGTTAGCCAGGACAAATCCAGGTTGAGGCAAGGGGAGGTTTTGGGCTCCTCTCAGCTGTCAGATGATGCTCTTCACTGTCTGTGTCTGTCAGATTGACTGAGACTAGGGCAAGTGCCTCTTAGGGCCAATATCTGTTAGCTATAGTGGCCCTAGCAACTGAGGGACAAAGGAGCCCTATGCAAGGTCATCTTAGGTTAAAGGTTCTGGGGAAATAAGTTCGGTCATGCTCAAAGGATGCTGGTCGTCAAGGGAAGTAGTCAGGGCGTGTTGGGATATTTCATCTTCCCAAAGCATTGGAGTGCAGAAAGTTGCTCTTTCCAAGTGAAAACATACCAGGTCTTACCTTTTCCAAGTAAACCCCAGGATTTCCCTCTCTCCACCTCTTTCAGCTGTCCCTTCAAATGACTAATGGCTTGGACACTGATATTTAGGGGCACAGAGGACATGTTTGATCCAAGTGTTGGGTTTTTTATTAGTTCCTCAATAAATGTTGTTTAAATCACTTTTGAAACAAAGATTGTGAGCACCATTCACGCTAAAATCATGATTTCACAAATACTTATGAAGCAACTAGAGGTCCTCTTTTACAGTCCATTCTCTTGTAGTTAATTGGTTTGTGTTGTGTGGTGGCTTTCAGGAGCATTTCTGTGAGTCAGTCTGATAGATCATGTGATATGCTCACCCCTGAGTATGTGCAAAGGTGGGTAAAGTGGGGTGCCTATAAGAGGATGGCTGCGTAGGAGTAAGGCAGGAAACAACTATTGGCTTTAAGTATAAAGCTGTAGCACTGTAGCACTGTAGCACTGTCGTCCCATTGTTCATCAACGTCTCCATTGTGAGACATGTTACTATTTTTGGCATATCGAATTCGCCATGGATAGCTTGCCAGGCTCGGCTGTGCGGATGGGATGTTCTCAGTAGCTTGTTGGGCTCTCTGAGAGGGACGGAGGAATCACACCTGGGTCAGCCGCATGCAAGGCAAATGCCCTACCCTCTGTGATATCGCTCAGTCCATGAATATTTACAAACACAAGTACTTCTAAGGTAGTATATGCATAGAGTCTATGCGCTCCATACAATGTTTATATAGATGCACATCTAATACAGACGCATATATTTGAACATTTATTTAGTCAACATGCCATATTTGTCTATTTCTTATGTATTCAAACACATATACATCAAATATGTATCTATACAGGGGTATTAGAAGTCAGTTGTGATTTCAAGATACACACAGATATACAGATATTAGGTCAGGAGTCCATACAGAGAGCAAGGCAGCCACGTATGCAGCTGGAGTGGGCATTAGTGCAGGTTGTTCTCTGCTGAGCCTCATGTCTCCCCAGCTCACCGACCCACTGCACTCAAATACCTTCGTGGTTCTGGATGCAGTCTAGCTGCTGCTGCTGAAGGCCAGATAAATCCACTTAAAGTTAGGATTTAAACCCAGATGACCACAAAGGAGAGTGGTCCTATGTCCCTAAACTCCACAGCCAGAACGTCCCTCCTTGTCTGAACCGAGTCTGCTACTCAATGTGTGCAGAGCTGCCCAAAGGCTCCCGTGAGACACAGTGAACCTGGACATGGTCCAGAGAAGAGCAATTAAAACACTCAAGGGGAGGGAGAAGCTTCTGTTTGAGGAGAGACTTTTAAAAAACAACTACAGTCGAGTCTGGAGAGAGGCGGGAGGAGCAGGGATGCAATGGAAGAGAGTGGGACAGGGCTGTAGAAGGAAGCGTGAAAAAGGGGATGGCATGACTGCCAAGGGGGTACTCACTGGAGCTTGGAAGCAGCAGTTTTAGGACAATGACAAGAGAGTTCTATTTAACACGTTCCATAAGTTTGCTGCCTGCTGTGTGCTCCCAAGAGGTGGCACAAGCTAAAAATATAAATAGATTCCTGGCCTATGAATGTATTGCCTTACACTCCATGGAATACCTGATTTCTCATGATCAAACTCAACTACCTTAGTTTATAGCAGTATTAATCAAGAGTTTGCAAACTTTTTTTCCTGTAAAAGAGAAGGTCGTGAATTTTTTTGGCTTTGTGGACAACTCTGTGACAGTTACTCATTGCAAACACCATAGTGCAAAGCAAACATGGACAATCTAGATCAGTGAGCATGGCTGTGTTCTAATAAGTTTATTTACAAAAATAGGCATGAAAGGGTTGGAGCTATAGCACAGCGGGTAGGGCATTTGCCTGCACGCATCTGACCTGGGTTCAATTCCCAGCATCCCATATGGTCCCCTGAGCACTGTCAGGAGTAACTTCTGAGTGCAGAGCCAGTAGTAACTCCTGAGCGTTGCCGGTGTGACCCACCCAAAAAGCAAAAAAAAAAAAAAAGGCATGAAGATGGTTTAGTCAGAAAATGTTCACTTACTGAGTCTTATCTAGACTAATTTGCAGTGGGGTTGAATCAGTGGGCGGTTTGGGGAGCTAGGGATGTGGTTCAAATGGTAGAATACATGCCTTGCATGTGTGAAGATCTGGGTTTGATCATGTGCATCAGAGGCACACCAGAATCACTGGGTGTAATCCTGGATCAAAGAACTCCCAAGTATAGCCACTCTAAAAGCAGCAGGAAGGGCTGGAGTGTTAGTACAATGGGCAGGGCATTTGCCTTGGATATGGCTGACCCAGGTTGGATCCCCAGCATCCTATATGGTCCCCTGAGCTCCACCAGAAGTAATTCCTATGTACCGAGCCAGGACCCAGTTGCAGCCTAAAAATGAAAAATAAATAAATAAAATAAATAAAGACAATTGGAACTCCTCCCCCAGAATAAACCCCCCATCCAAAACCTGGGCAGCATTTTGCTGGTAACACCCTCATTCTATGAAGCAAGAAAATGAGATCTAGAGATGTCAGATGATCCCCCAAGATAGGAGAGCTGGAGCCTAGCAGGGGCTCTCAGAATTGTTTGGTTGTTCTCATCCTCTCTCTTAGAGGATGTCAATGAAGGGATCTCTGTAGCATGAAATCCTCCGACTTGACATTTCTGACTCTTGTAAATTTGTTTAAATGCAAATTTGTTTCACGAACTTTTCTTAAAAAATATTTCAAATATGGGATGATGTTGGAAATAGGGCTTGCTTTAAGAAAACAGGATCTATTTTAAAATTTTTAGAATTCAAAAACAAAGAGTGCTCCCTTTTTGCTGACATATTGCTCTCTCCACCCCACCCCTCCCACCCCAGTGTTGAGAAAGAAGAGAAGTTGGGTTTTGAACAGATTATGCAAGTGATGACCTCAGAGTGACAGAACTTGACGTATTGTGGTATCCACAAACAGAAGTTATATAGTTATAGTTATATAGTTCCTTCCTAGGGCAATGGGGTGCTACTGGTGGGGCTTGGCCCTTGAGAACACCCACCCACTCATTATTAAGCAAAACTTTTCCTGGAAACCATCTATTTTCCATTTCTAGTTGACACTTGGAGTCTTTGTGGGAAGATGCATGTGCACACAGACATGTGATTGTGTGCATGTGTGTATACTCACACAGATGAGTGTGTGCAAGTCTGTGCGACTGTATGAGTAAGTATGTGTCAGTGTGCCTAGCCTACAGAAGGAGGTAGAGGAGTTACAGTATACAACTCAGTGGAACTCTCCCAATTAGTCACAGAGAGTTTTCCTCTGAAAGCCTGGTGATGCCTTGGGTTGGAGGTCTGTCCGGGGTTGGAAGAGCTCAGGAATGGCTGGGACTCAGCGAGACTCTTAGATTATTTCATTCTCCTGTCTTCAGATATTTTGGATGCCCACATCACATGGACTAAAGCCCTAGCTGATGAACGCTCTAAGTCTGCACAATAGGGGCCCTTTAAGCCCAGCAGGCTCTTTTAGCATAAATATCGCACATCCTTTTCTTCCCTTTGCCATCTCACTCACCTGCAACCACTTTGCAAAGATGTCGAAAAGTAGATAGTTCAGTTCTCTTCACAGAAGGCAAAACTGAACCTCCCAAGAAGACCTGAAAGTCCAGAGGCCCAACATAACCTGAATTATATCAAGAGTACAGACCCCAGACTGGGGCAATGATATGTCTGTCTTGCCTTAAGACTTTGGACCTGCAGACAGTTACTTGAATAAGTGGGCTCTTACTTTTTGTGAGGCGCCTTCCATGAGTTTCAGAGAAAAACCACAAATGTTTTTGATTACATTCAATGTTTGGACAGAAAGCCCACTATTATTATTTGCAATTTTCCCCCAATAATCAGACCTGCCGAAATGGCATCATTTGATACTTTGTTTTCTATTGCTGGTAATGAAGAATACATGATATTGGATTTCTGGTAGTTTAGTAATTAAGTCCAGAGTGATTTGTTTCTGTAGGCTAGGCACACTGACACATACTTACTCATACAGTTGCACAGACTTGCACACACTCCTCTGTGCGAGTATACACATATGTACACAATCACATGTCTGTGTGCACATGCATCTTCCCACAAAGACTCCAAGTGTCAACTAGTTTGAGTAGTTTCTGGCTCTAACCAAACAGAAATGGAAAACAGACGGTTTCCAGGAAAAGTTTTGCTTAATAATGGGTGGGTGGGTGTTCTCAAGGGCCAAGCCCCACCAGTAGCACCCCATTGCCCTAGGAAGGAACTATGTAACTATAACTATATAACTATATAACTTCTGTTTGTAGATACTCCAATACGTCAAGTTCTGTCACTCTGAGGTCATCACTTGCATAATCTGTTCAAAACCCAACTTCTCTTCTTTCCCAACACTGGGGTGGGAGGGGGTGGGGCGGAGAGAGCAATAAGCCAGCAAAAAGGGAGCACTCTTTGTTTTTGAATTCTAAAAATTTTAAAATAGATCCTGTTTTCTTAAAGCAAGCCCTATTTCCAACATCATCCCATATTTGAAATATTTTTCAAGAAAAGTTCGTGAAACAAATTTTCATTTAAACAAATTTACAAGAGTGAGAAATGTCAAGTCGGAGGATTTCATGCTACAGAGATCCCTTCATTGGGCTCTGAAAGATGGTGGTCACCATGCCACTGCTGCCGAAAGGAAAGGCCAAGGGACAAAAACCTTTCCCCTCCCAGGGCGGAACAAGGCCATAGTTTAGTTCACAGTCTCAATTTGTTTGTTTGTTTGTTGTTGTTGTGTACTTTTTGGTGCCAGAGATCAGGCCCATGGCTTCACACACGAGCAGCTATGTGTTCTACTGTTGAGTCAAATCCTCAGCTCCGATTTGTTCTTTTCATTTACATTGTGATACTTCTCAGATCACCAAATTATCATTGAAGACTTTTTTTTCTTTTTCACTTTTGGGCAAACTCAGCAGTGCTCAAGGATTATTTCTGACTCAGTGCTGAGGATTTTTCTTGGAAGCTCTCGGAAAAACAGCATACTGTAAGCGATCAACTCTGGAGCTCCGTATGCAAAGGATGTGCCCAGGCAGGCTACTGAGCCAATTTTATCAAGGTGAAACTTTGTAAAAGCAAGTCATTATTTCGTGTGTGATATGGATGCCACATACTGTGAGCAATCATTTCCTTAGCATTGGACACTTAGACTGTTTCTAACTGTTTGGTCTTATAAACAGCAAGGCAGTAAACATCACTGGAGGAAGGTCTTTACCACATTTGGATTGCTTCTTTGAGATCAATTTCTTGCAATAGACAAAATCAATGGAACCATTTTTAAGGCTGTTAGCCTTGAGAACTGTGCTGGTCTACAGGAAGGCTATGTTGATGTCGAGTGGGGAAGGCAATGTGTGTGTCCAATAGCAGGAGTGGAGTGGTGGTGGTGTTTCTCAGGTCTGTACTGCCATGCTTAGTATGATGCATGCATTTTCCTAACATATGATGCCTAAAATTTTGTAAAGTAGCTCTCGATGATCAAAATTTCATTTCTACTTCCTCTGAGCAACAAGCAGTTTCTAGAACATTATTCCAAAGATATTTTGGTGTGTGTGTGGGGGGTGTTCTGACATCCTCAGGGAGTCTAGAGATCACTCTTGAGGCTACTCAGCCCACCGGGGTGGAGAGGCCAAAGCTGGGGCATAAGCATGTGCAACCACTTGGGCTTTGTAGTACTGGGGCTCACCAGAACTGCCTGGTAGGGCTCTAGGGTCTCTTGAGCTATACCTGGCAGTGCCAGGGGCACCATGTGGTGCTGAAGTTCATACCCCATCAGAAAAGCATGTTCATCACAAAACTATCTCCTCAATGGCCCAAAGTAATTTTTTTTGTTTTTATTTTATTTATTTTGTTTTGGGGCATGCCCGGTGATCTCAGAACTTACAGGGATCACTCCTAATGGAACTCTGGGGACCATAAGGCATGCCAATATTGAACCTGGGTTGGCCACATGCTGTACTATCTCTCCCTCCACCCCACCAACCACACCACCAAATCACTTTTTAAGAAATTTGCCAAAATCCATCCTGATGATTAGAGCATATTCTAGCTTATAACTAGGGTCCTAAAAGTGAGATACCTTATATATATATATATATATATATATATATATATATATATATATATATATACTGACTTATAAGGATGAAAACCTGAAACCCATAAAAGTGCTATAATACATCACTTCCATTAAAAATTGCTTAGATTCTACCAAAAAACAGAAGCCAGCATGTCAGATGTGGCCTCACCTATATTTTTCTCCTTTATTTTTGAAACCTATGCTATACTTCTATTATTGCAACCTTAAATTGTTTTCATTTTCTCTTTCTGTTTTTGCAGTCTATTGGCAATTATAAACTGTGGCATGCTGATGTTCTGAGGTCTCAAAGATCTGGTTAATTAGAATCTCTTCTGTACTTCTTTAGTTGATGTTTTCGACCCAGAATGTAAGACTTCAGTTCCTCTGATGGGTAACTAGTTCTGCTAACTGTCTAAACACTGGCAATGCCCATAGAAGAAGATGCTGGTGCCTTATGTGTCTCTTCTATGACGCCTGAAGGGCTCAGCTTGGGCCTCTGGTCAACCTGACTCTTTGCAGAGGTCAGGAGAAGGTCATGGGCTTGTTGGACCCAGGAAGCCTGGCGCCACCCTGGCCCGCAAGTCCACTTAGGAGCGTTCTCAGGAGGCACTGGGATCTTGGCTTGAAACAACTCTGGTGAACAGTGAGGCTGATTTGTCTGAGAAGGACTCTTGAGTGAAGCAGGACAAGTCCACCCAGCGAGTGGGGACTGTCTAGGAGCTCCTGGGCCCTGCAGCCATTTCACATGCCTGGCTGAGCAACGATGCCAGACTCAGAGGCAGGGCCCGAGGCTTCGCCCTTTGTCATCTCTTCCAAGGGAGAACATGGTTCCTTTGTGAGTTTTCTCTAAGCTGTTCCCAGGCCCACTCTGCCCCCAGCCCCAGCTCTAATATGAATAGTGGGGGGTGGGGGGTGGGTCTGGAACTCCTGGTTCCTGAACAGGCCCCCGCACAGAAGCTTCTCCATGGCCTCCAATGTTCAGGTATGTGCACTGGGGCATGCCATCCAAAGGGAGGTGGGCTTGTACCCTTGGGCCCTCAGTTGCTTCATTGCATGGTTTAGGTGGCCCCAGCAGGGCCCTCAAAGCCACAGGGACTTTGGTTATCCCAGTATCTCAAAGAATTGTTTGCAGGCGAACCACCTCCCTTCCACTTTCTAGTTCCTAGAAATCTCTGTATCTGTGTGTGGAGGGGAGCACCAGAGGTGATCATAGAAATGGCACCGAAACATAGAATGAAAAGACAAAATCTATTAGAAATAATTCAGTTATATCCTCAAAGTAGATTATTTCTTGAAACTTGGTATGCAAGGGCCAGAACAATAGTACAGGGGATAAGGTGTTTGCTTTGCACACAGTGGTCAGCCTGAGTTCAATCCCTGCCATCCCACATGGTCTCCTGGGCCCATCAGGAGTGAACCCTGAGCATTCCTGGGTATGGCCCCCAAACCAAAAAAAAAAAAACCTCAAGAAAGTTGAATTCAAAACTTATGGCTTAGATCTGGAGTGTTAGTACAGTGGGAAAGGCGTTTGCCTTACACTTGCCTGACCTGGGCTCGATCCCCAGCATCCTGTGTGGTCCCTCTGTGCATATCCAGGAGTAATTCCTCAGAGTAGAGCCAGAACTAAGCCTTGAATATCACTGGGTATGACCCAAAAAGCCAAAAAACAAAACAAAACAAAGTTATGGCTTTATGTTTCTGACAAGAATTTTCTTCAATGTTTTATTTTGCAGTTGTATGGTATAGCCCTGTGTTTAGGAGCTGGAGCAATAGCACAGTGGGTAGGGTGTTTGCCTTGCATGGGGCTGACCCGGGTTCGATTCCTCCACTCCTCTTGGAGAGACCGGCAAGCTACCGAGAATATCTTGCCCACATGGTAGAGCCTGGCAAGCTACCCGTGGCGCATTCAATATGCCAAAAACTGTAACAGCAAGTCTCACAATGGAGATGTTACTGGTGCCTGCTTGAGCTAATCAATGAGCAACGGGATGACAGTGATACAGTGATACTATATTAGAAACAAATAAATGATGCATGATTAAGATAGGGTGGGGTACACATTTATGGAGTTCTGCAGTACTGGGCAGGACCAGGGAAAGACGTGGGGATGTTGGGAAAGAAGGTGGCCAGAGGTCAAGGAGCTCAAGCTCTCATCTGATACCTGGCCCTGCCCAGAATGATCTGACTGCAGGCCCCACGGCATTGTATCCAGCCAGAACTGGTTTGGGGAACGGAAGAACTTGCCTCCATGTGGCTCCAGGTTCTCGGGAAACAAACCTCTCCACCCAAGCTCTGCCCTGTGTGTGCCCGTCCACTCCCTATCCCCAGGAACAACAAGTCCTTCCACCTCCCTCAAGGCTCAATCAGTGTTTGCTTACTATGAGCAGGAATAATGCAACTCTTACTTAATTCGCAGCAGTTCCATTCAGCTCGCTCCCATCAACCACATCTCATTTTTTATTGCAACCATAATTTGTTCTTTTGCAGGAGATAACGCAGAAAATATAAACATAAAAAGACTCCTTCCACCGCACAGTTTCCACAATGCATTCCCATAAAGTATTTCATTACAAACTCAAGCAGCTGGCTTCATGAAATATGGTCTCCAGGTAGGATCCAGTAGGAAGAAACCCGAGAGCAGGAGGGAGGAGTGTCACTCCATCCTCTCCATCACGGTCCCATTTCCCATTTTTCCCAGGCCAGCAGCAAAGTGAAATGTTTAGAAACTACCTCCTTACTCCCCCTCAAAATTCCCTTGGATTTCTTGAATATTTTTCCTGTGATATGCATCTGGAGATAGAATCCTACAATCTCAGAGCAGGAAGGGTTCTAATTGCCACCAGTTAGGCCAATGTTTCTCAAAGTGTGTTCCTTTTGTTATTATTTTTTAATTTTTATTTAATTTTTGCTTTTTGGTTCACACCCAGTGATGCACAGGGGTCACTCCTGGCTCTGCACTCAGGAATTACCCCTGGCGGAGCTCAGGGGACCATACCCGGGTTGGGAATCGAACCCGGGTAGGTCGCATGCAAGTGCAAACGCCCTACTTGCTGAGCTATCACTCCAGCCCCTCAAAGTGTGTTCTTGGGGCAGCAGCAACCCCATCAGGGAACTCATTAGAAATGCAGCCTCAAGCATCACTCCAGACCTGTGCCTCTCCGGTGAATGCTATATGCATGAATGTATATAAGTGTGTGCAAATGTGTGTGTACATGAGTGTGTATGTGTGTGTGTGTGTGAGAGAGAGAGAGATAGAGAGAGAGAAAGAGAGAGATGAGACAGAGACAGAGACAGTGAGATAGAGAGAGAATTGAAGAAGGAAGAGGCCTAACCAGCTCCTGACACGTGGGATGATCATCATTTACCCACAGTCCAGGTCGTTGTGATGGTATGTAGATGTGCAAAGAGGAATGGTGTGAGGGAGGCTCAGTACATTCTGACTCTCCCTAAACAAGTGACTTCAGAATCTAATTTCTGACTCCAAACACAAGTGCCTTCAGAATCTGATTTCCCAAGAGGTGGAAGAGGTAGAAGCATCCAGTCATCCTTATTTTAATCATCCGGATGATGATTCTGATTCTGATGCTCACTCGAGCTTAAGATGACTCATCTTGTCAATTTTCCCATTTCTAACTGACGCCCAGAGCTGCTGCTGGTGGTGGTGGTAGTGGTCAGGGATATCCATGTTTTTGGCCTCCAACACAGTCATCTCTGGAGCCTGTGTGAAAAGTTGGTTCCCAGATTCGGTCTTGCCCCTGCTGCTGCCCCCTACGCACCTCTGCCAACCTTTGGGTGTCCCCCTCCACAGAGCAGTTCACCAGTCTGCTTCCCATTCCACATCTTAGAGCACAGAAAATGAGGTGGGGATAGTCAGAGTCCCCAAGGGCACAAACGCCAGAGCTCTAGACCTGAATTCCAATGGTCCTGACTGGCTCTGAAGTTGGGAAATTAGATTCTGAGGTCACCTGTTTTCGGAGAGTCAGAATGTACTGAGCCCCACTCACATCTTCCCTCTTCACAAATCTGTCCTACCTGGCCTGTTGGGTATAGCAAGCATCCTATCAGGCTGCCAGGAGCTGGTTAAGCTTCTCCTTCTTTAATTCTTGCCAAAGATGAAGCAGATAAAGATGGCAAAGGCGTGAGCTCCTTGATCTTGAACACTAGTGATCTCAGAGTGGCTTTGAAAACAGTCAGACGTGTCTAACCAATACGAGGTAAGTGAAGAGATGTGTGCTGAATCTCTTTGCAGTGCCAGGCTGGACACGAGGTCTCTGACTCATGAATCCTGGTCAGTGATTCAGCAGGCCTATACTCTGTCCCATTTGTCCTCCTACAATGCCCTCACTTGGCCGTCCCTGCCTTGCCTGCTTCTTTTCCCTTGTCTTAATCGCCTCACAACGGTGCCATGTCCCCATGTTCTCACAGATGGGATGTAGACAGCGGCTGGCCTGAGGGAGGGCAACTGACGGGAGCAGAGAGGCAAAGTCACTTGCTGAAGGAAGGCCTGCTGGAATCAGGTACTTGAGGAGACTGGAGGAGGGTAGAGACGGTAAGATGGAGAATTTTCCCACACATGGACGTGAGGTGATTCCAAATGCTCCCAGCTATAAAGAGAGGCAGGGGAGGCCAGTTGGCTCTGTTACCAGGACCCAGAAACAGACCCTGACTGACTTGATGGATCTTTGAGAAGCAGGATGGACTTTAGGGTCTGAACCTTTTAAGTCTAGGCCAATGCAACAGAGGAGTTTGTGATTTGTCTGTCTTTGTTGAACTTTTTTCACCCTTGTTCATTGTCCTCCCTTCCTTTGATATGACTTACTAGTTCTCTAGATTCAGAGGGACAGGGAAGCATCTCTTCCTTACACTGATGCCAACATTTCCTTCCGTCTGTGTGCCTGAACATGGCCAACCTGGATGAGACTTGCCTCTTTGGGTGTCATCCACCTAGTGAGGTTCAGATGTGAGAACAGTAGCAGCAGCTTATAGAATAAACTCAGTTTGTTCACTTTCCCAGGGTACGGGGGGCATGGGGAAGAGATGACAGTGACAGTGGCTTGGGAAACACTGCCTGGTATCTTGGGAATGTGTTCAGACAACTGGGGGATGTTTTTCCAACCTCTCCTTCTCCTCCCCATTTCTGGGATGATACTTCATACTCCTCTCTGTTCCTGGGTGTAAAGGAGAAGTTTGTAGTTGCTGGGGTGATTTTGCAATGCTTTTATAATGCAGATGTAATAAGAACAAAGTTAGGTCTATGGGTGTGTGCCTGGTTCAGTGAGAGACAGTTAATGCAAAGGAATTTATCCTCTGAAAGTCTTTGAAGTTAACAGAGCACAAGAAACGTCTCCAGGGTCAGAAAAATGAAGACATTAGGACCCACACATTCAGTGTCTGGATTCTTAGTCACTTGATCATTTTGCTGTGACTCATTGGCATCACCCCACACATTTCCCTAGCACAGGATATGCCACCCTGGATGGGTCCATCTTTGCTTCTTTCATTTTGAGCCTGACTCTGAGCCATAGTCCATCATTGGCTGTCTGGCTCGCGGCCAGATGCATGCATTTGCCAGGGTCTCTGCAAGGACACATAAGAGGAAGGTGATAAAAAGGTTCTCCGCAGGCCAGGCCTTGATTCAGCAGCCCCTGTTAGTGACTGATACTATAGAGCAGGAGGTAACTCAGGTATCAAGACTGATCATCAGGAATTTTGTACAGCTATTTTGTTTTTATTTTTGTTTTTCTATGTGGGGGCTCAAACCCAGGGCCTCACACATATGTGAGGCATGATTAAACCCCATCCCTGGCTCCCAGGAATGATATATTTGAGAGAATTCACAGTGGAAACTTGGTTGTTCAGACCCAAGGCAGGGTTCTCTTAACTGAAATTAAAATACTTAGGAGAGGTGGCAAAGGAGATTAGGAAACATCAGGGAATCTTCACAGGAGAAGGTCTGAGCTAGGGCATCAGGGGCTTTGAAAGGCAGGAGAAAGGAGCTTGGGGTGCTTCCTGGCATTCAGGCTCAAACACTCACTTGAGTCCAGACAGAAACAGAGGCATAATGCGTTAGTGATGGGTGTGGGTATTGGTCTTTCCGTTTTTTAAGTAAAAAGCAGTTTCTGCTGTCTTTGAACAGGAGAAGGAGATGCCATCTTTTATTTAAAGGAAACCCTCTGTGATGTGCCCCGAGAGACGGAGGAGGCCCAGAGGCTGGGAGATAGAGGATGGGGATGTTGTTGTAACTCAGGTAAGAGGCCCAAGGGGGTTGTCTCAGAGGGAATGGAGAGGAAATACAGGGTAGGGGACTAATAGCAGAGGAGAATGAAGTGAGCTGTGAGCAGAAGGAGAAGCAAAGGGATCTCTGGCCAAGAATATAATTATTCTCCACCTCTGTGGCTTTCACACAGCACCTCCACCCTGGAAGCAGAGTCCCCGACAGATCAGTTCCTGTTTGTCAGCTTTGTCGTCCTTGCTCAGAGCACTGGAGTCCTCTCCTTCCCCCACTTGACTGCATTGGATGATTTTCCTTATAATGATTGTCATAGTCATAAGTGTAATAATTATAGAGGCAGTAATAAGATTCTGACTGGATCATGGTCTTTTCTTCTGGGGATGCTAATAAGAGTGTGGGGGTGAGCTGAAGGGAGGGGGCGTTGAAAGGACCCTACCAGAAGTATGATTATATCCAATAGATTGGAAAACAGCTCTCAGACATATGGAGAGGGCCCAGCCATGAGGGAAGTATTTTTGGACTCTGCTTCTCTATACAGAAACTTCCTGCCCTTGGGGACTGTTCCAGGTAGTGATGGGAGTATGGTCCCAAACTTCACCTCCCCTCCCAATGATTCCCTGGGACCTCCAGGATCGCAACCCCTACCAGCGTTCTCTGAAATGCTTGCAGTTGGGTCGTACAAGTATCTTCTAATCATAACACACGATATGATAGCATCTTATGAATTACAAAACCCTTTTGTAATTAATTACTGCATTTAATCCACATAATCACTGGTATTATTAATCTCCTTTCTGCTTTACAAGCATATTTATTTCTTCAATAGGCATCGAAGGAGTACCAGTCCCTACTGAAGCTTGATATGTAGAGATGGACCAAGACCCAGCTCATATTTTTTGCCATGCTATTTATATATTATCCTTTTCACATGGCTAGCTCAATTTTTTTTTCTGAAAAAAAGGAGGGGAATGTATAAAAAGTTACTGTAGCACTGTTGTCCCATTGTTCATCGATTTGCTCAAGCGGGAACCAGTAATGTCTCCATTGTGAGACTTGTTGTTACTGTTTTTTTGGCATATCGAATACTCCACAGGAGCTTGCCAGGCTCTGCCGTGCGGGCAGGATATTCTCGGTAGCTTGCTGGCTCTCCGAAAGGAAGAATAGGACCCGGGTCAGCTGCATTAGCTGTGCTGTAGCTCCATCAGCTCCTGGAAAACAGGCTCAAGCGGGGCTGGAGCAACAGCACAGCAGGGAAGGCATTTGCCTTGCACACGGCTAACCCGGGTTTGATTCCCAGCACCCCTTAGGGGCCCTTGAGCACTGCCAGGAGTAATTCCTGAGTGCAGAGCCAGGAGTAACCCCTGAGCATCGCCGGGTGTGACCCAAAAAGCAAAAAATAAAAAAATAAAAAATTAAGGATATTATTATTTTTATTGTTGTTGTTGTTGTTGTTGTTGTCACTGTCATCCCGTTGCTTGTCAATTTGTTCGAGCGGGCACCAGTAACGTCTCTTATTGAGAGACTTATTGTTACTGTTTTTGGCATATCCAATACGCACAGGTAGCTTGCCAGGCTTTACTGCGCGGGCTGGATACTCTGGGTAGCTTGCTGGGCTCTCCGAGAGGGGCAGAGGAATCGAACTCGGGTTGGCGGCGTGAAAGGTGAACGCCCAACCACTGTGCTTATTATTATTATTATTATTATTATTATTATTATTATTACGAGTCTATTGTGTCAAAAAATGTATATGTCAGTCTTATACCCCTGACTCTGTAGAGTAGCATAGGCTGGAGCTGAGCAATAAATCTCAGAAAATGGGGTCTGAACATTCTAGGCTTAATTTTACTTTCTCACAGAAGACTGGTCTCTGTTCTCACCTCTAAACGTCACAGAAGCATTTTAATTCTGGAATGTGTGATAATTTTTCTTTTAAATTATTTCTTAGCCAGTTTTTAAACTATGCCACATATTTTGGAAGATGTTAAACTGGCAATATAAATGATTTATGAGACATATGATACATAGATTGTGAAGACTGAACAATAGAGGTGGAGTAGAGAGCTTTTAAAGACCATTTCAGTGGTCTGGTAGTTGCTCTTACTGCAAGGAACTTCTTTTTTTAAAAAAAAATTTTAATGAATCACCGTGAGGTACAGTTACAGACTTACAAACTTTCATGCTTACATTTCAGTCATACAATGATCGAGTACCCATCCCTCCACCAGTGCCCATTTTCCACCACCAATGTTCCCAGTGTCCCTCCCACCACCACCTGCCCCCCACCCCAGCCTGTGTGGCAGGCACATTCCCTTTTACTCTATGTCTTCTTTTGGGTGTTATGGTTTGCAATACAGGTAGTAAGTGACCATCATGTTTGGTCTATAGTCTACTTTCAGCACGCATCTCCCATCCAAGTGAGCCCTCCAAACATCCTTTACTTGGTGGTCCCTTCTCTATCTCAGTTGTCTTTCCCCCCAGCATGTGAGGCCAGCTTCCAAGCCATGGAGCAATCCTCCTGGTCCTTGTCTCTACTATCCTTGGTGTTAGTCTACCATTCTGCCACAAATGAGTGAAGTCCTTCTATGTCTGTCCCTCTTTCTGACTCATTTCACTTAGCATGATACTCTTCATGTCTATCCACTTATATGCAAGTTTCATGACTTCATCTTTTCTAACAGCTGCGTAGTATTCAATTGTGTAGATATACAAGAGTTTCTTTAACCAGTCATCTGTTCTCGGGCACTCAGTTTTTTTCCAGATTCTGGCTATTATGAACAGTGCTGCAAAATAAACATACAAGTGCAGACATAATAATTTCTATTGAAGTTTTTGCATCTCTGGGATATATTCCCAGAAGTAGTAATCCTGGGTCAAATGGAGCTCAATTTCTAATTTTTTGAGAAATGTCCATATTGTTTTCCAAAAAGGCTGAACTAGTCGGCATTCCCACCAGCAGTGAAAGAGGGTTCCCTTCTCTCCACATCCACGACAACACCGGTTGCTTTTGTTCTTTTGGATTTGGGCCAGTCTCTGTGGTGTGAGATGATATCTCAATGTTGTTTTGATCTACATCTGCCTGATAATCAGTGATGAAGAGCCCATCATCAGGGCTGTTAGGTAGAGCTGTAGCTGGCCAGTTTGCCAGCATCATTTGTTAAAGAGGCTTTCCTTGCTCCATTTCACATTTCTTGCTCTCTTATCAAAGATTAGATGATCATATATTTGAGGGTGTATATAAGGATATTCAACCCTGTTCCATTGGTCTGTTGATCTGCCTTTGTTCCAATACCATGCTGTTTTAATTATTACTGTTTTGTATAGAGCTTGAAGTACGGGAAGTTGATGACTCTCAACTTTCCTCCCCAAGAATTGCTTTAGCTATTTGTGAGGGACTGTTGTTCCATATGAATTTCAGGAGTGTTGTCCACTTCGATGAAGAATGTCATGGGTATCTTTACAGGCCGATATCCCTGATGAACACAGATGCGAAGATCCTCAAAAAAATATTAGCAAATAGAATCAAACAACTCATTGAAAAGATCCTACGCCATGACTAAGAGGGATTCATACTGGGGATGCAAGGATGGTTAACACTAGCAAGTCAGTCAACATAATCCATCATTCAATAAAAGAAAAGATAAAAACCATATGAGCATATCAATAGACACAGAGAAAGCATTTGACAAGATATAACACCCATTGATAATGAAAACTCTCACCAAAATGGGTATTAAAGGAACTTTCCTCAATATAGTCAAAGCCATCTACCACAAGCCTATGGCAAGCATTATCTTCAATGGGGAAAAACTAAGAGTCTTCCTTCTAAGATCAGCGACAAGACAAAGATGCCCACTCTCACCACTCCTATTCAATATAGTAGCACTGTAGCACTGTAGCACTGTCATCCCATTGTTCACTGATTTGCTCGAGTGGGCATCAGTAATGTCTCCATTGTGAGACTTGTTGTTACTGTTTTTGACATATCAAATATGCCACGGGTAGCTTTCCAGGCTCTGCCGTGCAGGTGGGATACTCTCAGTAGCTTGCCGGGCTCTCCGAGAGAGACGGAGGAATATAGTACTGGAAGTAATTGCAATAGCGTTAGGCAAGCAAAAGATATTAAGGGCACCTAGATAGGAAAGGAAGAAATCAAGCTCCCACTATTTGTAGATGATATGATACTATATTTAGAGAACCCTAACGCCTCTACCAAGAAGCTCCTAGAAACAATAGACTTGTATAGTAAAGTCACAACCGGCTATAAAATCAGTACTGAAAAGTCCATCGCTTTCCCATATGCAAATAATGAGAGAGAAGAAATGGATATGAAAAAACAATCCCGTTCACAGTTCACAATATTGCCTCAGAAAATCAAGTGCCTTGGAATCAGCTTAGCTAAGGAGGTAAAGGACCTGTACAACTACAAAATGCTACTTCAAGAAATAAAAGAGGACACGAAATGGAAACACATTCCCTGCTCTTGGATTAGGAGAATTAACATTGTCAGAATGACAATACTCTCCAAAGCCTTGTGTAGATACAGAGGAAGTTCTCCAGACAGACCTGAAAGAGAGCACTCAATTCAGTTGTAACTGCAACTTCGGAGGCTGGGGAGACCCTTCGGTTGACTGGGTGTGTGCTGCCACCGTGTGATAGAACTTGGCATTTCTTGGTTTTCTATCTGCTCCCCCCAACTTCCCTTGCCCTGATATCTCCCCACCCCTCATTAGAGACAAATGCATCAATTTTGTGTGTTTTGTCGAGTGTCAATTGTGTGCTGAGTTTCTAATTGCTAAGGAATTAGAGGTGAAATAAAAGAAAGGATTGTCTTCTCAGTCCTTTCATTCTGGGGTGTATCAGGGAGATGGACAATAAGTCAAAGCTATGAAGAAGAAATAAAAGGTTAGTATAAAGTACTCCAAAATAAAATAAGATGGTGCAGCCCAGTGACTGAGCCCAGCGCACAGACACACACAAATGTGGATGATAAGGGAGTCAGTGCAGGTTATTCATTACGTGGTGATCTTGAGTAGGTTTGCAGGCGTCCTCTCGAAGCTGATTATAACCTCCCTCCATCCTGAACTCCCCCTTCACTAAGGAGTCACTCATTCTGCCTTGAGGCTGCATCTTCTGCCACACGTCTCCTGTCAAAGCGGCTTCTCTGAGTCCCAGGTGCAGGTCGACTATGTTCCTGAACACTGGTTTTACATAGACACACTCTCGTGAGCACCTGGCATTCCTGGATCCTCAGGGCTCATCTAGACACAGTGGCAGCACCCCCAACCCAGAGCTGCTATAGCACAGAGGAAATTTATAGACTAGATGATCGAGAGTTAAGGGCAGTGGCTTTAAATTTGGCTGGATCCTGGGATCAGTTACTATGATCAGGGGCATGCAAGATCCGGGTTGGTCAGGTGTGACTCCTGATTCCATTCTGAGGAGAACAGTCCTCCATAAACAAAGCACTAGGAGCTATTGTTCCCAAACCAAGGGTGATAGAGAGGCATGTACAACTGAACTAACCGTGTTTATGCCAAGGCAGAAAAAATGCAAAATTTGCAAACTCTCTTGTCCTGATCATCAGGATGGGCAACTTTGTGCTTGCCTTAAAAAAGTTTGAGACACACTGAGGGTGTAACCTCTAATTAATTGAAGGATGGTAAGTGTCCTTGTCATTGAATAACAGATGACCTGATAATCCAGTCCCAGAACAGATATATATACTGGAGAGGGATTTGCTCTCTTGTTCACCTTCTCTCAGTCAGCTATATGCCCAATCCAGTGATTCCTGGGGATGGGAGGGGTGATGTACAACTATCCACAGTAACAAATCGAACTAGAGACCAGACGCTTAGTTGGGGAATTACTCCGAGGTTTCAGAAAGGGGAAGCAAGACTCAGCTCAGTGTCAGGACTGGAGCCCTCTAGTGGAGGAAAGAGAAAATGGAAATTTATGAGCAAGCACTAGCAGGAGACTGCAGAACTCTCCTCCCTGTGTCCTGCCCGCCCCACTGGCTTAGTCAAGGTCAGGTCTCCCACCCACCCACTTGCCTGGGGAAGGAAAAGAGGCCCTCGGCGAGGGGCATTTTTGTCCATGACCACACAGCTAGCCCAGGGCATTTGTGTTCTCACTTCTACATAAAAGCCCCGAAGAACTGGTTTCTGTACGTGAAGGACGTGATACAATTAGAACCTCAGACACATACTGGAAGCTATTAACAGCCAAGTAAGGGTAACAGAGAACAGACTTACAGCATTAAGGAAAGTGACCAAGCAGAAAGCAGGAAACGTGATTTCCATAAGTCATACCGCAGTGCAATTGACTGGCTATATTGGCAGCTTTTAACATTTATCAAAGAGAAATAATCCCCAAGTTGTAAAAAGTCCTAAAAAAGGAAAATGACAACAAAATAACATTGGTTTGTAAAAAAAAAGAAAGTTCAATGTATTTTTTTTTTTTTAAAAAGAGGTTGATGGGGGGCTGGAGCCATAGCACAGCGGGGAGGGCGTTTGCCTTGCGCGCAGCCGACCCAGGTTCGATTCCCAGCATCCCATATGGTCCCCCGAGCACCGCCAGGAGTAATTCCTGAGTGCAGAGCCAGGAGTGACCCCTGTGCATTGTCGGGTGTGACCCAAAAAGCCAAAAAAAAAAAGAGAGAGAGAGGTTGATGAAACAATTGTCTACTAAATTGTTATGGATAAGAAAAGTCTGATTCAATTCAGCCACAGCATCTGAGTAGGTAACTGTCTTTATGGCTTCAAAAACCCTCCCTTCATTCTTCATTTTTACCCACTGTCTTCTATACGTTGGTCTTTTCCCACTATCTATTCTGCTGCTGATGCCAGCTGTGTTCCTTGCTCCCAGATGATAGGGAAGAAGGAAGTTTCCAGAACTTATAACTCCCAAGTCAACTTCAGATAACCTGCCCCCTCACTCTCAAACCCCATTGGTTATAAGTGACAGCAAATTTGAGAGCTGATCTCTGCACTAGAAATCTAATTCTGGTGCTCTCTGGTGCAACCTAGCAGCTACTCTTTTCAACATAATTATGGTTTTGGACAGCGGAGAACTTTTCAGGTTTGGGGAGGAAATTTAATTTCTGTGTTGTTTACATATATTTTTAAATGTTTTATTCACCATTGCTGAAGCTCAGGAGTTTTCTTGGTGGAGTTTTCTTAGGGCTTTGAAGCTGTATGAAGAGGTATTTCTTTGTAGTCTTCCTCAAAGGGGTCTTTGTCTTGGTGGGCGGGGAAATAGTGTCACCCCTAATTAAGGCCGAGAATTCTTGCAGACAGAAGATGAGATAATGCTATGAAGAAGAGGCCTCCCCAAGAAGGTCAGGTATGTCTTCCCAAAATGTATCACTTTGATATGGGGATCACTTTAAGGCTAATCAAATTTATACAAGCTCAAGACAAACCATTTTAACCACTCTCTTTACCTACAAAAATGAATATTGGGAGTCTTACCCAGAATTAAGATTTTTTACTAGAAATAACCTTTCTGATTTTGTTTGTTGTTTTTGTTTTGGGACCATAGCCAGCAGTGCTGAGGATTTACTCTTTGGAGGGGGAGGGCTGTTTGTGGGCCATACTTGGTGATGCTCAGGGATTACTTCTGGCTCAGGAATCACTCTTGGCAAGGCTCCAGGTACCATATGGGGTGCCAGGGATTGAACACAGGTTGGCTGCATGTGAAGCAAGTGCCTTCTCTACTGTGCTATCACTCCAGCCCTAGAAATATCCTTTGTATTTATTATTTATTAATTTATTTTTGCTTTTTGGGTCACACCCGGCGATGCACAGGGGTTACTTCTGGCTCTGCACTCAGGAATTACTCCTGGCAGTGTTCAGGGGACCATATGGGATGCTGGGAATTGAACCTGGGTCAGCTGCGTGCAAGGCAAATGCCCTACCCTCTGTGTTATTGCTCCAACCCAGAAATATCCTTTTAAATTGGAGAAACCTGTCTACATGGCAATGCAAACTTCTAATTACAGATCATCTGATCCTTCTTACAGGATGTGGAAATCATCCCTCTAGCAAAAATCCTGAGGTCAGAATGGTCCTCTGGAAAAAAGTAGTTTAGATCTTTTATAATATAATCAAGCAAAAAACTGGGCTCCAGAAAGAATAGAATAGAAGACTTGGCAGCAAATGTGTGGTCAGGAAAGGATAGAAAAAACAGTTCAGAATATTTCAAATGTAGACGGAAACAGGCAAAATAGAATAGAAAATTGAGTTTATACTTTTAGGATGCCAGCTCATTGTGGCTATGTAAAACAATCCCAGTCTCTGGTCTTCATGTACCTATTGAATGTTGATGCGCTCCCTCACTAACTGTCTTGAATGTCTCTGTGAATTTAAACAATGGCTCACATGCTGGGAACAGGGTGGGGGAGTAATAGGATCCTGAATTGTGAGATCATTTATGGCTCTGCTCCAAGCAGCCCCAAAGTTTAGGCAGTCCTTACATGTTTGCTTGTCTTTTTGTGTCTGTCTCATTCTCTGGGACCAGTGCCCACTGGATGGAGATCTAAGGTGTCAATTCGATTAGCTTTGTCACTGTCACTGTCATCCCGTTGCTCATCGATTTGCTCGAGTGGGCACCAGTAATGTTTCCGTTGTGAGACTTGTTGTTACTGTTTTTGGCATATCGAATAAGCCACAGATAGCTTGCCAGGCTCTGTCATGCGGGCAGGATACACTCTTAGCTTGCCGGGCTCTCTGAGAGGGGTGGGGGAATCGAACCAGGGTCGGCCGCATGCAAGGCAAATGCCCTACCTGCTGTGCTATCATCGCTCCAGCCCTGAGACCATGTCCTTTTCCTCTGCTCTCAAAGTTCCTGATAGTTATTCCATTCCTTAGCTCAGGATATACACTCTTATTTTGCTCCTTACAGATTCAATGACCTTCTAGACTCTTCATACCTGGGACAATACTTTTGTTTTTGTTTTCCTTTCTTTACTAACTTATGTGGATTCAGAACGCCCAACTCAAAAATGTGTACAGGGAGGGCAGGCGGGTATTTCCTGTCTAACGCTATAGTGCTCTTTTCACATGTTTTCACATGAGTGATTAAGCAGAATCACTCTTCAACACACCCTCCCCCAACACACACACACACACACACACACACACACACACACACAGGCTCAAATATATACATATAAAAAGAGGGAAATGCATATCCAATGTCATAGTCACAAAGAAAAGCCCCTAAGCAACTATATGGAGATGATGGATAGGCTAGTGATAAAACCAGTGACTATATAAGAAATACAGGAGTATGAAATGTGTAGCATTCATCTAGACTTTTAAAAGAAAAATAAAATTCCCCATGGAACACCTAGCTAAGTTAATCGAGATAGTTAAAAAATCAACAAATCATTCAACCCTTGCAAGAAACTAATTGCAAAAGTTAGGAAAAAAGTCAAGGGGAAAAAATAAAAGATCCAGAAGTATAATAACCCAGGAATGGAAATCACGATTTGACTCTTTATTTAAAACTATGACAAAAAATAGTTTGGCTGGCCAGCCAACAAAAAAGAGAAACACTATTATGAGAATAATAACTCATATTAAAAGGTAATTATCATATTTTTAAGTTAGTCATTACTATGGAAGAACCATATTTCCCTTCCATGTTATATATCATGAACAGTTCAGCTAACTGTAAGTTCTACAAAAGGTAGTGCCCATTATTATCAAACCACTTTAGACTCCATACTGTCAAGAAAATCTAGGCTTTGAGTCAAAAGAAAAATTTATATTTTCCAGACACCAGAACTGGGAGATTTGCTGTTTTAAGTCATACAGTTGATAGCCTTTTGTTATAGCAATAAAATGTAATAAAACAATGATTATTTTTATTTTTGATATTTCTATTTTATGTAGTAATGGTTCAATAGATTCTCAAATAATTGAGTTAGAAGGGTTCCTGGGGGCAAGGAGACTGGTAATGGGTGTGGTGTTAATATTATGTCCATAAGAAATCATTATTAATAGTAGCACTGCACTGTAGCACTGTCATCCCATTGTTCATTGATTTGCTTGAGCGGGCACCAGTAGCGTCTTCATTGTGAGACTTGTTACTGTTTTTGGCAAATCGAATATGCCATAGGTAGCTTGCCAGGCTCTGCCCTGCGGGCTGATACTCTTGGTAGCTTGCTGGGCTCTCTGAGAGGAACAGAGGAATCTAACCCAGGTTGGCCACAAAAAAAATTTAAAAGAATTTCAGTCTAATTGTCTGATACGATTTTATGTTCTCATCTTTAAACTCCTGATTTATTGAATTAAATTCTTTTTGCAGGGCTGCAGATTTCCCCTATTTTTTGGTATTTATTTATTTATATTTTAGGCACCATGATTTACAACACTGTTAATGATAGGGTTTCATGCATATAACATTCCAATCCTACATTCTTCATTAGAACTTCTATTTCCTTCCACTATTGTCTCAAGGTCTCCCCACCCCACATCCTGACCAAATGTTCCCTATCAAATTTCTCCTTGTCTTGTCTATGTTTCTATCATGTTTAGCTCAGGTCTACATACCTAGTTCTTAGACTCTTTGCCTTCGGTCATTTGTTAACCCCTTATACTATGCTTCTTTATCTCCCACATATGACAGAGATAAATTTGTATCTGTTCTTCTCCTTCACTGATTCACTTAGCACAACACTTTCTAGTTTCATCCATGTAGCTGCAAGTTGCATGATTTTGTATTTTCTTACTGCATAGTAGTATTCCATTGTGTATATAGAACACAATTTTATATTCACCCATCTGTTTTTAGACATATGGCACATTTCCAGATTTTTATTAGTGTGAATACAGCTGTGGCGAACATAGAAATTCAAACGTGTTTTCAAAGTAGACATTTGGGGTTCCTTTGGGTAGATGCCCAGGAGTGGAATTTCTGGGTTCTATGGATACTCAAGTCTTAGTTTTAGATGAGTGCCCATGTTGTTTTCCAAAAGGTTGAACCAATCAACATTCCCACCAGCAGTGTATGAGGGTTCGTTTTTTCCCCACATTCTTAGTAACACTAGTTGTTTTTGTTTCTTTTGATGCATCTCCTCAAAAAGCCAAGTATGTGGAAATCAACTTAACAAAGAAGGTGAAAGAATAAAACTATCAATTACTGCTAAAAGAAATAAAAGAGAAAGTAAGGCAGTTAGGTTTTGCGTGCAGCTAAGCCGGGTTAAATTCCCCAGCACTCCAGATGGTTCCATGAACACTGCCAGGAGTGTTCTCCAAATGCAGAAGCCCCTGAACACTGGTGGGTGTGAAGCCCAAACAAACAAAATAAGACACAGGACATTAAAACACACCCCCTGTTTATGAATGGAAAGGATTAATACTGTAAAAATGATAACGCTATCCAAAGAAATACAAAGGTTTAATGCAGTTCCTATGAAAATACCCATGACATGAAAACACAGATCAAATGCCGCTGAAAATTCTATGGAATAATAAAAATCCTCTCTATAGCCAGAGCAATTCTAAGGGGTGGGGGAACATGAGGGGAGGTTTTCTTTTCCCAACTTTAAATTATACTGCAATCAAGACAGTAATCAAATTATACTATAACAAAAAAAGGTGTGGTACTGGAATAAGTACAAACTCTCAGACCAATGGAATTGAACTGAGAACCTAGAGATAAACAGAAAGGTATATGGTTATCTAAACTTTATAAAGGAGCTAAGTGTGTAAAGTAGAGCAAGGAACTAAGTATACAAAGTAGAGCAAGGAAAACCTCTTCAGCAAATGGTGTTGAAAAAACTGATCATTCACATGTAAAATGAACTGACCCCTTCTCACACCATGCACAAAAGTTGGTTCAAAATGCACTAACGTGGTGGAGGGATGGGTAAACAATCACTGTATGACTGAAATGAAAACACGAAAGTTCATAAATTTGTAACTATACCTCACGATGATTCACAAATAAAAAAATTTTTTTTGGGTCACACCTGGCGATGCACAGAGGTTACTCCTGGCTCTGCACTCAGGAATCACCCCTGGCGGTGCTCAGGGGACCATATGGGATGCTGGGAATCGAACCCGGGTTGGCCGCTTGCAAGGCAAACGCCCTACCTGCTGTGCTATTGCTCCAGCCCCCCAAAATTTTTTTAAAATGCACTAAAGACCTTGACACCAGACCTGAATCCATAAATTATATCAAGGAAAACATAGGAAGAAACCTTTGTGACATCGAATCTAGACACCTCTTCAATGATTCAATGCAAATTGAATCAAAGATAAACAAATGGAACTGCATTAAACTAAAAGCTTCTGGATAACCAGAATAAGAAGACAACCCACAGATTGGGAGAAAATATTTTCAGATTCCTAATCTGACAGAGAGTATATATTGATATGTGTTAAATATATAATACATATCAGGTATGTATCTGTTATAAGATATATCAGGTACCTGATCAGATATACTAGGTACAATTTTTTAAAAGTGTTTTTAAATTTTATTGAATCACTGTGAGATAGTTACAAGCTTTCATGTTTGGGTTACAATCTCACAATGATCAAACACCCATCCCTCCACCAGTGCACATTCCCCACCACCAATATCCCGGGTATACCCCCCCTTTTCCACCCTCCCCCTGCCTCCATGCCAGACAATATTCCCCATACTCTCTCTCTACTTTTGGGAATTATGGCTTACAACACAGACACTGAGAGGTCATCATGTTTGGTCCATTATCTACTTTTAGCATGCATCTCCCATCCCAACTGGTTCCTCCAGCCATAATTTTCTTAGTGATCCCTACTCTATTACATCTGCCTTCTCTCCTCCACTCATGAAGCAGTCTTCCAGCTATGGGTTAATCCTCCTGGCCTTTGTATCTACTTGGGTGTCAGCCTCATGTAATGTTATTCTATACTCCATATATTAGGTACATTTTGAATACAGTTATCAATTTACTTATAGTGTAAAGCAACTTTAGTTCTCTGTGGCGTTGCATTGGGACTGAGAATTGTGAATCTAAAGGCCTACACTACCTTTAGGGTCCCAGAAAAGTTTTAATTTTTAGTTATTCTATTTTTTATTTATTTTAACTTCATAAAAAAATAATAGTGAATTTATAATCCATTTACAGAAATCCATTATGTAAAGATGTTGTTAGTTTGTATGCCATTTTGACCATAAAACAGGTTTTTTTGTTCCATTTTATAGGCCATAGCCAGAGGTACCCAGGACTATCTTTTCTGTATCTGTGCTCAGGGGTCATCCTGGCCTTGCTTCAGGAATTATGTGTGTTGCTAGAGTCGAACTAAAGTTGTGCGAGGCAAGTTTCTAAGCCTCTGTATTATCTCTCTGGAACTATGCTTTAATATATTTTTCCCTGTAGAGAAAGGGTCTGAAGAAACAAAAGTCCTTTGAACTTATAAGAGCCATAAAGTGACTCTGATTTTCACTTGAAAAGAAACAGACATCATTTTATTACTATAATTACTTTGATCATAATTGAATTTTCCCAATCATATAAAATTATTGTTTCACACTTGGCTTGTAAGCATAAGGACCCAAATGAGGTGAACAAATTAAAGTTGGTTGCCATGGTTCCCTGTTTCTAATCCAGAGTGTGTCCTCCTTTCCATCCCTCCTGCTCCATCCACCTGTTGCAGACTTTGGGTTTATTGTCCTAACTAGATTGCTTATCTTTCTACCAGGACTTGCCATCTTCCCTGCTCCCACCTGTGTTCTTTGCTTTTTCTGTTTCCTTTGTTTCTTCTAAAGGGAAAGTAGTGGTACAAGCTTATGAGATTCATTTTTAACTTCTGTGGCCAAGTGCACTGAGACTCCTGTTTCATCATAGAGAAAACGTCAGTGACTATCGCACTGGTTTTAGTGATGCTGAGATGAATCATTGCCTTTAGCAAATGGATAATAACTGAACAATTGCTGCCTGAAAATTTTCTTCACAGACTGAAAATAGTTTATTTTGTATTCTGTTCATTCTTGTCATAGGAGTTTTCTTCCTCATCTAGAACTATTTTGTTCATATAATTCACACAAAAAAAGGGTAAAATCTTGCTTTCCCTCTGAATTGCCAGTTTTTATTTTGGTTGGTATGCTAGTTTCCTTCACTGTTATCCAATGAATTGTTTCCTTTTTTCTTTTTCTGTGCTAAAAAGCTTAGAAGTAATAATAATCCAATAGTAATGAGTGAGTCCAGAACTAGCATGTACTCCCCTTTTTACCAGTCTCCACTAAAAAGAATGAAAGCAACTTAAAAGACTTGCTGACTTCAGGTCTGAAGCAGGGAAATATGCAAGTTTTTTTCTGGGATATTGTTCATGCTAGAAAGCTAGGAAATTTTCTAAGAGCAATGTCTAGTGTCAAATAAATGTCCATCTGCTGGGCTTTTGCATGAATCCCAAATAGGACAACATAAGCATCAAAAAAGATGGACTAAAACAGTTGATTAAAATAAATTGATGAGATGAACTTTATAAATTCACTATGGAGAGATAGAAAGACAGAATAAACCATGTGCATGTAAGAGTCTTAGATATTGGCAAAATATCACTTGCTTATAGAATATGAAAAGTATGTATTCCCATGAATTTTCTTTTATAGGGGATATGTGGCAGATGGTTTGATTTTCACTTAATAATAAGACATGTAAAAAATAATAAGACATGTTTACCAATGCTTAAATGTTGAGATCTATTTTCAATGACTTCTCAATGAACTCTTCACATATGTACATTTATTATTAGATTGTTAGTCTATTTCCCAATCAATTTATAAACCTTTTAAAATTTTATTTTGTTTATAGTAACCCTAGTGATGTAAATTGCAAATATATTATCCTTGGTTATTTTACTTTTTGAAGTATGTTGAATATGCTGTATATGTTAACTTATACAAGCTGATGAGTTTGGAGATATCTGCAACTATGAAATCAGGATCATAGAGTCAGATAGTACAGTGGGAAAGGTGTTTGCCTAGAATTGGACAAATCAGGGTACACATCCTGGCACTTCCCAGAGCATTGCCAAGAGTGATCCCTGAGCACAGAACCAGAAGTAAGCCCTAAGCACATCCGGGTGTGGGCAAAAGAAAAAGATCATGATCACAATCAGTATCATTAAACATCTCTCACTGCCAAAGTTGTCTTCCTGCCTGCTTCTTGATGTGATAAAAAATAAAGTAAATAAGTATTTTTTGTTTATAACAATACATAACTGTAATTATAATTTCTATATGATACATGGCATATCTCTAAGATAATTGTCTTATTTAACTGAAATCGTTTACTCTCTGCTTCTACAGTTTGACTATTTTAGATTCCTTCTATAAGTTAGATCATGTGGTATTTGTTCTTTTGTGACTGGCTTTGCATAATACCTTGTATGATCATCTATACTGTCCCAAATGTCAGGATTTTGTTCTTTTTCAAGAATATGTGTACATGAATTGAACATATTCTTTGTTCCTCCAGACACCCATGACATTTAGGTTACTTCCGAGCCATGGCTTTTGTGGATAATGCTGCAATATAGAAGAGAACGCAGACATCTTTTTTAGATACTCAGTTCAATTCCTCTGGAATTTCTAGTAGATTTGTTGAATAATAAGGCAGTTCTGTATCACTGTCACTGTCATCCCGTTGCTCATCGATTTGCTCAAGCGGGCACCAGTAACATCTCCGTTGTGAGACTTCTTGTTACTGTTTTTGGCATGTCGAATAGCCATGGGTAGCTTGCCAGGCTCTGCTGTGCGAACGAGATACTCTCGGTAGCTTGCGAGATACTCTCGGTAGCTTGCCAGGCTCTCCGACAGGGGCAGAACCCGGGTTGGCTGCATGCAAGGCAAACGCCCCACCCGCTGTGCTATCACTCCAGCCCAGTTCTACTTTCTTTTTTTTTAAAGAAAGCTACACATTATTTTTTCATAGTGACTATACCAATTTGCATTCCCATCAATGAGTACAAGAATTCTTTTTTTCTTCAAAAATCTTAACTCCAACACTTATTTTCCTGTTTCCGGTTCCCCTCTCCCTCTCCCCCTCCCCCCCTGCTGCCCTGCTCCCACCACTACCTCTCAGAACTATTTTTTCAGTTACTTGTCCTTAAACAATTTGGGTTTTTTGCCATCAAGTTGTTAGTGTTCTCTCTGTGTTTTTTTAATTAAAGTTTTATCAGATAAATGATTTACAGGTATTTCCTCCCATCTCATAGAATGCCTTTCACTCTGTTGATTGTTCCTTTGTTGTGCAGAAGTCCTTTCAGTACTATGCAAGTCCTTCTGCTTGTTTCTACTTTTGTTGCCTGAAATTTTTCATGTCATAACCAAGCAATTTTCTCCATGGATAATTGCTAGACTTTTTTTTTCGCTCTAAGCTCTTCTAAGAGTTTTAAAGTATTAAGATTTATCTTTAAGTCTTCAATCTATTTGAGTTTGTTGTGTGTTGGCATATGAAAAGGGTTCAATTTCATTCTTTTGTTTTTTCTTTTTTAATTGATTTTTATTAAAAACACCCTCATTTACAAAGTTGTTCATTATACAGCTGTTTCAAGCAGTTAGTGTTCCAACACCACCGGTGAGAACTTTCCCCCACCAGTTTTCCAATCGTCTCTCCCAAACTGCCTCCTTTAACACATAACAAATTTATTTTATATTGCTTATTCCAATGAAATTTTCAGAACCGGCAAATCAGAAAATAAATCAGTAAGGGCCAACTAGTGATTACTATGTGATTTTGGCCTATGTAAATAACACAACATAACATTTAATACTATATAAAAATGCCTATCATCATTTATGTATATACATTTTCAACTCAAATCCAAAGAATATTACATTAAACTTTATTTTACACTCAGATCTCATTATGGTAATAATCATGTCTCACCTGTCATTAATGACACTTTTTCAAAACTTCTTAATTGAATTCCTGTGACATAGACCCTTACAAAGCTGTTCATTAGATTTCAGTCATATAGTTATCCAATCCCAGCTACTACAACTCCCCCACCCCCGCCCCCTGCATCCCTCTATTGTTCTCTCTCTCTCTCTCTCTGTCTCCCTCTCCCCCCCAACCCCGCTTTTGGGTACTATAGTTTGCAATATTGACAGTGAAATGTTATCAAGAATATCGCTTTACCTATTTTTAACCATCAGATTTAGTCCAGCGTGATCATCTCCAGCTATTATTGTCATACTGGTCTCTTCTCTATATTATCTACTGCCACACTTGTGGTTAGTTCAACCATTGAAAAGTCCTCTGAACATGATGCCTACTTAACACCTCTGTAGCAAACCACAACACCCAAAAGGAGAGAGAGAGCAAAAGGGAATGCCCTGCCACAGAGGCGGGGTGGGGTGGAGGGGACAGGGTGGGGGCGGTGAGAGGGATGCTGGGACCACTGGTGGTGGAAAATGGGCACTGGTGGAGGGATGAGTACTCGATCATTGTATGACTGAAACGCAAGCATGAAAGTTTGTAAGACTGCAACTTTATCTCATGGTGATTCACTAATAAAATTTTTTTTTAAAAAAGTCCTCCTTGCCCCTGTTTTCCCTGGCCAAAGATTTTAGTCTTCTACAATATTTTTTATATACCACAAATGAATGCAGCCATTCTATATCTGTCCCTTTCCTTCTGACTCATTTCACCTAGCATTTCACTCATCCATTTATAGGCAAATTCATGACTTCATTTTCCTGACAGCTGGTAGTATTCCATTGTGTAGATGTGCCATAGTTTCTTTATCCATTCGTCTGTTCTGGTGAATAGTGCTGCAATGAACATAGGAGTGCAGATGGTGTTTCTGCTGTGTGTTTTTGGGACCCCAGGGTATATTCTCAGAAATGGTATTGCTGGGTCAAATGGGAGCTCAATTTCTTTTTGAGGAATGTCCACATTGTTTTCCAAAAAGTTTGGGCCAGTCAGCATTCCCACTAACAACGAAGGAGACTCCCTTTCTCCCCACGTCCCCACCAATACTGGTTGCTCTTGTTCTTTGGGATGTGTGCCAGACTGTGGTGTGAGATGATATTTCACTGTTGTTTTGATCTGTATCTCCCTGATGATTAGTGATGAAGAGTATGTTTTCATGTACCTTTTGGCCATTTGAATTTCTTCTTTGAGAAAGTTTCTGTTCATTTCATCTGATAGGATTAGATTTTTTTTTGTAGAGTTCAACCAGTGCCTTGTATATCCTTGATATTAACCCCTCATGAGAAGGGTCACTGTCACTGTCACTGTCATCTCATTGCTCATCTATTTGCTCAAGCGGGAATTGGGTGAATATCCTTTTCCATTCCATAGACTGCCTTTGTATCTTGGACACTGTTTTCTTTGAGGTACAGAAGCTTCTTAGCTTAAGATAGATCCATTTGTTTATCTTTTCTTCCACTTTCTTGGTCAGTGGTGTTTCATCTTTGAAGATACCTTTAGCTTCAATATTGTGAAGGGTTTTGCTGACTTTTTCTTCAGTGTACTTTCCGGATTCAGGTCTGATGTTGAGGTCTTTAATTCATTTTGATCTGACTTTTGTGCATGCTGTTAGGTAGAGGTCTGAGTTTGTTTTTTGCATGTAGCTGTCCAGTTTTGCCAGCACCACTTTATTTCTTGCTCCCTTATCAAAGATTAAATGATCATATTTGAGAGTGTATGTAATAATATTCAACCCTATCTCATTGGTCTGCAGATCTGTCTTTATTCAAATACCATGCTGTTTTAATTATCACTGGTTTGTAGTACAGTTTGAAGTTGGGGAAGGTGATGACTTCCACCCCCCCCAAGAATTGTTTTAGCTATTTGTGGGGGCTTATTGTGCCATATGAATTCTAGGAGTGTTTGATCAATTTCTTTGAAAAATGTCATGGGTATCTTCTTAGGGATCATATTGAATCTATGCAGAGAGTCTCTTGCCCCCCGTGCCTGGCTGTCTTCTTCGGGGTCCCTTGGAGGGGGTGGGCTTCAGTTTTCCTCCCTGCCCCGAGTAGAGCTCCCTCGATTGAAGACCTCTGGATCCCAGCCACAGCCATGTTCAAGGCCCCTCTCCACATGTTTGGACGAACCTCATGCATGAAGGAACCGGCAAAGGAACCCAGGTGTGTGGGACACGGGGCTGAGACCTCCAAGCCTGCTCAGATCGGGACTGGGCCTCTTGTACCCAGATTCCCCATTTTCCAGTAGCTAGGCGGTCACATCCAGTGACTGCCCCCCAGCACTGTGTTATCTCACCAACAGCCAACATTCAGAGACTTAAAACCAAGCTCCCAGAAGAGACATATAGCCTAGTTTTCCCTCTGGGAGAACCTGGCAAGCTACTGAGAATTTCCTGCCCACATGGTAGAACCTCCCAAACTCCCCATGGCATATTCATACACCAAAACCAGTAACAATGAGGAGTCTCATTTCCCTGATCCTTAAAAAGCCTCCAATGTGGCACCATTGGAAAGGACGAGTAAAGAGAGGCTTCTAAAATCTCAGGGCTAGGACGAATGGAGACGTTACTGAGACCGCTCAAGATATTTGATGATCAACAGGGTGATGATGATGATAATTGAATCTATATATTACTTTGGGGAGTGTTGCCATTTTGACATTTTGACAATGTTAATTATTCCAATCCATGAGCAGGGTATGTGTTTCCATTTTCTCATGTCCTCTTTTATTTTTGAGATAGCGTTTTGTAGTTTTCTTTGTACAGGTCCTTTACCTCCTTAGTTAAGCTGATTCTGACATACATGATTTTCTGAGGCATCATTGTGAATGGGATTGTGTTTTATATCACTTTTCTCTCTCTCATTATTTGTATATAGGAAAGCCATGAACTTTGGGTATTAATTTTGTAGCTTGCAACTTTACTATATAAGTCTATTGTTTCTAGAAGCTTCTTGGTAGAGGCTTTAGGGTTCTCTATAGTATCATGTCATCTGCATATAGTGAGAGCTTGATTTCTTTATTTTCTATCTGAATGCCCTTTATATATTTATGTATATATATATATGTTTTTTTGCCTAACCCCTATTGCAAGTATTTTCAGTACTATATTGAATAGGAGTGGTGAGCATAGACATTCTTGTCTTGTCCCTGATCTTAGAGGGAAGCCTCTTAATTTTTCCCCATTGAGAATAATGCTTGCCATGGGCTTGTGGTAGATGGATTTGACTATATTGAGGAAAGTTCCTTCAATATCCATTTTGATGAGAGCTTTCATCATCAATGAGTGCTGGGTCTTGTCAAATATTTTCTCTGCATCTATTGATATGATCATATGGTTTTTTTATCTTTTCTTTTATTGGTATGATGGATGATGTTGATTTACTTGCAAATGTAAAACCATCCCTAAACCCCGGGATGAATCCCACTTGGTCATGGTGTATGAACTTTTTGATGAGCTGTTGGATTCTATTTGCTAGTATTTTGTTGAGGATTTTTGCATCCATGTTCATCAGGCATATCGGCCTGTAATTTTCTTTGTTTGTGTTATCTCTGTCTGCTTTTGGTATTAGGGTAATATGTACCTCAGAAACTGTTTGGGAGTGTTTCTGTTTCTTCCATTTTCTGGAAAAGCTTAAAAAGGACTGGTAATAGGTCCTCTTTCAATGTTTGGAAGAACTTGCTAGTGAATCTATCTGACCTGGGCTTTTGTTTTTGGCAAGACTTTTGATTACTGTTTCAATTTCCTGATAGCGATAAGTCTATTCAGGTATTCCAATTCTTGCTTCAGCCTTGGGAGGTTATAGGAATCAAGGAATTCATCCATTTCTTCTAGATTCTCTTGTTTCGTGGCATACAGACTTTCAAAGAAATATCTGATAATCTTTTGCATTTCTTTGGTTTCTGTTGTGATGTCTCCCTTTTAATTTCTGATTGGTTTATTAAGGTTATCTCTCTCTTTCTTTGTGAGTGTTGCTAGTGTTTTATCAATCTTGTTTATTTTTGCAAAGAACCAGCTCTTGGTTTCATTTATCTTTAGGATTGTTTTTTTGGGAATCCATTTCACTGATTTCTTCTCTAAGTTTTATTATTTCTTTTCTCCTGCCTGATTTGGACTCCTTTTGTTGGTCATTTTCTAAGATCTTAAGCTGTGAAGTCAGGTTATTTATGTGAGCCCTTTATTTTTTATTTTTATTATTTAAAAAATTTTTTATTAGAGAATCACTGTGATGTACAGTTACAAACTTATGAACTTTTGTGTTTGCATTTTACTCATACAGTGATCGCTTACCCATCCCTCCACCAGTGCCCATTCACCTCCACCAATGATCCCAGTATCCCTTTCACCACCCCCACCCCATCCCCCACCACCCCACCCTGCCTCTGTGGCAGGGCATTCCCCTTTGTTCTCTCTCCTTGTGGGTGTTGTAGTTTGCAATAGAGGTATTGAGTGGTCATCATGTTCAGTCTACAGTCTACTTTCAGCTCTCATCTTCCAACACAAGTGGGTCCTCCCGACATCCTCTACTTGGTGTTCCCTTCTCTATTTGAGATGCCTTTTCCCCCCAGCATGTGAGGCCAATTTCCAAGCTGTGGGGCAGACCTCCTAATCCTTATCTCTATAACTCTTGTGTGCTAGTCTCCCACTATGTTATTTTATATTCTACAGATGAGTGCAATCTTTCTATGTCTGTCCCTCTCTTTCTGACTCATTTCTATGTGAGCCCTTTAATCCTTCCTGATAAACACTTGCAGAGCTATAAATTTTAACCTTTTTTTTTTTTAACACTGCTTTAGCTGCGTCCCACAAGTTCTGTTGGCTCGTGTCTTCATTCTCATTTGTTTCCCAGAATCTTTTGGTTTCTTCCCTGGTTTCTTCTCTAACCCACTTGGTGCTCAACATTGAGCTGTTTAATTTCCAGGTGTTCGATTTTATTTTCCATTTCTGTGTGTAATTGACTTCTATATACAGTACACTGTGACCAAAAAAGATAATTGATACAATTTCTATCTTCCTGCTTCTGTTGAGGTATATTTTGTGGCCCAACATATAGTCTATCTTGGAAAAAGTTCCATGTGCATTGGAAAAGAATGTGTATTCGATTTGGGAGGGGGAGAGAATAAAAGCCCTGTGTACAACTATTAGCCCTATTTCTTCCTTCAGATATCTTCAGATATAGAGAGTTGGTAATGCGGTGCTAAAGTTTCCAACTACTAGTGTGTTGCTACCAATGTCCTCCTTGAAATCTATTAACAGTTGTGTTAAGTATTTTGCTGGTCTCTTATTGGCTGCATGTATATTTAGGAGTGTGATTTCTTCCTGATGTACATATCCCTGGATTATAAAAAAATGTCCTTCACTATCCCTTCTAATCTTTTGGAGCCTGAAATCTATGATGTTGAATACTAGTATGGCTACCCCGGCTTTTTTGAGGGAGTTTTTCGCTTGAAGGATTGTTTTCTGTATTTTGGCTTTGAGTCTGTGTTTGCTCTGACTCTTCAGATGTGTTTCTTGTAGGCAGAAGGATGTTGGATTCAATTTTTTAATCCATTTTGCCACTCTGTGTCTCTTAATTGGTGCATTTAGACCATTGACATTGAGAGAGATTATTGTCATGAGGTTTTTGTGTCATCTTTCTGTAAAGATTTGTTGTGCTTGGAGTGGTTTGTCTTGTTTTACAGTAGCCCCTTCAAGTCCTTCTTTTAGGGTTGGTTTTGAGTCTATGAAGTTCCTGAGCTGTTGTTTATTAATAAAATAGTGTATTGTTCCTGAGAGTCCGAGTGACGGTCTAGCCGAATAAAGTATTGTTGGCGAGATGTTCATTTCATTGAGTTTTTTCACTATATCCCACCTCTGTCTTCAGGCTCGGACAGTTCCTCTGATAGGTCAGCTGTAAATCTAAGGAATGCTCTTTTGTATGTGATTTCCTTCTTTGACCTTGATGTTTGCAATATTGTGTGTCTGTCTATGGTATTCACTGTTCTGATTATGATATGTCTACGACTCTTTTTTATTAGGATCTCTTTTAGCTGGTACCCTTTGGGCTTCTTAGACTAGAATGCCTACATTCTCCAGCTCTGGGAATTTCTCAGCAACGATATATTTAACTGTTATTACTTCATTGGGGTTGCCTCCCTGTCCTTCTGGTACTCCGATGATTCCTATATGGTGTTTTTTGGATCCATACCCTAGGTCTTTTATTCACTTTTGAGAAATTTTAAGGTGTTTTCCCATTGTTTGTTGTTGCCTGTATGCTTTCTGCAGCTCGTCTGCAAGCTCACTTATTCTGTCTTTGGCTGTAGTCATTCTACTGTTGAGGGCACCCACTGAGTTTTCAATTTCATCTACTGAATTCTTTATTAGTGAAACTTCTGTTTGTAGCTTTCTTATTTCTGTTATCATTTATTCCTGTATTTTCTTGGCTGTCTGTTCCACTGTTTCTTTCAAATCCTCCTTTAATTTACTGGATGTCTATTCTACATTTCTTTGAGCTCATCGTACATCTCTTAATTGTTTATCAGAGAGATTGTATATGTGGGTATTCCCTGTTGGGGTTTCAGGGCTCTTTTCTTCATTCACTCCTCGTGGTGGGGATTTGCACTGTTTCCTCATATTACTGTACTAGTGTGGAGGTGGATCCTTCCGGTACACTGTCAGTGTCCTCCTCTCGCTTTGAGAGAGGATTTTGGATGAGCTTGGAAGATGGGGGTCTCCTTTGTCCCCTTCAAGAATACCAACTTCCTTTTTGGTGCTCCTGTGTGACTTAGGTGGGGCTTCTAGTGCAGCTTCAGAAATTGTAGTTGTGTTCTTTTCATTAGGCTTGTTCAGATTCTTGTGTTCACCATTATTTTGGTGAGTTTTGGGTGTATTTTGATTGGATTTGGCTAGTGGACTATTGGCCTAATGTGTTTCGGATAGCCAGGCTGTTGGGGAGGGGCCCGCGTTGGTGCTAGTCCTGGGTTAGAGTTCTACTTCTGGTACACTTCTAAAATCGCAGGCCCTCTGGCCTAGGTGCTCATGTGGGCACCTTAGCTGGAGGAGGGGTCTTCCAGTTCACTGTAGCTGCTTGTTAGGCACACTGACCCGGGGACCAATAACACTTTTTTTCTTGCTTATGCAAGGTATTTTATTTTTTTACAATTTATTTATTTATTTTATTTTTTAAAATAAATCACCATGAGTATAGTTACAGACTTAGAAACTTTCCTGCTTACATTTCAGTCATACAATGCTCCCAGTATCCATCCCATTACCCTCACCCTGCCTCTGTAGTAGGCACACTGCTTTTCATTCTATCTCTCTTTTTGGGTGTTATGGTTTGCAATTCAGGTGTTAAATGGCCATAGTGTTCAGTCTATAGTCTACTTTCAGCACACATCTCCCAACCCGAGCAGGCCCTCCAAGCATCCTTTACTTGGTGTTCCCTTCTCTATCTCAGCTGCTTTTTCCCCCAGCATGTGAGGCATGCTTCCAAGCTGTGGAGCAATTCTCCTGGTCCTTTTTTCTACTATCCTGGGTTACTTTATATTCCACAAATGAGTGCAATCATTCTATGTCTGTCCCTCTCTTTCTGACTCATTTCACTTAGCATGATACACTCCATGTCAATGCACTTATATGCAAATTTCATGACTTCATCTTTTCTAACATCTGCATAGTATTACATTTGTGTAGATGTACAAGAGTTTATTTAACCAGTCATCTGTTCTCGGGCACATGGGTTTTTTCCAGATTCTGGCTATTGTAAACAGTACTGCAATAAACATACAAGTGCAGATATTATTTCTACTGTACTTTTTTGCATCTCTGGGGCATATTCCAGAAGTGGTATTGCTGAGTCAAACTGAAGCTCAATTCCTAATTTTTTGAGAAATGTTTATATTGTTTTCCAAAAGGACTGAATCAGTTGGCATTCCCACCAGCAGTGAAGGAACGTCCTCTTCTCCCCACATCCACACCAACACTGGTTGCTTTTGTTCTTTTGGGTTTGGGCCAGCTTCTGTGGTGTGAGATGATATCTCAAGCTGTTTTGATCTGCATCTCCCTGATGATCAGTGGTGAAGAGCATTTTTTCATGTGCCTTTTGGACATTTGAATTTCTTCTTTGAGAAAGTTTCTATTCATTTCATTGCTCCATTTTCTGATGGGATTGGATGTTTTCTATTGTAGAGTTCAATAAGTGTCTTGTATATGCTTAATATCCAAAATGAGAGAGAATATTGGGGAAATTGTCTGCCGTAGAGACAGGTGAGGACTGGGATGTGGGTGGTGGAGAATGTGCACTGATGGAGGGATGGGATAATTGAATGGCTGACTCTCAAACATGAAAGCTTTGTAACTCTATCTTACAGTGATACAATTTTTTGAAAAGTAAAGTAATGTGGAGTTCATGCCCAATTCAATCAGCTTAGTCAATGTCTGAACAAATAACAGAACTCCTACATTATTAAAAAAATAAAAGAAAGAAAGAAAATTTTCAATCTTGAGTATTTGTCAATTGTAGGACTTTTCTCAATAACCCTTCATTATTGATTGTACATTCCTTCTCTATATACGTTGTTATAGTTTCTTGTCATTAGAAGAGGTTGAATGGGACTGGAAGGATATTACTTCATTAGGGTATTTGTTTTGCATGCATCCAACCTGGGTTCAATCTCTGGCAACCTATATAGTCCCCTGAGTGTTGCCAGGAGTGATCCCTGAATGTAGAACCAGAAATATACCATGTCCACCACTGAATGTGGCCCTAAAGCAAAGAAACAAAGAAATGAGTAAACAAAAAAAGATTGAATGTTGTCAAATGTTTTCATACATTATTGACTTTTAAGTGACAAGAAAAATTTTTCACTCTTCAAAAGACACTGAACATCCTTGACTTTAGTATATTATTTAAAATTATAGTAATTGGATAAACATAGATATCTTTTCAATATTATTTAAAATTACTTTTAAAATTTGAAAATAAATATTTATACCACATTAAAACAAAAAAATGAATGTTTACTCAGGAATGTTAACATAAGCATCAGACGTGCGATCTGTGAAGTAGAAGCAGTGCTTTATCACAGGTGTTTTAAAGGGAGAGCCAAACAATGATAGCACCAATGATTTATTCAGTATTTGAGGATCCCAGAAACACAGAGAGAGAAGTAAATAGTCAAATTTCTTGGTACATGAATCACAAGTTCCTCCCCACCTCCTCATTTTTTTCTTAGAATATAGAAGTACTGCCATTTTGTATTTGAGAATTTGAAAACCACATACCAATGTAACAAAACAAGCTGAAAAAAATAACAGATAACCAAACCTAGAATGATTAAACTCCAAAATGTCAGTGTCACTATCTGTATGTAGTCAAGAATGAAATATAATGATTTTAAAGCTAACTTTCTTTTTCATTCAGTGATATGTAAGTTTGTCTTATGTCTTTATTTTTAGTTACTATTATTTCAGTGACTATTATTATTTTAAGAATATATGTTTTCACCTACCATTCTATTCTTTGACACAGGACTAATATCTAATTTTCACTTAATACAAAAGCTATTGAGATAAATGGAAGTAGTAGATTTCGAATAATTTAAAATGAGCATTAGGATCCTCTGCTTCTAAAGACTATGATCCGAGAGGTCTTCTAACCCATTTGGCACCCAGAGCGGTACTACAGAAATAGATCTAGACTGTGAACTGAGCTAAAATATCAGAAATGCAAAACCTTGCGGCGGCTGCGCGAGCTCATAGAGTCTTCATTCTCAGCAATGAAAAGAAATTATTAAATGATGCCTTTTCAGCAGGCCTGATTGTTGGGGAAAAATTCCAGACAATGATAATTCTCTATTGAAATATTGAATGTATTCAAAGTATAGAGAGAATAAAGTGAAGATCATTAGCTACTTAGGTGGGGGGTGGGTGGGAGGGGAGTATATTGGGGTTCTTGGTGGTGGAACATGAGTACTGGTGAAGGGATGGGGGTTTAATCATTATATGACTGAGACTTAAACCAGAAAGCTTTGAATTTTTATTCATGGTGATTCAATAAAATATAAATCACTCTCCCAATGGCGCCCCGGCAGCGGGGGCTCCCCTGGGACCCCCAACCCCCTGTGCTGCCTGGACAAGTCTCTCCGCTCCTCTGTAATGCCCAAACTGTCAATCAGGTACTCACAAGAAGGATCGTGACCCGGCCTACCCCGCCCTGTGCCCCAAGAGATTACTGGGGGCGTGGCATGTATTTCAGGGGCGTGGCCTCAAACGGGGCGTGGCCACTTGCTGGAGCTGCGCTGGCAGTTGTAATTTTTCTTACATTATACTCTCTATAATCTATTTCTTTGAAAATCACCCTGGCCATCTCAATCACTCTTTGCCAAATAGTCCTTTAGCTGACTTGAACTTCACAAAAGCTGTCAGTGAACAATAGAATCTGCACAAACTCCTCTTAAAGACAGCATAGCCTTAAGTCATCACTAGAGGCCCCACATAAACCAAGAGGAGTGCCTGAAAGTAAGGAAGTATTCTAGAATTGGAACAAGGGTACCATCATCAACTTAGCACAAACAGAATCCCTCCTGCAGAAAGAGTGAATAGGGATAGATAACTAGAAGTTTCCAAGTCTGTACTTCCATAACAATATGAAGAAACAGTGAAAATCCCCTCCACAAAGAGAAGATGAAGAAAAGATTCCAGAAATCTCCACAGGGTCTACCCACATACAGGACCTCTCAGAAAAAGAATTCAGAGAGGAAATCTTGAAGAGGGTCGATGTACTCAAAGCAACCATGAAACAGACATCCAGTAAATTAAGGGAGGATATGAATGATGCTTTGGAATGGTCAACCAAGAAAATGCAGGAAGAAATGAGATCAGAAATTTCAAAGCTATGAACAGATGTCACAAAGCTACAAACAGAAGTCACACAAATAAAGGATTCAGTAGATGAATTAAAAATCTCAGTAGGTGCCCTAAACCGTAGAATGACTACAGCTGAAGACAGAATCAGTGAACTTGAAGATGAGCTGCACAAAGCTTACAGACAACAACAAATAATGGCAAAAGACCTCAAAATGGCTATAGAGCAAATCTGAGTCCTTGGGGATGACTTCAAGAGGAACAACATAAGAATCATTGGAGTACCAGAAGTACAGAGATGTAATCCCAATGAAAAAAAACACAGTGAAAGACATCATTGCTAAGAAATTCCCAGAGCTGGAGAAGGCAGACATCCAGATCCAAGGAGTCTGAAGAGTACCAGCAAAAATTGACCCGAATAAAAAGACTCCAAGGCATATCATAGTCAGAATGATGGATGCTGTGGACAGAGACACAATTCTGCAAGCAGCAAGGTCAAAGAAGGAAATCACATAAAAAGGAGCACCCCTCAGATTTACAGCAGACCTATCAGAGGAAACCCTCCGAGCCGAAGACAGTGGTGGGACATAGTGAAAAAACTCAACGAAATGAACACCTCACCAAGAATACTTTATCCAGCTAAACTCTCACTCAAACTCGAAGGAACCATACACTATTTCTCGGATAAACAACGGCTCAGGAACTTCATAGACTCAAAACCAAACTTAAAAGAAGGAATAAAGGGGCTATTGTAAGTCAAGGAAGAGCCCCACAAGAACAACCAACCCCACAAAGATGACAGAAAACCCCATGACAATAATCTCTCTCAATGTCAATGGCCTAAATGCACCAATTAAGAGACACAATGGCAAAATGGATTCGGAAACTAAACCCAACATTCTGCTGCCTGCAAGAAACACACCTGAACAGTCAGAGCAAACACAGACTCAAATACAAAATGTGGAAAACAAAATTGCAAGCAAGCAACTCCCTCAAAAAAGCTGAGGTGGAAATACTAGTATCCGACGACATAGATTTCAGGTTGAAAAAGATTAGAAGGGACAGAGAAGGTCACTTCCTATTTATCAAGGGATATGTGCAACAGGAAGAAATCATACTCTTAACCGTATATGCACCTAATGAGAGACCGGTTAATACTTAAAACAACTCCTAACAGACTATAAGGAGGACATTGCTAACAGCACAATAGTAGTCGGAGACTTCAACACTGCCTTATCACCTCTGGATAGATCGACAAGAACAAAACCCAACAAGGAAACACGGACTCTGAAGGGAAAAATAGAAGAGAGAGGCCAAAAAGATCTATACAGGGCTTTACACCCCCCAAAGAAAGAATACACATTCTATTCCAGTGCACACGGAACATTTTCCAAAATAGAACATGTACTGGGCCACAAAACATACCTCAATAAAATCAGAAAAATAGAAATTGTATCAACTCTCTTCTCAGACCACGAAGCGCTGAAGATAGAAGCTAACCACACAGAGACGCAGAGAATCAAAACAAACACCTGGAAATTAAACAGCTCAGTGTTGAACAATGAGTGGGTCAGGAAGAAAATCAAGGAAGAAATCAAGAGATACCTCGAAACAAATGAGAATGAAGACGCAAGCTACCAAAACCTATGGAACACAGCTAAAGCTGTGTTAAGGGGAAAATTTTTAGTTCTGCAAGCATTCCTTAGGAAGGAAGAAAGGGTCTACATAGATAGCTTGACTTCACAGCTCAAAATATTAGAAAAGGACCAGAAAAAGGAACCCAAACCAGACTGAAGGAAAGAATTAATAAAAATTAGAGCAGAAATTAACAACATGGAAACCCAAAAAACAATCTGAAAGGTCAATGTAACCAAGAGCTGGTTCTTTGAGAAAATAAGCAAGATAGGTAAACCACTAGCAAGACTCACAAAGAAAGAGAGAGAGAGAACCCTAACAAACCGAATCAGAAATGAAAAGGGGGGCATCAGAACAGAAACCAATGAAATTCAAAAGATTGTCAGAGACTAGTTTGACAGTCTGTATGCCACGAAACAAGAGAACCTAAAAGAAATGGATGAATTCCTTGACTCCTACAATCTCCTAAGACTGAACCAAGAAGACTTGGAATACCTGAATAGACTCATTAATATCAAGGAAATTGAAACTAATCAAAAATTTCCCCCAAAGCAAAAGCCCAGGTCCAGATAGATTCACTGGCGAATTCTTCCAAACATTTAAAGAAGACCTGTTGCCAGTTCTCCTCAAGCTTTTCCAGGAAATTGGAAAAATAGGAATTCTCCCAAACAGTTTCTATGAAGCACACATCTCCCTAATACCAAAATCAAACAAAGACACCACTAAGAAAAAAAAATTATAGACCAATATCCCTGATGAACACAGATGTAATGATCCTCAACAAAATATTAGCAAATAGGATTCAACAACTCATCAAAAAGATCATACACTATGACCAAGTAGGATTCATCC
Organism: Sorex araneus; assembly: GCF_027595985.1. Classification (NCBI taxonomy): domain Eukaryota; kingdom Metazoa; phylum Chordata; class Mammalia; order Eulipotyphla; family Soricidae; genus Sorex; species Sorex araneus. The sequence goes on along the minus strand of NC_073313.1, from coordinate 313,624,868 downwards.
CAGGGATGCAAGGATGGTTTAACATTCGGAAATCAATCAACATAATCCATCATATCAACAAAAGTAAAGATAAAAACCATATGATCATATCAATAGATGCAGAGAAAGCATTTGACAAGATCCAACATCCATTCATGATGAAAACCCTCACCAAAATGGGTTTTGGAGGAACTTTCCTCAAGATAGTCGAAGTCATCTACCACAAGCCTACAGCAAGCATTATCCTCAATGGGGAAAAACTAAGGGCCTTTCCTCTAAGATCGAGGACAAGACAAGGATGCCCATTCTCACCACTTCTCTTCAATATAATACTGGAAGTACTTGCGATAGCTGTTAGACAAGAAAAAGAGATTAAGGGTATCCAGATAGGAAAGAAAGAAATCAAACTGTCACTATTCTCAGACAATATGATACTATATCTAGAGAAGCCTAAAGCCTCTACTAAGAAACTCTTAGAAACAATAGACTTATACAGTAAAGTTGCAGGCTATAAAATCAATACCTAAAAATCCATGGCCTTCATATATGCAAACAATGAGGCAGAGGAAAGGGACATGAAAAAAGCAATCCCATTCACAATCATGTCCCAGAAAATCAAGTACCTTGGAATCAGCTTAACCAACGAAGTAAAAGACCTCTTCAAAGAAAACTATAAAACGCTACTCCATGAAATAAAAGAGGTCGTGAGGAAATGGAAACATATACCCTGCTCATGGATAGGGAGAATCAACATTGTCAAAATGGCAATACTTCCCAAAACATTATACAGATTCAACGTGATCCCCATAAGGATACCCATGACATTATTCAAACAAGTGGATCAAGCAATCCTGAAATTCATATGGAACAAGAAAAGCCCATGGATAGCTAAAACAATTCTTGGGAAAAAGAGGAAGGGAGGCATCACCCTCCCCAACCTTAAACTTTATTACAAAGTGGTAACAATTAAAACAGCATGGTACTGGAACAAAGGCAGAGCCGCACACCAATGGAACAGGGTGGAATATCCCTACACACAACCCAAAACGTATGATCATATAATCTTTGATAAGGGAGCAAGAGATGTGAAGTGGAGCAAGGAAATCCTCTTTAACAAATGGTGCTGGCACAACTGGACAACCACATGCAAAAGAATGGGCTTGGACACCATGCACAAAAGTCAGATCAAAATGGATTAAAGACCTCAACATCAGACCACAAACCATAAGGTACATTGAAGACAAGGTCGGCAAAACCCTCCACGATATTGAAGATAAAGTTATCTTCAAAGATGACATGCAACTGGCCAACCAAGTGGAAACAGAGATAAACAAATAGGACTACATTAAACTAAAAAGCTTCTGCACCACAAAAGATACAGTGATCCAAATGCAAAGACAATCTACAGAATGGGAAAGAATATTCACCCAATACCCATCAGATAAGGGGTTGATATCAAGGGTATATAAGGCACTGGTTGAACTCTACAAGAAGAAAACATCCAGCCCCATCAGAAAATGGGGCGAAGAAATGAACAGAAACTTTCCCAAGGAAGAGATACGAATGGCCAAAAGGCACACGAAAAAGTGCTCTACATCACTAATCATCAGGGAGATGCAGATCAAAACAACTATGAGATACCACCTCACACCACAGAGACTAGCACACATACAAAAGAACAAAAGAAACCGTTGTTGGAGATGTGGGAAGAAAGGGACCCTTCTACATGCTGGTGGGAATGCTGACTGGTTCAGCACTTTTGGAAAACAATACGGACGCTTCTCAAAAAATTAGAAATTGAACTCCCATTTGACCAAGCAATACCACTGCTGGGAATATATCCCAGGGAGGCAAAAAAGTATAGTAGAAATGACATCTGCACTTATATGTTCATCGCAGAACTGTTTGCAGTAGCCAGAATCTGGAAAAAAAACGAGTGCCCGAGAACAGATGTCTGGTTAAAGAAACTTTGGTACATCTATACAATGGAATACTATGCAGCTGTTAGAAAAAATGAAGTCATGAACTTTGCATATAAGTGGATCAACATGGAAAGTATCATGTTAAGTGAAATGAGTCAAAAAGAGAGAGACAGACATAGAAAGATTGCACTCATCTGTGGAATATAAAATAACAGAGTAGGAGACTAACACCCAAGGATAGTAGAAATAAGTACCTGGGGGTTGACTCCATGGCTTGGAAGCTGGCCTCACATTCTGGGGAAAAGGCAGCTCAGATAGAGAAGGGAACACCAAGTAAAATGTGGTTGGAGGCCACGCGGGGGAAAGGTGATGCATGCTGAAAGTAGACTAGAGACTGAACACAATGGCCACTCAATATCCGTATTACAAACTACAACACTCAATTGGAGAGAGAGAACAAAAGGGAATACCCTGCCACAGAGGCAGTGTAGGGTGGGGGGAGATGGGACTGGGGGTGGGAGGGATGCTGGGTTTATTGGTGGTGAAGAATGGGCACTGGTGAAGGGATGGTTTCTCGAACATTATATGAAGGAAACACGAGCACGAAAATGTATAAATCTGTAACTGTAGCCTCCCGGTGCTTCACTAATTAAAAAATAAATTAATTTAAAAAAATAAAAAAAAATAAAATGAGCATTATGTAAGCAACACTTAAAAGAGGTTTTCAGTCATAATTAGCCAATGCAAGGCTTAACGATATTATTTTTATTTTAATATATTATTTTAACTTCATTCTATAGGAGGCTTTGTTGTTAAATTATATTAAATTGGGCGAAAGTGACTTTTTTTTTATAGTTAATCATGATTACCCGCTGTGCTATTACTCCTAGTTCACAGCGGGTAGGGCGTTTTGCCTTGAACGCAGCCGACCCGGGTTTGATTCCACCGTTCCTCTAGGAGGGCCCGGAAAGCTACCGAGAGTATCCTGCCCAGATGACAGAGCCTGGCAAGCTACCCGTGGTGTATTCAATATGCCAAAAACAGTAACAAGTCTCACAATGAAGACATTACTGGTGCCCGCTTGAGCAAATCGATGAAGATCGGGAGGACACTGCTATTGTGCTACTGATGATTAAAAAGTGGAGAAATTTAAGAGTTTCTTTACTTTGTTTTAAAGTTGTCTGCTCTAAGTAAAGGGCAAGAGTATACCTTTTAGTGACTAAATGGAAAGATTTTAAACACCCAGCCTTCCAACGGTTTTATAGCTCCATCTAGTGGCCAAAATGGACAAATGCAGATTTGCCAATCAAACCCTAAAATTTATTTTTTTCTTTATAGATCAATGAGATGAACTAGGAGAAACCTTAAAGCGCTTGTAGTTCAAGTTATTTATTTACAAAGGATCAAAAATACTTATAAGAGAAATCTTTTATTAAGGCTATTCAGATGTTAATGTTGTGTCAGGAATCAACTCTGGTTTCTGGATATGCTGCTTCCTGCAGATCTAGTCCTATTCCTCATGCTGAAAATATCTCTTTTCTCACCTCACCTGGAGACCTATCTTAAATGTATTACATTGTGCGTGTGTTTGTGTGTGTGTGTTTAGAACAGGAGTGTGGGCATCAGGAGTCCTTCCTCGCTATAAGTCTGAGCATCCAAGACCACGCTTCTTTTTTTAAAAAAAAATTATTTTATTGAATTACTGTGAGATAGTTACAAGCTTTCATGTTTGGGTTACAATCTCACAATGATCAAACACCCATCCCTCCACCAGTGCACATTCCCACCACCAATATCCCGGGTACACCCCCCCCCCTTTCTCACCCTCCCCCTGCCTCCATGGCAGACAGTATTCCCTATACTCTCTCTCTCCTTTTGGGCATTATGGCTTGTGACACAGACACTGAAAAGTCATCATGTTTGTTCTATTATCTACTTTCGGCATGCATCTCCCTTCCCAACTGGTTCCTCCAGCCATCATTTTTTTAGTGATCCCTTCTCTATTCCATCTGCCTTCTTCCCTCCATTCATGAAGCGGTCTTCCAGCTATGGGGCAATCCTCCTGCAAGACTGCTCTTCACATGCTTGGACGAGCCTCATCCAAGACGGGATGAACCTCACCAGAGAGCAGAGCAGCAGGAAAAACCCAGGTATGTGGGAATTTGTGACTGAGATCTCCAAGCCTGTCTGGATCAGGACTGGGCCTCCTCTTTGCAGGTCCCCAGTTTTCCAGTAGCTTAGCAGTTACACCCACAAACTGACCCTGGCGCCATGTAATATCCTCAACGTCCAAGACCCAGAGACTACGAACTAAAGCTCCCAGGAGAGAACGACACAGAATTTCCTGGACATTATATTCTATCCATTTCAAGCAATACAAAACAAATCATCTAGCATTGCCTTTCTGGCAGATTTGAGTGGTGGTGGCACTGGGGTCGAAACATCGAACATAACCAAAGTAGAGAGAGAGTATGAGGGAAATTGTCTGCCACACAGGCAGGGGAAGGGTTGGAACCATGGTGGGGTAGGGTAATACTGGGGTTTTTGGTGGTGGAAAAGTGCACTGGTGAAGGGATGGGTGTTTTATGATTGTATGACTGAAACTCAAACATGAAAGCTTTGTAACTGACAGTGTAAGCAATGACTGAATCACTGTATCACTGTCATTGTCATCATTGTCATCCCATTGCTCATTGATTTGCTTGAGTGGGCACCAGTAGCATCTCCATTGTGAGACTTGTTGTTACTGTTTTTGGCATATCAAATATACCACAGGTAGCTTGAGAGGCTCTGCCATGTGGGTGGGATACTCTTGGTAGCTTGCCGGGCTCTCCGAGAGGGGGAGAAGGAATCGAACCTGGGTCGGCTGCGTGCAAGGCAAATGCCCTACCCACAGTGCTATTGCTCCAGCCTAATCAATCAATGATTGAATAAATAGCAGTACTCCTACATTATATATATACATATATATATATATATATATATAAAGCAGTCTGAGCACCATGTAAAATGCAACTTACAAATACATGCAACACACATGTCTAGATTCTGTTTCTTCTGATGTTTTTCTGTGACTGAGATTCACAGTCTGTAAACCAATATTGTTAGAGAATCTTGCAAACATTCTCTTGGGGATTGTCCTGAGTATCACCCCAGACCAGTCAGGTTCAGCAGGTATTCTACTTCATTCTCACTCAGGATATAGAATAATTTCTCAAAGGGGGGACATCAAAAAATGAGGTGTACATTTGTTTCATATATCTCTAAACTCTGAAAGCCATGGAACTCCTGAAAAGACAGTCTCTTGTTGAATCAGAATCTTGCCTTACTTGATCTCTTCACAAAGATGACTTCCATTGTAGACTAATAAATTGTAGTGTGAGTGTATAGAGGTAATGCTTATTTTCTCTTGAATAGAGGGTTAAGGTTAATTTTTGAGGATCAGAGATACAGTTTCTTATAGGTCTACTGCCAGATCTCAAGCTCTGTATCCAGGTGAAAACATCAGATATGTAAGCTCACTAGACATGGAAGAATGAGAATTCTTCCCAGCATGAAAACACTGAAAGGAATAGAGAAAAAAAAAGTAAAATAGGGCTGGAGTGATAGTACAGCGGGTAAGGTGTTTGCCTTGCATGCAATCGACCCAGGTTCGATTCCCAGCATCCCAGATGGTCCCCCAAGCACCACCAGGTGTAATTCCTGAGTACATGAGCCAAAGAGTAATCCCTGTGCATCGCTGGGTGTGACCCAAAAAGCAAAAAAAAAAAAATTTAAAAAAAAGTAAAAAAAAGAGAAATCAAGAGCTTAGGTAGAGAAGAGAGAATAAGACATCAAAGTGAAAAATGACATTCTCACTGATAATTCAGGAACGATACTTTTGCTGTTTCAGTGAGACTGAGAGGTAGACATCAGATTTAGGGGGTTGGAGAATAAGAGGAAGTGGAGACAGAGAATGTGGGCAATGCTTCCAAGCAACTATTCTAAACCAGAGGAGGGAAACCTAGAAAAGTGGGGGAGCCAGAGAGAATCAAAGTCAAAAAGAAGCAGGATGACGTTATTGGCTTAACCATATGTGGTGCCTGCAATCAAATCAAGCACTTTAATCCCTGTATTACCTCTCTGCTCCCTCACTCAGTTCTATAGGCAGGCTCTCCAGGTCTGTTGCTATTGCCAGGACAAAGGAGTTTTTACACAGAATTTCATTGTCCTGAAATGGGGTCTTCTCCCTCTGGGAGAAACTGGAAAGCTTCTGACAGTTTCCTGCCCACATGGGACAGCCTTGCAAGCTTCCCATGGTGTATTCATATGCTAAATCCAGTAATAAGCTGGATCTCAATCCCCTGACCCTGAAAGAGCCTCCAGTGTGACATAGTTGGGAGGGCCGAATTGAGAGAGACTTTTAAGATCTCAGGGAAAGGATGAATGGAGAGGTTACTGAGCCCGCTCGAGAAATCGACGATTAACAGGGATTTCGTGATTCATGATTTCGTGAGATAGGGGTCATTGCTATTTGAGAGGCTACCTACCAGCAGCAAACAAGTAATTTTTTGTTGTAATGGCGGCGGCCGACCCGAGTTCAATTCCTCTGCCCCTCTCAGAGAGCCTGGCAAGCTACTGAGAGTATCTCACCCACACGGCAGTGCCTGGTGAGCTACTGGTGGCATATTCGATATGCCCAAAACAGTAAGTCTCACAATGGAGATGTTACTGGTGCCCGCTGGAGCAAATCGATGAGCAATGGGATGACAGTGATACAGTGATACAGTGATGGAGGAATCCATTAATGAAGAGGAGACTGATAAAGTCACAGGAGGGTGACAATTACTGGGGTAGATCTGGAGGAGCAATGGTGGGAGAGATTTTTCTCCAAAGAAATGAACAAATGGTTTGTATTATCTACTTAGAAATCTCCCCTTTCTGTGTGTTCTATTTTAGGCATTGTGATTTACAATACCAGAATTGTAGGGCTTAGTGCATATAATGTTCCAACATCACACTCCCCAACAGAGTGTACACTTCACTCCACTATTGTCTCAGGGTCTCCTCTTGAGAAGTGGAAATCAGACATACAGGGCTTAGGGTAAGACGTCCAAGAATAAGGGGTTGTCCATCTTGACCCCCACTTTTGGCAAGCTTAGTTCTGTAGATTCAGTTCTGTAGATTGGTTCTCAGATTCTGATGTTTTTGGTCATTTTGTTTTCTCTCACTATGTTTTGTTTTGTTTTTTTTTTTTTTGAAGTAAATAGATTTTATTTAGAGGTTTCTGAGGGAAGGAGGAAGGGATAAGTGGGAGAGAGAATAGTGAAAATAACGTGCTCAAGAGAGAACGCGGGCTTCTCCAAGGGTGGAGGAAGCCCCTACACATAACCGAGCTTTAGACACAAAAGTATGAAAGCATGAAAGTACACATCTTAAGAGGGGAGATGCGGGCGACACATGTGCTCGGGTGACACATGTGCTTGGCTATGTGGGCACAAGCAGCACATGGGCTCGGGCAGCATATGCGTGCCCTCACTATGTTTTTTATATCCCACATATGAGAGATGTCATTCTGTATCTGTCCCTCTCCATTTCGCCTACTGCCAGTGAGATTGGTGCTCATAAAAAAGAAAAAAACAACAGTCAACACTGTCATGGTTGTGGGGAATAAAGGAACCCTTACCCACTGCTGGTAGAAACGTTAACTGGTTCAAGTTTTTTGGAAAAAAATCAACACTTCTTTTTTTTTTTTTTCCGAGTCATATCCTCATCTCCTTTTATTGAAGGAAATAAAATTGGTGCTGCAAGGCAGGCGTGTTCCCAAGCATGGCAAGGTGGAAGGAGCTGACATCAAAGCCACAATACTGGCCAGGGCCTACCACAGCGGGAGGAACCAAACCACAATGGTAGTAAGAAGGAAGCAAACATTCCCAATACTCAGGGCAAGCGTTTACATCCACAGAGAGCTTGGTCGTGCAGCTTGGTCAGACAGTCCCCTCCCAGCTGGCAGTGTCATCTCAGGTCACCAAATCCATCTGACACTAATTCCAGGTTTGGATATCTTTCACTTGGACACAAGTCATCAGAGGGTCTGAAAAATCAACACTTCTTAAAAAAATACCTAAAAATCAAATATTCATATGGCCTGCAAATTCCACTTCTTGGCATAAGCCCCAAGAGAAATCTCCATTTCATCCAATTATATTAATTATTTAATGTTACATTTGGGGTTGCATTTTATGGAATTTTTAATTAGATGTTAATTATCAATGAAATAATTTATGTTAGGAAGTATGTCCACCAGCAAAAACTGGTGACAGTTCCAAAAAGAGGAAGTTGAGTTTGGTTTTATGCCAAGCGGAGATAGAGAATGGGTTTACAATCTAAAATATTTCTTCCTACATTTATGGTGATACTTTATTCTGTGTTGAACTGTTGGGCTGTCCTTGCTCCTCCCTCAGGGAGCTTAGGTCTATGAGTTACTCCCACAACAATGCCCCTGAGGCAAACCCAATTCCATCAAGCACTAATAATCCTATATTGCTTTGTTTCCTTTATGTCATTTGCATGGTTTATTTAGCAATATCCTTTTTGTATAGGCACAGGAAGACCGTTGATGCTATGCTTTTGTAACATGGGAGTTAATTGACTCCAAATAATATTTACTCCTGAGCAACCATACTATTTGCCTGACTGAAGCCTCAGTTGCCTTTACTTCCTAAGACCCCCAAAAGGAGGGTCCCGAAAAAGGGACTGGATGGACCCAGGGCAAGCTGTAAGCTACCCTGGCATCGAAAGGGGACACACTAAACAACATAAGTATAGTAAGTTAAGAGTATGGTCATGAGACACACTGTGTCATGACCCAAAAAGAAGTAACTAAGTCAGGACCCTGCTGGTATTAGGAAAGACTAACCTGGCCTGAGGACTGTAGTCTGGGATATATAGCGAGATGTCCCCAGGAAGAGCCAACCTTTAAGCTTAATATACCTCTTACTGTGTTCATATAAAATGACTAAAACTATTCACTGTATCACTGTCATCCTGTTGCTCATCGATTTGTTCAAGCGGGCACCAGTAATGTCTCTCATTGAGAGACTTATTGTTACTGTTTTTGGCATATCCAATACCCCACGGGTGTCTTGCCAGGCTCTGCTGCAGGGGCTCTATACTCTCAGTAGCTTGTCAGGCTCTCTGAGAGGGGCGGAGGAATAGAACTCGGGTCGGCCGCGTGAAAGGCGAACGCCCAACCATTGTGCTATCGCTCCGGCCCAGACTAAAACTATTATAAGAAGTAAATTTACTATGATTGTCTAAATGCATTACTAACTGAGGAAAGGAGAAAGCAATACACCCTGGATGGAATCTCACTAGTGGGTCTCCTAGTAATCTGGAGTGCTGAACCCTCAGGTGAGATTTTGTCCTTGAGTTAATCTCCTAGAAAATTCCCTGAAGGAGTGGTTTTATCTCTGTCTGTTGTTATTTCAATGTTCAGCCCACCTGTATGTACCCCCACCCTTCATGATTTCTATATTACTCTGCTGTAAGGAGCAAGAAGGGACTAGATAGAATAGAAAGAGAAGAACTAGAAAGCCGAGCACCTTGAGAACTAGGATTATGGAACTATAGTGACTGGGAATACGATCAAAACTCTGACTCTGGTTGTGCTGTAAGGGAGAGATCAGACTACGCTGGGAAAGAGAGAGAAATACACTGACTACTAACAAGTCTGGGGCCCTGTTTCTTCATTCCCCTGATTTTTCATTTGTCCATCACCATGGGCTGGCTAGGTGAATTGTTCTTGGCCACCAAACGCTCGAGTCCCGTGTATGTCCATGCCTTTATTTGGAAACTCACAATTCTGAGGTCTTCTGCATGATTTTTGAAAGAATACTTCTTTATCTGGAGCGATAGCACAGCAGGTAGGTTGTTTGCCTTGCACACGGCCAACCCGGATTCGATTCCTCTGTCCCTCTCGGAGGATTCGGCAAGAGCCTGGCAAGCTACCCATGGCATATTCCATATACCAAAAACAGTAACAAGTCTCACAATGGGGGCATTACTGGTGCCCGCTTGAGCAAATCAATGAACAACAGGATGACAGTGCTGCAGTACTTCTTTACCTAGAGTATATTTTGATAGTCATTCTTTAGCCCTTGAAAAACTGGTAGAGTTCTTTCCAATGAGTCCTTTGTAGCAAATGGTTTTGAATATCCTCTTCTCCATTATGAGTTAAGGCTTAAATTAGATCTGAATATGAATAGATTTCTTTTGCTTGATGACATTAGGGTATTGCGAGGTTGTCAAACAGATGTACATGATCTTGTTCTTTCCTTTTCCTGCCTGTATATAGATTTATACAACCTCTGTGGGAATGAGAAAGTTACTCTAGAAGGTTACTCTTAGTGCTCATATTAGTCTCAGAACCACTGTGAACCAAGGTATCCTCACTTCCACATGAGAGTTATCCCAATTTTCACCAATTCGTCTTCCAATACTCATGCTTACTTTGTTAAAGAAGCATCAGAAATTATCAGTAAGTAGAGTGGTAAAAACTGGTTTTGTTCAGACAATTGGATAAGTGGCTTCATTAGAGAAGCTCTCATTCTGAAAACAGTGAAAGGGACCTGGCAGTATATCTATTCATGACTTAAACCACCCCCCTGAAAAAACCAAAAGAGATATAAGAAATATTTCTCAGGATAGTAGTAGCCATTTACAACAAACCCACAGTTTTTAAACCTGTAAACATCATACTGAGTGATGAAAAAAATGAAGAGCCCTGAGGTCAGATAAGAATGTCTACTTTCTTCACTTTTTTTCAACAATAGCCTTCCTTCCTTCCTTCCTTCCTTCCTTCCTTCCTTCCTTCCTTCCTTCCTTCCTTCCTTCCTTCCTTCCTTCCTTCCTTCCTTCCTTCCTTCCTTCCTTCTCTCTCTCCTTCTCTCTCTCTCTCTTTCTCTCCTTTCTGCACCGTGTTTTACAAAGTTATTAATAGTTGAATTTCAGGTATATAATGTTCCAACATTAATTCTATCACCAGGGTTGATTTCTTTCTATCAATATCCCCAGTTTCCATCCCACTCCCAGCCTACTTCTTTTCTTTTCCCTAACTTTATTTTAAATACTAAAGTTAGGGAAATAACTTTCAGTAATACTGTTTTTTTCCTTTCTAACCAGACTATCTCCTTGACAGGCATATTTTAAAATTTGGTTGCTGTAGTGTGACTCTAATGCCTTCAGTTTTGTTAGTTCTGTGGTTCATGTATATGTAATGTATACATATGTATATATTTTTATATATATACCTGAAATATGTATATGTATATATGTATCTATATCTTACAACTTTATACCTCTAGTATGTCTGAGGCTCCTGTGCCCTGCCCCTGTTACCTCCTGTCTTCATTTATTTTTTAGTGTCCTCTTCCTATCCTGTCTTTATTTTTTTCTTTTCTTCTCTCTTTTATGTGTTTATCCAATGCTTCCAACTACATTTATTGAAGATGTTTTCCTTACACCACGTGTTGCACCCAAGCTCATTTGTCATAGAGTAATTGTCCATAAATCTGAGGGTTTCTCTAGGCCCTTAGTTCTTTTCCATTTGTTTCAGAGTTTGTCTTTATTTAAGTACCCCGGTTTTGATTACCATAGCTTTATTGCACAATTTAAAGTTAGTAAATGCAAATTCCTGCCTTCTTTTTTATTTTCTTAGAATTGCTTTGATTATTTAAGGGGTTTTATAATTCCGTGCAAATTTTAGTACCATTTGTTCTAAGACATTAGAGAATGTATTGAAATTTTGATGGGAAATGGATGGAATCTATGTCATACTTTGGTTTCAGTGGTTTTTGACAATGTTAATTCTTCCAATGGACGAAAAATACTTTCATCTTAGAGTCCAGAAAATACACTGAGGCCAACATAGCCCAATTCTACAGGATACAGACCTGAGGTGACATCAGAGTTTTGACTCTAGAGGCAAAAAGAACAAATATAAATATAAACAAGTGGACTAACCCAATTTAAAAGGTTTTTCATTGTCAAAGTAATTCAGCTAAAATATTAGGACACCCTCTAATATAGGAGAAAATATTTGTATACGATAAATCACATTAAGGGCTAATGTAGCATTGTAGCACTGTCATCCCATTGTTCATTGATTTGCTCAAGCAGGCACCAGTAATATCTCCATTGTGAGACTTGCTGTTACTGTTTTTGGCATATAGAATACGCCACGGGTAGTTTGTCAGGCTCTGCTGTGTGGGCAGGATACTCTTGGTATCTTGTTGGGCTCTCTGAGAGGGACTGAGGAATTGAACCTGGGTCTACCACTTGCAAGGCAAACGTCCTACTAGCTTGCTATCACTCCAGTCCTTACCACACCTACCACACATATAAGATAAAGCAAAATTATAAATTAATGTAAACTGATAGAGTTTTTTTTTTTAAATGACATCCCTTTCTCTTTTTTGAAGTAGCACTGTCATCCTGTTATTCATTGATTTGCTCGAGCAGACAACAGTAATGTCTCCATTGTGAGACTTGTTGGTACTGTTTTTGGCATATCAAATATGCCATGGGTAGCTTGCCAGGCTCTGCTGTGTGGGCGGAATACTTTCGATAGCTTGCCAGGCTCTCCAAGAAGGACAGAGGAATTGAACCCGGTTGGCTGCATGAAAGACAAATGTGCTACCTGCTGTGCTATTGCTCCAGTATGTAAATATAAACTGAGGTATATAAATTAAAAAATTATTTGTATGAATAATTCTATACAAATTCATTTAAAAATTAGCATGAAATAGATAAATACTACAAGCATACAATTTTGTGAGAGTGAGAAAGGGAAAGTTATGAAAGTGAGAAAAGTGAGAAAAATTTAAGGGAAAATCTGATCAAGCTTCTAAAAGTATAAAACTGTTTTACCTTAAAAAGGAAATATTAGAAAAGTCCATTCTTAATTAAAATAAAGAGAAATTAAGAAAATTCTTAATTAAGAAACGTTTTTTCAAATACCATCAAGAAAATATTCACTGTCACTGTCACTGTCATCCCATTGTTCATCTATTTACTTGAGTGATGCCAGTAACGTCTCCATTAGTCTCAGCCTTGAGATTTTAGCAGACTCTCCTTTCTCATCTTTCCCAATGATTGGAGGCTCTTTCAGGGTCAGGGGAATGAGACCTGTTATTGTTACTGCTTTTGGCATATCGAATACACAACGGGAAGCTTGTCAGGCTCTGCTGTGCAGGTGGGATACTCTCGGTAGCTTGCTGGGCTTTCCGAGAGGCATACATATTTATTTCCCTCTATGATGATGTGAAATCATGAGCGAAGTCTCACGGAACCCTGGTAATGCAGAACTTTGTGATGCGGAACAAGAAAATATTAAACACATCAATTCACTCATTATATAATGCAATCTCTCATGTATATATCACATATATATCTTGTATATACTTAATGATTTTTTTCGCATAATGTAGTCTGTTTCAGCACCATATAAATGATTTTTTAATAAGGGCATTCCAAAAGGTGCCTGAGAAAAACTCACAATTTTTGGTAAATACATAAAAAGCATAAGAAAATTATCTTAATTTAAGGCAGGCTACTGTGCAATATTTATTAAACACTCACGAAGTTCAGCAGCAAGACCAAAACACTAATAACCCCATCAAAAATGGAGAGGGAAGATTAACAGAGAGTCCCCAAAAAGGAGACATATGGATGACCAGTAGTCATACGAAAAATCATTTATTGTGACTTATTAGGAAAATGCAACTAAAAACAACAATAAGAGAATGACACACTCCAGTGATGCCACCGGACCTCATGCCAGGCTGTCTCTTCAGGGGCACCCTGGAGGAGGGCGGGTGAGTTTCCCTCCCTCCCCACCACTACAGAACCCAGGCAGCAGAAAACCTCCAGAACTCAACCACTGCCTTGCTCACAGCTGCTCTCTGCAGGCTCAGATGAGCCTCACCCATGAGTGAATCTGCTGTATAAACACATTTACAATTTTAGAATTACTGGAGCACACGGCCACGACATCTCATATTCTACATCACTGATGTACCAAGTGTAGCACACCACATTTGATGGGGTTTAAAGTAGAAGGCAACCAATCTCAGGGGGAAACAAAAGTATGCATATATGCACATACACACACACACACACACACACAAGGCTCAACCTTTAATAAAATGTTTGTAATCTTTTATAGAAGGACTAAGGCTCCAGAGTGAAATACATCAATCTTCATATACTTCCTTCTAAGGAAATTTTTTGGACCATTTTTAGCAGATTATTCATAATAGGCAATACAAAATAAATTATTTCAATTCTGCTTCAGGGGCATGGATTCGGATTCAGGGTGGGAAATTGAAATATGGTGGTGGGAAGGTATAATGATGGTGGGATTGATGTTCAAATATTAAATGTAATAAATTATTGTGAACAACTTCATAAAAATAAAATAAAATTTAAAAACCCACAATAAGATATCACCTTATACGTATATATCAATGACATATTCATATATGACAGATATCAAATGACATATCTCAAAAAGGCTGCAAACAGCCAGTATTGGGAGGGATATGTGGTATGTGAAACAGAATCCCTCATTCACTGTAGGTGGAAATGTTAAGCGGTTCATCCCCCATGGAAAGTAATATGGAGACTCCTCATAAGAGTCAGACTAGAATTTCCATACAACTCAGCTATTCTACTTCTTGGAATATATAACCTTCCTAAAAACATTACTTTGGAAACATATATGTGTTCTTATGTTCATTGCAATGCTATATACAATAGCTAAGATATGGATACAACCCAAATGTCCAACAAAAGATAATGGACAAAATTGTGGTATATATGCATAACAGAATACTTAGTACAACTGTACTAAAAGATGACATGTAGGAGGAACTAAAGGGCAGTAAAGAGTTATACATGAAACTGTATCAGCAGCAATACTGTAAACCATAGTACTAAAAGCTTTAAAAAAGCACCACTCATAGAGGCAAGCTAGTGGGTGGGAAGGAAACAGAGGAAGGGAGGGCATTGGTGGAGAAAAGTGGACACTAGTGAAATATTACATGCCTAAAACCCTACCATGAATAAATTCATAATTCACAGTGGTTAAATAAAAAA
Source organism: Sorex araneus (assembly GCF_027595985.1). NCBI lineage: Eukaryota > Metazoa > Chordata > Mammalia > Eulipotyphla > Soricidae > Sorex > Sorex araneus. Next base: position 313,609,830 of record NC_073313.1, on the reverse strand, counting down.
AATGATGACACACAGTTTGCTGCAACATGGATGGGACCAAAGGATTTTATGTTTAGCAAATAAGTCATAGGAGGACAAATATCAGGCCATCTCATCTAGAAGGGAATAGATGGTACAGAGTAATGACAAACCCGTGGCCTTGAAATACTAAGATCACTATCTAACAGTACTTGAGTGGAAGAGGACAACACCAGACGAATATAGAACTGGGTTGGCGGCAGTCTCTTACAAGCAGCAGAAGGCTGAGTTCATTTTTCTTATCCATCCAGCTCCTCTGTGCCTTTTGACTGGTGAGTTCAGGTCATTGATATTAAACAAAATTATTTAAATATGGGATCTGGGGGCTGGAGAGACAGCACAGCAGGTAGGGCATTGCCTTGCATGCGGTCGACCCGGGTTCGATTCCCAGCATCCCATATGGTCCCCTGAGCACCGCCAGGAGTGATTCCTGAGTGCAGAGCCAGGAGTGACCCCTGTGCATCGCCAGGTGTGACACAAAAAGCAAAAAAAAAAGGGGGGGATCTGGATGTTTCTCAGCCTTTGTTTCTTTGGACTTTTAATTTTTTATTTAGTTTTATTTTTTGGCTTTTTGGATCATACCTGCCAATGCTCAGGAGTTACTCCTGGCTCTGCACTCAGGAAATACACCTGGCTGTGCTCCGGTGACCATATGGGATGCCAGAGATTGAGCCTGGGTTGGCCTCATGCAAGGCTTTAACCACTGTGCTATTGCTCTCGCCCCTCTTTGGGCTTTTAGATGAAAGCTTTTAGTGTACTTAATGTCAATTTAGCAGCCAAGAACTTCTTTAGTTGTTGTCAATGAAGATTTTATGTTGCAACATTGAATTTGAATGACAACCTAGCTGGATGGCTATTTTTGTTGTATGCCTATTTTCTACTTAAACAAATCAAATACATTCCTTGTATCCTGTAAGATTTCAATTGAAAAAGCTATTATTTTTTTTGTTGTATTCTGAATTCTGAGAGGGTTGTTGGTCCACACCTAGCAGTATTCAGGGCCTGCTCCAGGCTCTGTGCTCAAGGATCATTCCTGTTACTACTCAGGGAACCATATGCAGTGCTGATAATTAAACCGGATTTGCATGCAAGTCAAGCACCTTAGCCCCTTTACTATGTCTCTAGCTCTCTACTGGTCTTTTTTTTTTTTTTGCCTTTTGGGTCACACCTGGCGATGCACAGGGGTTACTCCTGGCTCTGCACTCAGGAACCACCCCTGGCGGTGCTCAGGAGACCATATGGGACGCTGGGAATCGAACCCGGGTAGGCCGCATGCAAGGCAAGCGCCCTACCCGCTGTGCTATTGCTCCAGCCCCTCTACTGGTCCTTTTATGGAGACAACTTATAGGTAATTTGGAAATGCGCTTGCACTCAGGACAATGTCCCTATTTTTGGATCCTGCCATTTTAATTGTGACACTACTTGGTGCTTATCTGTTTAGGTATATTCTGACTGATACTTTTTGAACATCCTAAATCTGGGAGTCTAAGTTGATCTTTTGATTGAGGGAGTTTTAAGCTATACATTTTCTCAACAAAATTTCTTCCCCTATTTCTCTTTTTTTTCTCCTTCCTCCCATTTCTCCTTTTTTCTCCTCCTTTCCCTATTATTTATTTATTATTTCTCTTCAGGTTGTCCTGTAGATTTATGAGATTTCCTTAATTATTCTGTGTTCTTTTTGCTTTTTAAAATTCTTCTTTGGATGGTTTTATGCATCTTGCCTTATATTCTGCCATGCTAATATTTATTCCCTCTGTAATTTTCTTTTTTTAATTCTCTTACTGTGCTCTTCAGAATGTGATTTCTGATTAAAGTATTCTTGTAGTTTTTTGGAACAATCCTCTTTTTTTTTTTTTTAATTCGGTGACCAGTATAATTACTGTCACTTTAAAATCCTTATCTGGGTGAGTAAAGAGGTTTCGGTACTTGGGGTCTTTCCAAGACTTCTATTGTCATCCGTGTGCAGAGGAGAATTTCTCCACTTCCTCATTCTGTTTGGCATTGAGTTTCATTCCCCGTTTAAGAGAGTGGGTAGAGGTGTAGGTGGGCAGGGGTCAGGAGTGCAGTTGTTGAGGAAATTTGCCCTGAGCAAGGTTGCTTCCTTGTGAATTTACTGAAGTGAATCACCAGACAGAAGACCTTAAATTGAGTTGTGGGAAGAACTGCAATGACCATGACTCAACTAAAATTGATTTTATGGTATTCAATGCCCAAGAATAAGCACAAAAGAAACAGGAACAACAGAACTTGATATGTTAAGACACCATCCTGGCAACTTCTCTGGGACAGCCTTGATCTGAAGTCCAGAGAGGAAAAAAACCTATGGTCAAGACTCCTGAGGCCTCCATTACCTGGAACAAATCAAGTCCAGTTTGAGGGTCTCAACAGTGTGATTGTTTTGTAAGGGTAATAGACACTAGAAAAGAAAATGGTCCCGTAAAACTAACAAAAGAATCCCACTTATCAGATATCTGGACAGATGCCTGGACAGACAGTGACCTAGAAACTACTGGGCCCAAAGGCCCCTGACATGGAGGTTCCATGTGGAAATGGTAATAGTAATAAGTATTGATAGTGCTCATTATAGTGATCACTGTATCACTGTCATCCCGTTGTTCATCGATTTACTTGAGCGGGCACCAGTAACGTCTCTATTCCCCCCAGCCCTGAGATTTTAGCAGCCTCTCCTTACTTGTCTTTCCCAACAGATTGGATGCTCTTTCAGGGTCAGGGGAATGAGACCTATCGTTACTATTTTTGGCATACTGAATACGCCATGGGTATCTTGCCAGGCTCTGTCTGTGTGGGTGGGATACTCTCGGTAGCTTGTCAGGCTCTCCGAAAGGTATATATATATTATATATATATATATATGTATATATATATTACATATAAAATATTTTTGACAGAAAGACATATAAAATTATTTAATAAGTCTATCAAGTCTACTCAAAATATCTGTCTACCAGCTCACACCGAAAGAATACAATAACAGAGCCTACTCTCCCATGTTCCATATTAGAATGTAACCATCATCACTGAAATACACCATTCTTATTTCAAAGAAAATCTAGAGCCAATGATGTAGGTGATTCAGTGATAGAGGGCATGACTTGGATAAGCAGGGTCCTTAGTTTGATCCTCAGCACCACAAAACATAACACTATTGACTATCTGTTCCTCCTCCCTCCACTTAGCCCTTGGTAACCACACCTGGCCTGACCTGGCCTGAGGGGGTGAAAAAGAGAGTGAAACCCAAGACTAAAATAATGGTAACTTTTGTAATGGTGTGTGTTAGGCCACAGGGGAGGACGTGCCCATTCATCATCATAGTGATAGGAATAGCAATAGTAATGTCGCAGCTTTATGATGCACCCAAGTATGCACATACCTTTGTTTATACTGTGGTACCGTCAGGACAAGGGAAATGACAAGGCCTTCAAACGTGGTATGTCTTAAGTGCAGGATGGTGCTTGTGAGCTGGAGCTCTCAGCTGAAACATATTTCCCTTAGTCCTCTTACAGACTCTGCATTTGGCTCCTCAGGGAATCAACACATGTGAATAGTTGGGTCAACTGAGAATGAGGCTTTTTTTAGGGGGTCAACCACGTGAGAGGTCTCTCAAAAGTGTGCGTGCAGTAATAAATGCCAACATCCCCAGCCTCCACCTTGCTGATGCTCAGTGTCCGACCCACTGCCACTAACCCTATCTGGAACCCCAGGAGCCCAGATAGAAACATAATTGATCAGAGGCCTTGGTGACTGGCCTGGCTTCTGCAGGCACCAAAACAAATAGGTCTTCTCATCATAACACCTATAGGAGTTGGAGGCCTGTGTTCCAAGGACAGCTGACAGGGAGTGTGGAGTCTGAGTCATCCTAATAGCCCCAGTGGATCCCAAAATAATGAGAGAACAATGAGGTTTGCATAAACTTTATGAGACTTTTTCATGGATTTCTTCTGGGTAGCTATTATTGCAGATAACTCTTTTTGAACATTTTTGATTAAGACTCTAAAATATTCTATTTGGACCAAGCGCTGAGAAATGCAAAGTGTTTTCTAGAGCTCCCACACACCAGGCCCCTGTCTGAATCACGCTTGTCACCAAACACCTAATATATGTTTCTTCTGGATTCCTCTTAATCTCACATACCCTTTCTTCCCAGAGGGACAGAGGTCCCCACCTAATGAGCAGACTAACACACACCAAGGGAAGTGGTGCCCCTCTATGTCCCTTCCTCCTTTCCCCTCTGCCCTCTGGCCTTACCTGGGATCCAAAGCAGGGGCAGTCCCAGGAACTGATTGAGGAACCTCATTTTGAGAGACTGAATTGATGCTTGCCAGTAAGTCAAAGACACCTCAGAACTCAGAACTGGCCTTTTACCTTAAACTTGCAACAGAAGAGAGGGTCCTCCCCAAGGGGTATGACAAAAATCGTGTGTGGGTGTGTGTGTGTGGGGGGGGGGCATGCAGCTGTGTGGAGAGAGCCCAGAGGAGAGGAGTAGGTTCTCCTGTGAGCAAAGTCAGATAAATAGTTTCTGCACAAAAGAAATTGATGGGATTTAATCTATATTGCCTATTGTGTGAAGCTACCCTAAATTCAGTAGTTTTGCTATTGATTTTACAAATTCTTTGGAATTTTGCCAGCCAGAACATATACACTGCTCTTCAACAGGACAGAGTGTCCATGAATATTTGATATTTTTTATAGTTTTCTGTTTTGTATAAAAACTGGGTTTCTCTTTTGATGACTGAGTCATGACAAATATAGAAAAGGGAACTATTTTATTATGCAACTAATAAGGCTGATGCTTACTCATTGTCTGTGTATAGGACATTTCACTTATTCCAGACGCTTCCCTCCAGCAATTACTAGTCAGGAACCACCCCAGGTAACGTCACTGTCAACATAACATCCATCATGGGAGTTCAGATTTTCCTGGACTTAAATTTTATCTAAAATGGTAAATGAAAACAGTATACTTTCATTTTAGTTATTTTCATGTCTCTTATTTATTGGTCATTTACCAATTTTTGTCAGAACTTGGTACTTGTTCAGACCTTTTTACAATGGAAAATATTGTAATATAAGTCATGCCTTTCTTTTATTTTCCTGTGTTCAACCAGGTTTTTTAAAAAAAATTATTGATTCACTTTGAGATATAGTTACAAGCTTCCATGTCTGAGTTACAATCACGCAATGATCAAACACTCATCCCTCCACCAGTGCACATTCCTAACCACAATTATCCCCAGTATACCCCCACCTTTCCCACCTTCCCACTGCCTCCATGGCAGACAATCTTTCCCATACTCTCTCTCTGCTTTGGGCATTATGGTTTGCAGTGCAGATACTGAGAGGTTATTGTGTTTGGTCCTTTATCTACTTTCAGCACATATCCCGACCGATTCCTCCAACCAGCATTTTCTTAGTGATCCCTTCTCTATTCCAGCTGTCCTCTCCCTGCCCGCTCGTGAGGCAGGCTATGGAGCAATCTTCCTGACCCTTCTATCTACTGGTCTTGTGTTAAGTCATGTCTCTCTTAAGTGGCAAATGATGACCACTTTGCACTAGATTGTTGATAACCTGAAAAAAAGGTAAAAGAACCTCCCCAGACTCAACATCCACTCATCACCTGTCTCACTATCATAGGAAGCTCCATTCTGTAGACCAGTTCTTTATTTTCTGTTGCTTTTGGCCTTTTTTATTTCTTTATTATGTTTATTTATATCCTATATACCAAAGATATCATTCAACATCTTTCCCTTTCCTTCTGACTGACTTTACCAGCCTGGTACCCTCAGATTCTATCCATATAGTGACAAATCACATGATTTTGTCTTTTGTGAAGTAGTATCCCAGTGTGTATATATTTCAATTTCTTTATTCTGTCATCTGTCTTTGGTTACTGTATTGCTTTCAGATTTTGACTGTTGTGAATAGTGATGCATAAACATAGGAGAGCAAGTGCCTTTTCTGAATAGCTTTTCTTTTCCTTTCCTTTCTTTTCTTTTCTTTTCTTTTCTTTTCTTTTCTTTTCTTTTCTTTTCTTTTCTTTTCTTTTCTTTTCTTTTCTTTTCTTTTCTTTCTTTTTTTTTCTTTTTGGGTCACATCAGGCAATGCACAGGGGTTACTCCTGGCTCTGTACTCAGGAATTACCCCTGGCGATGCTCAGGGGACCATATGGGATGCTGGGAATCGAACCTGGGTCGGCCACATGCAAGGCAAATGCCCTACCCACTGTGCTATTGCTCCAGCCCCTGAACAGCTTTTTGAGCCTCTGGGGATAGATGCCCAGAGAGGGATTGCTAGCAGTTTAAAAGGATCTGATGTAGGATCATATGTAATGAGGATCTTCTTGGAAATTTGCACCACCTCCATGGAGATTAGTTCTATAATTTCTTCATTGTTCCTGGTTCATAGCAGAGCACACAGTGGTGGGTCTTGGTCAGTCAACCTTGCTGTTGGTGTGGTGGCCTCCAGGCTCTGGAGCTGTGGGGACAACTCTTACAGCCAGGTGCGAGTTACATGGTCTGGGTACATGGGATGGCCTCGGGTGGTGTTCCTTGACATAGATGTGGTGGTCTGCAGGCCACCAGGGCTCCTCCTCTAGGCCAGAAGTGAGTTGCCTCTATCTGTTTATTTTTGGTATTTGGGCCAAAACCGTGGTTTCTGTGGGCTACTTTCAGTAGTTCTCTGATGTGATACCGGGGGATGGGAACCCAGACCTCGTGCATGTCCTTTGTGTTATCTCCCTTGCCCTTCTCTATGTGTTGTATTTTGGTTCTTAAAATAGTTGACACATTTAGTGTTTCGATCATAAATTTAAAAAAGATAAGCACAGTGAAGAGCCATTTGCCTTGCATCTGACCTCTAATGGGTAAGGCATTTGCTTTGGATCTGACCTACCTGGATTTCATACCTCATATACTCGTGATCAAACCTCATATCCCAGACATTACTCCTGAGGTCAGTGAGGTGTGATCCCTGAGCAGTCATAAGTAAGCCTTGGGAACAGCTGGGTGTGGCCCCAAAGTTGTAAAAATAAAAAAAATATGATCAAATATACATGGAAAACCAACCCTATTAGAAAAATGAAGTGAACTACTTAAAAAGTTCTAGAAAACTGATAGAGAAAATATTGGGCGGTGTGTCTTTGCCCAGTAGACCACATAAATTTCATCTTTATTGGTTTTAACTTTGTGCAGCATTTTATCTTACTTCACTCACTAGAAGGACTGCTACTTGGCTAATGGCTAGCTTCAGTCTGCTTCACTCACCAGGAGATGTACACATTGTAAATTCAGAGATACTTCTGGAGAGGACAATCCCCTGCAGGTCTGAGATAAAAATTAAGATCTGATCTCTTTTGACTTATTGAGGCTTCTCAGTAAAACTCCTCAAAATGAGATTCCCTGCTCAGTTCTTGAGAAAGAGGTTGGAACACTTCGTCATAGTTTATAGCTGATGAGTCTAGATAGGCGAGATAGGAGATAGAAATGGTTTTACCTCTGCCTCACCTTTCATGGCCCTGTCAGTTGCATGGTCTTATCCTGACAGAATCAGGAGAGGGGAACATCCACAGGATGACATGCAGCAGTGATGGGAAGGGAAGAAGTGAATGGAAGCTCATTCTCCTTCTGCCTTGTACACAGATGTCCAAGTAGTTAGCAGAACAGGCACAAAACTGAGGGCTGATTTGTCACAATACAAGTTCAGTACAAGCTAGAAGTCAGGGATTAGGAGTATATACTAAAGGAGACACCATTTTATGACAATTAAAATTGTCTAGCCCCACTTTTCCATATCCTACTTCTCCTTTTCAAAAATGATTGAGGCTCTTCACTAACCATGTCTGGAAACCTATCTCTATAAGCTGTTATTAGATGTAGATAGCAGAGAATAATTAGTTGAGTGTTTGGGTTATGAGTGTTCATAGAGTTTTGTCAATTAATAGTAGATATACTATTTTACTATTAAAATTACATTAAAAATTATCTGTTGCAGAGACAAACTGAGCTCCTCAGCCTGAAAAATTTGAGTTTTAAAATAAAGAAGCATACGTTTTGGAGCGATAGCACAGCGGTTGGGCATTCGCCTTTCACGAGTCCGACCGGAGTTTGATTCCTCCGCCCCTCTCGGAGAGCCCAGCAAGCTACCGAGAGTATCGAGCCTGCGCGGCAGAGCCTGGAAGCTACCCGTGCGTATTGGATATGCCAAAAACAATAATAATAAGTCTCTCAATGAGAGACGTTACTGGTGCCCACTCGAACAAATCGATGAGCAACAGGATTACAGTGACAGTGACAGTGACGTTTTGAATAATTGGAGCTAGAATTTCCTCATAGCCTCTGGAAGAATATAGAATGATGGGAAATTTTGTTCTCTTTCTTCAAAAGGCAAGGCTTTTTAAATTGTAGAAACTCACAGGAATGGGAATGCAAAGGAAACACAGCAGATGTTCTCAATTAGTTGAATATGCCTGCCTTTGGCACCACACTTGGATTGAAAATGGTGGTCGAGTCTGATGCTAAGAATGCAGAAAGAGGACCAGATATGTTCCTTCTGGAAAATCACAGTTAAAGGAACTTCTGCCCAGAATGCATATCTTGCCTGGGTTGCTGGATATTTCTATATAAACGTGGTATATAGTGGGTAGAGCATGTAGGTAGAGCACAGTGGGTCTTGCGGCAGCCAACCTAGGTTTGAGTCCCCAGCACCCTATATGGTCCCCTGAGACCTTCAGGACTGATCCCTGAGCTCAGAGCCAGGAGTAAGGCCTGAGTACCACTAGGTGTGGCTCAGAAACAGACAAAAAGATGCTATATAGAACAGGATTTTCATTTTGAAATGATCTAAGACTTCATGATAGTCTTGTGCAGAGTCCAAGGCCATAGAGTCAACTTAACATACTCTGTATGGTTGGCCTAATGTAGCCAATGGGAACTTCTAAAAACTTCCTTATCTAGAGGTGATCCAGTAGAGATCCTGTGGTTGGGTCTGGAGGATGAGCAACAGGCACTGTCCTATCATCCTGAGGTCTACAGGGCCCAAGTCCATGGTGATTGCAGAAAGGCTGGAGATAAATCATTCAAGTTGAAACATATGTAGAGTGGTCTATGCAGCCTCAGCTTTGTGTTGGGAAAGTGACTCTAAGTAGAAGGAGATTTTTGCCTTTTGGCCCATTATTCCTCGTCTGTCAGACCTCAGCAGTGCCCTTTAGAAAGTGACCATGTGTTAGAGGTTTTTCTGTGTGATTCCTTTTCTACTTGTGTTCCTCTATCTGGACCAAGGCACAATCTATAATCTCACAAAATTACACAAAAAATAACAGATATAATACAACATTTTTATTTTAGAAAAAAATTACAAAATTCAAGTAAATATTTGTGTTTGAGAACCCTTTATTCAGTTTTTAATTTAAGGTCATATGATTCTCAATTTTTTTCATAGCTCTTTAATGTGATTTATTTATTTGCTTGCTTATTATTTGTATCCTATTCAGTGATTGGATTTTTAATACCTCCAACATTCTTCCTGAGAAATGAGGTTCCTTTCATTTTTGTAACCTAATTAATGATTGGGAGATGATAGCCTTTGCACTATATTGTTAAAAATGACTGAAACAGTAAATAAGCCCATTGTTTCAGAATCATACTTTTGAAAAATTCATCTCTATAAAGGGACCTGACTCACATTTTCTAGTGACATTTTGTGGAAACTAATATTTCTAAAATATATTCCATGACATATATGCAGAGGTGATTATAGTGCAACTTTTTCAGATAAAATCATTTTTACTATTATTATCAATAAAACAAATGCATGCCTCATCTACTCCAAAATTGTGTGCCAAGTTTTCTTTCAATTTTAAATTGTCTCAAATCTCCATTTCATTTATTCTTAGACTCAATTTCATTTAGATTGGAGTAATTTTGGTTATTAGAATTATTTATCACAATGAGAAAATGTTTCACTTTTCCTTAGATGCAAATGGGGGAAATGGGTTCAGTAGACATTTAGAGCCATGAGGCAATACAATATTAGCCATGTGCCTGGCCTTGGTCCCCAGAGCACCACCAGGTGTGATCTGGAAGTCTTCAGCATCACTCAGATGACCAGGTATTCTGCAGCACATTGGAAGCCCAACAAGATGGCATCCTTGGGCCCTTGCATTAAACCCTGGTCTTGGAGCTGGAGAGATAGTGCAGCTGGCAGGGAGTTTATCTTGCATGTGGCCAACCCGGGTTAGATCCCTGACACCCCAGATAGTCTCCGAAGGCAGGGCAGGAGTGATCCTTAAACGCAGAGCCAGAGTAAACCCGAGTTTCCACCAGATGTGTTCAAAAAACCAAACAAATCAAAACAAAAACAAACAACAACAACAACCCAGTCTCCCCGAAACAAAACAGAATCCCTGGACTGGTTGCCCAAGAACCAGTGATGGGATTCCCCAGCTCCTGAGCACCCTTCCCTATTTTTTTAAAATTAAAAAATGTTTAGCATTTAGCACACCATTCTCCACTTAGTCTATGTCTCAGCCATGTAAATATATGAACGTTATATTGTTTAAGCAAGTGTAAAAAAAGTAATTAAATATTTGGGTATAAGTTCATATTAGGTGCACGGGAAGTAAGATGTAAGATTTAAGATTTAAGGATCAAGAAAAGTTGCTCATATAACATCCATTTTTCAGTATGCTGAGAGACCAGGCCAATTCAGAAGATAAGCACATGCAGAAATTTCCCTGACTCCATGAAAACCAGACTATTTTATACATGAGCTTTATTCCCTGGTTGATGATAATTTTCAGATTCTATTTTAGAAAGTTAACTCGTTTCAATCCCCAAATGTCTGAGAACTCATGAATGGTTCTCTCAAATCACATTCGTTGTGGGGGAGTGCCCTCTGCTGGGTGATTTGGTTTTGATTTTCACTCAAGTGAAAATTTCACTCATCTTTGATTAAAATCTCCATTTGGAAACAGGGAAGAAAAATATTTCTATGTGTATATTTCTATATATATTCTCTCTATATATACTCTGGTATATAGTGTTTGGACTGGAAGTCTTCAAATATAAAGCATTTTTATAAAAATCAGCAAAGCTGGAAGATAGTACAGTGGGTATGGTACATGCTTTACATGACAGCAAACTGGGCTGGATCCCTGACATCACATGTCTTCCTCTCGGAGCCAACCAGTAGTGATCCCTGAGTGCAGAAACAAGAATAAGTCCTGAGCTCCTCTAGGTGTGGCCCCAAATAAACAACAAGCAAAAACATGAGCAAAAGGTGACTTTTGTGTCTTAACACCTATATTGTTTATTCCTTAGAGCAGTTAATATTATATATAAACCATGGTAATAAATGTTAAGCTTTCAACATCCTTTTATGACCCAAAGCAAACCCAAATCCCACACAATTTTAACCATTAGTAGAAGTTTGCTTCTCATATCCAGGAAATTTTGCCTAAAGCCCATCAGGAATAGCTACAATAAGTTCCAGGCTTTGAAAGACCAAACTGTCTGCCATTTGAAAGCTAATCCAGTGGCTCCCATTGTGCTTTTTGTCACATCACCTGGACACAAAATTCGCTTTTCCAGTGTCCCTTTTCCTCCTATTCTTATGAGTAGCAACTCTGACATATTTTCTTGATAATGAAGGACTTCCTCAAGCTTGCCAAAGCTTCACCAGATAAAAGTTGGACATACTTGCACCATCTTGTGGTTATTTTCTCTTAGTCACCTCTAAATTCCTCAAGTCTTAGAATCTCTCAAAACTTTTTACTCCACCCACAGACTCTATTATTGTGGGTACAAGCAATTCAATTACAATACAGCTTTTCAGAATCATAAAAAATTACACACTGCTTACAACTGTACATACCCCAAACTAATAATATATGGCAAAAGGGAAGAAAAAAATTTTTAAGTGAAAAAAAATGCCTGTAATGGTCCTTCCCCATTTGATTGATGGAGGTCATGATTTGATACTTCACAGACTCGCTCCCCATATAAACTTTAAATGGCAATTATTCTTATATGCTTAACTCATTGCCCGAGTCCATGTGTTCATCCATTATACTTGACAGACAGTATTAAAGCATTAGCATATCTGTTAGTTTTTAGGAGATTATAGTTAAAAACAAAATTTAAATTGAATACCCATGAGATTACAAAACTGTTCATAATTGGGTTTCAGTTATACAATAATCCAGCACCCATCCTTCCACCAGTGTACATTTCCTACCACCAATGTTCCCTGTATTTCTACCACTACCCCCCAACACCCCACCCCTCCACCCCCAGCCTCCCTCTTTTTGGAAGATACTTTCCATCTTGCTGTATTTCTCCTTTATCTTTTTTCCTTTTATTTATATTTACTTATGTCCTGAATCACCATGAGATACAATTAAAAATCTTTCATATTTGAGCTTCAGTTATACAATGATCAAACACTCATGTCTCCACCAATGCACATTCTCGACCACCAATGTCCCCAGTATACCCCTCCCGACCCCCTCCCTCCCTGCTCTCCCCCCTTTCCAAGCCTTCGGCTGCCTCTATGGCAATTGCCTCCATACTCTCTCTCAACTTTTGGACATTATAGTTTGCTATATAGATACTGAGAGGCTCAACTTTGGTCCTTTATCTACTGTCAGCACACTTCTCCCTACCTGAGCAATACCTCCAACCATCATTGACTAAGTGAACCCTTCTCTATTCCAGCTGCCTTCTCCCACAGCTCATGAGGCAGTCTTCCAAATATAGAGCATTATCCCTGGTCCTTGTGTTGACTGTCCTAGGGTGTCAATCTCATATTATGTTATTTTATATTCCACAAATGAGTGCAGTCATACTATGTCTGTCCCTCTCTTTCTGACTCATTTCATTTAGCATGGTACTGTCCATAACCATCCACTTATAAGCAAATTTCATGACTTCATCTATCCTAACAGCTGCATAGTATTCAATTGTGTAAATGTACTAAAGTTTTTTTTTAACCAGTTGTCTATTCTCAGGGACTCTAGTTGTTTCCAGATTCTGGCTATTGTGAACAGTGTTGCAATGAACATACAGGTGCAGATGTTATTTCTACTGTGCTTTCTTGCACCCTTGGGATATATTCCCAGAAGTGATATTGCGGGGTCATATGGAAGCTCAATTTCTAGTTTTTGAAGGAATGCCCATATTGTTTTCCAAAAAAGACTGAACTAGTTGGCATTCTCACCAACAGTGAAAGAGAGTCCCATTTCCCCTCCCCCATCCACACCAACACTGGTTGTTTTTGTTCTTTTGAATGTGTGCTGGTATCGGTGATGTGAGATGATATCTCATTGTTGTTTTGATTTGCATCTCCCAGATAATTAGGGATGTAGAGCATTTTTTTCATGTGCCATTTGACCAGTTATATTCATTTTTTTTTTTTGAGGAAGATTCCATTTATTTCTTCTTCCCATTTTTTTGATGGGTCGGAAGTTATTTTCTTGTACAATTCTAATAGTGTCTTGTATAGCCTGGGTATTCATCCCTTATCAGATGGGTATTGGGTAAATATTCTTTCCCATTCTGTGGGAACTCTCTGTATTTTGGTCACTGTTTCTTTTGAGGGGCAGAAGTTTCTTAGTTTGATGTAGTCCCATTTGTTTATGTTTGTTTCCACTTGCTTGATCAGTCGTGTTTCATCCTTGAAGATGCTTTTAGCTCAAATGTCATGGAGTATTCTGACTACATTTTCCTCCATGTATCTTATGGATTCAGGTCTGATGCTAAAGTCTTTAATCCGCTTTGATCTGACTTTTGTGCCTGACATTAGACAGAGGTCAGAGTTCATTTTATTTTATTTTTTTACAAGTAACTGTCCAGGTTTCCCAGCACCACTTGTTGAAGAGGCTTTCCTTGTTCCACTCACATTTCTTGCTCCTTTATTCAAAGATTAAGTGATTATATATTTGAGAGTCTGTGGCAGAATATTCAACTCTGTTCCATTGGTTTGTGGGTCTGTTTCTAGTCTAATACCACGCTGTTTCAATTACTATTGCCTTGTAGTACAGTTTGAAGTTGGGAAAGGTGGTGCTACTCATCTTCTTTTCCCCAAGGATTACTTTAGCTATCGTGGGGGTTTATTGTTCCATATGAATTTTAGGAAAGTTTTGTCTATTTCTTTGAAAAATGTCATGGGTATCCTGATATGGACCACATTAAATCTGGATAGTGCTGTGGGGAGTATTGCCATTTTGATCCTGTTAATCCTCCTATCCCATGAGCAGGGGATGTGTCTCCATTTCCTAGTGTCTTCTTTTATTTCTTGAAGTAGTGTTTTGTAATTTTTTTGCATAGGTCCTTCACCTCTTTGGTTAAGCTGATTCAACTTAATTTTCTGAGGTGTGTGATATTCTTGATGAGTCATTGGATTCTGTTTGCTAAATCTGTGAACAAGATTTTTTTAAATATCTCTTTCTTCTCTTTCATTGTTGTATATAGAAAAGTCATGGACTTTTGGGTGTTGATTTTGTAGCTTGCCGCTTCACTATATAAACTTACTATTTCTAGGAGCTTTTTAGTAGCGTCTTTGGATTTTCCTAAGTATAGTATCATATCGTCTGCAAATAGTGATATCTTGACCTCTTCCTTTCTTATATGTATGCGCTTAATAGCTTTTTCTTGCCTAACTGCTATGGTCTCCCTCTCGGAGAGCCTGACAAGCTACTGAGAGTATCCCACCTGCACAGCAAAGCCTGGCAAGCTACCCATGGCGTATTCGATATGCCAAAAACAGTAAGAACAAGTCTCACAATGGAGACATTACTGGTTTTCACTCGAGCAAATCGATGAACAAGGGGAGGACAGCGCTACAGTGCTGCTATGGTCAGAACTTCCAGTATTATATTGCATAGGAGTGGAGAGAGTGGGCAACCTTGTCTTGTCCCCGATCTTAGAGGGAAGGCTTTTAGTTTCTCCCCATTGAGAATGATGCTTACCCTGGGTTTATGGGAGATGGCTTTGACTATATTAAGGAAAGTTCCTTCGATGTCCATTTTGCTGAGAATTTTCATCAAAAATGCATGCTGGATCTTGTCAAATGCTTTCTCTGCATCTATTGATATGATCATATGGTTGTTATCTTTTCTTTTATTGGTATGATGGATTATGTTGATTGACTTTCAAATGTTAAACCATTGTTGCTTCCCCAGGATGAATCCTACTTGGTAATGGTGTGTGATCTTCTTGATGAGTCATTGGATTCTGTTTGCTAGGATTTTGTTGAAGATCTTTGCTTCTGTGTTCATCAGAGTTATTGGCCTATAATTCTCTTTCTTTGTGGTATCTCTGTCTGCTTTTGGGATCAGGGTGATATTTGCCTCATCAAAACTGGAAGTGTTTCTGATTCTTCAATTTCCTGAAAAAGCTTGAAAAGTATTGGAAATAAGTCCTCTTTAAGACTTTGGAAGAATTTACTAGTGAATCTATATGGGCCAGGACTTTTGTTTTTGGGGAGACCTTTTATTATCATTTCAATATCCTTGATGGTGATAGATCTTTTCAGGCATTCTAGATCTTCTTGGTTCAGCCTGAGGATGCTATAGGAATCCAGGAATTTATCCATTTCCTCAAGGTTTTCTTGTTGGTGGCATAAAGATTCTCAAAGTATCTCTGATGATCCTTTGAATTTCTGTAGTTTCTGTTGTGTTATCCCTCTTTTTGTTACTGATTCTATTAATTAGGGTTTTCTCTCTTCCTTTCATTGTGAGTCTTGTTAGAGGCTTATCAATCTTGTTTATTTTCTCAAAGAATCTGTTGTTTGTTTCACTGATATTTCAGATTGGTTTTTGAGCTTCCATCTTGTGAATTTCTGCTCTAAGTTTTATTATTTCCATTCCCCTGCCTGGATTGGGCTCCTTTTTTGGCCATTCTCCAAGCTCTTAAAAACTATGAGGCTAGGTTACTTATGTGGGCTCTCTCTTCCTTCCTGAGGAATGCCTGTAGAGCTATAAACTTTACTTTTTATCACATCCTTTGCTGTGTCCCATAAGTTCTTGTAACTCATGTCTTCATTTTTGTTTGTTTCCAGGAATCTTCTGATTTCTTCTTTGATTTCCTTTCTAAGCCACTTGTTGTTCAGTAGTGAGCTATGTAATTTCCAGGTATTTGATTTGATTTTCTCTCTCTATGTGTGTGATTCACTTCTATTTTCAACAAATCATGGTCTGAGATTATTGATACAATTTCTATCTTCTTAATTTTATAGAGGTATTTTCTGTTGACCAGCATGTGGTCTATCTTGGAGAATGTCCCATACACAATTGAGAAGAATATGTATTCAGCTTTTTGAGGATGAAGTGTACTTTATATATCTACTAAGTCCCTTTGTTCCATTTCTTCCCTCAGTAAAAGGACGTCCTTGCTAAGCTTGAGTCTGGTTGATCTATTAAGAGGTGATAAAGTGGTGTTGAAATCTCCCATTAGTATTGTGTTGCTACTGATGCTTTTCTTTTTTTTTTTAATATTTTTTTAAAATTAAAAAAAATTTTTTTATTTATATTTTTTAATTTTTATCACCACGTGGAAAGTTACAGAGTTCTCAGGTTTATGTCTCAGTTATACCGTATTCAAACACCATCCCTTCACTAGTGCCCATATTCCACCACCAAAATCCCCGGTATACCCCCCGCCCCCACCCCAACTGTATAACTGATGAATTTCACTTCATTTTCTCTTCACCTTGATTACGTTCCATATTTCAACACAAAACTCACTATTGTTGTGGGAGTTATACCCCCAAACAAGATAACACTACTAAGAAAGCATTTGATAATTAGTTTTCCATTAAAAGATTGTATGTTTTCAGGTTTTAGAAAAGGTCGTGCGACTGCGTTAGGGGCTGCGCGGTTCGGATGTGTCCCAGTCCCGAATCCTGGAGCCGTGTTAGTTGCTGCTCAGTGTCGCCAGGGCTCCATCTGGAGAAGGTGTGCTGGCGGCACCTCCTCCTTCCGGCTCCCCGGTGTTGCTGGCCCCAATTCGGGTCCGGAGCATTTTCTGGGCCGCGTTGCTCACCAGAATGCCTGCCGCTTCTCTGTGGATTGTGGCAAGATGGCGCCGAGGGTGGGTCAAGGGTGATGCTTTTCTTTAAGTCTATGAGTACCTGTTTTAAGTATTTTTCTAGTTCCGCATTAGGTGCATAAACATTTATGTGTGTATGTTCTTCCTGATATACAGATCCTTTGATTAATAAGAAATGACCTTCACTGCCTCTTGTGACCTTCTTCAGTCTGAAATCAATGTGGTCTGATACCAGAATGACCACACCAGTTTTTGTGAGGGAGTTGTTTGCCTGTATAATTGTTTTCCAACCTTTGACTTTGAGTCTGTTTTTGCGCTGACTGTTCAGATGTGTTTCTTGCAGGCAGCTGTTGGGGTCAATTTTCTGATCCATCCTGCCACTCTGTGTCTTTGAATTGATGTGTCTAGCCCATTGACATTGTGAGAGATTATTGTTATGGGGTTTTGTCTCATCTTTCTGCTGAAGTTTGGTGTATTTGAGGAGCTTGATTGTTTTAAAGCAACCCATTATCTTGTTTTTGTGACCATGGTTTTGAGTCTATAAGTTCTTAGTTGTTTGTCTGTGAAATTGTATATTGTTCCTTCTGATATGAATGAGTGTACCTGGATCAAGTATTTTTGGTGAGGTGTTTATTTCATTGAGTCTTTTTGCACCGCTGTCTTTGGGCCTCAAGGCTTTCATCATATAAGTTGGCTGTCAAGTTAAGGATGCTCCTTATAGGCAATTTCTTTCTTTGATCTTGCTGCTTTCAGAATTTTGTCTCTGTCTATAGTTTTTGTCATTCTGATAAGGATGTGTCTCAGAGTATTTTTATTTGGATATCTTCTAGCTGGTACTCTTCAGGCCTGCTGAATCTGGTCACATATGCTCTTCAGCTCGTGAACAACTTAGCAGTGATGTCTTTGACAGTGTCCTCTTTGTCAGGGCTTTTATCCTGTCCCTCTGGGACACTAATGATTCTTCTGTGATTCCTCTTGGCTCCATCCCAATTTTCTCTTGACACCTCTTGATTCATTTTGAGGCTCTTTTCCATTTTCTGTTGTTATCTGGAGATTCTCTGCACTTCATCTTGGAGTTCACTGATTCTGTCCTCAGCAGCTGTTACTCTGCTGCTGAGGCCTTCCACTGAGTTTTTCAATTCACCTACCAGGTTTCTGAGAGCTGTCATTTCTGTTTGTAATTTTCTTCGCATTTTCCACATTTCTTCTCTCAAGTCGTCTTGTATTTTTTTTTTTTGTCTTTTGGGTCACACCTGACGATGCACAGGGGTTACTCCTGGCTCTTCACTCAGGAATTACCCCTGGCGGTGCTCAGGGGACCATATGGGATGCTGGGATTAGAACCCGGGTCGGCCACATGCAAGGCAAACGCCCTACCCACTGTGCTATCGCTCCAGCCCCTCTTGTATTTTTTTTGTGGGTGTGCTCCATTGTATCTTTTAGCTCCCTATGTATCCTCAGTCGCTCCCTTCTAGATTTCTTGTCAGAGAGGTTGTCTAGCGCTTCATTACCGGTTGGGACTTCTAGGCTAGTTTCTTCACTAACTAAGCTTGGTGGGCTTCTGCATTGCTTTACCATTGTGACCTGTGTGGTTTAGAATTTCACACTCACTGTTACTGTTGTGTTTTGGTGTAATTTTAATTGAGTTTAGGCTAATGAATTATTGGCCTAATGTATGAATAACTCACGGTCCCTAACATGGCTCCCGCTGCCACCCCCACTGGGCCTGTACCTGGATAGGGAGAGATTGAGCGAGTCCTTGAACATTGGCTGTTATTGGTGAAACCTGCCTGGGTTTCTGTTCCATGGAAATCTGGGCCTAAACACTATCTCTGCCCATGCTGGTCACTTGTCTCTGGACACTGAACACCATCCCCACTGCGCCTGTACTGGATAGGGGGAGATTAAGCAGATTCTTATTTTATTTATTTATTTATTTATTTATTTATTTATTTATTTATTTATTTGCTTGCTTTTGGGTCACACCGGCAATGCACAGGGGTTACTCCTGTCTTTGCACTCAGGAATTAAACCCTGGCGGTGCTCAGGGGACCATATGGGATGCTGGGAATCGAACCTGGGTTGGCCACGTGCAAGGCAAATTCCCTACCCGCTGTGCTATTGCTCCAGCCACATGGTTTTATTTATTTATTAAGAGAATTCTTTCTTTCTTTCTTTCTTTCTTTCTTTCTTTCTTTCTTTCTTTCTTTCTTTCTTTCTTTCTTTCTTTCTTTCTTTCTTTCTTTCTTTCTTTCTTTCTTTCTTTCTTTCTTCTTTCTCTCTCTTTCTTTCTTTCTTTCTTTCTTTCTTTCTTTCTTTCTTTCTTTCTTTCTTTCTTTCTTTCTTTCCTTCTTTCTTTCTTTCCTTCTTTCTTTCTTTCTTTCTTTCCTTCTTTCTTTCTTTCTTTCTTTCTTTCTTTCTTTCTTTCTTTCTTTCTTTCTTTCTTTCTTTCTTTCTTTCTTTCTTTCTTCTTTCTCTCTCTTTCTTTCTCTCTCTCTTTCTTTCTTTCTTCCTTTCTTTCTTCCTTTCTTCCTTTCTTTCTTTCATGCTTTTTAAATGAGACACTGTGAGAACAGTTACATGGCTATCAGGATCAAGTCTCAGTCATACAATGATCAAACACCCATCCCTTCACCAGTGCACATGATCCACCACCAAGAACCCCAGAGGCCCTCCCTCCCTTTCCCCATCTGCCTGTGTGGCAGATGATTTTCAATTAACTCTTTCATTGCTATGATAACATTCAATATTTAACCGAAAACTCACTATGATTATTTGGAGTTTTTCCCCACAACAGTCAGATCTGTCAGAGTGGCTTCATTAGATCATATGTTTTCTATTGTTGATAACAATGATCATTTGATGTTGCATGGTCGTGAAATTAGCCGCCCAGTTTTGATTTTCTGGTATTAAGTCCAGGGGTATTTCTGCCAGCAGCCACTGCATTCTGAGATTGGTTTGTGTGCCTCTGGGATCATGGCTGTTCAGGAGTGGGGGAGCTGTTCATGGGAGGCCGCTGGGGTCTCATTTGGGCAGGAAGCAGGGCCAGTTCTGCCCCCCCCCGACCCCATCGCGAGATTCCCCATGCGTCCCATCATTGCAAGCTCCTACCTCTCTGTCCAATTGGTACTAAACGGTGGTGGTTGCCATGCTGCCGAGAGGGGAAAAAGATGAGGACTAAAACCCTTTTCCTCCCGGGGCTGCACTGTATTTTAGTTCAAAGTCCATGAGTGTATCTGCCAGCAGCCTCTGGGTTTCTGTGCCCCTAGTATAACAGCCGCTCAGGGGTGGTGGAGCCATTCCTGAGCAGTTTCTTTGGATATTAGGAAAGGTCTGGAGAGATATCCCAGTCCCACAAACTGGAGCCGTGTTAGTAGAAGCTCAGTGTCGCCAGGACTCCATCTAGAGAAGGGGGGGACTCTGCACCTCCTCAGTCTGGTGCCCCGGTGTTGTTGGCCCGGTCTGAGGTCCGGAGCATTCTCCAGCTTGTGGTGCTGCCGGCCCAGTTTCTTGCTGCTGACTGTTGCGGCAAATATTAAACGAATTCTTAAAGTTGGCTGCTATTGCTGTGGCCCACGTCAGTTTCCATCCCTCCTTCTTTTTCCTTTGTGCATTATTTCATTGACTTTCAATGGCAAAAAATAATCTCTGATATTCAAGCATCTTAAAATATTTCTACACATTGCATTCCAATAGTTTCTTTGTATAAATGAAAATACGACAGATCTAATACTCATTTTCCCAGAAATGAACCACCAGCTTGACATAAAGAACCCCACTTTTCAGAATAGTTATTTAAAGCTTGATTTAAGTTGTACTATAATGTCCTATTTTATTTGCATTTTAAAATGTTTGATTCATTTTTCTTTTCATCTAGCCATGTTTCTCTCCCTTCTCGTATAATTAATTTGGAATTTGAAAATCAATAGTAAGACCAAGAATTAAAATAGTAGACTAAAGAAAAGTCAAATGAACACAAATATTGCAAAGTGTAGTGAGAGGGGCAAATAATTTTTAAGTAGTAAAATATTAGAGATTCATTACTATCTTACCTTTTTGATAATTCTTTCCATATAGCAGCCTGATCATGGGATTTACAAACTGGAGGAAGGACCTTCCCTTGTCTTAGAAATTCAGCTATTTTGTCAGACATATAAAATTATGAGACTTTGTATCTATTGATTTTCATATAAAAATTATAAAAATGATTTAAAATGTTTAGGTATACATAAACCAGCACTTTTCTCTCATTTTACAGTCCAGAGGGGATGTTTGGCTCCACTCTTCAGTGTTTGTCTCTTAGTGAGTTACTGCCATCCATTGTCAGTAAATCTAGTTCAAGACTCCTGCATCATAACGGAAAGAATCTATTTGCTTCGGTACTTGTAGAAACCAGATCAATCCCTTCATATGCTGAATGATTTCCAACAGTTTCAATGGGGTCCCAGAGAGTTCGGTGTCTATAGGTCAAAGACAGATTTCACACTGAAATAAGCAAGGTAGTGGCTAAAGAATTTGGAGTGTAGATAATTCTATCAGCAATGGCTTAGTTCTGCATAAAAACTTCTGTGTTTGACACTGTTAGGCTGTCTCTGTAAGTTTCTTTTTTTAAAATTTTTTTTATTTTATTGAATCACCATGTGGAAAATTACAATGCTTTCAGGTTTATCTCAGTTATACAATGCTAAAATAACCATCCCTTCACCAGTGCCCGTATTCCACCACCACACACACAAAAAACCCACCACAAACTCAGTATACCTCCCATCTCGCCCCCCTCCCCCGAACTGCTAAATTTCACTTTACTTTCTCTTTACTTTGGTTACATTCAATATTTCAACAAAAACCTCACTATTATTGTTAGGAGTTCCCCACTAGAGTCAGACCTGTTGTGAAGAGACACGAGGTCGCGCGGCTGTGATAGCGATAGCGCGATAGCGGCCACACGGTTTTGGATTTCTGTATTTTAGCAACTAAGTCCAGGGAAATTTCTTCCAGATGTTGGATCATTGCAAGCTTGTAACTCTCATCTGTGGTCCTCATAATATGGCGGTCGCCATGCCCTTCACCCCTGGCGGTCGCCATGCCCTTCACCCCTGGCAAAAAAAAAGGCGCGCGAGAGAAATACCTTTCCCCTCCTGGGCCGGCATGGGGCCACGGCTTAGTTCTCAGTCTGGAGACATTCTGAAAGGAGCTGTGATCCTGGGGGCCGCATATGTGCAGCCTCTCCACAGCTGCACGAGCATGACTCCAGAGGCCAGCTAAACTACTCTTAATATGGGCAGCTTCTTGCAGAATGTCTCTGTAAGTTTCTTAATGGGTCACAAGAAGCAAATTATCTGAGTCTGCATAAAAATTTATCAGAGATTAACAGGGCTGAAATGATAGCACAGTAGGAAGGGTGTTTGCCCTGTATGCAGCCAACCTGGGTTTGATTCCTCCATCTCTCTTGGAGAGCCCAGCAAGCTACTGAGAGTATCCCACCCACACAGCAAAGCCTGGCAAGCTACCAGTGGCGTATTTGATATGCCAAAAACAGTAACAACAAGTCTCACAATGGGGATGTTACTGGTGCTCGCTCGAGAAAATCAATGAGCAATGGGGCGACAGTGCTACAGACAGTGTTCACAGGAATAGTTTTACAGTAGAGGGGTCTGGAACACAAGTACCTCAGCTCCACCACCATTTCCACATATTAATTGCAACAACCTTGAAATGGCAGAATCAGTAGGAGAAATTGGGGATTCAAGTGGCCTCTGAGCACCTTATTAAGAGAAAAGGGAATGGTGAATGAGAGCCCAGCCGACTTCTACCTGTACTTCTCCAAGAAAATTCTTCCCTGGTCCAGTGAGGATTGGTGTTCAGATTCTGTTTCCTTTACTTGGCCACCTGCTGTAAACACAGTGTCTTAGTTAACCCAGTTACTGGTTCTAGTTTAATTCAGTTGATTCAGAGACTCATGCCCACGTATGATAGGTGTATACTGATTAGAATCCAACAGTTTTTCAGAGTCAAGAGGTTTTTGAGAACACAGGAGAAATCATTATACCAGAAAGTCTGAGACAAACAATTGAACATCCTTAATTGGGTCTTTCCAGTGGTGTTTCTTCAAATTGTTTTTCACTGAAACAAAGATTAAAAAAGTAAGCCAAACAAAATTCATGTGTTTCACATGAGGGAATCCTGGCACTAACTACATGGTCCTCTGAGTACTTCTGGGGTGACCTGTGAGCACCAAGCTGGGAATAACCTCTTAGCACCACCTTGTGAGGACCCCAAATTGTAGAATAAAAATTAAAAAATGAAAAAATTACAAATATTCATGTCATTGTGGACTATTGTTATAAATTATGCAATAAAATAAAATTCAGAGTCACATAAATTCTTGTTCTAATCTGTTTCTGTAGGTGCAAGATCCAGTATCCTGGATTAAAAAAATTGTTGGTTCTAATTTATTTTTTTGGTAGCAAAAACCAGTAAGGACCCCATAATTCAATGACCTGTTATTTATCTTGTTAGGGTTATTTAGTTTCAGCTAGATTCAATACCTCATTTTAATATCTCCCTCACTTATAAAATGTTGACTGATTATGGTGCAAAATATAGCATGACCATGTAAACACACAAGTACAAGCAAGATTCAAGTGTACCCTTTCATCCTTTTCAGTTTCTTGTGACTTTTTCAGGACTTGATTTAAAGGTAATTTAGTCAGTAGAGTCAACTCCGACCCTTGAAGCAATACTTTCTGTTTCAATTCTCTGTCAAGTGTAATTTCTTTCTCTTTCAGACCTTGACAACCCACTTAAAATTCATTATCATTAGGGAGTATCTGAATTTTTAAAATATTCTTATGGTCAGGCAACACCAAGTGCATCTTACCACATGTCACTTCAGACAGACAAAGGTTGTTTCTTTGAAGAAACAACCAAACAGGTAAGGGGGAAAAAACTACAGAACACAAAACTTGGGACATGCTTGACCTACTCTTGAAAACTCTGGAAACCCTACTTCCTCTGGGTGACAAACGAACTAGTGTCTCCTTTGAGCACAGATCAGAGCTGATTTGCATGTTGTGTTCAGATAATGCTCCAAGCATGCAGAGCATCTTTAAATGCATCTAGTCATGGCATCAGAGAAGCAGATCTAATTTAACTCTCATAGATGGGGTCAAGGATTCTCCTACTATGGACCCTTCAGCTCTGGGTTCCAGTTCAGTGGTCAATATCCACACCTGGACTGGAAACCTCCTGGTGGCAATAATGATTTCTCTGTCCCTGGGTTCATGGTGACTGGGTTTAAAGCAATTGATAAAAGTTTTAAGTTACACCCCAGCAACCCTCCATTTGCTGGTCACTCATAGTGTTCTATTGTGTTTGAATTGTCACGAACGTAATGTGACGTGGGAAGGTCTTTCAGTGCATCTGTTAAATGTTTCTGATTTTCATTCTTGTCTCCACTAGGGACATTGTGCCAATCTCCAGGCTCCTTGACCACTTCTCCTGCAAAGCAGGACATCATCTCTGCAGAGCCACTGACAGTGTCATTGATTTTTGAGTAATGTTGGGATTAGCTGGTATCAACAGAAAGGGCCTCCTTAACACACAATCTATGCAGCATCTCTTCAAGAGTATAGAATGCCAATCAGGATCAATCGTAGTGGCTCTGGTACTGGTTTTAGCCTGACAATTCTTTCTTTGGAGGCCAAAAAGAGAGATAGTGCCAACAGAACATTGGGATTCCTCCAACAGTGTCACAGGAGGGATCTAGTCTAATGGAACAATTCCCAGGTAGCTGTTCACAGGTTCAATGCTCTCTGATTCTTCTCTCCACCCAACATGTCAACCTGGTGACTCTAGGTCATTTGGATAAAGGGTCAGCTTATGAAAGAGAAAATTCTTGTTTTGTTTTAGTCACATCTGGACTTTCCTGGGGTTTACTCCTGGCTCTATACTCAGGGGTCACTCCTGGTGGGATCTGGCTGTGTGCAGATCCTTGCCTGTTTTATTATTATATTCCGCAAACACAAAATTCTTTAAAATATATGCTCTACAAAACTTAAATGACTTATTAGTTTCCTGAATTTATTTGAAACTCTCATCAGGAATTTTATTCTCTTCTCAGATAATTTTTATAGATATTATAATTTTTTTGCTGGAAGTTTTAAGAGTGACTAAAACATTTCTCTGTTTCTTTAAATAAAAAGTGACTTGAACAACCGAAAATTTTTGCCATGTTTTTTTTGAGTCTGAACTTTCTACATGAATTTAATTTTTTACATTAATTTTATTTTTATGACTGTTTGAATTCACATAAAATGGTCTCTATAATTGCTTAGAAATTTAAGAATTATTACTTCATCTCTCCTAATAGCTGCACAGTATTCCATTAATGGATAGACATGGAGAGTATCATGCTAAGTGAAATAAGTCAGAAAGAGAGGGACAGACATAGAAGGACTGCACTCATTTGTGGAATATAGACTAATATCACGTGAGGCTGACACCCAAGGACAGTAGATACAAGGGCCAGGAGGATTGACCCATAGCTGTAAGACTGCTTCATGAGTGGAGGGGAGAAGGCAGCTGGAACAGAGAAGGGATCACTAAGAAAATGATGGCTGGAGGAATCAGTCAGAATGAGAGATGTGTGCCAAAAGTAAATAATGGACCAAACATGATGACCTCTCAGTGTCTGTGCAGCAAGTCATAATGTCCAAAAGTAGAGAGAGAGAGTATGGGGAATATTGTCTGCCATAGAGGCAGGGGGAGGGTGGAAAAGGGCGGGGTATACCTGGGATATTAGTGGTGGGAATGTGCACTGGTGGAGGGATGGGTGTTTGATCATTATGTGATTGTAACCCAAACATGAAAGCTTGTAACTATTTCACAGTGATTTAATAACATTTTTAAAAATTAAAAAAAAGAAATTTAAGAATTATGAATTTGCTGTTTTTTCTCACTTATTCAGATTAATAAAAATAATCTCTATGCTAATCCCCAGGATGATGTTTTCAATTCTGTATGCTGGTATTTGTCCTTTGCTCCCTATTCAATTTTCATCTTTTCTCTGTGATCCCCACCATATGTATTGTCTTGTTTTCTTGTTGTCTTCTCTTTCTCTTTTTTTCTAATTGCTCTGAATTATATGCAAAATTGCCTTTAGCAGCCCAAATGTGCACAACTACAGCAGACTCAGTTATTACATTCCGACACCTCGACAACGGCCTTCTTTGGGACTCTATATTTTCCCAAAGGGAGCAGAACAAACTCTGAAGAGGTTCTATTTTTCTGTCTGCTCAAGTTATGCTACGTTATACATTTGAATCCTCTCTTCAAATATATGAAATTTATTGTATAACTGTTTTCTATTTCCATGTTGAATGATTTCTGTTCAATAATGACAAATTAATTTCTATTTATTTTGGTACTATTTCCAAAGAGCTGGAGAAGTAGCTTAGCGCAGCAGGTAGGGCGTTTGCCTTGCATGTGGCTGACCTGGGTTCGATTCCTCTGCCCCTCTCGGAAAGCTCCCAAGAGTATTTCGCCCCCTTGGCAGAGCTTGGCAAGCTACCCGTGGCATATTTGATATTCCAAAGACAGTAACAACAAGTCTCACAATGAAGATGTTACTGGTGCCCGCCCGAGCAAACTGATGAGCAATGGAATGACAGTGACAGTGACAGTTTTCAAAAATGGAGTGACTGAAGACAGCATATATTCTTTATCTCACAGTTTCTAGGAATAAGTAGCACAGACTGAAGTGATTCTGCTGACTTGAGAGAGAGAGAAAGAGAGAGAGAGAGAGAGTGAGAAAACGAAAGATGTCCCATAAGAGCATGAGATATGTCACTTGAATTATTTAAAATTGGCAGCTTTTTCAATATGGCTGCTCCTCAAAAAATTAGAAATCGATCTCCCATTTGACCCAGCAATACCACTTCTGGGAATATATTCCGGAGAGGCAAAAATATATAGTCGAAATGACATCTGCACATGTATGTTCATCGCAGCCCTGCTTACGATAGCCAAAATCTGGAAAAAACCCGAATGCCCAAGAACAGATGACTGGCTAAAGAAACTTTGGTACATCTACACAATGGAATACTATGCAGCTGTCAGAAAAGATGAAGTCATGAACTTTGCATACAAGTGGATCAACATGGAAAGTATCAAGCTAAGTAAAATGAGTCAGTTTTATATTCTGCAGATGAGTGCAATTCTTCTATGTCTGTCTCTCCTAGAAGAATTGCACTCATCTGCAGAATATAAAACAACAGAATGGAGGACTAACACCCAAGAATAACAGAAATAAGTACCAAATTTCTCCATGGCTTGGAGACCAGCCTCACATGCTGTGGGAAAGGGCAGCTCAGATAGAGAAGGGAATACCAAGCAAAAATGTGGTGGGAGGACCCGCTCGGGATGGGAGAGGTGTACTCAGAGCAGACTGTAGACCGAACACATTGGCCACCCAAGACCTCCATTGCTAACCACAACACCCAAAGGGAGAGAAGGAACAGATGGGAATGCCCTGCCAAAGTGGCGGGGTGGGGAGGGGGATGGGGTGGGAGTGGGTGAGAGGGATGATGGGGTCATCAGCGGAGGACTGGCACTGGTGGAGGGATAGATACTCAAGCTGTATATGACTGAAACACAAGCACGAGAATATGTAAACTTGTATCTGTACCCCCACGGTGATTCATTAATAAAAAAAAGGAGAGATTTATAAATTTCAAGTTATAAATATTCAAATAAAATGTGAAAATTCCTAAAAAAAAACCCTAAAATTGGCAGCTTTTTAAAAAGGTCTTCTTTATTTTTTAATTTTTATTTGTTTACTTTTTTTTTTGGTTTGGGGGCCACACCCAACATACTCCTGGCTCTTTGCACAAGGATAACTCCCAGTGAATTGGGAACAAAAAGGGGTGTTAAAGCTTGAACACAGGCCAGCTATGAGCAAGGCAAGTGCTTTACCAGCTATACTGCCAGCCTGAAAATTGGCAATTTTGGGTGGGGAGTGGGGTAGTCCCATCAGTGTTCAGGGCTTATTCCTGGTCTGCGATCAGGGATCACTACTGGCAAGACCTTGGGGGACCATATGGAGTTCTGGCGGTTGTACCTGGGGTGGCTGCATGCAAAACAAGCATCATGCTCACTGCATTAATGCGTGGGCCTCCTAAAGTTGGAAATTTTTAAAAGAACATATTTAGGCCCCCAAGTGAAATTTAGTTAATTGACAGAGATTTCCCACAAAATCTAGCTTCTCCTATTTTTGTCACTTAATATTCCTACCACAGTGGTACATCAGTACCACTGAGGACACCACTGACACATCAGCATCCATCATGTCCACAGTTTACAAGAGGATTAACTTTTGGTATGTGGAATATGAGTCTGAATAAATGTCTGCTGGTAGATATAGCATGTATCCACCTTTATCGTCCCATACAGACCAGCTTTTCTGCCCCCCTAAACTCTGTGTCCCACCAATTAATTGTCCTTCTACCACAATCCCTAAACACCTCTGATATTTTACTATCTTTAATTTTCTGTCTGCTGCAAAGTCCTATAGATAGAATATAGTTTATAGTCTTTCACACTGGTGTCTTTCTGTCAGCATCAAAGTTGAAGTCACATACTTCTTGGATTATAGACTCTTCTTTATGGTGCTGATTAACATTCCTTTGTCTAGATGTAGCAGCCTCTTTATATGTCATTTATGCAAGGAAATCTAAGATTTTGACACTTAAGTAAAAAGCACTATAAAGACTGAATGTAGGTTTTATATGGATGTCAATTTCAGCACAAAATACCAGAGAAACCAAATGGATTTTGTAAGAGATAATTAAAATACTTTTGTTTGAATGCATCTGTTTGGTGAAAAGGGGAGGTTCTAATTTCCAAACTGGTGGAGCCTGGGGTCCCATATGGGGCGCTAAAGGATGAAACCAAGATCAGATGTGTAGGATATCATTGGTTTGTCCTTTTTCCCTTGCCACAGAGTTTGGGCTTATCTGGTAATAATCTCTAAACAATTCTAGACTACATTGGTATGTCCTTCTCCCCTTGCCACTAGGAGCTTAGGTATATCAGTCATGCCCATCAACGTGCTCCTGAGTCACTCCCACTCCTTTGTCTATATGTAATCACTTCTATGCTCCCCTCCTCAACTAGTTAATCAGCTCTTCCCTAATCAGACTCTGTTAATTTGTAAGGTCAGACCTTGCTAGGACAGTGAACTTGTATTGTAATTAACATTGCCTTTTCTCCTCTCCTTATGTCTTTTGAATAGTTTACTTTAGAGCAATGTCTTTTTTGTATGGACAAAGAAAGACAGTTGTTAATATGCTTTGGTAACATGGGATTTAATTGGCTTTGAATATTATTCATTCCCGGGCATCTGCTTTCTTGACTTAAGCCTCAGCTGCCCTAACTTCCTAGCACCCCCAAAAGTAGGGTCCCTATGAGGGATGAGATGAACCCAGGGCAAGCGGTGAGTTATGTGCTACCCTGGCATCGAGATGGGCCTGGCCAAAGTGCCTAATGCTTAACTATATGTTAAGAGCTTGGTCATGGACATGTCATTTCGTGATCCAAAAGCAACAACGAGACTAGAACTCTGCTAGGGATAGGAAAGACTAATCTGGCCTGAGCACTGTAGTATGAGATCGAGTTGACCCCAGGAGAGCAATTCTATAAGCTTAATGCATCCGTTGCTATTTCCATACAAAATGATTAATATTATGAATGCTTATATGTTAGTGGGACAAAGAGAGGAAAAACACACCCATGGGATTCCGCTCTTGGGCAGGTGTCCTGCTGAAAGAGAATCTGTCCTGGAAGAAGCATCCCCTGAGGGAAAGAACTTTACCCCTATTGATTGTGACCACACCTATGTGTAAACCCCAACCCCTCATGCTTGGGGATTTAACTAGGCTGTAAGAGTGGACTGGGGGCCGGCGAGTTCCAGTGCCAGATCTAGAGAAGATAGATCGAAATCCAAATCCAGAGGAGAAGGAGAATGAAGTAGCATGGGGGAGGAAGAAGCAGGAGGAGAATCAGAGGAGAATGGAGATGGGAATTGAATAAACTGCAACTGAGACCAACCAGCCTGGCTCCATTCCTTCCTTCGCCTGCCTCATCATCGCCATCAACCTCCCGGGGGGGGGGGGGGAAGTGGCTGGAGACTACCAAACGCGGGCGGCGGGAGAGACAGAGTGCCGCTGCCCTGTGCCCTGTGCCCAGTGTGGTGCAGTGTCCCCCTCTCCCTTTTCTTTTTTTGTGTGTTTACATAAGATGCATGCAAGAAGGTGCCCTAATTTGGCCCATAATTCACATTTTCTGATGTAATCCAATTAGATTCTCTCTTACTTGCCATTTATACTTTTTGGTGAGTGTCTATATATTCTTTGGACCAAATTTAAACAGTTTGCTTTATTAATGTTCTGTTGGAAGCATATTTATATATTTTGGGTAGTAATCCATGATCAACTTTTCTTTTTCTTTTAAATACTGCACTTAGTGGAGCTGAGAGGTCAGGACCAGACCAAGTAATGATGCTTTGCTCCCCAATGCCAGCTTGAATATTGGATCTTCTACTCTGTGTGTACAGTGCTGTTTTGACCTACAGGTACCAGGGGGGACGCAAGAACACCTAAGTTAGTGCTGGGGGAGGGGGCACACACCTCCTTGTGAGCTCAATATTTCATGGATAGGCAGAATCTTTCTTCAGGGAATGTATGTTAGAGCAACTTGTCCTCTCATAGAAGATCAGGGTGGATTTGATGGAAATGATGTGGCACCATGGAGAGTCGGAGAAGGGAGAGAACTCCACCACATGGTCCAAGCTCGGAGTCCTCTCATTCAAGAAACACCGTGAGCATCATATGATGGTGATGGTTTAGAGAAGGCCCCATGCAGTACTCCTCCTCACTACTAGACTGGCTCCCAAGAATTACCACTTTTTCTCCTTGTCACAAGAGCATAAGCTAGAAATGCCCTGACTTTTCTGACAGCCTTGGTGTGTGTTAGAGGCAGTGTCAGTCTTAGGGAGAGGCTGCTCTGTGGACCCAAGTTAACCACCTTCCCTTAATGTCTCTGCTGGAACGATGTGGCTGACTCCAGGCTGAGTTACTCTATACTTTTTCACTTTCAAGCAGAAAGGCACCTGCATATAAGGAACACAAGACAATGACGACATTTATATCTCATGTATGTGTCTACTTGTTAGAATCGTCAACTTGTTCTATTTTGAGTTCCCTGACTGAGTTCACTGTATGATGGGCATCTCCTTGTATCCATTGAGCTCCATGCCTTCATGTGAGTTTGAGGTGGGTCTCTGGTGCCTCTAACCCCAGTGTTTCCTGATTGCTGACAAGCTTCTACCTTAACATCATTTTAAGTTTGTAGTCTGACTGCCTCAGTTCCTGTCACATAAAACTACTCTGCTCAGGTCCTGCTGAGTCTTAGAATCTCAAGACAGAAAAAGTTAAGTGACCACATCTTGTCACTTAAACAGTCTCTGCACGTTTGGTAAATCATTTCTTTAATATGGTAATAGTTTTCAAGTTTTATTTAATTTTTTAACCATATACAATGTCCTGAAGCAGTTTTTAAAACATTTTTCTAAAATCTAAAAGCCCAATTGGACCTAACTATATCCAAGGAAGTCCTGTTTGTCTGTCTCTGAAATTACTTCTCTATGTGTCACAAAGTCTCTGCTTTCTCAGCTGTTTTTCTTTACACTACAGTCAACTTACTGATCTCAGGTAATCAATCTGTCAGGTAAGAAGTAGAACATTTAAAAATGCATATTTCTAGAAATAGTGTTATGTAAATTAGCCTCATATTTTTCACCTAAAGAGTCAGAAACTCAGGTTTTTCATGAAATATGTTTCAGATGTGGGGATGCTAATATAGAACCAAAGGAATCTCAACTCATTTAATAGAAGTATCCCAGTGTCTTTTAAAAAAATTTTATTGAATCACCGTGAGATAGTTACAAGCTTTCATGTTTGGGTCACAATCACACAATGATCAAACACCCATTCCTCCACCAGTGCACATTCCCCACCACCAATATCCCTGTATACACCCCCTTCCTCACACTCCCCCTGCCTCCATAGCAGACAATATTCCCCATACTTTCTCTCTACTTTTGGACATTATGGTTTGCAATACAGATACTGAGAGGCTATCACATTTGGTCCTTTATCTACTTTCAGCATACATCTTCCACCCTAAACAATTCCACAAACCATCATTGTCTTAGTGATCCCTTCTCTGTTCCATCTGCTTTCTCCCCTCCACTTATGAAGTAGTCTTCCAGCTATAGGGCAATCCTCCTGGCCCTTGTATCTATTGTCCTTGGGTGTCATCCTCATGTGATGTTATTCTATACTCCACAAATGAGTGCTGTCCTTCTATGTCTGTCCCTCTCTTTCTGGCACATTTCACTTAGCATGATACTCTCCATGTCTATCCATTTATAAGCAAATTTCATGACTTCATCTCCCCTAACAGCTGCATAGTATTCCATTGTGTAGATGTACCAAAGTTTCTTTAACCAGTCATATATTTTAGGGCTCCTGGGTTGTTTCCAGATGTTGACTATTGTAAACAGTACTGCAATGAATATATAGGTACAGATGTCATTTATACTGTGCTTTTTTGCATCCTTGGGATATATTCTCAGAAGTGGTAATGTGGGGTCATATGGAGCTCAATTTCTAGCTTTTGAAGGACTGTCCATATTGTATTCCAGAAAGGCTGGACCAGTCGGCATTCTTACCAACAAATAAGGTGCATAGAAGAAAATGTAGACAGAACTCTACATGACACTGAAGCTAAAAGCATCTTTAAGGATGAAACAGCACTGACCATGCAAGTGGAAGCAAACATAACAAATGGGACTGCATCAAACTAAGAAGCTTCTGCACTTCAAAAGAAACAGTGACCAGAATATAGAAAGAGCCCACAGAATGGGAAAGAATATTTACTCAATACCCACCTGATAAGGGATTAATATCCAGGATATACAAGACACTAGTAGAATTGTATAAGAAAAAAACCTCCAATCCCATAAAAAAATGAGGAGAAGAAATGAATATAAGTCTCCTCAAAAAATAAATACAAATAACCAAAAGGCACATGAAAAAATGCTCCACATTGCTAGTCATCAGGGAGATGCAAATCAAAACAACAATGAGATATCATCTCACACCACAGAGACTGGCACACATTCAAAAGAACAAAAGCAACTGGTGCTGGCGTGGATGTGGGTATCCCAGTGTTTTTGTACCTATAGATTGTTTTCTATGAGTCTGATGGCAGAAAACTCTCATTAATTATTTATAGACATGAGTCAATTATTGCCATTCACTGGTGGTTGCTACTATGTTCTAATAAATTCTATTATTATTGTTCTTATTGGGTGGGGATTACCCAATTGGTGAGCCATTCCCAGCAATTATTGCCAAGATCTCAATGTTAGGGCACAAGAATGCTGTGTGAGGGATTAGGGCACATGTGGCAATGTTTGGGGGTCATGTGGTGTTGGGATTCAAACTTGCATAAGCTGCATGTGAGGATTATGCTTTAACCCGAGTACTTATCTCTATGGGCCCTCCTTGGATGATTATTGACCAGTAAAGGCACTAGAGAAGAAACTTTTGACATATATAAAATGTCTAAGTTTTAAATAGGCATAAAGTTTATTCGTTTTAAAATAGCATGTCTGTTCTCTTTCTATGTGTTTTGTTTCAATTAAAATTTAAAAGTTTACAAATCCAATATTCTAAACAAAAACATCATATTTAAAAATTTTATGGAAATCTGAAACATTTATGGAAAGTCAGTCCTATTAATGATCAGTATAAAGATAATTGTTGGTGAAATTCTAAAAATCTAGAAAACTGGTATCAGAAACAGTAAATTGAGTGTCTCACCAATTTGAACCTAGGTTAAAGTAGTAGTTTCCTTTAGAAAAGCTTGTGCAATGCTCATTGTTCCTCTCCTTCAGACTATTCTGCTTGGTAGATATACTCTTTACGTAGGGTATAAGTCCCATAATTGAACAAGAATTAAGGGTAATTTTCCTAGCTATGGTTGTGCTTGGCTATTTCCCTTAATTATCTCAGCCTTTCCTCTTTGATGGCTCCTGCAGTGCATAACTATCATTTCTTTGAGGGCCTGAATTTAGGCAGCAGAGATGAGATCATTATCTGTTTCTTTGTGCAGAAGCAATCTATCTGACTTTGCTCAGAGGAGAACCTACTCCTCTCCCCTGGGCTCTCTCCACACAGCTGCACACCTTCCCCCCCACACACCCCCACACACGATTTTTATCATACCCCTTGGGGAGGGCCCTCTCTTCTGTTGCAAGTTTAAGGTAAAAGGCCAGTTTTGAATTCTGAGGTGTCTTTGACTTACTGGCAAGCATCAATTCAGTCTCTCAAAATGAAGTTCCTCAATTAGTTCCTGGGACTGCCCCTGCTTTGGATCCCAGGTAATGCCAGAGGGCAGAGGGGAAAAGAGGATGGGGCATAGAGGGGCACCACTTCCCTTGGTGTGTGTTAGTCTGCTCATTTGGTGGGGACCTCTGTCCCTCTGGAAAGGAAGGGTATGTGAGATTAAGAGGAATCCAGAAGAAACACATATTGGGTGATTGGTGACAAGCGTGATTCAGCAAGGGGTCTGGTGTGTGGTTGCTCTAGAAAACACTTTGTATTTTTCAATTCTTGGTCCAAAGAGAATATTTTAGGGTCTTAATCAAAACATAATCAAAAAGAGTTATCTACAATAATAGCTACCCAGAAGAAATCCATGAAAAAGTCTCATAAAGTTTGTGCAAACCTCATTGTTCTCTCATTATTTGGGGATCCACTGGGGCTATTAGGATGACTCAGACTCCACTCTCCCTGTCAGCTGTCCCTGGAACACGGGCCTCCATCTCCTACAGGTGCAATAAGAGCCTCCCGTATAGTGACGAGAAGACCTATTTGTTTTGGTGCCTGCAGAAGCCAGGCCAGTCACCAAGGCCTCTGATCAATTATGTTTCTATCTGGGCTCCTGGGGTGCCAGATAGGGTTAGTGGCATTGGGTCGGACACTGAGTATCAGCAAGGTGGAGGCTGGGGATGTTGGCATTTATTACTGCACGCACACTTTTGAGAGACCTCTCATGTGGTTGATCCCCTAACAATAGCCTCATTCTCAGTTCACCCAACTATTCACATGTGTTGATTACCTGGGGAACCAAATGCAAAGTCTTAATCTGTGAGAGGACTTGGGGAACAGGCTGTATCTGAGGGTCCTAGTCCTTAGGATTTTGTGTACCTGGGTCCCACCACGTTAAGCCTTGGCAGAAGCAGCAATGAAGTAAAGTCAGGATCAATGTCTGATGCTTCAAATAGACAAACACTGTGTATTAACTTTTGTCACAAGTGAAAAGATCATTTTACATGTGGAGTGGAAATTACGGAAGGAAATAATGCTCTAATGACCTTATTGCCTGAACATTAAGCCCCCTCTTTTTTTCAGGAAATATTTATATAGGTATACAGATTAGCTTGGTCTTGATAAATCTATCTTGTTTCTTAAAACGCAGTAGTTGATATCTCTGAGAGATATTACAGTGGGGAGGGTCCTTGCCTTGCACTGACTCACCTGGTTTGATTCATGCCACCACATATGGTTGCCTGAGCACTGCCTGGAATGAAGTATGAGCACACAGCCAAAAGCAAGCCCTGAGCTCTGTGTTCATATAACTTCTCAAAAATATAATAACAGGAGGTGAGATTCTGGAAAACACAATAGGGGCCTTAAGGAAAAACAGAAGCCAGAGTTGGGGAGAAAATGGTTGATGTTATATTTTATGTACATTTCCTCATGAAACCCAACTGTAACAGGTTTACATTCTTTTTCCTTTTTTAAACATAAGTATGCAAGAAGGATTAGTCCACTCTTGGAAGCCTATCTCAAGTGCTGGGGGAGGAGACAATTTGAATAGAGAAGGGACCATTATGACAAAGATAGTTGGAGATGATCACTCTGGATAAGAACTGTGTGCTGAACAGCGGCCACTCAACACCTTTATTGCAAACCACAACAGCTAATTAGAGAGAGAAAACAGAAGGGAATGCCTTGCCACAGTGGCAGGGTGGGGTGGGGGGGAGATGGGATTGGGGAGGGTGGGAGGGACACTGGGTTTACGGGTGGTGGAGAATGGGCACTGGTGAAGGGATGGGTTCCAAACTTTGTATGAGGGAAGTATAAGCACAAAAGTGTATAAATCTGTAACTGTACCCTCACAGTGATTCTCTAATTAAAAATAAATAAATTAAAAAATAATAATAAAAAAAAAAAAAGAACTGTGTGCTGAAAGTAGGTAAAGGAACAAACATGATAACCTCTCAGTATCTGTATTGCAAACCATAATACCCAAAAGGAGAGATAGAGGAGAGAGAGGAGAGAGAGAGAGAGAGAGAGAGAGAGAGAGAGAGAGAGAGAGAAGTGCCTGCCATAGAGGCAAGCTGTGGGGATGGGGGATTGGTGGGAAACTGCGGTCATTGGTGGTGGTAAATGAATACTGGCGGAGGGATCCTGTTAGATCACTGTATGACTAAAACCTGATCATGAACAGCTTTGTAACTATATCTCATGGTGAATCAATAAAAACAAAAACAAAAGAAGAATTATAGGGTAGACATATGAATGAATTTCTGGTTCTCTATCCTTCCTACAAAGAGCTGAGTTTTTAAAACTGCTTCCTAACTCTTTATTATTAAAAAAATATTACTACTTTCACAGAGTTGTTTCTCCAAAACAGTATGAAATAAGAATGATATTTCTCTATCCCAAGTTATCAATGTCATATAGCTGATGTAGCTGATGCAGTGGTTCCTTTAGGGACTGCTTTTTTTCTTTTTTTAAAAACCATTACTCCATCTTGAGAGATTAGGATTTCATGACCATTTTCTCAGCTTCCTTCTAGTAAGGGACTACATTAGGGTTTGAGGACAATACTGAAGAAGCTGTTTTTAGGAAATGGGATAAAATAGAGATAGCAAATCTCACAAATAAGAAACTCAGTTGTAAGATGAAAATAATTTGCTCAACTTATGTATTACTAAAGGAAACAGTATCCAGCTACTCACATGATATAAAAGGAAATCATGTATAGGGAATGGAAGTTATTAAAGGTGGACAAAACATTGGCTCTAGATTTCAGAGGCAAAAGAAAGGAAGGAGGGGAATGGAGCAGGAGAAGCAAAAAGAGGTCTGGAAGTAGCATAGGGACAAGGGATCTGGGTCTTTTCTTTATTTTTGCATTTTGGGTCACACTCTGCATTGCACAGGGGTTACTCCTGGCTCATGCCTCAAGAATTACTCCTGGCAGTGCTCAGGGGACCATATGGGATGCTGGGAATCAAACCTGAGTCGGTCACATGCAAGGCAAATGCCCTACCCGCTGTGCTATATCTCTCCAGCCCTGGGATCTGGGTCTTGAGTCATCTGTAGTATATAGTATAGAGGCGAGGTATAAATTTATATCTAAGCTACTAGACTCAGCACTACTGAAAACACAAGACCCAAATTCCAATAACTAGGCTTCCAAAATGTGTTTGTTAAGGAGTCAGGTTTGGGGATGGAGTAGAATCTGGGGCCAACGATAAGGAAGAGGGTCATGGAGTGGTGGAACTGGAGGTGATAAAATTGTATGTCTGAAACCCTATTGTAAACCATGTATGTTGTAAGCTGCAGTGTGTAAATAAAAATATTTTTAAATGGAAGATTATTAAAATACAGGCAAAGAGAAAAATCAAATGGTAGTGGATCTTTATCACTATTGGGTTGTGTCTTTTTCTGGATGAGCAATTCCAGGCCTTTCTGTGACTGACAGGGATGTGTGGTGAAGTTAATCCTAGGTCTGTCATCCTCCCAGGTTGGAATATTCAGGGACATTTTGGCAGCAATTCTAGGAGAATCCTGGGACACTGTTGGGAAAATCAGACTCATGGAGTATGATGGGCCCATGGCTTGATTCCATGTAGCTTTCTAGAGTGGTCTCACTTTAAAGAGATCAGTTCAATTTGGATGCAGCTCATCTTCAGGGCTCTTTGGGAGACATCTGCCCTTAATCAAGAGGCTGTGAGCACAATCATTGCCACAATCTCAACTGCAAAAGAAGGGAAGGGAAAATGTATTAATTACTTAATTAACTGAATTAAAAACCAGATTTTTTTTTGAGACTCCACTTGGATGGAACTAGGGATGTCACTTGTCTGTGGTATCTAGAGAAATAGATCAAGAAAATAAAACAGTGCCATGTGGTGACAAATTCCTGATCTTAGAGTACAAAAATGATGAACAAATAGTGGGGGGAAGGTTGGGGAAGGTGGGGGCATTGGTAGAGGGTTGCTG
Source organism: Sorex araneus (assembly GCF_027595985.1). Lineage (NCBI taxonomy): Eukaryota > Metazoa > Chordata > Mammalia > Eulipotyphla > Soricidae > Sorex > Sorex araneus. The sequence continues at coordinate 313,571,330 of NC_073313.1, read as the reverse complement.
GCACTTTGGTAATGGTGAGGTGCAGTGACTTTGCACAGCAGTACATAAACACTATAGTCAGCTTGTTATCTAAATGACAATAGAGTTTTAAAATGCTCTAAGCTGCTGTATTACAAAGAAACCATTAGATGGCACAAAAACCCTTCCATAAAGGTATCCACAGTCCTGATTGCATTAATTCTGTCTTTGTGGGATTGATCTGTTTTATTGTCAGCAGCAAACCCTAAGGTTTAGTGGGACTCTGGAACAACAGGGAGTAGGGAGAAGCTATCTGTGTGCAGATTGTGAGCAAACATGTTCTGTGTCCGCATTCAGCGTCTGAAGCTGCTCTCTCTTGTCCTCTGCCATGGCTGTACCCAGACTCAAACACATTCTCCCACATTCGCCTTGAGTGGAACTCAGGAGGCATTTTGGAACATGATTCACCTCCTCTTCCTCCAGCTGTTCTGTGTCTGGGGGGACTGAACCTATATCTTATTTGTGTAAAAAAAAAACTACATTTCCTCAAAGTTGAAGTTCTAGAAAAAATGTGAAGCTAATAAACTCTTTTGTATTGATGTTTGGGCATGTCCAGGATGGCTTCCCCACTGAGAGGCCGCTAGGCATACTGTGGGAGCCACATTCAGCGCCCTCCCTGATCCCAGGAGAAGGCGGTGGGTGGACACCTGCAGGGTGACAGGACTTTATCATCATCCTGCCTGGACTCAGCAAACTCCAGGATCCCCTGCACAAACTCGAGCTCACCTGCTCTGCTCCACCCTGGACATGACATCTGCCAAGGGCAGGGCATAGATCTGCACAGAATTCACTGTGGGCAGCAGAGAACATAGATGACTTTAGGGTCATCAACACCTATTAATTTTCATCAGCTAAAAAAATAGTCAACATATGATCATTGGAATTCTTATTATTAACTGCTGTTATTATTTTGGTTTGGAGGCCACTCTGCCAACATCCAGGGCTGACTCCTGGCTCTGAGCTCAGGGCTGACTTGGGAACCACATGACTCTTGGCATGACTTGAGAACCACATGTAGTGCTGAGGATGGAACTTAGCTCAGCTATTTGCAAGGTAAGGGCCCTGACACTCACCTGTACTCTCTCTCCAGCCCCTGGACACTGAAATTTTAAAGAAGTTACTCTGATGGTATCTATATTAACAAGATTGCAGAGCCTGGAAAGCTACCTTGGGTGTACTTGATATGCTAAAAACAGTAACAAGAATGGGCCTCATTCCCCTGACCCTGAAGGCGACAGGGACGAATGAGACATTACTGACGCCCACTTGAGCAAATCGATGAGCAGCAGGACAACAGTGATACAGTGAACTTTGATGGTAATGGCATCAACTCAGGTCTCCTCCTCTCAGTGATAGTGTGCAGCTGTGTGGGCCTTGTGATTCAAGGTTCCTAAGAAGACATTGGCTCTTTGCTCTTTTAGTCAAGGCCATCATTTTTTTTTCTTTTTGAGTCACACCCGGCGATGCACAGGGGTTACTCCTGGCTCGTGCACTCAGGAATTAACTCCTGGCGGTGCTCAGGGGACTATATGGGATGCTAGGAATCAAACCCTGGTCTATCGCATGCAAGGCAAACACCCTACTCACTGTGTTATTGCTCCAGCCCAAGGCCATCATTTTTGTTCTGGATTAAAATGATCTAACTCTTTCTGTTGCTTTTACAGGAGAAAGCGCCTATTTGCAGTCAGAAAACCTCACATCACAGGTTCCTTTAAGACTTTCACTTTCTTCCCTTTGCCTCATTTCCTACACCAACACCTGCAAGATACACACACACACACACACACACACACACACACACACATATATATATATATATATATATATATATATATATATATATATTAAAGCAGAGCCTGGGCTCCTTCGCTCCGAGAGTCCCCACAACATACACTTAGGGGATATGTGACTTTGGATGCTGGCTTTCTGGAGGTCAGTGAGGCCTGGGAAAGAGGACCATGGACTTAGCCCTCTCTCGTGGGTTATTAGGTGCATGCCCCCTGCCCTGCATCCTTAGCGCCACTTTCCTCTGTTCTTCTTTGTTCCTTGGCAGTGATGGGAAAATCATCCTTACTCAAATGACAGCCACCTGATCTGTGTCTCCTGCGGGGAAGAGACTTCATTTTCTGTCAGGCTAGTGCTAAAAAGCAGGGAGTTTTGAACTGCAAAACATTCAGGGAGTGATTTGAGCGTTTTATATCTCAACTCTGATGAGGCAGAACCAACTCTGCCATTAGAAGCAGCTTTTCGAACCTGGGGGTTCTGGTGATTGTAACTGCCTGCACAGCGCTAACTGGCCAAACTGCAGTGGGCAACCTAGACCCACGTCTCTTGCTTCCTCCTGGGTGGAGCTGATGCAGGAGAGGCAGACGTGGCGGCAGCAGGTCTCTCTGCTTGTTTGCGATTCCCAGGTTCTTCAGTAATTTCAAGAATGAAAATCTTGAATAATAAAGATGCTCAGACCTAGAGTTGGAAAGTAAAAACGTTTATTGGAAAGTAGAAGAGAAACGGAGCATCCCAAGTAGGAAGGAACTTAGTATAGGACTTAGTTAAAAGTAAGGTGGTCTCACATAGGCCCTTTTAAAGGCCCTTTGCATCGATCAGTAGGTATCACAGAGAACGTGGGAAATCTGCAGGATGCTCTGGTTTGTCTTTCTGGTCACCTGCAAGGGTATCATTAATGATCTTAGTCTTACGACTCCTAGTTCTGGGACAGAATGGTATGTACTGGGAACACCAGGAATGTTAGACATAGGGCCTTAGGATAAGGTGTGGTTGGTCAATGGAGATAAACTGAGCTTGTTGGTAAGGGGAAACTGAGGCTTCCTTTTTCATTGCCCCCTCTCAGAGATGAACGATGACTATAATCAGGAAAAGGGATGTTCAGTCTATCTGGCTACTTCCTGCTGACTTTGGAGTCGTTGCCAGTGCAGTCAAGGTATCTTAGGAGGGGACTGTCCAGTGGTCCCTGATACCATGCCTCCATCCCCTGCATCTGTTGCTCCATGTTTACCAACATCTGTGGTTTTATGGCTTTCAATATCAAAGAAACAAATCTGACCAAAAGATTAAATAGGCAAGGCCCAGAGATTAGTAACAGTAAGATGACAACAGTAGGCCCCAATAGTGGCAAGAACCAAGTAATTGAGGGAAACCAGGATTTGACCTGTTCCCATATTTGATTCAAGAGTTCCCTATTCTCTGATGTATTTAGAGCCATTCAGCATTCTTAAGAATGATTTGAGGGGGCTGAAGCAATAGTATAGTGGGTAGGGTGTTTGCCTTGCATGTGGCTGACCCAGGTTCAATTCTCAGCATCCCATATAGTCCTCTGAGCACTGCCAGGAGTAAATCCTGAGTGTAAATCCAAGAGTAACCCCTGTGCATTACTGAATGTGACCCAAAAAGTCAAAAAAAGGAGAACGATTTGAGTTCTTACATCTACCTGTCCTGAAGTGTTGATGTACATACAGCAGTAGGTATTTGCTAGAGCACACTCTCCTTCTCTTTTTTTTAAATTTGTTTTTATTATTCTTTTTAAAATTTATTTCATTGAATCACCATGTGGAAAGTTACAAAGCTTTCAGGCTTAAGTCTCAGTTATACAATGCTCAAACACCCATCCCTTTACCAGTGCACATATTCCACCACCAAGAACCACAGTATACCTCCCCCCTGCCTCCCCACCCCCGCCAGCCCCCCACCCCACCTGTGTAGCTGATAAATTTCACTTTACTTTCTCTTTACTTTGATTACATTCAATTTTTCAACAAAAAACTCACTATTATTGTTTGGAGTTTCCCCCCCAAAGTCGAACCTACTAGAAAAGAAGCATTTGATCATTTGTTTTCCATTGCTGAGAATGAAGAGATACGAGGTCATGTGGCCACAATGGTGCCTGCGACACACTCTCCTTCTTGATTAGCAAATACATAATCCAGGGCCAGGCGATGATCTAGCACCATTTCAGTCAGAAAAGTCAAGAAGTGTTGGATATCACCAAAGTTTAGTCCAGTCTCCTCAGTGACCACAGCCGTGGTAGAGGTTGTTAGTTGCACATAATTTTGTACTACTCCATGGGTGATCTCAGCTAAGGCTGCAACTAGAGCAATAACTCTGAGCACAGTGAGTGTAATAGGCTCCCTTTTCTTTCTACTCATGGTTTTATCAGGTGTGGATAAACATTCTTCAACTTTTGATTGATTAAGAAAATATAGTCCTTGTAGGTTATTTTACCAATGGTCCAGCAACCTTTCAGTAGGATAAAGATTTAGTGGGGTGTTGGCACTGACCCTTCCAAGTCTTGCCAGTCTGATTATTCTGACGGATGAATAGCTACCTGGGGCTGGACAAAGGAGGCACATATGCTTCCTTGCAATTTGTAAGTCCTGGGTGATGTTTAAAATAACTGTAACACTATTCTGTTCTGACTCCTCCGTGCTATGAAGATGTTGAGTGTTCACTGGAGACACCTGGGGGGCAGTTCCCTCAGCAACTTGGAACATAGCTATGGCTTGTCCCCCAGTGAGATCAGTATGGGTGCAGTTTTCCTTCATCAGGGGACAACTAGAAATTGATTCATGCCCAAAGATGTTAGTGTGGCAGGCTAAGTCCCCCATGTCCACGCAGTCGGTTATATTTCCCTTCCAAGATGAGCCTGTAAGTGGCACGATGGGGAATAGATGTTGTTGACTCAAATTGAGCGTAATCAGAATCAGAGAACCATCACCAATTTCAGGGCTGAATCTGAAACCAATGAGGAGAAGTAGCCACCTGGGGAGGTGAGAAGAAAGCCCAACAGTCTGTTAGATTTAAGAGATTGTGCCAGGTGAGCTAGGGCATTACCTGTGGCTAGTATGCAGAAGGCCAAAAACCAGTATTTAAACCCCCTTTATAATAGACATCCAATAAGCTAGCAGACCCAGAATAGTAGAATTATTTATTCTCAGGTACTTTCCTTTTAAATAGATGTCAAAGATCTTCAACTGGTTTATAGGTAGACTGGAGGTCTGGGCTGTTGTCTCTTCTTCCGTTTTGGAGGTTGCATTGTCAGGGTGCCATTTCTTGACACTGGTATGACATACCCAGAAATCCATGCCAGCTGCTTTGATGGCTGTTGGAGCAGACAAGAGGACAGTGTAGGGCCCCTCCCGTGATGGCCCCATTGAAGGGAGAGTTTTGGTTAAGACCAATTCACCAGGGTTAAAGAGAGGTGGCCCTAATGACCGAGGGAGCCCTTCTGACAAAGGAGCGCTTTTAAGAGCCTGTTGGAATTTAGCCAAATTGATCACATCTTGAGCCACTTCCTGTCCATTAGAAAAATCATTGGCAAGTAATGGTCTTCCATATAATTTCATAGAGGCTATGTCCTAGATGACCAGGAGTACTTCTCATTCTGAGTAGCGCAACAGGGAGCAGAGTAACCCACAGCAATTGAGTTTCCTGAGAGTTTCCTGAGATGCCTCTTTAGTATATCACTAGCTTTTTCAACCTGACCAGAGGACTGAGGCACCATGGAGATGGAACTGGATTCCAAAGGCCTGAGCAATTACCTGGGTCACTGCAGATTTGAAACTTGATTCTTTATCAGACTGCAGTCCCTGGAACAGGCCACACCTAGGTATTATCTCATGAGGTATTATCTCATGAATGTTGGGATCACTTCCCCAGCTTCCTCAGACCTTTTGGAAAATGCTTCAACCCAGTCGGTAAAGGTGTCTTCCAGACTAGCAGATACTGCAATCCCCTGTACTTAGGCATATGAATAAAGTCTAACTGCCCATCATCCCCAGGGCAGCTGCCCCTGTGCTGAGTCTCAAGGAGAGCTGCTCTGTGAGGCGCAGGATTATTGTACTGGAAGATTTCACAGAAGTGAGTGACCAGCTTTACTGTCTTGAGCAAACCTAGCCCTGCAAATAGCTTTACAGCCATCTGATGAGATGGAAAGTTCGGGGTAACTTCTTAAGGATTTTCCACATATGAGCTTCTGGGAGTCATAACAGCTCTTCCTCGTTCTGTAACCATCCTGAAGGAAGTTCTTCAAAGCCTTGATCCTCCCCAAGAGGGTTCTCCTCTGTGGATTATTGGGGTCTAGATCCAGGAAGGGGGCTGTCCCAAATTAGAGGAGCTAGGGCCCAGTGCTCTCGGGCAGCCTGCTTGGCCTTAGAATCTGCTTGCTGGTTTCCACTAGCAATGGAGTCATTTCCCTTCTGGTGACCTCTGCAGTGAATTACCGTTATCTTTGAAGGGAGATAGGTTGCCTGTAATAATTGATCAATCTCCCTATGGTATTTGATGAGAGAGCCATTAGCCTTGAGAAATTGTCTCTCCTACCAAATTGCAGCATGTGCCTGGAGCACCAAGAGAGCATATTTGGAGTCTGTACAGATGTTAACTTTTGTCCCTTTTCAAGCTCAAAAACTGGGGTGATGACAATAAACTCTGCTGGTTAAGCACTGGTTCCGGAGGGTAGTACTCCGAGCTTCTAAAGTAAAACCTTGGTCATTAGCTATTGCACAACCAGCCCTTCTGATCCCCTTCTCCATTACAGAACTGCCATCAGTAAACAAAGTTAAATCACAATGGGAGAGAGGGGATGAAATGTGCTCCATTGAAGGGGAGAAATGGAACTTCTAGTGAGGGAAAACTGAGGGCTACCTTCTTGTGGGCAAGGGAAAACTTAATTTCCTCTTTCATCATTGTATGACTGAAGCCTGATCATGAACAGTTTTGTAACTCTGTATCCCACAGTGTCTCCATTAAAAAATAAAAATTTAATTAAAAAAAGAGAAAAATCAAGGAGCCCCCCCCCAATCCCAAGTGGGGAGGAATTTAGTAGAGGACTAATTAAAACTAAGTTTTCTGAAGCCTTTTAAAAGGCCCTTTGCATCAGTCAGCAAGTATCACAGAGAATGTTGAGAGTCTACAGCGTGGTTTGACTGGTCAGCTGCCTTAGGTATTGTTCATTACCTTAGTTTCCTTGTGAGCCTAACCTCTGGGGCAGAATTTTATGATGAACATTTGTTAACTACCTGTTTTTCCGAAAAAGCCCAGGAATTTGCAGGGAGTAAAAAATGTTGAATGGGCAGGCCAAAAGTGGGACTTCTCAAGGCAGCTGGCAAGGGTAAACTGAGACTTCCTCTTTCAGGGCCTTGCAGCTGGGGTCAGGATCCTATGCCAGAGGAATGCAGCTAGTGTGGGAATTGAGAGTGAAATGACATCCTAATGACACCCTGTTAGAGTCTCAGTAGCTCACTCATTCACTCACCCTCCACTTGCCTCCCTCCCTCCAAACCCCTCTCCTTCCCCACCCTCTGCCCTGCCCTCCTCTTTCAAAGGTTTGCTGGCACTCAGTTGGTTTCCCAGATGCTGAGGAAGGCAGCTCAGCGGGTGTGTTGGTGTGTATGTAGCCCAAAGGGCCTGAAATTCTGCATGTCAATGGTTTTCCCCTGCTCCCAAGATGGGTCTTTTGTGTCAAGGACTTCTGGCTGGTTTAGGTTTCAGACACTGTTTTTACTAGCCTAAATTACCAGGGCCTCACTATCTTCCTGTGTGCAACAGAAACAAAAGAGAATCATCCCACTATTAAATGGACAGTGTTTTCTGCTTGGAACAAAAAGAAAAAGCAGATATACAAAGTTTTGCAAGTATTTTTTAAAAATATCTCTTTCTTCTCTTTCATGAGTATCATGCTAAGTGAAATGAGTCAGAAAGAGAGGGACAGACATAGAATGACTGCACTCATTTCTGGAGTATAGAATAACATCACATGAGGCTGACACCCAAGGACAATAGATACAAGGGCCAGGAGGATTGACTCATAGCTGGCCCCTTCATGAGTGGAGGGGAGAAGGTAGATGAAACAGAGAAGGGATCACTAAGAAAATGATGGCTGGAGGAATCAGTCCTGATGGGAGATGTGTGCTGAAAGTAGATAATGGACCAAACATGATGGCCTCTCACTGTCTGTGTTGCAAGCCATGATGCCCAAAATTAGAGTCTGGGGAATATTGTCTGCCATGGAGGCAGGGGGAAGGTGGAAAAGGGGGGTTATATACCAGGGATCATTTTGTGATTGTAACCCAAACATGAAAGCTTGTAACTATCTCACGGTGATTCAATAAATTTTTTTTTAAAAATTAAAAAAATTGAAACAAACAAAAAAATAAATAAAATAAAGATAAAATATCCAAAAAAACTCCACAAAGTTTTGCCAGTAATGGTATGAAAATAAGATGGAGTTTTTCCCCACAAAATGACAAACCCCAAGAGCGCACACTTAAAGCTACAGAATTGAAGGAGAAAACAACGAATTGCAAAAAGCCATCTGTGAGGTATTTGGATTGACCCACTTCTGAATCCTACATTTCAGACATCCCAAAAGACAGTCAAGGAACCATAGAGAGGTCTAATTGATGTCGGTGGGCTCCACGGGTGACTTATGTGAATCGGGGAGGAGAAAGACAGTCACTTTCTCCCCAAACGCCTCTACCACCCGGAACCCAGGGTTACTGGGTTCTTGTCTTGCTCGTGGAAAAGAATTTCAGGAATAGACAAGCAGTGAAGTAAATAGATTTTATTTAGAGGTTTCCGAGGGAAGGAGGAAGGGATAAGTGGGAGAGAGAAAAGTAAAAATAATGCACTCAAGAGAGAACGAGGGCTTCTCCAAGGGTGGAGGAAGCTCTACACACATCCTAGCACTGGACACGAAAGCATGCAAGTACACATCTCAAGGGGGGAGATGCAGGCGACACATATGCTCGAGCACCACATGTGCTCGGCTACGTGGACACAAGCAGCACATGGGCTCAGGCAGCATATGCGTGCCCTTCCTTTGTTCAAGGTGTCTTTTATAGGGTTTCTTCAACCTGCCCTCACCCACATGGGGTTTCTTTCCAGGTAAAAGTTCGTTGATAAGGTTACCGGGGAGGTTGGGAGTGGTGATGGCCTTCTTTGGGGAACCTCCTGGGGAGGGGCCCATTATCCTTAGGGTCTGCGCATGATGGTTTCCTCTGGGTCTTTTGTTTTCTTGAATCTGCAAGTCTTAAGAGTCTCCTTCCCAGAGACTCTGTTAAATCTCAATTTTCATTGCCAAGGACCTTTCCCTATCTACCTGCCTACATCATAATGTGTTTATTCTATCTGCAAACAAGTCTTGGCATTCATTTGACACATGCTTCAGGGGAACAAATCAGCAGGATATTAGCCAGCTGCTGCCCCAACTCTAACAGATAAGAGTTCAGTTTCCTATCTGTTTTGGCCTGGTCCATGCTTGCTGCCTACAGACAACCCACTCTTGCAGGAAGGAACCTGCAGGGTGACCTTTCTACTTTGAGGGCCATTTCCACTGAATGACTGGCCATGCATCTTGATGTGACTGGTTCTCCGTGTCATCAAGTTGGAGATCCTGATTCATTTTCTTATTGATGTGGCATCCCATGTAGAGCACTAATATCCACCAAGGAGCTGCAAGCTACAGTGGTAGTTCTGCTCTATCTTGTCTCCCTTGTGTTAGCTATAAGCTGCCATCATCTGAGCCCTCTTGGAACTTGGTCTCTAGCAGGAGCCCCTGTTCCAGAGGCTCCTTCCTATATTGCAGCTCTTGTAGCTTGGCTGCTTTCTCCATTGTAGAGTTGTTGGAGTCAAGAAAGGGTTTTTTTCAGATAAAAACCTAAGTGTAGCCATTATAGGAGCTAGTCATGTGGAGATGGTAACACCAGCCGTTATTTGGAGCTAATTTTTCATACTTTCCTATGTAACTGACAACTGAACTGGGCATGAACCCTGGACCACATCCTGGCAGAAGGGGAAAAAGAGAACAATACCGAACGGCAACAGCCAAACAAAGGGCACCGGGAAAGTTCCGGGTGGTCAGTCACCCAATTGGTAGGTATAGGGAAAGTCCGAGGTCATTGACTCAAGGGAACTAACCAATAAGGACACAACAGTAAAGTACTGAACAGTAATGGTCCATCGTCACATGTTACTTAAACCTTGATCTGTGGTCAAAGGGGGTTCTACCCCCAACCTTTGCTTTTGGGGTAAGGCCCTGGTCTGTTTGTTGCAACTCTCTTTAATACAATCTTGAAACTCCTTATGGCTGTCTTGTGTTAGAATCGCAGACCCTAACAGGTTTGTGATCTGTTGTAACTTTGTGAGGAGGATCCACCTCATCACTGCAAAGTCACCTAGACACTGGGCTTCTCCAGTGCTTCTCAGAAAACAGCTCTTTCTCCAGCCCTGCGTGGGTTCCATCCATTTTTTTTTGTGTGTGATCTCATTATTTATTTATTTATTTATTTATTTTTGGTTATATGTTTATTTATTTATTTATATTTATTTATTTATTTTTTATTTTTTATTTTTTATTGAGTCACCATGTGGAAAGTTACAAAGTTTTCAGGTTTAAATCTCAGTTATACAATGCTCGAATACCCATCCCTTCCATCCATTTTTGACCATATCTGGGTGGTGTTCAGGGAACAACAAGGTTGTGTGTGTGGGGTGTGTGTGTGGGGGGGGGATGGAGGTTGTCGAGTGAGTAAAGTAGTCCAATTGTTGGTAGAATAGAAATGGAATTTGGGAGCTGGAGAGATAGTACAATGGGTAAAGGCACTTGACTTTCACCCCAATAACGTGGGTTTGAGCCCCCGCATCTATGGCTGTGTAAGCTGCAGGAGCAAGCCATGAGCAGCCACCATGAGCTCCAGGAGTAATCTCTGTGGCTCCCTAATGGAATTTTGGTTGTGATAACTAATGGTGCTGGAGCGATAGCATAGTGGGAAGGGTGTTTGTCTTGCATTTGGCTGACCCGGATTTGATTCTTCTGTCCCTCTCGGAAAGCCTGGCAAGCTACCGAGAGTATCCCGCCTGCATGGCAGAACCTGGCAAGCCATCCCTGGTGTATTCGATATGCCAAAAATAGTAACACCAAGTCTCACAATGGAGACGTTACTGGTGCCCTCTTGACCAAATTGATGAACAACAGGACAACAGTGCTACAGTGCTGCAATTAAATACCTTTAAAAGTGTAAAGCTAGGCTTGGTAGAAAAATCATTAAAAAAAACTGTGTAAGTGGATCCTTATAGTTCTGATCTTTTGGTTTTAACAAAAGAAACACAGAAACAAATATATATATACATATACATTTTAAAAAATATTATTGTGTTTGGTGGAATTATGCTTGAAAATAGAGTATCTCTCTACAAAAAAGAACTGTGTTAGGACAGCAAAAACGAAACCATTCTGGTCTCAGAAATATCCACATTAACAAATAAAAGGAAACTGTCATTTCTTAGATTGTTTGATTCATTTATTTCTTTCTTATCTTTTTTTTTTTCCGAATCACCTGGGCTGGAGCGATAGCACAGTGGTAGGGCATTTGTCCTGCACGCGGGCAACACGGGTTTGATTCCTCTGACCCTCTCAGAGAGCCCTGCAAGCTACCGAGAGTATCCCGCCCGCACGGCAGAGCCTGGCAAGCTACCTGTGGCATATTCAATATGCCAAAAACAGTAACAAAAAGTCTCACAATGGAGATGTTACTGGTTCTCGCTCAAGTAAATTGATGAGCAATGGGATGACAATGACAGTGACAGTGACTGAATCACCTTGAGATAGTTAAAAAGCTGTCATGTTTGAGTTTCAGTCATACATTGATCAAACACCCATCTCTCTACCAGTGCACATTCTCCACCACCAAAGTCCCCAGTATGCCCCACCTCTTTCCAACCCTCCCTCTGCCTCTATGCCAGACAATTTCTGCCATACTCTCTCCCTACTTTGGGCAATATGGCTTGTAATACAGATACTGAGAGGTCATCGTGTATGGTCCTTTATTTACTTTCAGCACAATCTCCCGTTTCAAACAATTCCTCCAACCATCATTGTCATAGTGAACCCTTTTTTATTCGAGCTGCCTTCTCCCACAGCTCGTGAGACAGGCTTCAAAGTAAAGAGCAATATTCCTGGCCCTTGTGTCTACTGTCCTTGGGTGTCAGTCTCATATTAAGTTATTTTATATTTCACAAATGAGGACAGTCACTCTATGTCTGTTCTCTCTTTCTGACTCATTTCACTTAGCATGATACTCTCCTTGTCCACTCACTTATAAGCAAATTTAATGACTTCATCTTTTCTAACCGCAGAGAGTCTCTTGCCTGCACACCTGGCTGTCTTCCCCGGGGCCCCTCTGAGGGGATGGGCTCCAGCTTCCCTTCCCACCCCGAGCAGAGCTCCAGGCAGCCGAAGACCACCAGAACCTAGCTACAGCCATGCTCGAGGCCCCTCTCCACACGTTCGGACAGGCCTCATGCATGAAGGTACCGGCAGAGGAACCTAGGTGTGTGTAATCCCATCAATGGCCAACATCCAGAGAGAGACTTAAAAGCAAGCTCTCAGAAGCACTTAGCCTACTTCTCCCTCTGGGAGAAACTGGCAATCTTCTGAGAGTTTCCTGCCCACATGGGACAGCCTTGCAAGCTTCCCATGGTGTATTCATATGCTAAATCCAGTAACAAGCTGGATCTCATTCCCCTGACCCTGAAACAGTCCCCAGTGGGACATCATTAGGAGGGCTGAGCCGAGATAGACTTCTAAGATCTCAGGGAAAGTATGAAATGTGAGGTCACTGAGCCCACCTGAGAAATTGGTGATTAACGGGATTTTGTGATTGTGATAGTGATCTTTTCTAACAGCTGCATAGTATTCCATTGTGTACATGTGCCAAAGTTTCTTTAACCAGTCCTCTCTTCTGGGACACTCTGGTTGTTTACAGATTCTGGCTATTGTGCTTCAATGAACATACAGGTGCAGATGTTATTTCTACTGTGCTTCTTTGCCCCCTCAGGATATATTTCTAGAAGTGATATTGCTGGGTCATACAGAAGCTCAATTTCTAGTTTTTGAAGGAATGCCCATATTGTTTTCCAGAAAGGCTGGACCAGTCGGCATTCCCACTAACAGGGAAAGAGAGACCCTTTTCCCCCACATTCATGCCAGCACTGGTTGTTCTTGTACTGATTAATGTGTGCCAGGCTCTGAGGTATGGGATGATATCTCACTGTTGTTTTGATGTGCATCTCCCTTATGATCAACTCTGTGGAGCATATTTGCCATTTGTATGTATTGCCTTTGACCATTTATATTTTTTTGAGGAAGTTTCTGTTTATTTATTCTCCCCATTTTTTTGATGGGGTCAGAGGTTTTTCCTTGTACAATTCTACTAGTGTCTTGTATATCATGGATATTAATCCCTTATCAGATGGGAATTGGGTAAATATTTTTTCCCATTCTGTGGGCTCTCTATGTGTTTTGTTTACTGTTTCTTTTGAAGTGCAAAAACTTCTTAGTCTGATGCAGTCCCATTTGTTTTTGTTTGTTTCCACTTGCTTGATCAGTGGGATTTCATTCTTAAAGATGCTTTTAGTTCAAGTGTCATGGAGTGTTCTGACTACATTTTCCCACATGTACTTTATGGATTCAGGTCTGATGTTAAGGTATTTAATCCACTTTGATCTGACTTTTGTATCTGGCATTAGACAGAGGTCAGAGTTCATATTTTTTAACTGCCCAGTTTTCCCAGCACCACTTGTTGAAGAGGATTTCCTTGTTCCATTCACATTTCTTGCTCCTTTATCAAAGATTAAGTGATCATGTATTTGAGAGTCTGTGACAGAATATTCAACTCTGTTTCATTGGTCTGCAGATCTGTTTCTAGCTCACTACCATGCTGTTTTAATTACTATTTCTTTGTAGTACAGTTTGAATTTGGGGAAGGTGATTCCACCCATCTTCTTTTTCCCAAGGATTGCTTTAGCTATTCGTGGGGGTTTATTGTTCCATATGAATTTCGGGAGTGTTTTGTCTATTTTTTAAAAAAATGTCATGGGTATCCTGATAGGGACTGCATTAAATCTGTATAGTGCTTTGGGGAGTATCGCCATTTTGATGATGTTAATGCTCCCTATCCCATGAGAAGGGGATGTGTCTCCATTTCCTAGTGTCCTCTTTTATTTCTTGAAGTAATAAAAGGTCCTTCACCTTTTTAGTTAAGCTGATTCCTAGGTACTTGATTTTCTGAGGTACTATTGTGAACAGGATTTTTTTAATATCTCTTTTTTCTCTTTTATTATTTGTATATAGGAAAAACATGGACTTTTGGGTGTTGACTTTGTTGCCTGCCACTTTACTATACAAACTTACTGTTTCTAGGAGGTTTTTTGTAGTGTCTTTTGGGTTGTCTACGTATAGTATCATCACTTGTATCACTTGTCATCTCGTTGATCTTCGATTTGCTCGAGCAGGCGCCAGTAATGTCTCCATTCATCCCTGTTTCATGCTAGCATAGCCCAAAGGTATCTGCTTGCTCCAAGAACAGGAAGAGCCTCAAATTGTTCATTCAGGGTTTTGACAAAGAAGTCTGACCATCTCATTGGTGGGTGGCCATGTGGTCTTTTGATGTCCCATGGAATCCAGTCGGTAACAGCTCTAGTCCAGCGGTCGTCTCTGAACCGCATTACGTGTCTGGCCCATCTGATTTTTGAGGCCTTGGCAAGCGAGACAGCATCCCTGATTCTTCATCATCGATGGAGGTCGAAACTTTGGATTCCTTCTCTCACTTGAGTGAAACGTGATACTCTAAGCATAGCTCTTTTGATTCCTCTTTGGGATACCTGAATAGCATTCTCATCCTGTTTGTGTAGGGCCCAGGTCTCTGAGGCATATGCTAGTGCAGGAAGAATGGTGGAGTCAAAAAGATATGCCAAGAACTGGATGTTCTTTGTCCTCTTAACCACTTCTTCGAGGCTCTTGAAGGCGTTCTCTACTGCTCTCTTCCTCCTGCACAGTTCTGGCGCCAAGTCGTTCCTCATGTTGATTTCTTGACCCAGGTACACATAGCTGCTGCATTTGGAGATGTTCGTTCTGTAGAGAGCAAATGGGACGTCAAGGACTAGTTCGTTTTTCATGAACATTGTTTTGGTGAGATTCAGCTGCAGTCTGACCTTTCCACACTCGCCGTCGAAGTCGGCCAGTATTTGTGCTGCTTGGCTAATGTTTGGTGTTATTAGATCGATGTCATCAGCATAGTGGAGGTAGTGTAGTTGCTGACTGTCTATCTTCACTCCCATTCCTTCCCATTCCAGTCATCGCATGACTTTCTTGAGGGTGGCACTGAAGAGTTTCTGGGAAATGGTATCACCCTGCCAAACCCCTCTCTTTACATCAATGATCACTTCTTTGTAGAATGGTGAGATCCTGGTGGTGAATTGTAATACAGTTCATGGAGGAACTTAATTTACTGAGTTTGAATGTCCTGTTTGACTAGGGCTTCGATAAATACCGGTGAGGTATTTATCTGGCTTTGGTAGGGTAGTGTGTCTGGGTTTGATCCCTGGAGTGCCAGGAGGCAGACAGAGAATCTTGTTTCCGGGTCTCGTTGAGCCTGGAGTCCAAGGTCGAAAAGTTCTGCTTTACCTGACTCTTTAGTATAGATCATATCGTCTGTAAGTTATGATTATCTTGACCTCTTCCTTTCCTATCTGTATGCCCTTGATATCTTTATTTTGTCTAACTGCTATGGCCAGAACTTTCAGTACTATATTGAAGAGGAGTGGTGAGAGTGAGCAACCTTGTCTTGTCCCCAACCTTAGAGGGAAGTCTTTTAGTTTCTCCCCATTGAGAATGATACTTGCCATGGGTTTGTGGTAGATGGCTTTGACTATATTGAGGAAAGTTCCTTCTATGCCCATTTTGCTGAGAGTTTCCATCAAAAACATGTGCTATATATTGTCAAATGCTTTCTCTGCATCTATTGATATGATCATATGGTTTTTATCTTTTCTTTTATTGATATGATGTATTATGTTAATTGATTGCGAATGTTAAAGCATTATTGCATCCCCCAGATGAATCCTATTTGATCATGGTGTATTTTCTTTTTGACAAGTTGTTGGATTTTGTTTGCTAGGATTTTGTTGAGAATCTTTGCATCTGTGTTCTTCAGGGATATTAGCTGTAATTCTCTTTCTTTGTGTTATCTCTGTCTGCTTTTGGGATCAGAAATTGTATGGAAGTGTTTCTGATTCTTCAGGAATATTAGCTGTAATTCTCTTTCTTTGTGTTATCTCTGTCTGCTTTTGGGATCATAGAAATTGTATGGAAGTGTTTCTGATTCTTTCCTGGAAAAGCTTGAAAAATATTGGGATTAAGTGTTCTTTAAAGATTTGGAAGAATTCACTAGTGAATCTATCTGGGCAGGACATTATTTTTTGGCAGAACTTTTATTATCATTTCAATTTCCGTGATGGTGATAGGTCTGTTTAGGTACTCTAGGTCTTCTTGGTTTAGCCTTGGGAGCCTATAGGAATCCAGGAATTTATCAATTTCCTTGAGGTTTTCTTGTTTCGTGGCATAAAGCTTCTCAAAGTAATCTCTGAAGATCCTTTGAATTTTTGTATTTACTGTTGTGATGTCTTCCTTTTTGTTTCTGATTCTATTTATTAGGGTTTTCTCCCTCTCGTTCTTTGTGAGTCTTGCTAGATGTTTATTGATCTTGTTTATTTTCTCAAAGAAACTGTTTTTGGTTTCATTGATATTTCAGATTGTTTTTTGGGCTTCCATCTCATGAATTTCTGCTCTAATTTTATTATTTCCTTCCCCCTGCCTGAGTTGGGCTTTTTGGTCATTCTCCAAGCTCTTAAATTATGAGGTTAGGTTACTTATGTGGGCTTGCTCTTCCTTCCTGAGGAGTGCTTGTGGAGCTATACACTTTCCTTTTATCACATCCTTTGCTGTGTCCTGTAAGTTCTTGTAACTCATGTCTTCATTTTTTTTTTTGTTTCCAGGAATCTTTTGATTTCCTCTTTGCTTTCCTTTCTAAGCCACTTGCTGTTCACTTGCTGTGTAATTTCCAGGTGTTTGATTTTCTCTCTATGTATGTGGTCTGAGAAGATCATCAATACAATTTCTATCTTCTTAATTTTATGGAGGCATTTTCTGTAGACCAGCATGTGGTCTATCTTGGAGAATGTCTCATGCACACTTGAGAAGAATGTATATCCAGCTTTTTGAGGTTGAAGTGTCCTGTATAGATCTACTAAGTCCATTCCTTCCATTTCTTCCCCCAGGTAAAGTATGTCCTTGCTAAGCTTGAGTCTGGTTGATCTATCAAGAGGTGACAAAGCGATGTTGAAATCTCTCAATACAATAGTATTGTGTTGTTATTGATGCCTTCCTTCAAATATATGAGTAGTTGTTTTAAGTACTTTGCTGGTCCCTCATTAGGTATATATACATTTTTTGAATGTATGTTCTTCCTGATGCACAGATCCCTTGATCAATAAGAAATGACCTTCATTGTCTCTTATGACCTACTTCATTCTGGAATCAATGTGGTTTGATACCAGAATGACCACCCCAGCTTTTATTTTCTTTTTGGGCCACACCCAGTGATGCACAGGGGTTACTCCTGGCTCATGCACTCAGGAATTACTCCTGGCGGTTCTCAGGGGACCATATGGGATGCTGGGAATCGAACCCGGGTCGGATGCGTGCAAGACAAACGCCCTACCTGCTGTTCTATAGCTCCAGCCCCAATCAATTTCTAATTTTTTGAGAATTGTCCATATTGTTTTCCAAAAGGAGCCCCAATTTTAATATCTTCTCAATAGTCCTGTTGTTTGTCTCTAGGTCACACAAAATCAAATCCAAAGGGTCAGAATAACTTCCCTTTGTCTGCTTCCTGCTAAGCCTCTTAAACATTCATTTCATTCAGAGGGTAATGAAAATATTTGAAAATTATTATAATATTAGGTCATTTCTTATAAACCATGTATTTATTCATTTTTTTATATTCCAATAATAATCATGGAGCTCCTGAAATTTTTTTCTTTTGAAAAGTAAAATATAGGGGCTGGAAGGATAGCACAGCGGGTAGGGCATTTGCCTTGCATGCGGCCGACCCGGGTTCGATTCCCAGCATCCCATATGGTTCCCTGAGCACCACCAGGGATGATTCCTGAGTGCAGAGCCAGGAGTAACCCTTGTGCACCACCAGATGTGACCCAAAAAGCAAAAAAAAAAAAGTAAAATATATTACCTAACTTTTTCATTAAGGAGTTTAGCAGGAGTAACATATATGGCAGAGTCTCCTGCCCCCGAGCCTGGTTGTCTTCACTGGGGCCCCTTGGAGGGGGGCAGGTTGAGTTTCCCTCCCCACCCTGAGCAGAGCTCCTGCAGTAGAAGACCTCTGGAACCCAGCCGTAGCCATGCTCAAGGCTACTCTCCATATGCGCAGATGAGCCTCATGCATGAAGGAATCGTCAGAGGAACCCAGGTGTGGGGGACCTGGGCCTGAGATCTCCAAGTCTGCTAGGATTGGGACTGGGCTTCCTCCACCCAGATACCCCATTTTATAATAGCTAGGCAGTCACACCCACAAACTGCCCCTGGTAACATGTAATCCCATCAATGGCCAAGATCCAGAGACTATAAATCAAAGACCTCTTATAGTCTAGTTCTCCCACTTGGAGAACCCAGCAAGCTACCGAGAGTATCCTGCCTGCAAGGCAGACCCTGGCAAGCTCTCCGTGGTGTATTCGATATGCCAAAAACAGTAACAATGATGGTTTTCATTTCCCCTAACCCTGGTAGAGCCTCCAATGTGGCACAGTTGGAAGGACGAGTAAGGAGAGGCTGCTAAAATCTCAGGGTTAGGACGAATGGAGACGTTACTGGTACCCACTTGAGCAAATCAATGAAAATGGGATGACAATGCTACAGTCATACAGAACATATATGGAACAATTTTTCAAATTAAAAAAAATTTGTATTTTTAAAGTAGTTCACAGTATTTGATTACACTTAATATTCAAACACCAACCCCACCACCATTACATCTTCCTACCACCATATTTTGGGTGTTTCCATCCCGAACCCCAATCTTGAAATGAAATAATATAATGTTTCCATCTAAGGTTGTTTGCCTCCTACTTTGAATCCCAGGAAATGTGGTGCGGTACTCTTGGAGTATGGGTAGGGTGTGTCCTATGAATTGTCACATGGCTGTATATATGGGCCCAGGAACAGGTTTACTCGTGGGTGAGACTTGGCCCGCGCATGCAGAGAGCAGCCATGAGTATGGTGGTGGTTGAGTTCTGGAGGTTTTCAGCTGCTGGGGCTGGGTCCTTTGGGGCAGGGAGGGCTCTCACCCACCCCGCTCCAGGGTACCAGGAGTGAAAGAGCCTGGCATGAGGTCTGGCAGCGTGGCTATGGCATCATGTTATGCTCTCTTCCAGGAGAGAAGGACATGCAATTTGGATGGTGGTCAATGATGGGATTATCTGGGACAGCCAGGGATGGCTTATGGACGTGGCTGCTGAGTTGCTGGAGACGGGGATACGGGCAGAGGATTTCCATTTCTGGTCCCATTAACCTTGAGTTCTCAGTCACAAAGTCCCACATACCTGGGTTTTCTGGGGGTTCAACTCATGGGGGAGGCTTGGCGTGAGCATATAGAGAGAGGCCATGAGCATGGCAGTGGTTGAGTTCTGGAGGTTTTCAGCTGCTTGGATTAAATTTTGACCTCTTTCAAAAGCTAGAAACCTACGCTGTACACATTGCTCATTGTTTTGAATGTTCCCTCAAGCCCACCCCTATCACTACATTTGGGCAGCATATATGTCCGGCAGTCTGAATGTTAGATTTGTACACTGAGCTCAGTGCCTTTGAGTTCTGAGCTCTTGTCTTTGGCAGGAAAAGGTAAGTTGGAAGGTCTTGGTAAATGTGCTTGTGATCCATGGAACTAAGACTGAGGCTTTTATTCAGCAAGTGCTGCTGTCACAGCCCTATTAGACGGAGCAACATCATTTTCCTGGGAAGACCGTGGAATGTGAGAAAATACTGGGACATGTTGGTGTTTTGTGTTCATGGTTAGGTTGCAGTGGCAACATCGTAGGCTCATGTCTCAGCTTTTCTCTGTGTATGCAGGTGGGAGAATTTCCATCACCCACCTGTAAACAGTAGGAATCAGGGAAGTTTCCAAAAATCCACAGTGGTTACCTTGACTTGGGTCACACACATCCCAACTTGGTGACACGATTATCAGATAGACTCTGCTGAACAAGTAAACTGGCTGTTCTGGTGATTTTGCTGCTACTATCTCCTATAAACACAATGTTAGCATAATAAAATATAGTCTTCTATGGCTGATCAAATGTAAATGAGAATGTATTAGGATCAAAAATAGCTACTTAGCTACACCAGGTACTTTCCAAGCACACTGCAACAATTTGTGGATGACAGTTACTTCATTGGAAAAGCATAAACTGTTTCGTCATTATTTCATCATCTCAGAGCCCTTTCTGAGACCAGAACTGAAGCTCGGTTGGAGAGGATATGCTTCAGATGTATGAGGATCTGGTTTTGATCCTTGGTACCTAACTTAGTAACAAGAAAGCACTATTGGTCAATAATGATTGAGATTACTGGCTCCCTCCTGGTGTTGTATGTAAGAGTACAACCTCAGCAAGTCATTTTCTGTCGGGCTGATGGTCTTAGATATATTCCTGCTGCCTGCCCAGTTGTGATTCTCAGAGCCGATGTGGAGCTATTACAGAAGGAGGCATGAGGCTGGGGGTGCACATTTAGAAAAGGATCCAGGAACCCTCTGCTTCCTGCCATCTCCAGGCACTTCCAGCCAATCCTCTATGTGCTGCTACTATTATGCCTTTACATTCCGCCTTTTTTCTGAAAGTCACTCTTTTCTAAAGGACATCCTTGGTGTCTTGTATGGATCACAGGGCCTTGTTATTAACTCTTTGTGAATATCTCTTCTGAATTCCTAGTCAACTCTTGGTCTTTTTAAATTTTTTTCTCAATCAGATGATAAGTTTTCTAAGGAGAGGAATAATTTTCCCCCCCTCTACAGATTCTGTTCTAGTGATGGATGCAATGATAACAGTCTTAAAGATAGGTGAAAAATTGGTGTTCTGAGACCTGGAACAAAAATTATTTTATATTACTACATTGCAGAATAACCATAAGATGGCAAACTGACATTGTAATACACATAAGCTAAGGTGTGGAAATACTGGGACAGTAAGTAGTGACCTGTCTGAAGTAGGGACTGTGTGTTCTGTGGGTGTTATGGGAAAAGGCTGGGAGTTGCTGCCAGGGTGTGAATTTTCGGGAACCATCCCCTATTTTCTGCTGTGTGGCTAGAAGTGCAGTCCCGCCAGTGCTGCAGACTGCATTGTAGGTCTCTCACCTGCTTCTACCTAGACTCTCATTCATGCCTTAATCTAAATTTTCTTTTGCACAGGCCAATAGACATAGTGCCAATTAGGTAGAATCAGGTCATGGATAGTGCTTAATTCTTCCTGGGTTATGCAAGATTATGAAGACAAAACAGGGAACTTCCCTTTCCTCCCCATAGACATAAAGTCGGTGGGCCCCCACAGGTGGCTTGTGTGAGGCAGGGAGGAGAGAGATGGTCACTTTTGTCTGATCTGCCTCTGCGACCCTGGGACCCAGGGTTACTGTGTTCTTGTCTTGCCTTGCAGAAAAGAATTTCAGGAGTAGACAAACAGTGAAGTAAAAAAGATTTTATTTAGAGGGTTGTAGGAAGGGGAAGGAGGTAGGGAAAGTGAGAGAGAGTAACGCACTCTAAAGAGAGCTCGGGCTTCTCCAAAGGCAGAGAGCCCCTAGACACATCCCAACATTAGATATGAAAGCATGAAAGTACACAACTCAAGAGGGGATATGTAGGAAACACATGCGCTAGGGCACCACATGTACTCGACCACATGGACACATGGGCTCAGGCAACATATGTGCACCCTTCCTTTGTTCAAGGTAGTGGCTTTTATGGAGTTTCTCCAACTTGCCCCCATTAAGGGCTTCTAGCTAGGTAGGGGTCTGTTGCTAGGGTGTGGTAGAGTTGGGAGTGGTTGATGGTATTCTTTGAAATTCCTTTCCTGGCCTTTTGTCCCTGTTGGAGTTTCTCTCAGCCTGGGGTCCAGCTGCTGGTTCCAGGTAAAAGTCTTATCAGGCTTGAGTTCACAAGGTGGGCTCTTTGCAGCACTGGGATATTGGTTTTATTGCATCCTTGGAATTATTTGCCATGGGTCTTTTCCTGTTTTCTTGCCTACATCAAACACACACCCAGGAAATATCTGTGAGGACTCAGTCAGAAAAGGGCCCCTGCTGTCCAGGAAAAAGATTTTTACCAGCAGTGAATCCTGCTGGGCCTTACTCCCATTTTTCAGCTTCCCAAAGTGTAAGCAATATGTATCTATTGTCGATGTCAGTCAGCATATGTTATTTTGGAATAGTAACCTGAGCTGACAGATTCACCGTTCCTACACACTGTGAGCAAGATTAAAAAAGAAAATCACATGACACCTGGAACTTTCTACTTTTTTTTTTTTCATTTTGGGTCACACCTGGCGATGCACTCAGGAATTACCCCTGGCAGTGCTCAGGGGACCATATGAGATGCTGGGAATCAAACCTGGGTCGGCCACGTGCAAGGCAAACGCCCTACCCGCTGTGCTATTGCTCCAGCCCCGAACTTTCTACTTTTCATCCCAATGTCCTGATGTCTGAAAAAGGAGGACTGAGTTTTCATCCTCTTATTTTTTGCCTGAAAGTCTGACTGACTTAAAGGTGATTGTGTCTGAGTGTGTGTGTGTGTGTGTGTGTGTGTGTGTGTGTGCTTGCGCACGTGTGCACACCTGTCATATTTCTGATCAGAAATAAATAACTCTAATAAACTCCCTGATAGGTATTAATGTTTGGGAATGTCTCATTTGTGACTACATTTAGATGCCAGTAGGGACTCTAGATTCCACCTTCAGCATCCCTGGCTATGTCCCAGGAGAGAAATTAATAGCAAATTAGCCAGAAATCAGCAAAAACCAGTTTTAACTCTTAAGTTCATGATCAGTTGCCAGGGTTGGGGTAATAGGTTTGGACAAAAGACAGTTGCACAATATTTAGCAAACTGCTATGGAAATGCAGACATTATCCTTGGAATGGTACATCTCAAGCTGCTGCTCTTGGTAACTAGGATTGTTGTACTTGGGGTAATTCTCCTGGGAACACATTTGGAGGATCAATTCTGAAATCAGTCTCTCTTCTCTTTCAGTCTCTTTCCCCAAGCATTTGCAGGGCTCCTCTGCAGCTCTGATGGAGATTTCAGTTTATCTCCATTATGACTCCTTGTTCTGAATTCACAGACTGATAGATCGCTGACCTCAGCAGACACAGAGAGACAGAGACAAGTAAAAGTGAAGGAAATTGGAGATGTTTATTGAGGTGTGCTCCTGGATAGAACTCCAAAAACCTCTGATGAAGCTAGGATAGAGCTCCACCCTGGGAGAGATTAAGGGGGCTTTTAAGTTGTCTTGGGTGGGAAAAGTGGAGAAGGGAACAAAGATCAGTGGAAGCAGTGGGCTTGGTCTGGTCTGTTATCTGTAGGGGATGGAGGTAAGGAAGCATGGAGTGCAGCCTGGTAGCATCCTATCCAGGCGTGCCATAAGTCCTATCTTCTGCTCTGGGGGCAGGATGACCTTTGATTCTGGGAATGTCACTGTTTCATCCTCCAGTTACCATCCCAAGAAAACCTTACACAGACTTCATTTCATCCTGTTTATCACACTGCTAATGGCACCTTAAGAGTTGGTGGGAGGGATGGGAACATTGGTGGTGGGAAAGGTACACTGGTGAAGGAACTGGTGTTGGAACATTGTAGAAATGAAACTCAACTGTGAACAATTTTGTCACTGTGTATTTCATGGCAATTCAAGTTAAAAAAAATTGAAGAGTGGGGCTGGAGCGATAGCACAGAGGGGAGGGCGTTTGCCTTGCACGCAGCCGACCCGGGTTCGAATCCCAGCATCCCATATGGTCCCCTGAGCACCGCCAGGGGTGATTCCTGAGTGCATGAGCCAGGAGTGATCCCTGTGCATCGCCGGGTGTGACCCAAAAAGCAAAAAAAAAAAAAAAAAAAAAAATTGAAGAAGGCAAAAAGAGAAAAAACAGTTGTTACTTGTTTCTTTTACTGTACATTGTTAACCACCAGTTCTGATCCATTTGCATGAATCCCTATGCAGGACCATTGTTGACAAGTGTGGTCACGGGAACCAGAAAGTAAAATGGACTGATAGAAGCTCACCTGTGAAAGGCAGACTAGACCCATGGAGAGCATAATTCTGGCAGCAGGAGAGCAATGCCTGCCAGGTAGAAAGATTTCTCCTCTCCTGAGACAGATGTGAGGCTGGACCTGTCTTAGACAAAACAGGCTGTGAATTCCCCCTTTGCTCCTCCTGGATGAGAGAAGCATGTTACAATTCCACTCCAGAGCCCTACCCATGGGCTGAGCTCTGGAGTGGAAATAAGTTTCCTCTTGAGCTCTGTGACCACTGTAGTTCTGTTATGTTACCTATTGTTTCATAGGGAGTCCTAACTCCCACCCCCTCAGTGCACTTGATTTCTTCGAAATGGCAGGACTTTTTGGGTAAGCAGTTTGTGGAGAAGGGCTCTTGTATATCAAGGGTTCTTGTATATCCCTACTACTTCAGCTCTGTGGTGGGAGGGGCAAGGGCTATGAAAACAGGGCTGAGTTTGCAGTTTCTGAGACATCTTGAATGAAGAAACAGTGATGGAGTGGGGGTAGTGGGGTTTATCATTAGGTACCTGGATGCTTCTTTGTCTCACCCAGCACTATATTGTGTACCAGCACGTGAGATCATGTCTCCTTTGGGGATATTTTTATCCCACTCTGGCTCCAGCTACTATGCTGGGCACTCCTTTATGCCAACTGTGTGGGCTCCAACACCTACGAGATGTTCACATTTATTGTCCTGAGGTTAGTGTGATTTCCTTTCCCTATTTGAGCCACAATATCCTTCACTGCTCACTTTGAACTACTATCTCTTAAGAACTGGGAGGTACTTGTGAGGAAGAATTTGCACAAAGATTCAATGCGAAGTTGTTTTAGATGGTGCTAGATGGTTCTAGAGGGAATACATATTAACGTATTTCAGCTTATCTTCTTTTGCTAACACTATGTGTCAAAGTTTCATCCATGCATTTTCATGGCTTGTAGGCTCGTTTATTTGTAGTGTTGATCAATATTCTATTTTCTGGATGTGCAATAATTTTTCTACATTTGCATGCCACCAAAGCACACCTTTGATTCTTCCATGGGTTGGCATTTATGAATAGAGCACCACAAATATGTGTGAAGGTTTTAGGTTGACATTAGTTCCAGCTCTTTGTTAAGTATTATGGAGCCCAGCTGCTTTCTCATATGGCAATACTAATGTCACTTCTTAAAGAAACGACAACTTCACTGTGTCTGTTTCAATTTTTATTCAATTTGGATTCACTTCTCAATAATTATAAATGAGAGTCATCATTCCCATTTTATTACAGAATAGTGTTGCACACAATTCTGAAGTTAGGCCATGCTAAGAGGTTTTTCACTAGCATCTCTCTTTTTTATTAGGGGGGGTGAATTCCAAGAGGTGCTCAGAGTCTTGGGGACACCCATGCATATGCTTAACTTTTCTGTCAAGGCCCATAGTTCAGTGATTAGGTCCTGCTGTGCTATATTACTTAGTCCTAATGGTGCTGGGTTCACCAGCATGACCTTAACTCTACTGGGGGCAACCAGGTCTAAATCAGTGGTACTCCAGGTGCACATGCAGTGCTGGAAATCAAAATCAGAACCTACAGCATTTTGGACATGATCCCCAATCTTTGAGTAATCTCCTTGGACCCTCACTGCATTTTTTTCTCCTTCTTAATCTATCAGGGCTAAGAAAGCAGAATGAGGAAGAAAGGAAAAGGAAAGTTCTGCGGGTACCCTTTTTCTTGACTGTTTTCTGCTGAGGTCTTAGATTTATTTGTCTTGTCTTCCTAGATAGAATAGATGATGTTCAGATATATGAGAAAGAAAAAGATTTCAAAAAACACTGCACCTGTGATCTGGTGAGGCATATATTAGAGAAGGAATGGAATGGTCTAGGTGGCTTTTAGAGATTCCTTTGTACTGTACAATTCTTGGGTTCTTTGCAGAATGAATTAATAACACACCAAAATAATTTAGCATGCAATGATTTAATGAAAGGAAACAATGTTAATACCTCATAATATTTATATTTAATTTTGTGCTCTCTCATTATTTAAGCATCCAGAGAGGATACCATGCTGACCAGGGTCCACTCTCCTTTTATGTCATCCCTGTGAGAGCTAGATTCCTTTTCCTGGAGATGTGTAATCAGATTCTGCTGCATAGTGGTAGAAATATATACTTGATTTGACACTATTCTTACAGATGTTAGAATAACCACCTAACAATAGAGCCAAACAATAGATTTGGCTCCTAATCTATTGTTTTCTCTGGTTATTAGTAAAATCACATAGGTGGTTAAGGGCATATTAACCTTAAATAAGGAGAGTTCAGGATGAGAATGGCAGAATATGTTATTGACTAAAAACACCATATTATTATCCAACATGGTACAATTCTGAGCACCTACCACCAGCTTGTCAAAGTTCAGTTACCAATATGTTCGTCTTCTTTTTTGGGGGGAACGAATGGCAGAATATTTGATTCTGTGTCAGAAGAAGATAGTGAAAAATTCAGAAAAATATTTCTGCTGAGGTTTATAGGAAATAATTGTGTCAGCACACCTCAGTGATCACACACTATAACCTTGTCCCTTGTAACAACCTTGACAAACTAACTCAAAATAGAGATGGGGGTACAGACAAATTAGACAAACAGACTAGACAAAGAGAGTTGACAAACTAGATAAGCTAGGCCAAATGTTTACCTGAGGTTGACCACGATACATATTTATATAGTGAGAAGATTTAATGAATCGGTAATGAATCATTTGTAAGAGACACAGAGATGTGCATGTGTCTTTCAAAGTAGGACCAAAAAACCATATCAGGGTTAGCCTTTATCACTTAGACAGTAATATGCTTTATTTTTTCATAGAACAATACACAATCACACAATCGCTTTGCACAGGTTCCCCCTCTTGGGTTCTTTTCACACAGATATTTGCATATTGTCCCGTAGAGAGAATCTAAGTTTGAAAGTCTGAGATCAAAGTGTCAACTCTGATCTTTCTTATTGGTTAAGGTCTCCTCGGTTCAACGTCTCAAAATGAGGTTCCCTTCTCAGATGTTGTGGCTGCTGATGTTCTAGATTCCAGGTAAGGGAAGAGGGGAGGTCAGAAATGGGGTTGGGCTCAGGAGGGTGAATTCTGGGACACATTCCTCCCCATGTATCTATATTTGAGCCTTTCTCTTTGGATGGGGTGTGTGAAAATTAGATTTCTGAGAGTGAGAAACATTCTAGAAGAAACAAATGCCTGTGTTCTGGACAGATGTAACAAAGAAAGTGGAAATATAATAGTGAAGTGAAAGAACTCTCTCCCCATTACAGATCTCTCTTATTCATTGAGATGGCAAAATTATGACACATGAATACATATTATTAAGTAACGACAGTAAGAGAAGTCATTATTTTAGCTAAAATACAGAACTGGAGCTGTAGGGACTGGAGCACAGCGGGTAGGGTAGGGCATTTGCCTTGCACATGGCTGAGCTGGATTAGATTCCTCCATCCCTCTCAGAGAGCCCAGCAAGCTACCGAGAGTATTCCGCCTGCACGGCAGAGCATGGCAAGCTACCCGTGGTGTATTTGGTATGCCAAAAACAGTAACAACAAGTCTCACAATGGAGATGTTACTGGTGCATGCTTGAGCAAATCTATGAACAATGGGACGACAGTGCTACAGTGCTACAATGCTATCAAATAGTAAAAATACCAATAATATTTAATATATATTGTTTTACATAGGACAGACGTGATGCTGAATTTTCATAAAAATGTCTTGATCCACTAAAGTAATTATTTTCATATAAAGCAGTACCCAGTTAAAATGAGTCTTAACCACATATTTAATTTGTTCAAAAAAAACTTGCCCAAATAAACTTAAGATAATGCTCTAAAATATGATTATGGGAAATGCCAGTTATAGTCATGACAAAGGATGGTATAATTAGAGAACTATTGGGTGCCCAGGATAATCTGATTCTATTTCTTGTAAAAGATGTAAAATATATCCTAGATGGATATGCCTTAAAGTAGTCGTTTCCATGCCATTGTACAACTATAATTCATATGTTTCATTTTCTGTTAGCTATAAAATAGTTAAAAAGTTTTTAATAGAGTCATCAGAATGGAATCTACAACATATTAAAATTTAGATCCTACATAATTTTGAAATATTGCTGATAGTAAAGAAATGTTGGGATGTATGAGGAGAAAAATAAAGTAAAAGAAGGGGGATAATTTCAAAGTCTTGTGAAAGTGCAGGTTATATGGAGTTTCAACTTTGATATGAGATGGAACATAAAGCAAACACCTACAAGACAGAAGATTTATTATATAAACCTGATGATTCAGTTATAAAATAAATGTTTTTTAAAATTAAAGCGCTATGATTTATAAAATTATTTACAGTTGGGCTTTAGACATACTGTTTCAGTACCAATCCCACCACCAGTGTCTTCTTCCCTCCACTGGAGTTTCCAGGTTCCTTAATTCTCAGACTACCACCTTGACAGACTCATTTTTAAATTTAGTTGTTGGACTTTGGATCTCTACTTTTCAATGTTGTTGACTTCTGTAGTTTGCACACTTAATTTATACCCCTTCTTTATACCACCAATGCCCTTGGATCCTGCTCCCCATTGCTTCGGTCTATTTTTGCCTTTTGGAGGTAATGGAAGGAATCTGAGGAGATTATAGGAAGAAACATAGAAGGAAAAGGACTATTATTCAATATTTTGCTCTTGTGTGCATTACAAGACCATAGAATTGGTTAACGAGTGAACATTGATAACCGAACAAAGGTTACTTAAGAAGTGAGTGGGTCAGAGAGAAGGTGTAGGAGATCTAAGGGTGATAGACTCTTCATTTCCCCCTGAAACAATTGGAAAATACATGTGAATGACAGACTGTGCCCACGACTGAAGCTGACCCTGAACCCTGGATATGCATCAGGGCTGACTTACATTGAAGTTCTCTTTGCAAGAGGAGCAGTTGTCTGAGAACCCAAGACATGCTCAATAACTCCAAATAAGAAATTATCCTTTGGCAAAGGAATGTAGACAGCAATCTCAGGGCCCAGAAAGAGTAAACTCTCCCACAGTGAGTGTTCGCTGGAATACAGAGAGAATATAACCCTTCAGTTGTCAGTCTTGGGAGCAGCACTGGTCTCCTCACTGAGGGAGACTGAAATCCAGAATGCTCCAATTTCCTATTTAGAATCTTTTCACCAACTGACACATGTACAAAGTCAATTAAGAGTAAGAATGTAACCTATTAGTGCAGGTAATGGAATAAATGTCAAATGGATGTTTTCATTTCATACCTTGCCCATCATATAAATGAAGGTGATTAATTAAAAGGAGTTATTTTTTGTACTTATAAGAGACATTCACTACTTCCTTTCACATCCATAAAAGAAGTCTAAAATGTGTTTTGAAGATAATTTTCATTTTGTCTCAATAATCTTGATATGTCATCAGACTCCGCACCAGAGGTGCCCCAGAGTGGGGTAGGTGAGAGCCCTCCCTGTCCTAAGGGGCCCAGGCCTGGCAGCCGACATTGACTACTCAACCACCCCCACACTCCAGGCGCTTTCCATATGCTCAGGCCGAGCATCATGCATGGGTGAAGTCCCACGGAAACCAAGTAATGTGGAACTTTGTGATCTTGGACTCTGGGCTCAACAGGACCCGGGAGCAGAGATTGTCTGCCTGCTTCCCCCAATCTCCAGTGACCCAGGGGTCACACCCATAAGCCACCTCCTGCCAATGCCAGATAATCTCCTCATCTGTCACCCTCCAGAACTCATGGCTGCTCCTCCTGGAAGGGAGCATAAAATGAGGCCCCATGCCACTGGACTCTGCACCAGCAGTGCCCCAAAGGGGGGGCGGGTGAGAGCCCTTCTCACCCCAAGGGACCCAGCCCCAGCAGCCGACCTCCACTACCTAACCAATGCCATATTCCAGGCTGCTTTCCACATGCTCAGCTGAGCCTCACGCATGAGTGAACATATTCCTGGACACATCATCATAGAGGGAAATATACATATATATTTTTTATTTGAGCTACAATAAATTTATATAAATAAAATTTTATTTATATAAAATAAATTATTTTATATAAATAAAATAATTTATGTAAATATAAATAAATATTTATTTGAGCTACACTGTAGCTCTGTGAGATACACTACACAAGAGCTCATGTGTCCCTATTTAATCACTCAGCATCACATTTTGTTTCCCAACAATGGCATTGGAAATAGAGAATTCATACATCACAATCAATAATATTTTTGATCAACTATTGATCAATATTGATCAAAATGATTTTTCTTTACACATTTTATACCCAACTGAAAAAAAATCACTACAAAGACTAATATTTCTAAATAAAGGGTACAGGTAGACAATAAAGAATTTTCTCCCTCTAATAGTTTCAAGTCAGAGATTATAAATTAAGAATTTTACAGTGTTACCTATTATCATATTAAAGGTGATAAAGATATAATATTATAAAATGCCTTAGTTTTAATGAATTCAAGATTTTGTCATGTGTTTTAACATACCAATATATCAACATGCTTAAAATACTTTTTATTAGGAGCTCTTTATATTATGAAATCTTAATAGATAGCATTTTTTTCATTAGGACATCTGATCCTGATGTTAAAATTTAGTTATGTCTTTCCACAGTATTTAAAAGTGTTATCTTCCCCTCACTACTCCATCAGTGTCAAGCTTTTCTTCCTCCTTAGGCAATATAACAAGCTGTTGTTGGCTTGGGGAGAGAGCTCAAAAGGTGGAATGCATGCTCTACATGCCTTGGTGCCAGGTTTGCTCCCTGGCAGTGCAATAAGCACCCAGCATGGCCAGGAAAAACCCAGATTACGGAGCTAGAAATTACTCCTGAGCATCGAAGTAGTGGTTCCACCCCCTCCACTCAATGATGGCAGAATGTTTTACTATTTTAGTTTTAGGTTACTAGCAAGGCCTTTAAGTTTAGATTCATGTTTTAAGAAAGAAAAATTAAAATCTGTTAATTATCATTTACAAAATTTAAATTTTCAAATCCAGAAAAATTGTTATCAGATTTTAGTCTATGGTTCATCACAGACAGTTTTGCATTCACTGGGTATGCGACATGTCAGGAGGATTGAAAGCATGATGGATTAGTTTGGGCAGAACATTTTCTTTTCCTGACAGAAGGATTGGCTTTCTACTCTGGTTTTTCTGCTTCATTGAACAGAAGCACCACTTATGTTTGCCTTCATCCATTCTGAAGTTTGAAATGGTTACAGCCTGTAGGGCAGAGTGACAAAGGCCATCAATCAACACAAATTGGTAATCAGCCCTTGGATCTGTTCTTGGTTTGGTGAGGTACTGAGATGTAAATCTATCTTTTCTCTTGGGTGACTAGCTTAGAAACAGCAGATATTCTGAATATCTCAAAAAATCTGAAATCACACACGTGTAAATTGAATACCAAAGTATTTTGTTTACTAGTTCCTGGATCAATATCATTTTGGAAAGCAGTGATTATTTTCCCCCAGGACTATTTTATGTATTTTTTAAAATTAAAAATATTAAGGTTCCATGATGTGCATTGTTTTTCTTAGGTAAATTTGAAATGTACTCTGTCCTAACACCAATCCCACTGTCAATGCTGACTGCCCTCCGCCCGTGTCTCCCAGGTTTCCTACCAGTCCCCAGCTAGACTCCTTGGCAGTCGCCTTTTTTTTTTTCTATTTGGGTCACACCCTGTGATGCCAGGGGTTCCTCTTGGCTCTGCACTCAGGAATTACTTCTGTTGGTGCTCGGGGGACCATACGGGATGCTGGGAATTGAACCTGAGTTGGCTGAGTGCAAGGCAAACACTCTACCGCTGTGCTATTTCTCCAGCCCCGGCAGGCGTTTTTTAAGTTTGGATCTCGTGCTTGCAGTACGGTTGGCTCTGTAGCTTAGAAGAAATCATTGATATTTAATGGCTATCGAATTAATACTGTGTGCCTGCTGGTATAGAAAATGAGACAAGGTTTAGTTATTAGGGTTTTTTTTTGCTTTAAAAGTTATTACATTCGATCACTAAAGGTTGACTTGGAGAGTTAACATTAAAATCAGTGACCAAAATGCCTCTCTAGCTTGACCTTCGGTTAAGCAATATTAAAAAAATTATTACTAGCTTTTGTTTTGAAGGACTGGCAGAAAAATCAAATTTTCATGCATTCAATACTGCCACTGTTTCTGGAGGGGGTGGATATCTTTAATGAGGGGTAACATACATTATTGTAACTATATTCTTGAGTTTTATAGCTGCTTCCTCCAAGTTATTTGAGAGGAGGGATCCTATTAATAACTGTCTTTGAGCAGGGCTCTCTCTCTCTCTCTCTCTCTCTCTCTCTCTCTCTCTTTGTCTTTTTCCTGCCTCCTCATTTCTTCTATTTTCTCTATTTCCTTCTCCCTAGGCTCTCATTTTTCTTTCCCTATTCCTGCTCTTCACTTTTTTCTCTTCTTGTATCCTATAGAAAATGTGTAGATAATACAAAACCATAAAAATGAAAATTATCAAAGTTATCTATAATTCTATTTCACAGAAAGGAAGTTTTATATTTTAGTGAAAGTTAATGAGAGATATGTGTGAGTAACCCATGCTGAAAATATGAGCATAGATATATGTGATATATAATTAATCAAATGGTCCACTATTAACTTTAACACAACTTACTATTATTATCATCATCATACTTACTTTATTATTATTAGGAGCTGGGCAACGCACTTGGTGGTACTCAGGGGCTACTTCTGTCTTTGTGTTCAGGGATCACCTGACAGTGCTCAGGGGAATCAGTCTTCTGTAAGATGATCTCTTTGGCCCTTAAATACAATTTATTCTTTTTAATTTATTTTTTATTGAATCACCCTGAGACACAGTTACAAAGCTTTCATGATTGAGTTTCAGTCATACAATGATCGAACACTTATCCTTCCACCAGTGCGCACTTTCCACCACCAGTGTCTCCAGTATTCCTCCTGCCACCCCTATCCTATCTACCCCCTGTCTCTGTGGCAGGCAACTTCCTTTTTACTCTCTCTCTAATTTTGGCCATCATGGTTTGCAATACTGGAAGGCCATCATGTTTGATCCTTAGTTTACTTTCAGTACATATCTCTAATCCCCAGTGATTCTTCCAACCATCCTTGACTTAGTGGTCCCTTCTCTATCCCATCTGCCTTCTCCTCCAGCACGAGGAAGGCTTCCAAACCGTGGAACAATCCTCCTGGCCCTTCTCTCTAATGTCCTTGGGTGTTAATCTCATAACATAACTTATTGACACAATTTACTTCTGTGATACCAAAGAACCAGAAAGTAGCTTATTCATAACTATTATCACCTTTTATGATCTAGCCAATGAAAAATGAAAATTAAATAATGTTAAATAATGATTTTTGAAAAACAATTATTTAATGAAAATTAGCTATAAAAACATGAAAAAATATTTATTGTCGAGTAACTTAGTTTCCTCCAGTTTGAGCACTGTTTCCAGTAGGTTGATGAGCGATTCTCAAAACTTTTCTTTCAAAACATTGTTTATGGGATC
This sequence comes from Sorex araneus, assembly GCF_027595985.1. Classification (NCBI taxonomy): domain Eukaryota; kingdom Metazoa; phylum Chordata; class Mammalia; order Eulipotyphla; family Soricidae; genus Sorex; species Sorex araneus. The sequence continues at coordinate 313,537,574 of NC_073313.1, read as the reverse complement.
AGGAAAGTAGCAGCAAGGATACATGCAAATTTAAGCAATAGAAGGACTCAGGTTCAAGACTTGGCACTATATGAACTTCAGGTGTAGCTCTGGGGTCTCTGAATCCACTGGGGTGCCTCTGGTGTTCCTTTACAAAGAGGGGCTCAGGCAGCATCATAACGTAGGGCCCCAGCACTGATCTACTAGTTCAGTTAATAGAGTATTACTGGGAAGGCCCCTGGACCCTCTGAGTCCCACTTGGGATACCATGTCCCCCCCCAACCAAAACAGAAGAAAGTAAACCAAAAACAGGCAAGGAAACAAAAGATTATTTGTATCATTTTTTATTTTCTTTGACTTCTTTGCCCTACAGTAGACAGGGAGCTGGAACTAGTGGTGGAAAATAACTTTAACGGGTCATTAGGAAACTCAAAGGTAAGAATTAGGATGTTTCAAATGTGTTCTCAAATAAGTATTGGAGGCATCCTGGGAAGGTTTTAAGTATTTTTAGGCACAAGGGCAGGATCTGAACACTGTATATAGGGTCTATCTCACCAATAAACTGTACCCTTACAGGGAAAGTGGTGGTACCAAAATCTCCTGTTGCCTCAGCAGAACACCCAGCCTGTCCTGATAAACTGAGCTGAAAAGTGGCACTGCTCTCTCTCTGTGATGGGTTGGTGACACAAAGAGAAAGACAAAGAAGTCTATTGTACACATGGAGCTTCAAGTGGTTATATCATAGAAAGATCTCTCTCTCTCTCTCTCTCTCTCTCTCTGTGTGTGTGTGTGTGTGTGTGTGTGTGTGTGTGTGTGTGTGTGTGTGTTTAGCCAGACCCATTGCTCAGAGGTTACTCCTGGCTTTGCACTTGGGAATTATTCCTGACCATGCTTAAGAGACCATATGGGATGCCAGGGATCAAACCTGAGTAGGCTGTGTACGAGGCAAGTTCCCTCCCCACTGTACTCTCACTCTAGGCCTGAAACATAGAAGCTCTTACAAAGAGCCACTATAGTTTCTTTTATTTGCAGGTATAAGTAGCAGAGAAAATCCTATACCAAGATTCAAATAGTGAAATTGATTTGAGTTTTTCTTTTTCTCTCAGTAGATGGCACTGTTTTATTTTCTTTCTTTTTCTTTTTTTTTTCCAAAATTTTTTCTAATGAATCACCATGAGATGGCACTGTTATAAATGAATGTTTTGTTTACTTTAACTTGAAAAAGTCCTTTTACAAAAGAGGATTTTCTCAAAGTTTTGTTAAACATGTAGTAAATGTAAAATTATTAGTGAGTATTTTGCATTCACATGAAAAACAATATTTCAATACCCCAATAATTGGTATTAGTGACTAGTTTTCCCCCCTTTTCCTTCAGAAATAAGGTAGATTTTTCCAAAGCAATTGGCCTAAACAGAAGCTTATTCAACATTTTTAAGGTAAGATTTTACTGTTGAATTTTCTGGTCCATTGCCTTAACCACTTGTCCATTACTACTTACTTTTTAATTTTATATTTGCTAAAATAGTCTTTTTCCAGGAAAGTTATGTGTCAATGTCACTTTTTTTCCTTCTTCCTAGAAAACTATGATACCATTCTGAAGAATAACTTTTAGAAAGCATTCTGCCATTCACTAAATAAATGGTTATTGACTTTTTAAATTGTGTCAGATATTATTCATATAGATTGGAGTCATCATTATTTTGCTTAACAGGAGCAGCATTAAAGAAAATAATTGAATAAGCACAATATAACTCAACTTTTACTTTCCCCATCTCTCTGTTCAATTCATACAACTAACATTAACATTAGAGTTTCTCACTCTAAGGAATTCTGTGAGGTGCTATAGGCCACAAATTGCTTCCCAGAAATCAGGACATCTGGTAGAAAAGTAAGGAGACCATTATTTCTATTTCTTATTGTGACAAATATGCTAAGGAAATGCTTAGGATGCTATAAGAGTCAAGGAGAGGAGCCTAAAGCTATGTTGCAATGCTTGTAATAAAGGAGAGGAAGTGGAGAGTTTGTTCAAGAACTTGGTGTGAGAGTGAGTGAGTTATCAAAGAATGAATAGAGCTACGGATGTTGGAAGACAACTTGTTCATTGGGTGAGTAAATGCCAAACTAGAGACAAGCACAGAACCCGTGTTCAGAGGCATGAGAGAGAATGTGGTTTGGCTGGAGAACAAGTAGAGGTCTTCTGGTGTATAGGGTGCATCCAATCTCCTTTGTAGTCCAGAGAGTGTAGGAAACATCAATCATTTCTATTAAGCTCCTCTCCCATGAGGGAGATACTTATTTTAATTATAGGTCTATGATGCCAAAGGAAAGTAGTCATTCATTCAGCATTAATTAAATGAGAATATAGCCCTAATGTCTCTGGTATCTTGCAAATGACGTAGGAGACTACTGAAACAAATAAAAAGCCAAGAGTCTAGAGCAGAAATCCCGCTTCCATGGAGCATGATGTTATTATGAACAGAGTATGAACAGAGTTGAGGAGCAAAGGCAATATAACATCAGTACTGAGTTCAGAAGAGGCCCACAATTCATCTGTGGATGGAACTGTGGTTTGCTGATTTTCACACAGCCTGGACAAGGTGAAGTGTGGTTCAAACTCATTTTAATGAATTTGTGACTGGTTACTCTCCATAAACTTGTTCACAGAATGAAGCAGAATGGGCTGCCTTGTACGAGCACTGTCTGGTGAAGGACTCAGTAGAGAGGAAACCCACTAACAGAACAAAGATTTGCATTCTGATTTTGACTTTCTTTCTATATAATGTCAGACCCCAGCCCTTGGTGCAAACAGAGCAGGTGCAGGAGCCTAAGTGTTTAGCTATAGCTTCAATTTTTGGGAAGGAATATTTAATTTTTATTGAAATGACGATGGTTTGCAACATTATGTAGGTTTCCAGTATTGAGCATTTTCTTTTTTTTCTTTTCAACACCAGGCAATGCTCAGGGGTTAACTCACTCCTGGCTCTGCACTCAGGAATTACCCCTGGCAGTGCTCAGGGGACCATATGGGATGCTGGGAATCGAACCTGGGTTGGCCGCTTGCAAGGCAAATGCCCTACCCACCGTACTATTGCCCCAGCTCCAGTATGGAGCATTTTAATTCAACATCTGTATATGCCATTGTGAGCCCCAGTTTACCCAGTGCTATGGCAGACTCCCTTTACCTCTTTACCTACTATTACCTTCGCCCTTTGGCAGCCATCCTTTTGTTGTCAGAATCTAAGGGACTTTGTATTTGTTCATTTGTTTGTTTTTGCTTAAGTTTTTGTTTTGTGGCTACCATGAGATCCAACTATAACTTTCTGTGTATGACTACTTTCTTTTGTGTTGATAGCATCTTATACTTGAAGACACTCAAAATTTTACATTTTTACTCTATCCCTCCCACACACATTATATATTTTTGCTATTTATTTTTATCTTATCCTCATATATATGTTAATAAATTGTACAACTATCTTCATGCCTCCTTTATTGTGATAAATCTACTTTTCTTTTTTTTTGTGGCTTTTTGGGTCACACCAGGCGATGCACAGGGGTTATTCCTGGTTCATGCACTCAGAAATTACTCCTGGTGGTGCTCAGGGGACCATATGGGAAGCTGGGAATCGAACCCGAGTCAGCCAAGTGCAAGGCAAACGCCCTACCTGCTGCCCTATCGCTCCAGTCCCAAATTTACTTTTCTATATATTTTCTTTTCCAGAGAGACTGCTTTATTTTTATTATTTCTTTGTATCAGTTATTATTCTATCCTTTTAGTTTAAAGAAATTCCTTTAGAATTTCTTAAATGGCCAGTTTAGTGACAAAATTAATTTCTTGGTGTACCTAGTGGTAGTTGAGGAGAGAGTAGGCATTTACTGTATTTTGTAGAGCCTTCTGGGCATGCTTCCCACTGAACACAAGGCTAAGATCTCAAAGCTGAGTTTCCGGAATGAATGGGGAGCCTGATGAAGAGAAAAACCGTCTTTTCACTCCACAGGAGGTAATTTCACAACTCTAAACCTCCTACCTCCTTCTGATGAGGAATTATAGTTTCAGAATATTTCAGAAATATTCAAAATATCTTTTTTTTTTTGCTTTTTGGGTCACACCTGGAGATGCACAGGGGTCACTTCTGGCTCTTCACTCAGGAATTACCTCTGGCCGTGCTCAGGGGACCATATGGGATGCTGGGATTTGAACCCAGGTCGGCCGCGTGCAAGGCAAACGCCCTACCCGCTGTGCTATCTCTCCAGCCCCTCAAAATATCTTTTATTTTCTTTTTGGGTCACACCTAGCGATGCTCAGGGGTCACTCCTGGCTCTGTACTCAGAAATTACCCCTGGCCCTGCTCAGGGAACCATATGGGATGCTGGGAATCGAACCCGGGTCGGCCGCGTGCAAGGCAAACGCCCTACCTGCTGTGCCATCACTCCAGCCCCTATTCAAAATATCTTGAATATTTCAGAAATATCCAAAATATTTCAGAAATTCCTTCCAACTACTCACTGTTTCGATTAAAAGCACAATTTCCAATGGAGATATAAAAATATTTTATTATTTCTCATAAATTATTCTTCTTTAATCTTGGTTAGAAAATGAGAATTCTTTATACAAATTTATATTTTTTTGTCTGACCTTTAACAAAGCTACTCCCTCCAGTTTGTCTTGTTTTGATTTGTTTGTGATTTTGTTTTTGCGGCGCTCAGGTTCAGTTCTGATTCTGTGCTCAGGGATCACTCTCGGTGGTTCTTGGGAGATCTTATGTAGTCCTAGGAATCAAACCATTGTCTGTTGCATGCAAGGAAAGCACCTAAACACTATTTCTTCGATCCTACTGTTGCCTTTTTGAAAGACAAAATGGCCTTCTTAGTGTGATTAATACTTTCTTCTCATTTTCTTTAATTGCAGAGCTAGAGGACTGATGAATAGAGATTATTCTTGCTTAAAAATCCAATTTAAAAAAATATCCAGAAACTATGTGTTATTTTTCCTTTGGTATGAATGCTCATGTAATAATCTATTAGGTTGTTGAATTATTGATACTGTATTCATTTTGCCCCACTTAAAAAATTAAATCACCATGAGCTGAAAAGTTATAAAGCTGATTATGGTTGGGTTTCATTCACACAGTGTTCCAACACCCATGTATATTTCCCATCACCAATGTCCCCATTTTCTCTTCTCCCACCTTCCCCCAACCTGTCTCTTTGGCAGACGCTTTCTTTCTTCCCCTCTCTCTCACTCTCTCTTTCTCTCTATCTCTCTGTCTTTCTTTCCCCCTTGGGGGCATTATGTTTTGCAATACAAGTACAGAGAGATTATCATGTTTGTTCCGTTGCCTGTTTTCAGTACGTAGCTCTTATTCAGTGATAATTTCCAGCTATCTTTGTCATATTTTCAACCATTTTTGTAATGCTTTCTATACCTTGACTTGCTATGGGCTTTGATTCCAATTTTATGCTTTATTTTAGACTGACAACCATTAATAATTTAAGTTACATGCTATCAGTCTTCTTTGAAAGTTTTTCCAAGTATCATTTTATAAATAAAATAAAATTTTCTGTATCTTTCTAAATGTTTATTATAGAAGTATAGACCTATATTATTTATTGACACATAAGTACACAGTTATACAGCAGACACACATGTTAAAATAGAGGTATAGCTGATTTTTTTTTCTTCTGGTTAGGTTTAGGAAGCTTATTATATTAAAGATAACCAAAAAGATTACTGAGAAGGCTGGTTAAGAGACTTTATAATTATACAATTTTAGGACATATTTTTTTGAGATCTGAGTCTCCCAAGTATTGGTCAGGAGACATGGTGGGTCTTTTTTGGGGATTTGTAACCAAGCAGGTTAGTGGTTCAATGCAATAGCCCAAGGATGCAGTGTTGCTTAGGCCTTATTGTGCAGGAGATTATTCAGGTTACTGTTCAGGGAATTTTATGGTTCCATACAAGTGTTTTAAGTTTGTTTTTAGTTCTTAAAAAATGTCATTGGAATTCTGATGTGTGCTGTTATCATTATTAGGTTACAGTCTATATGAGAGGATCTTAAAAGTAGATTTTTCACCTTTTCTATATAACTACAAGTGCAGAAAGCTAGTTTTCCATACTGTGTAGAAATAATTGTGGTGAGATAGGTGGGAATGCCTAGTTATAGCTTAGTTCTCCCTCTCGGAGAACCTGGGAAAGTACTGAGAATATCCTGCTTGCATGGTAGAGCCTGGAAGCTCTCTGTGGCATATTCGATATGCCAAATTCAGTAACAATGATGGGTCTCCTTTCCCTTACCCTGAAAGAGCCTCCAATGGGGCACTGCTGGGAGGAACAAGTAAAGAGAGGCTGCTAAAATCTCCGGGCTAGGATGAATGGAGATGTTACTGGCGCCCGCTTGAGCAAATTGATGATCAACGGGATGACCGTGATACAGTGATACAAGAGAACTAAGGTTGGCTGCATGAATGATAAATACCTTAGCACCTGTACTATGTCTCTGACTCCAAGATTCTTTCTACTAGAAAAACAATTGGTTTGTTAAAAGATAATTGTGTGCATGATACTTCAGAAATGTAAATGATTGACAGAAATAAACATTTGCACCGTTTTCAACAATTAGAAAGGCTATGGATAATGTGGGTGAGAAATTGGAGGCGCCTTTTATTCAATACAATAGATCACAGACAATCACTGTATCACTGCCTTCCCGTTGTTCATTGATTTACTCAAGTGGGTACCAGTAACGTCTCCATTTGTCCCAGCCCTGAGATTTTAGGAGCCTCTCCTTTCCTGTCTTTCCCTATGATTGGAGGTTCAATGTAGCCCAATCTGACAGTCCTACAAGTAAATGTTTTAAATGATTAAAATTATCTGTGTTGAACTTTTAGATTTCAAGGACTGACCAATAACTTCCGTTTTTTTTTTCTTTAACTCAGTGGCAGATCTTAATTAAAGTGTGTAGCATCTTCTATCAGTGCCCCTTTGCATTGAAATATTTGCTCCAGGATTATTCAGAAAACCTTCCACCACATCCTTCCCACCTGCCACAGTTTACATTTAATTTAAAAATGTTTGGTTTTTAAAGGTTAAAGTCTCGTGATTTACAAAGTTGCTTGTAATAGAGTTTCAGACATTCCAACACCAGCCTGATCCCAGAGTGATTTTCCCTCCGCTAAGCTTCTCAGGTTTCCTTGCTCTCGCAGCTTGCCTCCTTGACAGGTACATTCTTCTTGAAAACTTTATTTTAGGCATCGTGGTTTACAAAACTGTTCATGGTGGATTTCATGCATAAAAACATTCCAGCACCACACCATCCACCAGAGTGTCCTCTCCCCTCCACCACTGTCCCAGTGTCACACCCCTGTCCCCCATCCCCTCTTATCACAGCCCAGTACTAAAGACCAGTTCTCAGTTCCTGTTGCCTTTGGGCATTTGTTATTCTCCTACTCCGGCCTTTATATCCCACTTAAGATAGAGATTAATTGGGCTGGAGCAATAGCACAGCGGGTAGGGCATTTGCTTTGCACGCTGCCGACCCAGGTTTGATTCCCAGCATCCCATATGGTCCCGCAAGCACTGCCAGGAGTAATTCCTGAGTGCAGAGCTAGGAGTAACCCCTGTGCATCGCTGGGTGTGACCCAAAGAGCAAAAAGCAAAAAAAAAAAAAAAACCCAAAAAACCCCCAGAGATTAATTTCTGTGTTCCTTCCTTTCTTACTAACATCACTCAACTGCCACATCTCTCTTTCTCTTTTTAAATTTATGCTGTATTTTTCTTTTTATTTTTTTATTTATTTATTTTTTATTTTATTTTATTAAATCATCGTGTGGAAGACTACAATGCTTTCGGGCTTAGGTCTCAGTTATACAATGCTGAAACAACCATCCCTTCACCAGTGCCCATATACCACCACCAAAAAAAAAAAAAAACCCCACACAGTACACCTCCCATCCCGCCCCCCCACCCCCTACCTTGTAACTGATAAGTTTCATTTTACATTCTGTTTACTTTGGTTACATTCAATATTTCAACACAAACCTCACTATTGTTGTTAGGAGTACCCCACTAGATTCAGACCTACTGTGAAGACAAATAAGGTCACGCGGCCGAGGTAGGCCGCGCGGTTTTGAATTTCTGTACTTTAACAAGAAGTCCAGGGAGATTTCTTCCAGATATTAGATAATTGCAGGCTTGAAGACCCAATCTGTGGTCGTCTTAATATGGCGGCCACCGCGCCCTTCATCCCCGGAGAGAAAGAGGCGAGAGAGAGAAATACCTTTCCCCTCCTGGGCGGGCACGGGGCCGAGGCTTAGTTCTCAGGCTGGGGACATTCTGCGAGGAGTTGCTCACACCGAAAGAGGTTTTGCTGGGTCTGGATTCACGCTTGTACAGCTGCGGAGAGGCCGCACATGTGTGCGGCCCCCGGGATCACATCTCGGCGGTGAGAGGGGCCGGTGCCTCCCTGTATTTTTCTTTTTAGTTGAGCTCATTCATCAACAGAAAAGACTTAAATTAATGTATGTATTTATTTTCCCATGTAAATGGTGGTGGTGGTGGTAGTAGATAGTAAGGTTTGGGAGGTTCAGCAGGTACTCCATTTCTGCAAGTTTTTTTTTTTTTAACATATCTAGTGCTCTTCTTTCTTCACAAAGTCATTTTGAACATATAACACCTCTGCATAGATCAATTCTTCTCCAAAATAATCTTTCTTTTAAACTGCTGCCCTGATCTTTACTCCATCCAAGGCTATAAACAATGAAGGCCAGGTCTAGATTCCTTATTTGGGCATATCATTGTTTCTCTTTCTGGAGATAGTCTGCTTTTTAGTATAGGATCCTGTGAGCCTTCCTTTCTCCAGTCTTCACCCAGATGATGGCTATGTAGAAACTCTAAGTTTTCAGTTTTTTTTCTTTGCCATAGTTAGAGATAATTTGAAGGCAGCACTACTCAGTTCCTTAGAATTGCTGAGTTCCTTCCTATTGATATCGTTTTCAAGGGGTGGGGAGTGAGAATTAAAAATCATGTTTTTGCCATTGTTCTCTATATCTGAAATTACTCAATATATTTGCAAGCTTCCACTCAATTTTCTACCTTTGCTTTATCTTATGCCTCTTGTGAATTATAATAATTAGCAGATCTTTATATTTTTGCTTTTAATAATACAAAATTTTTAATGGAATTATAATTTTGAACTTGTTCTCTTTAAATCCTTATTTGTATCTACCTTCTGTTTTATTGTTTTATTTACACATTAAGTTATGGTTATTATTATTATTTGGCTGCTGTTTTCGGGTCACACCTACAACAACCATCACTAACATCAGTAGAATAACTAGGAATACAACCAAAGTAGGAATCTTAATTATGAGTAAAAATCTTCACAGCCGATATTCACTTAAAATGATGACAACATGCTAAAAAATAGGAGAAAAGAAATGCATGTATTAATTTTAAAAGTCTTCTCCATTGATGAAAGAACTTGACTAAAAACAGTAACAACAACAAAAAAACTAAACATAAATGTAGTAAGCCAGAACTTTCTCCTGACTATTCTCAGGGATCACTCCTGGTGGTGCTAAGGGAACCATATTTGATGCCAAGATGGAACCAGGATCAACTACATAAAAGAGGAGCGTTTTATCTACTGTACTATCTCTCTGGCCAAGATATTTAGTTTTTAGAATCATAATGGGCTGGCAATCTTAAATTCTTTTGCAGGTCATAACATTGCAGATTATTTTACATTGTTTCATACTGTTTTCTTCCAGCATATGTTCTTATTCCTTCACTTATCTTATATCTATCTTTCTCATTCATTCCCCTCCTCCCTTCCCACATGCTTCCCTTCCTCCATTATTTTTCTTTAATTTTTTGCCTCGTTTAAATGACTATTGGTTAGGTCAAGTAAATCACCTTATTTGACTATGAAATTAGCTAAAATATTCATTTATTTTTTTGTGGATAATGGGTGTACTATGCCCAGGGTCATCAGGACTGGTAATAATTTTTTAAAAATTTTATTCTTTAATTAGTGAATCACCGTGAGGGTACAGATACAGATTCACACATTTTCAAGCTTGTTTTTCCCTCATACAATGTTCGCAAACACATCCCTCCACCAGTGCCCATTCTCCACCACCAATAAACCCAGTATCTCTCCCACCCCTCAATCCCATCTCTTCCTCACCCCACCCTGCCTCTGTGTCAGGGTATTCCCTTTTGGTCTCTCTCTCTCCAATTGGGTGTCGGGGTTTGCAATAGGGGTATTGAGTGGCCATTGTGTTCGGTCTCTAGTCTATTTTCAACATGCATCTCCCTTCTCGCGCGGGATCTCTGACCACATTTTACTTGGTGTTCCCTTCTCTATCTGAGCTGCCTTTTTCCTCAGCATGTGAGACCAGCTTCCAAGACATGGAGCAAACCTACTGGTACCTATTTCTACTATTCTTGGATATTAGTCTCCTACTCTGTTATTTTATATTCCACAGATGGGTGCAATCTTTCTATGTCTGTCTCTCTCTTTCTGACTAGATATTGATCCACTTATATGCAAAATTCATGACTTCATTTTTTCTAATAGCCACATAGTATTCCAATGTATAGATGTACCAGAGTTTCTTTAAGCATCATCTGTTCTCAGGCACTCGGGTTTTTTTTCCAGATTCTGGCTATTGTAAACAGTGCTGCGATGAACATATAAGTGCAGATGTCATTTTGACTATACTTTTTTGCTTCTCTGGGGTATATTCCCAGTAGTAGTATTGCTGGGTCAAATGGGAGCTCAATTTCTAATTTTTTGAGAAGGAGGACTGGTAATAATTTAATTAATTAGTCCCAATAGTCACCTGATTCAGTCTCTTGTCTTTAACATAGAAAAGAAGTTTTGGAAAAACAAATAAAATAGTTTTATTTGGGAAGTATGAGAGAATAGAGGGAGATAGTTTTGGAAAAATAAGTAAAATAGTTTTATTTAGGAAGTATGAGTGAGAATAGAGGGAGATAGAGGTAACTTGCTAATTAATATAAAAAAGGTAATTACACATCCCAAGTTGGAACGTGGGTAATTGATTACAGAATGGACTAGATATCATTTGCTTCTACAGTAAGATCTATAGGATTTCCCCCAGTTTCTCCAGCTTGAGGCTTTTTGTGTAACTAAGAGGACTTTGCTAGGATGCAGTCAAAGGGAAAGTACTAGACTTTGGTGTTCTTTTAGTCTTATCAAGGCCTTTTGATCCTCCTCAAGCTGATTCTCTTCTTAGGGGGTCTAGGGCTCCGTGGGCATTTTTCAGCTAATTATTCAGTCCTTGGTTACTACAATTCCTCAGTTCCTACAACTCCTTTTTGACTGTTTGCTTGCTTCAATTTCCATTTTATTAACAAAACTTGCATATATTAATTGAAAATATATTAACTTTCATAATCAGGAAAATATAGTGTGGGAATTGGATTATGGGGCTGCAGCAATAGCGTAGCTGATATAGCGTTCACCTTGTACGAGGCCTACCTGGGTTCAATTCCTCTGCCCCTCTCAGAGAGCCCGGCAAGCTACTGAGAGTATACCGCCCACATGGCAGAGCATGGCAAGCTACCCGTGGCATATTCGATATGCCAAAGATAATAACAAGAAGTCTCAGAATGGAGACGTTACTGGTGACCTCTTGAGCAAATCGATGAGCAACGGGATGACAGTGGCAGTGACAGTGATCTTTGTTGTACAACTTGGGCTTTTCAGAGAAACTGTTACCAGTCTCTGTGGACAGTATCTCTGACTATTAGCTACGCTTTTCTCTTTCTCTCTTCTCTCATATTTCCTAAATAAGACTTTTATTTCATTATTTGTTTTCCCCTGAATTTTTTTTTCTTCAGGAGTCTAGAATGAACCTGGGAAACCTAGACTGAAGCCAGGCTGGCTTTTCCTATGAGGAACAATACCAGGCCAGAGCTCCCTGAAGACTTGATTATTGGGACTAGTTTCCCATGTCTTGTAGAACAAGTGCACTTTGATTGCTGCCTGATAGGACTGGTGGATCCTCGTGTCAACAATGGGCAGGTGCTTGTGCAGACTTTTGCCAGCTTTATCTACCCCTCCCCAGGCTCTTTCCTGGATACTATGTTAGTGGCTCCTCATATGTCCCACTTGTGATGTGATGACTTTGTGTGATGGTAATTTAAAATGCTCAACATGATGGCTTCATGATAAAAATGGACTCTCTTATTTTTTCTTTTCCATGTCATTGTTTAATTGGTTGGGAAGGTTTGCTTGATAATCTAACCAAATTTGGACATTTCTGAGCCCATTTTAATTGCCTCTGCTTTGATTACTTTGATCCAGTGAAAACAAGATAAAATTTTGTGAATAAAATTAATTAATTTCCCAGAAATATATTGTTATGATATGTATATATTTTTACATTTCAATTTGGAGGCTATCAGGACCCACACACAGATGTGGCATACAGCTTACCCTATCCGTGGCCATGCAGAAACTGGAATGCCCCTCACAAGATCTGAAGTTGCACTATCTTGGGACAATTATTACTTGAGTTCTATATTCTAAGTAGATGTTACTAGAGATAATTATATAAATATAGGATCACTTACATACAAGTGATAAGAGTTTGAATTGGCTTTACTTTAGAATGATGTTTACTTATTGTAGTGAGTTAAAATTTTACTGTATTTTTGGTTTCTCATTAAAAGGACAACACATAAAAATAATTTGCTTGACTTTCCAATCCACAATCTTGATGAATTAATCAGGAGAGATGTTCTTGAGCTGTGTCTCTCCTGGTTCATTAGTCTAGGGGCTCTTTGCTGATCTTACATTAGCATTGATGAGTTATGTCCTGGGTGGAAAGGTACTTCTCTCTTTGTTCCTGAGAGAATCTTTCTCAATAATTTCACACTTTTAATCACCACTAATAGCTGTTTTGGCACACATTCAAAGTAGACTCAGTTAGGGGCAATGGCTATATTTTACATTAACTAAATTATTTAAAAGTTCTATCCTTGCAATGTTGCTTCAGAAAAAAATGAATTGTGCCAGGAAAGACAGCTTGTTTTACTCAGAGCTGGCAAGGAAATGGCTTCTGCGATGCTAAGTCATGTTGAGTTTCATTTAATGTCCCTGGATATTTTGCATCAGAAGCATTTTTCCAGGAAGAGAAAACGGCAACTACAATGTTTTCACTAACTCCTAGTGCTTGATGGCAGTGGATGACAAAAAAGAGTAACATATTATAAAAGTGTATTTTATGACTTCTTTCCGGTTTAGCACATAAGAATTAATGGTTCAGGTTCGGCAATGAGTGCCTGAAGTCTTTTCAACAATGCAATAATATTGGGCTCTGAAAAGACTGCGAATATACGCATGCACACACACACACACACACACACACACACACACTTTGGGTTGCAAGTGTTCTATATAACCTAATTTGAGAAACTTATCTCCCAATTTCCAATACATTACTAAAATGGACATAGCTAAATTGAAAGGGATCTAACTCAGATTTGTTTGGAGACATCCAGCACAAGAGACATTCTAAAGTGACTCTCAAGATAAAGCATTCTATTAAAATCAACGTAATTGTCCAAAGGATCGATTTTGGATATCTGGCTTTTAATTTTAGATCAATTGTGTGAAAAATTGATTAATATTCTGTTGACTCAACTTTCTGGTTTAGTAGAATGGGGGAAAATAATATCAATGTTATTGGATTATGTTGAGGCTTTAATATGATAGTGTGTTTGCATGTACATGAATGTGTAAAGTACAGTACTTAGATTAAGTAACTCCATAATGACATCCAATATTACCTCTTAGATTGGAACACTTTCTAAAATATTCCATATTATTCCATAGGTCTTTCCATTTCATAATGAACTCCAGGGCTACTGCAGTACCCACTTTCTCACTGACAAAATGTTTGATGAAAGCTGTCTTAGTTTCTGTTGTCACTATAACAAAGTACCACAGACTAAATGACTTAAGCAATAGAAATTAGTTTTCTTACACTTCTAGAGAGTGCAAAGCCCAAGTTTTGACAAGGTTCGCTATCATGTGAGGGTTTTCTTGCTGGCTTATAGGCAACTACCTTCTTGCTGTGTTCTCAAATGGCAATAGTCATAAGATTAGAGCTTCACCCAGTGATATAATGTATTTCCCCTTTTTAGTATCAGTTGTTTGCTTCTAAATTAATTTGTTATTTGGGCACCATCACTTACAAAGTTATTCAGAACTGAGTTTCAGGCATAAAATAATCAAGCACCAATCCCACCACCTGTATCCATTTTCTTCCACCAATGTGTTCAGGTCCCCTCATGCTCCCATCAGCCTGCCTCCTTGACAGGCACATTTTTAAGTTTGGTGTTGTAGTTTGGACTTCATTTTTTCACTATTGTTAGTTCTGAGGTTTAGATATATGTACACATGCCAATTTATATGCCACCAATCTGCCAGAAGACCCTGACCCATACCCCTATTACTCCCTTTGCAATTTATTTCCTTTCCTGTCCTCATTTCTAAATCTAGGGCCCGGTGTAATCCTTGATGCAGTCCTTTGTTCTGTATACCATAGAAAAGTGAGATCACACTGTGCTTTATCCTCCTCCTCTGACTGATTTCACTTAACATGATATCCTCCCGTTCTATTCAAGTCACAGCAAACGATAATTTCAGCATTTCTTGCAACTACATGGTGTTGCCTTGGGATATATATCACACCTTCATTATTCACTCATTTGTCATTGGATAGGTACCATCCTAGCTATTGTGCTAAGTGCTTTATTTACCTTTAAGTCCTAAAGATCCTCTCTCCAAATAATAATCACACTGAGACTTAGGACTTTAATATATAAATTTGGAAGGAACATAATTTACTCCACAGAAAAAGCCAAGTTTTCTTGGGACAGGACATCTTTGATGAGTCATTTCAGATGAAAGGAATATAATTCTGCCTTCCAGTGTGTCCTTTTCTACTTATTGTTTGAGTCATTGTCTTCTATTATCATTTTATGCATGAAGAAAAATGAGTTCTAAAACTTGTAAATTTTCTTTTAAAAATGTTTTTATGAAGCACCATGATTTACAGTACTGTTAATGATAGCATTTCATTAATACAATCTTCCCCCAACACCACAACTTCCACCAGTGTCTGCTTCCCTCCATCCTTGTCTCAGCAAACCTCCTCAACTTCTCAATCACCCTCTGCCTACTCTGTAAGCACTGTAGCACTGGAGCACTGTCGTCCTGTTGTTCATCAATTTGCTCAAGCAGGCACCAGTAATGTCTCCCCTGTGAGACTTGTTACTGTTTTTAGCATATCGAATATGCCATAGGTAGCTTGCCAGGCTTTGCCATGTGGGCAGGATACTCTTGGTAGCTTGCCGGGCTCTCTGAGAGGTATGGAGAAATCAAACTCGGATCGGCCTCGTGCAAGGCAAATGCCCTACCTGCTGTGCTATCTGTTAGGATTTTGAGTTGGTTTTTTTTGGGGGGGTCACATCCAGTGTTGGTCAGGAGCTACTCCTGGCTCTGCACTCAGGAATTACTCCTGACAGTGCTCTGAAGACCATAAGGGATGCTGGGGATCAAACCCGGGTTGGTCACGTGCAAGGCAAATGCACTACCTGCTGGATTATTGCTCCAGTTCTCCAGATTTTGAAATCTTTATATAAAATTGTGATTATATGCATGAAACTGATCTAATACTTTACTTAAAAAGCTGTTTTTCATGACACATAAGGAAATAACACTTGAGAAATAAATTTGAAGAAGTTGGTGGGATGACAAAACATTTCATAGGCTTGGAAAATTAGGTGTATAGAGGCTGATTTTCACTACTGGGTTTGCGACCTGGGAAAGGAAGAGTTTCCATCATCTGGAAACTCATCATCCCCATAAGTGACCCTGAATGTCAGATAGAGAAGATGAATCTAAGTACAGAAAATTTTCCACCCTTCACCAATCTGGCTTTTTGGATCAAAATGTTTCATTCATGTATTAGAAAATGTCAGGCAAATTCATTTGACCTTATTACACCAAGTATTGTTCCAGGAACGTACTCTTTAAATCCATGACATTTTTCTTTCTCTTCTCATCATTCTCCTATCTTCTCACTGTCACCTATCTTTCAATTCATAATTCAGAGCATTTATGTTGAGTTCGACTCTAGTTCTTCCTGATTGGTGAGTTTATGTGATATTAATTCAGTCAATCAGATATTATGTATCTAAGCACTAAGGCAGTACATTACATTATTGATTAAAATAATGGGAATTGTATTCTCACCATACAGTTTTATTAAAAATGAATTGTTCCAGAAATAAAGAAATTCAGATACTCTGGATACTCTGGCAATATAGTCTCTTCGTTAATGATTTTAGTAAGAGAACTAGGGAGAGTGAGAGTGAAATTTTAACCTTAAATTGGAGTTAAAATTACAAGAATTTCTGTGGAATTGCAAGAAGAGGCATATGGTTTGCTTTAAGCACAGGTATTGGTCTGCTGTGGCACTCTGTATCTTCAGCATTTGGATTTCTGAAAAGAAAAAATGAAGGAACTTTTTAAAAACCTGCCTTCATTATTTATTTATTTATTTATTTAAATTGAATCACTATGAATTGCAAAGTTTCAAAATTACTCATAATTGAGTTTCAGAAGTAAAATGTTTCAAGAAGGAAAAAACAGTGTCCACCCCCCTTTACCAATGTCCCCAGTTTCCCTCCCACTCTCCTCTATGGGAGGAACTTCTTTTCTTTTTCTTCTTTCTCCTCCTCCTTTTTACTCCTTTTAGGCATTGTGGTTTACAATACTGTTACTAACAGGGTATCATGTGTATCATTTTCTCTCCTTTCAGCACCAAGTCCTCATTCAGAGTAACCACTTTCCTCTATCATTGTCCTAATGGTCTCTTTTCTTACCTACCTCCCCTCACCCTCAGTGGTAAGCTTTCTACTCGCATATCTATTATCATTGGACATTAGTTATTCTCTTACTGTGCTTATTTTTATCTTGCATATAAGTGAGATCATCCTATATATGTCCTTTTTCTTCTCCCCCTGATTCATTTCACTCAGTATGGCAAGCCCAGCTCCAAACATTTATCAGTATATAAACCCATGTTACTCTAAATAGAAGGTATACCTTATCTTCCTACTTTTATAAATAAAAAGACCAAGTCAGACTTTGATTCCAAGTTTTTGTGATCCCAGAGTCATCAGAAGTGATTAGAAACATCAGATACCACAGTGTTCTCAATACTTAATAATTTCCTTTCCCAGTTGGAAATCTTAGTAATTGAAGAAGCACTAAGGCTGGTAGGAAGAGGAACTGTGAAAAATGAGGAATTAGAAAGAAATTCTGAAACCAAATTAAACCTAATACATAATGTTGCCCGTGTTGAGGGTCCAGTGCAATAGTACAGTGGTTGGGGCATTTGCCTTACATGAGGTTGACCTGGGTTCAATCCCTGGTATCCCATATGGTTTCTAGAGCACCAGGAGTAGTTCCTGAGTGCAGAGCCAGGATAACTCCTGAGCATTGCCATGCATGTGGCATTGGATAATGGTTGAGGTTTCTTACATATATACTAAACAAATATACAAATATATTCTCTTACTTCTACTAAACTGTGAGAGCTAATTAGCTTGACATGACATTCCCAATTTATTGTTGCATGTGAAAAAGGTTATTCATGCATATATTTTTATAGTAAAATCTTCACATTCTTTTATTGTAAAAGCTATGAATAACATGAAAAAGTTTGAACTGAAAGTTTTAAAAGTCACTACAATGCGGCTGACCCAGGTTTGATTCCTCCATCCCTCTCAAAGAGCCCGGCAAGCTACCGAGAGTATCTCACCCGCACAGCAGAGCCTGGCAAGCTACCCATGGCGTATTCGATATGCCAAAAACAGTAACAACAAGTCTCAAAATGGAGACGTTACTGGTGCCTGCTTGAGCAAATCGATGAACAATGGGATTTCAGTGCTACAGTCCTACAAATTATCAAGGATAAAATAATCAAGTTAGTCTTTGTAACTCACATATTTCTTTTTGCTTTGTGAACCATGCCCAGTTGTTCTCAGGACTTAATTCCAGGCTCTGTGTTCTGGATCACTCCTGGTCGCAGTTTGGGGACACACGAGGTCCCCAGGGTTAAATACAGGTTGGTCACATTTAAGAAAGGTGACTTACACACTATTGTATCTCGCCAAAACCAAATATTTATTTTACTATGGTAAAATGAGATAAAATGATTTACAATTAGTTAAATCATAGAATAAAAATGTTTTGAGCAATCACCTCTATAAATTTAATATTAAAATTATATTACTTTTGCAAGACTTAATGCTTCTCCTTAGTAGATAATAAGCTTTTGGACTTTGTCTAATAAGTAAAAACCTATTTATTGTGCATGTATAGTTTTAGATGATGGCTTGATGTTGTATGGGATGGTGACTGGTGTAGCTAATTGCTTTCAAGTTCCACACTACTGAAGCAAAACTCTTTTAATGAGATGATCTGTCCATTCTATACATGTTTTGTTAGATATTGTCACTGATAACATTTAGCCTAGCATAAAATGTTCTATTTTAATTCTCAAATAAATTCTTATATTTATTATCTATAAAACTTTGTATGTATAAAATTCACTTCAGTTAATTTTTCAGGCTGTGTGGTTTAAGTATTCCTGCTGAGCTAGAAAGATGCCCATATTAAGATTACCTGGGGCTTTGTGATAAGTAAAAATCTGGAAATAGGAGGAAAAATTTTCCCTTGGAGTGGACAGAGGATGGAATAATAAATGCTTCCTACTTTTTTCTCTAAAGTGATATATTATATTGCATATTATTAAAATGACTGATTTTGACCCTGACTCTACTCTTTGAGAAAACTTTACATTCTAATCAAATATACAGAGCCTGCCACAATGGAAAGAGGTCAACATTTTAAAATCTCTAAATAGATTCACTGGCAACCGAGTCTTCTTTTAATATATCTTTGTTCATACACTGGCTTAATTAAGGTCAATTCATCACAAAAACATTCTGCTTCAGAATTCATATCAAGAGTTTTGGTGAAAATTAATAGAAAGAAATAAGTGAAGCAAAAATTTGTGTTGGGTTGGTGGTAGTAGGAATGACTATGTTCCAATCCAATCAAAAGTAATCCCAAAATTGGGAGAAAGAGCTTTTAGGCAATGAGACCTCCATAGTTTCTTCTAGCACATGCTAAACAACATCAGTAATTGCCACAACCCAATGTCCATTTATGTTTTAGTAAAACCTGTCATTTATTAGCTCTGTAGGTGTTCACTTAGTTTTCCACATATTCAGCAGGTTCTAGTTCCTTATTTGCACATGACCATCAAAAATATCAAAAAGTTTGTGGTGCAATTGGTGCTTACATATCACCTCCCTCTCTGTCATAGATGTAGAAAACCATCATCAAAGTTGTGAGTTGACAATGAGAATTATTTTTGCAACATATACTAATTGGATTTGATTTATTCGATGTTGATTATGAGTCTACATCCCAAATAAAAGCCATTCATAATATTTATTATTGAACTTTCTATAATTATTTCTATAAACTTTTTTGTTTCTTTTGAAAAAAATTGCATTTAGCATAATTACTTCATACTAACTTTCATGATTTTTATGTATACAGTATTATTTGTTTGTTTATTTGTTGGTTTTTTGCTTTTTGGGTCACACCCGGCGATGCACAGGGGTTACTCCTGGCTCTGCACTCAGGAATTACCCCTGGCGGTGATTAGGGGACAGTATGGGGTGCTGGGAATCGAACTCAGGTCGGCCACTTGCAAGGCAAACGCCCTACCCGCTATGTATACAGTTTTATGTATACAGTAACTTCACCACTGCCAAAGTGTCCAAGATCCTTCACCATTGTCACGTGTCTCTTCTACTCTGACTCTTTCTTTTGCCCCATCTCCCCACTAATTAATAATTTATTTTTGGTATAAAAGGCCAGGATTTGACCTCATTCAATTTAGTCTATTCCTTTATATAGTGTTTGTTATCTCACAGATAAGTGAGATATGTTTATAAGTGAGTTTACCTATGGTGTGGTAAACTATGAACTAATCTCATCTTATAGCTGCATAGTATTACATTATATATATCATTGTGTACATATGTATATATATTACAACTTCTTTATTCAAGTATTTGTCATTAGACATTTGAATTGTTTCCAAGCCACATAGTGTAGTTATCACTGCAATAACATAGATGTGAACACATCTTTTCAAATTAATATTTTTGTTTACTTGGGTTAGGTGAGTAGAGGCTGCCCCAAAAGCCTCCGTCCCCTCTTGGAGAACCCAGCAAGCTACCAAGAGTATCCCGCCTGCATGGCAGAGCCTGGCAAGCTACCTATGGTGTATTCGATATGCCAAAAATAGTAACAAGTCTCAAAATTGAGACATTACTGGTGCCCGCTTGAGCAAATCAATGAACAATGGGACAACAGTGCTACAGTACTACTTGGGACAGGCGATTAGAGGCTTCCCCCAAAGCCTTCGTCCCTTTTGGAGAGCCCGGAAAGCTATCAAAAATGTCCCACCCACATGGCAGAGCCTGGCAAGCTACCCATGGTGTACTAGATATGCCAAAAACAGTAACAACGACAGTCCTCATTCCCCTGATCCTGAAAGAGCCTTTGGCCTACACTAGCATGCAATAGGGACGAATGGAAACATTACTGGCGCCTGCTTGAGCAAATCAATGAACAATACAATGACATTGATACAGTGATACTTGGGTTAGATGCCATAAAGTGTGATTGCAGGGTCAACAAAAAGCTCTAGTCTTAGTTAAAAAAAAAGTCTTTATATGTGTTCCACTGAGGCTGAACCAGATGACATTCCCACCAGTGAATGGGGGTTTAGTTTTGGTTGTTTCCAGGTTTTTATTTTACAGATGTTGTTCTCACTGGTGTGAGATTCTGCTTTGCATTTCCCTAACAATCAGAAAAGGAATACCTTTTTATATGAATAGTGGTAATCTTTATTTTTTAAATTATTTTTTTAAAAATTTATTTATTATTATTTTTTAATTTTTATTTATTATCATTTTAAAAAATTTTTATTTTATTGAATCACCATGAAAAAAATACAAAGCTTTCAGGTTTAAGTCTCAGTCATACAATGATTAAACCCCCATCCCTTCACCAGTGCACATGTTCCACCACCAAGAACCCCAATATACCCCCCTCCTAGCCACCCCCCACTAAATAGCTAATGATCTTCACTTTATTTTCTCTATACTTTGAATACATTCAATATTTCAATAGAGAACTCACTATTATTGTCTGGAATTTCCCTCCAACAATCAGGCCTGCTGAAAAGGCATCATTTAATAATTTCTTTTCATTGCTGAGAATGAAGACTCTATGAGCTCTTTTGGATTTTTTTGGATTTCTGATATTTTAGCTCAGTTCACAGTCTAGATGCCTTTCTGTAAGAAGCCGCTCTGGGTGCCAAAATGGGTTAGAAGACCTCTCAGATCATAGTCTTTAGGAGAAGAGGGTCCGTTTCGCACGCGGCAGCTCTGGATCATATTTGGGCGGAGGGCATGCCGGTAATGCCCCCCTCTCATGATCGAAGTGACAATCTTTATGACTATTTTGGGGAGGTTTCCATACATCTTCTCTCCCTCTTTTTGTCCTCCCCCCTTATTAATTATATTTTTTCTTGAGAAATTTGAGTGTTTATGGAGCGATAGCACAGCAGGTAGGGCTGCCTTGCACGCAGTTGACCTGGGTAAGATTCCTCCGCCCCTCCCAGAGAGCCTGGCAAGCTACAGAGAGTATACCGCCCACATGGCAGAGCCTGGCAAGCTACCCATGGCGTATTCGATATGCCAAAAACAGTAACAAGAGGTCTCACAGTGGAGACATTACTAGTGCCCGCTTGAGCAAATTGATGAGCAACGGGATGACAGTGACAATTTCCTATTAAGAAGTATACCCCCAACACTCCCAGAGTGGCCTGGGTATCCCTAATACTACAGAGCCCAGACAAAGTCCTTGTATTGAACCACCCACCCAATTAGCCAAAAATTGATGGTGAGACTCCTGAGACACTTGATTATCCCTTGGGGACCCACAAAAGAAGAACTGTTAACATGTGTGCTCCCACAAGAGCTAAGAGGCACAAAATAAATCTCTCAGAAGAGAGCAACACAGAGCAACATGTCATAGAGATGCAAGATGCCTCTGGACCCCAAAGTTATCATCTAGTTAAAAATTTAACTCCAACTCTATCACCCTATCAAAAATTTTAGAATTCCGGGGGTGTGGTGACACCAGCAGGTCAACCTGTACCTGCGGGGCAAATGCATCTGCAGCCTGATGGTGTCTTCAGGCTTTCTGATACCCCAAAATTGCTGCTGTGCTCTTGGCCTCACCCAACAACTTGGGGTCAAGTATACCAAGAAATTAAATGGCCAAAAGTTAGGTATCTGAAAGCCACACCTACAAACCACTTCCAGCTCAGCTATAAAGGCTCATTTGTTGGTCTTATTAGAGAAACCCATAGATAAATCTCAAAAGAAATCAAAAGCTTCAGTTAATCCTGGACCCGTGCATGGCTGAACAGATCTGGGTAAATTGGAGGGGGGAGGGTTAGTATGGTACCCACCCAAGCAGAGCCCCTGGCAGCTGCTTACTTCCATAATCCAAAATTGCCGCCATATCTCTGGCCTGACTTCACCGTCTCAGGATGGACCTCACCAAAATATAATCTGCTGAAAATTCAGGTATGTGGGTTTTGTGACTGAAATCTCCAAGTTTTCTCAGAGTTGGGATGGGCTACCTCCCCCTACTTCCCAATACACCAAGATATAATCTGCTGGAAATTTTGTGATAGAAATCTCCAGATGGGCTATCTCCCCCCACCTCTCTGTACTTCCAGAAGCCTTGGAAATCACATCCACACCCCATACCAGCCACCCAATTTAAAAGCTATTCCAACCTTACCATCGCCATTAAAATACTGAGTGCCATGAATAAACACCATGACCTTTTAGCACCTGTATTGCAAACCTTAATGCAAAAAAAGAAAAGGAGAGAGAAAGACTAAGAAGGAAGGTATCTCCCATAAAAAAAGGCTTGGGGTGGGGGAGTGGGGTGTTGGTGGATGGTGGTAAGAAAACAGGGGACATTAATGGTAGGAAGTGTGCACTGGTGGAGGGACGGGTGCTGGATCATTCTATGACTGAAACCCAATTATAAACAGCTTTGTAATGGTCTATCTCATGGATATTCAATTAAAAAATTAAAAAAATATATAAAAAATGTAATGTGGAATTTATGCCAATTCAATCAGATTAATCAATGGCTGAATAAATAGCAGTACTCCTACATTAAAAAAAATTTAGAATTTCTGGAATGCATGGCCACAATATCTCATACTCTACATCATTGATGTACCAAGAGTAATACACCACATTTGATGGGGTATAACTTACAAGGCAACCCATCTCAGGAAGAAAAAATAAATACATATGCACACAAAGCTCAATCTTTAACACCATGTTAGTAATCTCTTATACAAGGGCTTAGGGCTCCAGGATGAAATATAACAATTTCACAAACTCTCCTCCAAGGAAACTTTTTTGGATCATTTTCAGTGGATTATTATAACAAGCAATACAAAATAAATTAGTTAGGTCCTGCTTTGGGTGCAGGGTTTGAGAGTTGGGATGGAAACATTCAAAATATGGTGGTGGAATTGGTGTTGAAATATTAAATGTAACAAATTATTGTGAACAACGTTATAGAAATAAAATAAAATTTTAAAAAGAAAAAAAGTGCTAAAAGTCACAGCTACATTTTTTAAAAAGTGCTCAGTTCCTCAAATTCTCCCTTACCTTGAACATTCTACTAATTTGTATTAGTAGATTTAAAATTTTTGCAGTAATTATTTCCCATTGGGCATTTTTGACAAATACACTAGGTAGATTTTCATGATTTTAGTTTGATTGTGATATATACACACTTAAGTGTTTTTGTTGTGTGTTGTCTTGGAAGCTGTTTTGAAATAGAGGAGATACAAATACAAATACATGAAATGACACAAAATTCAGTGTAGTGAATAATCAGTGCCAAATAGACACAGCTTATTTGTAATAACAGAACTAACCATGTTAATGTTTCAAACTAAACTGCTAACATGACTATGCCTTTGGCAGGTCCACATCTCACAGTGCTCAAGAATCACTCTTGTCTGATTGTCAGGATCCATATGGGGTGCCAAGGAACCAACCTCAGCTGTCTGTGGGCAAGGCAAGTCTCCTTACAAATATATTTTTATAACAACAAAATATGTGTGCATAACTGAAAGTCTGCAAAATGTCAGAAAGAACTCAATTTAACTATGCACATCCCTGGATGTTTTGTTTATGAGTTGGCAATTTCCAGGTAAGTAATAAGGTAAAAATAATAATTCATACTTTGCTATGTTCATAATATGACATTTATTTTCTTTTAGTAAAATTATGCTATATTGAGAATTCATTTATAAAGTAGACTAAAATGAATTGGATTAGAAGTACATAAACTGAAATATATTTTTATAAAAATAAAAAGTATATATAAAAATTACAGTTCTCACATGTCCGCTCCCCAAAGAAAATTTTACATACTCATTAAAATTTATAGGCAGAATATAAATTGTACCTAATTGTCCCTAATACAAAATTTTGCTAAAATATTTTAGTGTGTATATATTTTTAATGTTTTAACTAAATACAATTAGTTTATAAGACGTGTTGGGTTATATATATTCATTAAAGTAAACTAATCACAGTTTAGTTTTCAATATTCATTATTTGCCAATGGGAAAAAAATCAGGATTGTTCCTTCTATGCTATTTCTAGGACTAAATGCATGAATTATGATAGAATTTTAAGAGTACATTTGTATTGACATAGTATACACTTATATAACTTGTTTAGTGTGTTATCTGCAGGTGGCTAGGGAGCCCAGCGGCTCTCCCTCTAGCCTCCCAGGTTCCGTGGACTCGGGCCACTCCCCCACCCCGGGTGGCCCATGCCACAGGCTGATGAAGGAGGAAGCGAGGGCCAGGCTGGTTGATTGATTAGTTGCCATTTATTCCATTGTCCCCAAGTGTCTGTTCCAGTCTCACTAAGCCCCTCATTCTGGTCTCACTCTGCACCTCATTCCAGTCTCCTATCTCTCCTGCTCATCTCTCTTCGCTCCCTCTCGCAGCCTCGTCTCTCATTTCTCCAGGCACCTGCTCCTGCATTCTTCCCTTACATTCTTCTCCTCTGTTCCCCTTGCTAATCTCTCCGCACTCCTTCTTGCTCCCCAGGTCTGTCTGTCTGTCTCTGTCTCTGTCTGTCTGTCTCTGTCTCTCTCTGTCTCTCTCTCTCCTCTCTCTCCAACTCTGCACTGGGGATAGACACCACACCCTGTCCATCTGGTTGCAAAATCTACATATGAAAACCCTTCCTTTGCTCAAGGGCAAAATACCACATAAGGCATTTTGCTCCTTTCCTTAGTCCAGTAGCTTAATTAATATCTTAATAACTTCTTAATTCTACTTCTTAATATTTGTTATTTTGTATGGACACAGTGAGAGATACATTGAGCTTGTAGGGTGGCTCTCCTCGGGATATCTCACTATAGACTCAGAATACAGTGCTCAGGCAAGATTAATCTTTCCTAACCCTAGCAAGGTCCAAATCTAGTTATTAATTTTTGGATCATGATAGAATTTGTCCATGACCATGCTCTTAACTTATAGTTAAGTATGATGGTGCTTTGGCCAGGCTCATTTCAATGCTAAGGTAGCTCATAGCTCACAGCTTGCCCTGGGTCCATCCAGTCCCTCGTTGGGACCCTGATTTTGGGGATCTGGGAAGTAAGGGGAACGTAGGCTTAAGTTGAGAGAACAGATGCCCAGGACTGAATTATCATTTGGAGTCAATTAACTCCCAAGTTACATAAAGCATAGTACTATCTTCCTGTGTCTATACAAAAAGGACATTGCTCTGAATTAACTATGCAAAGTACTTATGGAGGAGAAAAAAGCAATATTTACAAGTTAACAGAGCGCAAAGAAAGAGGTTACAAGTAAACACAGAGGAATGGGAGCACTGTGATGGGAGTAACCCAATAAACCTGTGGCAAGGCAGAAAGGACAAACCAATGTTATCCTACAGTTTAGTATTGCAAAGTATTCCTAAAATGCCATGTGTAGCTATTGTGAATATTTCAGTAATTTGTAAATCTTTCTGGGAGTGCAAATACAAGTCAATCAATAGGTATTCAGAGTTCATAAGAAATGATCAAATCAATGACTGACTTTATGAAATCTGAGAAGGTTTGGAAATTTAGGCTCCCTCTTCCTGTATATGTTAATGTCATTCACTGAGTACCATATGTCCTTCATGATGGCAGTAATAGGTTCTTTTTTTTTTTAATTTTATTGAATAACCGTGAGATAGTTACAAGCTTTCATGTTTGAGTTACAATCTCACAATGATCAAACACCCATCCCTCCACCAGTGCACATTCCCCACACCAATATCCCGGGTATACCCCCCCTTTCCCACCCTTCCCCTGCCTCTATGGCAGACAATATTCCCCATACTATCTCTCTACTTTTGGGCATTATAGCTTGCAACACAGACACTGAGAGGTCATCATGTTTGGTCCATTATCTACTTTCGGCATGCATCTCCAAACCAACTGATTCCTCCAGCCATCATTTTCTTAGTGATCCCTTCTCTATTTCATCTGCATTCTCCCCTCCGCTCATGAAGCAGTCTTCCACCTATGGGGCAATTCCCCTGGCCTTTGTATCTACTGTCCTTGGGTGTCAGACACATGTGATGCTACCTTACACTCCACAGATGAGTGCAGTCCCTCTATGTCTGTCCCTCTCTTTCTGACTCATTTCACTTAGCATGATGCTCTCCATGTTTATCCATTTATAAGCAAATTTCATGACTTCATCTCTTCTAACAGCTGCATAGTATTCCATTGTGTAGATGTACCAAAATTTCTTTACCCAGTCATCTGTTTTAGGGCACTCGGGTTGTTTTCATATTTTGGCTATTGTGAACAGTGCTGCAATAAATATATAGGTACAGATGTCATTTCTACTGTGCTCTTTTGCATCCCTGGGATATATTCCCAGAAGTGGTATTGCGGGGTCATATGGAAGCTCAATTTCTAGTTTTTGAAGGACTGTCCATATTGTTTTCCAGAAAGGCTGGACCAGTTGGCATTCCCACCAACAGTGAAGGAGCGTCCCTTTTTCCCCACATCCACGCCAGCACTGGTTGTTTTTGTTCTTTTGAATGTGTGCCAGTCTCTGTGGTGTGAGATGATATCTCATTGTTGTTTTGATTTGCATCTCCCTGATGACTAGCTATGTGAAGCATTTTTTCATGTGCCTTTTGGCCACTTGTATTTCTCTATTGAGGAAACTTCTGTTCATTTCTTCTCCCCATTTTTTGATGAGGTTGGAGGTTTTTTTCTTATATTCCACAAGTGTCTTGTATATCCTGGATATTAATCCCTTATCAAATGGGGATTGGGTAAATATTATTTCCTATGTTGTGGGCTCTTTCTGTACTTTGGTCACTGTTTCTTTTTCAGTGCAGAAGCTTCTTAGTTTGATGTAGTCCCATTTGTTTATGTTTGCTTCCACTTGCATGGTCAGTGCTGTTTTGTCCTTAAAGATGCTTTTAGCTTCAATGTCATGGAGAGTTCTGCCTACATTTTCCTCTATGAACCTTATAGATTCATGTGTGATATTGAGGTCTTTAATCCACTGTGATCTGACTTTTGTGCCTGGCATTAGACAGAGGTCAGAGTTCATTTTTTTGCAGGTAGCCATCCAGGTTCCCCAGCACCACTTGTTTAAGAGGCTTTCCTTGTTCCACTTTGCATTTCTTGCTCCTTTGTCAAAGATTAAGTGGCTATATATTTGGGGGTCTGTGACAGGATATTCAACTCTGTTCCACTGGTCTTCAGGTCTGTTTTTATCCCAATACCATGCTGTTTTAATAACTACTGCTTTGTAGTAGAGTTTGAAGTTGGGGAAGGTGATGCCATACACCATGACCAAGTAGGATTCATCCCAGGGATGCAATGATGGTTTAACATTCGCAAGTCAATCAACATAATTCATCATATTAATAAAAGAAATAATAAAAACCATATGATCATATCAATAGATGTAGAGAAAGCATTTGACAAGATTCAGCACCTGTTTATGATGAAAACTCAGCAGAATAGGCATCGAAGAAACTTTCCTCAGTATAGTCAAAGCCATCTACCAAAAGCTCATGGCAAGTATCATTCTCAATGGGGAAAAACTGAAAGCCTTCCCTCTAAGATCGGGCACAAGGCAAGGTTGCCCGGTTTTGCCACTCCTATTCAATACAGTACTAGAAGTCCTGGCCATAGCAGGTAGAAAAGAAAAAGATATCAAGGGTATACAGATAGGAAAGGCAGAGACCAAGTTATCACTATTTGCAGATGATATGATACTATACTTGGAAAATCCTAAAGACTCTGCAGAAAAGCTCCTAGAAACAATAAGTCGATATAGTAAAGTGGCAGGCTACAAAATCAACACCCATAAGTCCATGGCTTTTTTATATACAAATAATGAAAGAGAAGAAAGAGACATTAAAAACAATCCCATTCACAATAGTACCTCAGAAAAATCAAGTACCTTGGAATCAGCTCAACCAAAGAGGTGAAGGACCTACACCAGGAAAATTACAAAACACTACTTCAAGAAATAAAGGAGGACACTAGGAAATGGAGACACATCCCCTGCTCATGGATAGGGAGAAAACATGACCAAAATGGCAATACTGCCC
This sequence comes from Sorex araneus, assembly GCF_027595985.1. NCBI lineage: Eukaryota > Metazoa > Chordata > Mammalia > Eulipotyphla > Soricidae > Sorex > Sorex araneus. Next base: position 313,508,695 of record NC_073313.1, on the reverse strand, counting down.
AAAGCACTATACAAATTTAATGCATTCCCAATCAGGATATCCATGACATTTTTTTAAATAAATAGACAAAACACTCCTGAAATTTATATGGAACAATAAACCCCCATGAATAGCTAAAGCAATCCTTGGCAGTAGTAGGTTCTTAATCCTTCTCAGTGTACTAGCACAGTGTCCTTTTGGAAGACACTGGACAGGCAACATGCATCAGCCTCTTTTTAGCATCTGAACAGTGTTTGTTTCTTGAGCAGATTGTTTGAGTTATGACTAGTGATGCCCACACAGACCATTGGATTTAAAGTGACAGATATGCCCAGAGGTTCTATAATCCATTTATTTTTCAGGAGTGTCCTATAGTGTGTGGGGCCTGTGTCTTGCCTAGAGAGAGGCACCGTTTTTCACAGTAATGCAATGATACTATTAGCTGTGAGATGTTATGCAGAATAAACCTGCACCTCACCCGTTCTCCCACACATCACAGAAATGATGTTATAGAAAAGGATGTTTAGCATTTCAATTACAGTAGCACAATGATGGCAACAGACTAAATTGATTTTTTGAAGGCCTTGTTTATGGTTATCTATAAAAAAATACAGCTAAAAGCTTGACCTGGATTAATATCCAGATTTTTTTCTTTCAGTTAAAAAATCACGAGGAGGCTGTGTAAACCAAGACCATAAATGTCAACACCGTTGTAACTACACTACTTTAACTATGATGAACTTTTGAGGATGGGAGATATAATAGAGGGTTGCAGGCACTTGCCTTTCATGCAGGTGACCCTAGTTCAATCTTTGGCACCGTATAGGGTCCTTCTAAGTCCTGCCAGGAGAGATAAGAGAGGCAGGAGTAACCTCTGAACACGGCAGAACCCTGAGCACCCAAACACCAAAATAAACAAAGAATAAAAATAAAATCAAATCATGTTGTAAAAACTCTAGACACGAAGCTTCAGAAATAGTACAAAGACAGTACAGGACTTGAGCGTGTCTGATTCCTTCCTGGAACCACATGGGGAACATGATGAACATCCCTGCCAGCCTCTGAGAACCACAAAGTTTAATCCTGCAGGTGCCTGAGCACTACTGGGATGGCCCGGGCAGTCTCGAGCACTGCAGGACCAGAGCTGCACTGTATTCTGCAGTCCTTGCATTTAGGGCAATGTAGACTCTCTTGGTCAAGAATCCCGGGGATGGGCTCTGGTCTCCAGAACCTGTCTTGGGGGGCTCCAAGTAAAGCAGCTTATACAATAGCAACTCCAAAGCAGATGATATATCTAAATACACGATTAGCAACTGACAGCTAAGATCCTGGAAGAATGCTTACCTTTCATAAATTGAAAAAAGATCATTTTTTCCTAGGTGCCTGAAACCTTGCTCAACAAGTCCTGAATTGGACACCAGCTGCCTTTTGACTCCATTTCCCACCCCACCCCCAAGCATTTTCAGAGTTCTAAAATGTGGTCTGATATCAGTGGGGACCCCAACAGAGATTCCTGGAGTTTGAGAGAGTGAAAGTTAAAGAAAATTAATTATATTAATTCAATTACCTGAGTATGTGTGCAAAGTTTTTTTTGTTTGTTTAGATAAAATAAAACTTGTGATTTTAAAAATTGTGATTCCAAGTGTCACGGAAAGCTATGATAGAATAAGCTTAAAAATAATTTGCAGTTCCCAAAGTCTATTATTTCTACCACTGCTATTTCTGTCCTACTATCAACTATTTTCCCTGCATTTCTCCTTCATTTCCTCAAATGGTAATGAGGCAATACCTTCGATTCCATGCTTCAGAAAAATTATTTTCTATAGTCCCTCCCTTTGTTACACAGGTTTGAGGTGATTGAGCTACTTTTTTATGGTTCTGAACTCAGTAGATTCTAGCATCTTGGCTCTATCTCATGGGTTGAACCTGCTTATAATGCTGAAGATTAATTGGTGCTGATTCACATTTTGTCATTCTGTAAAATGTTTCTAGAATGAGGGTTGTATACATATTACTTAGGCTAAGTGAATATTAATGCAAAATTGAAAGAAATTCTCTTAGTATAGATAAGTTTATAACCTCTTAGAGCATTTGACCACTCATGACCAAAGCATATACTTTGAGTTAAGTGGACAATAAGTTCTGTTATCTGAAAAGCCTAGACAACAACTAAGAATATATACCTTAGGTTGTTAGAATCCTATTCCTTTGTTTCAGCACTGACACAAATCCTACCCAAACAGATATAAAAATGAGACATGAAAGATTTTCCTGAGTATACAGCTCAGTATTTTCTGACAAGTTCCACTAAATGAAAATCCTTTTCTTTCAGTCCTATAAGAACACTGAACTCAAGTCCATGATTAATATGGCTTGTATCTATTTGGTTAAGACAAAACAAAGTCTCTCTCCATCAAATGAAAGTAGCAGGCTTTTTGTGAGATTTATCATTCATACTCAGGGGAATGAACCATTTCCTATATCTTGCTCCTTTCGGAACAAAATCTATACCTGGTATTACACTTTAACTCCAGCAACTGCTGCCCATACACAATTATTTTCTATTGCAGTCTGGGCCATGTGAGGCCAAACTGCATACTTTATAATTACTCCAGTCATATTAGCTTTTACACCTGTTAGAGGTATATTTTCAAAGTAAAATGCTACCAATTCTGATGCCATGAGACAAAGAAGCCTTTCCTGTGAGGGAAAACATTCTCCAGAATGACTCAGCAGGCCAACATCTAAGCAAGATACATAATTTGAATTCATCTCCATTAAATACTCCTCCACCCTTGGCCCATAATGTAATTAACATTGCAGGTCTCATGGCCCTTTTTAAGAGAATTAGAAGCCATGAGTCATTTAGGCATCACCAGAACAAACTCTCCTAATGGAAAATGACTCAATCTCAGAGATTGCTTTCTGGAAACATTCCAAGATTTCAAAACCTGAAAGCCAGTACTTAATATGATTTAGAGCCTCTTAAAATATTCTTCAAATCTGACTACATGTTATTTTGGTAAAAAAAAAAGATTGAGAATTATTTTAGGAATCAGAGTGTTCAAAACTGTTTTAGCTCTGTTATTGATTCTTTTTAAGTAATTGTATTTCATTTGGAAACCTATGGACAAAAGGGCTAATCAAGGAATTTCATTTTGCTAATAAAATAAGACTGAGCACAGAGAACAAATATACTAAATAAACGGATCTCTTTGAATAGATATATGGTTGTTCTACTTTAGTGTTCTTAATATCAGAGTTTAGGAAGGTCATTTTCATGGTGATATTAATAGGAATAAAAACAAAACCCTAAGAGATATTATGTATAATTTTAAGGGTTTAGAGAGGTTATTCTTGCATATGGAAAAATGGTACAAATGGTACAAATGTAAGTTATTATTTTAGAATAAAAACATTTCTAGCATGTATTCTGTGTCCTATATGACTGTACTTTTCTATTTTGGGACATATTACTATCCATTTTAAACTTATTTTCAGTGGAAGAAACATAATGTGAAAAGGTTGGATAATGATTACTTTGAATGGAACAGAATATGTAGAAAATTTACATTACATTCAAACAGATGAAAAAACTGCAGCAATCCTCTTAATTTTATTAGGAAATGGTGATGATATGATAGATTTCTATAGCATTAAAAGAGAGTGTTTCCCGTGCTTACTATGATTCTTGGGAGAACTAACTTATGATTGGATATCTTTGTAAATCAAATTATGATTTTATTTCAGTAATTCTACTTTTCTTTCATTTTGTAATTCCATAGAATGTATTGAGGATGTACTTTATGCAGGTTATATACTTCTCAGCTGAAAATTTGTCCCCTAGATTCTATAGGATTGGCTTTGACTGGCCCCAATATCCATTGCGAAGAACTTTGGTATCTATAAAGATATCCGATGCCTTTGTTTTTTGCTTTTCTTTATTGTTTTTAAGTTTTTGTGGAGCCAAACCCAGCAGTTCTGAGGTCTTACACTGACTCTGGGCCCAGGAATCACTCCTCGAGGTGCTTAGGAGATCATATGGAGTGCTGGGGATTGAAGCTGGGTCAGCAGCTCCAAAACAAGTTCCCAACTAGTTGTACTGTCTATCCTTGATATCTGATCCTTTGATATTAGAAAGAAAGAAAAAGTTCATGCTAAAAAAATACCATAGTATGAAACTCTTACTAGACATTCATGAAGATACATGCTATCTATTGCCAAATGTCTTATCTAATGAGGCATTACATATATATATATATATATATATATATCTTAAGAAATGCAAAGACAATGAGCTCTTAGAGTTAAAATGCAAAGCCAACAAGTTCTTTAATGACTCGTTGACTTTTGGAAAATAACCTCAAAGACCTGAACTGACAACAGATTTGGAGGAAATAAAATAAGAGTAAACAGTGCAAGGAAACAGGAAGTGCAGCTCATCCGGCATCAAGATATTACAATTAATACTTTTGAAACTGTTTGAAGTACATTTTTCTGCCATCTTTATGTCTAATAATTGTGTTAGTGTTGTGCTGACATGAATCACGAATGAACACACACACACACAGAGCTCAGGATAAGAGAGTGAGATTATCTGTGCTGAAGGTCCATGTCGAAAGAGAAAGTGACTTGGAGCCCTTTTCCCTTTTTTCCTGAGAGGGTCTTTTATTCTCTAAGAGTGAGCTATAATCTACCAAAAAAACAAAAACAACAACAACAAAAAATCTTTCCCAGCCTTCAGGAGCTCTCATAAAGTCTGTGTCAGTATCTCTCAAAGGCCCATTTGGTATGAGCTTCATGTGTCACCTTCCGTGCACTCCCATAAATTCGGTGGACCTCATGCACTCCCATATATCTGGTGGGCCCTAATCCCAGCCAATTAAGGTCATACAGAGGAAAAATTCTTCCTCCCTTCCCCTGTTAACCTTAAATTCAGTTTCAATTTCCCAGTCCCCATTACATTTCCTTAGTTTCTTAGAATTACAGTTTTATAATTCTCATTACATAGTTACTTATTTGCAATTTCTTATTTGTTATTACATTTGTCTTCTCATTTTTGCTGTTGGTATTGCAGGTTTGATCCTTAAGTTGAACACTAACATTTTAAAAATTTTATTTATGGAAGTAAGTAACTGAATGAGTCTAGGTTCAGGACTGTTCAGGCAATAGTACAGCGGGTAAGGTGTTTAACTTACATGTGGCTGACCTGGGCACCATAGGTGGTAACCCTGCCCTCCTTCCACAGCAAATAGTCTCTGAGCATGGAGCCAATAGTAAGCCTTGAGCCCTGCCCGATGTAGTCCAAAAACTAAAAAATAAAAACAAAACAAAGCAATGAGTCTAGGTTTTCATTTCATTGAGGAAATATAATTATTAGATTGAAAACTGTCAAAACAATAATTCTCATTGGAGCTATAACAGTAAATCAGTAAATTAGCAACAGAACATAAATGTCTCTGTACTGTTGTTGATAATTGGTTCACTTAAAAATAAAAGTGACAAACCACAAAACCCAAAAGGAGAGAGTGAACAAAAGGGAATGCCCTGCCACAGAGGCGGGTGTGGGGGGATGGGATGGAGGGGTGGGAGGGATACTGGGATCATCGGTGGTGGAGAATGGGCACTGGTGGAGGGATGGGTACTCGAGCATTGTATGACTGAAACACAAGCATGAAAATATGTAAATCTGTAACTGTTCCCTCACGTTGATTCACTAATAAAAATAATAAATAAAAAATAATAAATTAATAAAAGTGACAAATGAACACTGGTGGAGGGATGGATATTGGAATATTGTGTGACTGAAACCCAATCATGAGCAGCTTTGTAGCTATGTATCTCATGGTAACTCAATTAAAAAAAAAAGTGTGTGTGGGGGCAAGAGTGACATTAATTCTTAGACAATTTATCTGTCTACTATAAACTGTACACACAAACACCTATTTCCTACTAAAAGGACACTTAGGATTTTAATTTAAAACACTGTAAGAGTTTGCGGACCAAAAAAGTTAAATGACTTGCTAAGACCGCAAGACTATTTAGTATAAATTCCAAGATTAAAATGCAAAACTTCTGTCCTCTAGACCAAAGTTTCCCAGTGTGGCAATATAGGCCCTGAAGGGGGCACTAGCCAGGGAGGACTGTAGCAGTTCAGGCACAAAAGGCAAAGGCACATGCTTCCTGTTTCTTTTTTAAAAAGCAGGTTTCCAAAGTTAGTTCACAGTCTCCATACATGGGTGCAAGCACTTGCTGGAACCCCAATTCATAAAGAAGGGACATGATTCATTTTCAAACCTAAATCTTCGCGGACTTAATTACTATAATACAGAAATTATAAACCTGCGGCCTCGCGACATTTTATCTCTTCATTCTCATCAGTGGGAAACTTATTATCAAATATTTCCCTGTTAATAGAGCTGTATTCTTAGGGGATAAATTCCAACAAAAATAGTGAGTCTGTTTTGAATCTCTAACAATAGTGAGTTATGTATTGAAATCTGGAATGTAATCAAGGTAAAGAGAAAAGGAAGTGAAATTATCACTCACGTACGGGGTGGGTTGGGGGGTGAGGGGTGGGATGTATACTTTTTGTTTGTTTGTTTGTTTTGTTTTTGCTTTTGTTTTTGTTTTTATTGGTGGTGGAATATGGGCACTGGTGAAGGGATGGGTGTTTGAGCATTGTGTAACTGAGATATAAGCCTGAGAACTTTGTAACTTTCCACTTGGTGATTCAATAAAATAAATTAAAAAAAAATTAAAAAAAAGCAGGTTTCCAGGGGCCAGAGGGATAGTATAGCTGGGAGGGTCCTTGCCTTGTCCTGAGACCCAGAGTCAGAAGTAAGCCCTGAACGTTGCAGGATGTGGCCCCAAGCCTAAAATCAACCAAGTGAACAAAAAATGGCAGTCTTCCAGGATGGATGGTGGGCATCTAGTGCTTTAGTTTTTTTTTTTTTTTCTGAATGTCAAGAACACAAGAATATCTTTTACCAACTCCCAGTTTAGGGCTATGTTATCACCCTAAGATGGAATGGGCATCAGAGTTCTCCAAGAGAAATGTTATGTTACTAAATCCTAGGTGCTGAACAACTGGGGACCATATTTTTGTCTATTTCTTATAATGCATAACAAGCTGATGCCTGGTGTCATTGACTTATTTTAGTTTAAGGGTGGATATTATGTGTTCTGAGAGTAAGCTGGGAATATCAGAGGCTAGTAGGCAGATTCATTTTCTGTTCAGAAAGCACACTAATTCTCCTAAAAGCAACCCTTCTTACTTACCATTAGAAACGTGGCTCTGAAAAAGGCAGGTCATAATAACAAAGAGAGCCAAAGCTTTCTCTAATGAACTAATTTTGTTTTGGGAGTAGGGAGAAATTCAAGCATTAGAACACTCTCAAAACAAGTGTAACAAGTGTAGCAATTAAGGAGAGGCTAATAGTTTTCTGAGAACAACAAATCGGTTTTCAAGCCAGTTACTTTGCCAGGTAAAAATGGAAGAATTATATTTAATAACAGTCTGCAGAGCCAGTTAAAATCTAAAACACTAGCCTCAAAAATCCATTTTTTCAAAGAAACCTGAATTTTTGTTTGTTTGTTTATTTTGGTTATGGGGTCACACCCTGCTGTATTCAGGATTTATTCTTAGCTCTGGGTTCAGGAATCACTTCTGGTGGTGTTCAGGGGACCATAAGTGGTACTAGGGATTGAACCTGCATGAAAGGCAAATACCTTAATGTCTATACTATCTCTCTGACCTATGGAACCAGAATTTCATTAGATCAGACTATGATGGTTACTTATGACCCAGATTATTGCCAAAAGCAATGGACTGATCATTTGGAAACAGGTGGAGTCAATTAGCTAGATATGGTTAGTGTAAAGGAAAGTCAAAGCAAGCCTGATAAAACTGTCATCACATTTTGACTGCACACACGCTCGCAGCTGAACTGTCTGAGAAATGATAGCAAAAGATTTGCAATTATGAATTATGAGGTAATATAATTTCTTAGTTTAGCCAATCACTACACAAGTAAGCAAGCAGAAACAATGTCTAAGGGGAGTATCAGTACACAGAATTGCTATAAAACGTGATTCAAATGTCTATATTTAGACATTCTATATTTAGAAATAAGACTTGTAAAGAAACAGAAAAGAATGACTAATACAGAGAATGGTGACAGAAACTGCCTTTCATAAAGTTAATATATTGAATTTAAAAGACAATCTCATGAAAGTATTGCCCATATATTCAAAGAAATAAATAATATATAAAGAAGTAAACAAAATATGCTAACAAAGTCTCATTAAGTTATAGCAATTAGTAAGATGAGATGCATAAAAGATAGAAACACTGCAATTGAAAGTTATTCAAGGATCAGGGAGATAGTTCAATTTGCTTACCTGTTAAATGCTTAACATGTGAGGTTCTGAGACTGATTTCTGGCACTATATAAAATTCAATAACCAACAAAAATCCAAAACACCACCAGACCTGAACACTAAATAGACCCATACTTTTCAAGCATTGCTGTTTACAGTTCTTAGTTTCTCCAGCATTATCTTAATAAAAATAATAAAATAAATAAAATAAAAATAAAATCTGAGAAGTAAGATAATTGCAATAGATAACATATTTCTTGACTGTTGTTTCTATCTTTGACTTTGTAGTTGAATGGCTATGTAATATCATCAAAATAAACTTTATTTTCCTATTTTATTATTTTCTATTTTTAACTGTTTTGCTTTTATTCAAGTGATAAAAGTATTTACCTTCTGAACAATGATTTTACATTAAATCATAACTTAAAGGATAGACATCTTTCAGAATAACTGCAGGTTTAGCAAGACATCTTGATTGTGCTTAAAGAAGCAATAACCAAGGAATGTAACTTCAATTAGAGGCCTCAATGATCCCAAATACTATCTCATGAGAGCTAGTCACTATATATGAAATAAAACATTAAAAAAACATTTTTTTGAAAGTGGTAATTTCATAACAGGGATCAAATTATTAATCAATAATTTAAAAGCAAGTGGTAGAAACAAAACAGTCTCTGGATTTTTACAAATACTTTAATCTATTTTGGGGTTCCATCTTTGATCCTCTTTGATATCCTGATGCTTTGATCCTCTTTTAAAAATATGATTTCAGGCGCTGTGATTTACAATACTGTTAATGGTAGAGTTTTATGCATAAAAGACTCCAGTTCCATACCTGCGACCAGAATGCCCATTTCTCTGCACCACTGTGCCAGTATGTCTCCCCACCACTACTATACCTCAGCCCTACCCCCCACCAAGGTAAGTGTCTACTGAAGAACAGTTCTCAGTTTCTATTGCCTTTCGGCATTTGTTACTTACTGTGTATGTTTTTGTTCTTTGTATTCCACCCAGGAGAGAGATCATTCCATATCTGTCCGTCTCTTCCTGACTAACTTCACTCAGCATGATATATTCCATATCCGCCACATAGCAGCAAATTGCATGATTTTATTTTTCATTATAGCTGAATATTCACTATGGTTTATTACACTTTGTCGGTATAAACTATGTTAAATACATAATTTTTATGTATTTAAATGTTTGTTCTCAGATGCTTGGGTTGTTACCAGATTTGGGTTGTTGTGAATAACTACTGCAATAAATGTAGGCATATAAATGTTTATTAAAAAAAAAAAAAGGAAACCATACCTGGCTGCATTCAGTGCTTACTCCTGCCAGTGCCCAGGGGACCATATGTTGTGTTTGGGATTTAACCTGGGTTGGCCATGTGCAAGGTAAGGGCATTATTGTCTTCTAGCTCTCCAGTCCCAGTCATACAAATGTTTTGACTCTAGGGGTAGATGCCAAATAGTGACATTGTTTGGTCATATGGAAGCTCATTCCTAGTTTTTGAGAAGTGTCCATACAGTTTTACAAAAAGACTTGACCAACATTCCCGCTATCAGTGGATGAGATTCCTTTTCCCCACATCCATGTCAAAACTGCTTATTTCATTCTTTGTGATGTGTGCCAGTCTCATTAGTGTGATACATGTATATACACACACATAATATTTCAGTTATTTTTATTTACATTTTCTTGATTCTAAGTGATGCAGGGCATTTTTTATATACCTTTTTCCATCCACATGTCTTCTTTGAGGAATATTCTATTCATATCTCCCCATTTTTTTTAATGGGATTGTTTTTCTCTTGTTAAATTTAACAAGTTCTTTATATGTTACATATTAACCCTTTATCAGATAGAAGGGTGGAAATATTCTCTCCTAGTCTGGGGTGTCTTTTTATCCTGGTAATCATTTCCTTAGCAGTATAGAAGCATCTTAGTTTGATGTAGCACCATTTGTTTTAATCTGCTTCTGTTTGCTAGGCCAATGGCATTGAATCCATGAGAATACCTCTGGATTCAGTGCCATGAAGTGTTATTACCAATGTTTCCCTCAATGTAATTTATGGGTTCAGATCTGATACTTCTTTAACCTACCCTGATTTGACTTTTTTTTTAGCATAGCGGGTAGGGCGCTTGCCTTGCATGCAGCCAATCCAGGTTCAATTCCTCCGCCCCTCTCGGAGAGCCCAGCAAGCTACCAAGAGTATCTAGTATCAAGCCCAAAAGGCAGAGCCTGGCAAGCTATCCATGGTGTATTCAAAATACCAAAAAACGTAACAAGTCTCACAATGGAGGCATTACTGGTGCCCGCTCGAGCAAATCGACGAGCAATGGGATGGCAGTGAGAGTGACAGTGCTTGGTGTTAGAAAGAGTCTGAATTTTTTTTTTAATCTTTGGCACCAAATTATTTTCTAGTTCCTTGACCAGACCAGGTCTTATTGCTAGGCAAGTGTTGAGCTGTCCAGCCCAGTTAGTTTATCATTGGGAGTGCTCTTCAATCCTGAACCCCAGAATTGTTTTGTTCCCCTAAAATCCTACTTTAGAGTGGACACACAATAAAACAATAATTTTTGTAACGAGTGTTCTGGATTGGAGCTACACATGCCCAAGGTGTTCAGAGTAATCGGGGCCGCTCCTGATCAGGCTGAGAAAGTATGTGGAACATGAGGGGTCTATTAGAGACCTTATGCTTGCTATGAAGGCACTGTAAGCCATGTACCTTTCAGCTGGGTCCTGGTCTGACATTGTCATTTTAAGAACAGAAGTTTACTTTTGGAGGGGAAGCACACCTGTGTGTGCTCAGGCCTACAGTCAGGGATCACTCCTAGCAGTGCTTGCAGGACCACATGCAGGGCTGGAGATTGAACCCAGGTCTGCTGCCTCTAAGGCGAATGCCCTCCCATTCTCGGGCCCAGAGATCACTTGCAAGGAGTGGATTTTTCTGGCAATGGGTAATTGATTAGTCCCAGAGCTCCTACCCGAAGGACACGAATAGTAACAATCAAACCTGTTATAAATATTTCTTTAAGTTCTTTTAGCATCAGAATGAAATATGTAAGAGAAGAAATTATTTGTAATGCATTGTGGAGTACATCATGTGACAAGTCTGCCATATGGCTCAATTCCAGGGCTATCTCTAGTTGATAGTGATTGCATCCCTGATTTTGTGCAGTGCAGCCAACTCAGCAATTTTTAAATTGTGTCACCTGAGTATAGATGCAGTTTAAGTATAAATTGTTTTTATTTGATGTATTTTTAGAAAATTTAAAAGGTCTTTTAAAAATATTGTAAGGAAAATGTAAAGAGATTTTTAGGCTAAGATTTATTTATTTTTATTTTCCTGCGAGTTATTTCAGAAAAGTTGAAAGGTGTTTAGGAAATACTTGAGATATTTAATAGACATGTTTTCATGGAGTTACTCAACTTGATCAGTTTTGTTTTCTCATTTTAAAGACTGAGTAGAAGAGAGAAATAAGAAACTGTTCATCTCCAGTTATTAATCTGATGTTTCTAGTGACAGAGTTAAAATTTATGGGAGTGCCCATAGGTGACTTGTGTTTTTCTTTTGTTGCCAGTTTGAAAACTCTGTGACATATTAGTTCTTTAATCTAAGAGCAGTTATGGAGATAAAATGGGGCAGTGGTAGCCATTTTAAGATAGACATCTAGTCTTAACCAAGGTTAGGACATCGATAGATATGCCATGTATGTATAAGAAGCTAGCATTATTTACCAAAGCAGCCCTGAATGGTTTATTATATACTAATAACTCCCCAATCTAAACGATTTTGTTATTCAAGATTCATCCTTTTATTGATGGTCTCACAGAGCATCTATGTCTTCTTGACTACTTGAAAAATGCATTTGATTATGAAAAATTTAGAATAATCTAACTACGAGGAAAAATTAGATATATAATTTAGAAATAACTATATAATTTAGAAATAACTAAATATATTATTTAGAAATAACTTAGAAATATATAAAAAACATTGGTGTACACCTGAAACATGCAGGCATTCATTCATAGGCTGCAAAATAGCACCATGATTGGGCTATTGTCTCAGAACATACTTTAAATATCCAAACTTCATAATTAATATCCTCCATAATATCAATCAATAACCTTTACAGGTATTATTTTAAATGTAGCACTGTCATCCTGTTGCTCATCAGCTTGCTCGAATGGGCACCAGAAATGTCTCCATTGTGAGACTTGTTGTTACTGTTTTTGGCATATCACATATGCCAGGGGTAGCTTGCCAGGCTCTGCCATGTGGGTGGGATACTCTCGGTAGCTTGCTGGGCTCTCCGAGAGAAGCAGAGTAATCGAACCTGGGTCGGCATTGTGCAAGGCAAACACCATACCCACTGTGCTATCACTTTAGCCCAGTTGAAGGCTGGAGCGATAGCACCTTCCCCCCCTACCAATGTGTGTACATATATGGTAAAAACTTTTTGAATCTACATATTTGTATTTGGAAGCAGAGGTGGGTATATACCAGGGGACACCCATAGGGCTTCATATATGCAAATCATATAATCATTCTACCAACGAGCTATGTCTATAACCCCAGTCCCTGGTGTTTTTTACTGCCAGTTACATCATGAATTTGATTATAAACTATATATTCAGCTCCCCCGTCCCAATTTTTTAAAAATGTGGGCCTGCAAGATAGCACAAATAACAGAACACATGCTTAACTGGTGTGAAGCCCTGAGATCAATTCCTAGCACTGACCCAAGCAGTGCTGTATATAGCCTTGGTGGCCCACAAGTACTCCACTTTCAAGATCCCAAGGAGTGGCTACTACTTTTAAAAGTACATTATGATTTTGAATAAAGGATTATGCCTTGTTTACTACTCACTTACTATTTTATTTATTTATTTTATTTTATTTTTTTATTAATGAGTCACCGTGAGGGTACAGTTACAGAGTTTCATGCCTGTGTTACAGTTATACAATACTCGAATACCCATCCCTTCATCAGTGCCCATTCTCCTCCACCGATGGCCCCAGGGTCCCTCCCCCACCCCCGTGCTGTCCTCCCCCACACTGCTGTTCTTCCCCCGCTCCCCGTGATAGGGAATTCCTTAATTTTCTCTCTCTCCTTTTGGGAGATATGGTTTAAAATGGAGATACTGGGTGGCTATCATGTTCAGTCTATAGTCTGCTTTCAACCCGCCTCTCCCATCCTGAGTGGATCCTCCACTACACTTTAGTTGGTGTTCCCTTCTCTGTCTGAGCTGCCCTCTCCCCCAGCATGTGAGGGCAGCTTCCAAGCCGTGGAACAGGCTTCCTGGTACTTATTGCTACTATTTTTGGGTGTTAGTCTTCCATTCTGTTGTTTTATATTCTCATTTACTTTTTTTTTTTGCTTTTTGGGTCACACCTGGCTCTGCATAGGGGTTACTCCTGGCTCTGCACTCAGGAATTATCCCTGGTGGTGCTCAGGGGACCATATGGGACGCTGGGAATCGAACCCGGGTTGGCCGCGTGCAGGGCAAACGCCCTACCCCCTGTGCTATCGCTCCAGCCCCTCACTTACGATTTTAAATAACTGTATAATATCCCATTGTATGGGATATGTAAACTGGCCTGTTCTTAAATTCTTTTTTCTACTTTATTCAGGTAGCACAGTTTACACTGGTACTAATGTTTATTTTTCTGATGAAAAAAATTACTGCGATACAACCTCCACAAAAGTGTAAAACAACTCCACCTCTGTCCCTAGATTGATTCTGATCAAGGCCATTCCTCCCCCAATCCTATCCACTCTACTGCTTGGTGTCATAAGTAATGTCGTCAGAGTTGAAGGGTTTATTTTAACTAAATACTTTATGTGAATGATAAGTAATTGGCAATTGTTCTCCCTCTGCCTTCTTTAATTAAAATGATACCTTTTAGTTACATGCAATGTGTGGCAAAGGGCAATACTTTATTTTTTCTTGTACTTGATGAATATCCCATTGTGTATATATAACACAATTTCTTCATCATCAATCATTTTCATTTTCATTATTTTCATGTTTCTGCTATTATTTATAATTGCAACAAACATAGGCATGCACGTATCTTTTAATGTGCACATTAACTTAAAATATTTAATGTTTTAAAATAATATCTTTTAATGTTTTAAAACAATATCTTTTAATGTTTTAGTGTAATGCAGTAAATATACAGTAATGGAATAATTTGATCATATATTTGTTCAATTTTTATTTTTGAAAAGTCACCATATTGTTTCACATTGAGACTGAACCATCTAACAGTTACCAAACAGTGAGTAACAACATCACTTTTCACAACATCCGTCTAGCACTGTTTTTTTTCCCCAGACATTTTGATACAGGCCATTGTTTATTTGGTGAGAGGTGATATTATTGTCATTCTGATTTGTACTTCCCTGATAAGCAGTGATGAGGAAATTTTTCCATATGATTGTTGGCCAACTATATGTCTTTGTTGAGGAAGTGTCTGTTCAGCTATTCTCACTATTTAATAAGATTTTTTTTAGTTGCGGTTATTTTTGAGCTTTATGAGTGTTTACATCACTTGTATCACTTATTGACCTGTTGATCTTCAATTGCTGGAGCTGGCGCCAGTATCGTCTCCATTTGTCCCTGTCGCATGCCAGTGCAGCCCAATGATATCTGCTCGCTCCAGGAACAGGAGGAGCCTCAAATCGTTCATTCAGGGATTTGACAAAGAAATCTGACCATCTAGTTGGTGGGTGGCCACGAGGTCTTCTGATGTCCCGTGAAATCCAGTCGGTAACAACTCTAGTCTAGCGGTTGTCTCTGAATTGCATTACATGACCGGCCCATCTGATTTTTGATGCCTTGGCAAACGAGACAGCGTCCCTGATTCTTGACCGTCGATGGAGGTCAGAACTCCAGATTCCTTTTCTCACTTGAGTGAGACGTGATACTCCTAGCATAGCTTTTTCAGTTCCTCTTTGGGATATCCGAATAGTGTTCTCATCCTGTTTGCATAGGGCCCAGGTCTCTTGAAGCATATGTTAGTGCAGGAAGACTGTTGGAATCAAAAAGATGTGCCCAGAATCAGAGGCCCTTCATTCTCTTAACCACTACTTCGACGGTCTTGAAGGCATTCCACGCTGCTCTCTTCCTCCTGTGCACTTCTGGTGCTAAGTCGTTCCTCATGTTGATTTCTCAACCCAGGTACACATAGCTGCTGCATTCGGAGATGTTTGTTCCATTGAGAACTAATGAAGCTTCAGGGACTAGTTTGTTTTTCATGAATTTTGTTGAGATTCAGCTGCAGTCCGACCTTTCCACACTCTTGGTCGAACTCGGCCAGCATTTGTGCCACTTGGCTAATGTTTGGTGTTATGAGAACGATGTCATCAGCGAAGCAGAGGTGGTGTAATTGCCAACTGTCTATCTTCACTCCCATTCCTTCCCATTCCAGTTGTTGCATGATGTTCTCCAGGGTGGCACTGAAGAGTTTTGGTGAAATGGTATTGCCCTGCCGCACTCCTCTCTTTACATCAATGATCACTTCCTTGTAGAATGGTGAGATCCTGGTGGTGAATCCACAATACAGCTCATGGAGGATTTTAATATACCGAGTTTGAACGCCTGTTTGGCTAGGGCTTCAATGACCACCTCAGTCTCAACAGAATCAAAGGCCTTCTTTAAGTTGATGAACATTAGACAGAGCGGCATCTTGAACTCTCGCGAAACTTCAACGAGTTTGGTCACTGTGTGGATATGGTCTATTGTGCTGAATTCCCTTTAGAACCTGGCTTGCTCACATGGTTGTCCTTTGTCTAGTGTTCTGCCTATTCTACTCAGGAAGACATGAGTGAACAACTTGTAGACGACAGAGAACAGATTGGGTGATAGTTGCTGATGTCGTGGATGTCTCCCTTCTTGTACAACAGAACAGTCCTACTGAGACGGAATCTTGCATTCAGACAGGTAGCATGTAAAGAGCCGATCCAGTGTATTGATGAGTACTGGTGGCAGATTCTTCAGGTGTTCGGGTCTGACCTTGTCCAGACCAGGTGCTGTACGCGTCTTTACCAATGAAATGGCGTGTCGTATTTCAGAAGGGAGGACGTTGGGAATGACATATCCATCCTGAAGAATTTGGTATGTGGGCAGGTGGACATGGCTGTCAAAGAGATCCGAGTAGAAGTCGTGAATAATTTTCTCCATTGCCTTTCTGGAGGATGTGATAGATCCATCGAGATGTCGGAGGGCAGTCATCTTGGTCTTGTAGTTGGCGAAGGACAGGCAAGTATTGCGAATACTTTTCTTGGCTTCTGCTGCACTGACCAACACTGCTGCTCTTCTCTCTTTGAGGTCTTCCTTTATCACATCTCCTCACACTTAGTGAGCTCAGACGTTACTTGTGGTTGCCTGAGGCTCGTGCCGAACCACATGACGAATGAGCTCGAGAATTTCCAAAGACAGGAGTCTGTTTGTGGCTTTCTCACTCTCGGCATTCTTCGCATAGACATGGAGGTGCTGAACCAGTCAATTGTATTTCTTGTTGATGTTGTCAAGGGCGACATTTTCCCACGTTGCTGCAATAGTGCCAAAGAGCTCCCAGTTGGTGGTCATTTTGGGAGTTGCCTTCTTAGATTTAAATTTTGCAGACTTTTCTCCCTGCTCTGTTAAATAGAATTTTGCACGAAGGAGATGGTGGTCTGATCCCGTTTGGAATTTTGGGACAATAGCGATATCGGTCTGGCAAAACCTTCGATTGAATATGATGTGGTCAATTTCATTGTGGAACTGTCCACCGGGAGACTCCCATGTCCAGCGTTTAGATTCAGCCTTCTGGAACTGTGAGTTACCATGGATGGTCTTGGTCAACACGATGAATTCAGATTGTCTCTCACCCTGATTGTTCTATTTTAGGCCATGGGTCCCAATGTGGAGTTCTTCTGGTGACCTTCTCGGACCTATCTTGGCATTAAAATCACCAATAATGATCTTGGAGAAGGTGTGGTCTTCTTTATAGAACTTCTCCAGTTCCATATAGAACCTCTCAATTTCTTCTTCATTGTAGTTGGAAGTTGGTGCGTAGACAATGAAGACAGAAACTGCAGGAAGTGAGCCACATATATTTAAGCGTAATCGTCTGATTTGGGTTGTTAGGTATTCGAATGAATCAATGCTCATGGCCATGTTTACATATCTTAGGATATTAGTCCTCTGTCAAATAAATAGTATGTAAATATTTTCTTGCATTAAATAGGATATCATTTTATTTTAGCCACACTTCTTTTGAAGTGCAGAAAAATATATATTGAAGGTATTATTTTCCCTTCCACTTAGAGCACTTAGCTCCTTTGCTATTAATCATTGGTCCATAGATGGTGAGTTTACTTCTGGACACTCAATTCCATCCCGCTGGTTTGAGAGTTATTTATATTCCAGTACCATATTGATTTGATTAGCATAGCTTTATATTTTAGTTTACTTCAGTAAGTGCTGTCCTCCTTTTTTAAAAATTAAACTCTGAATTGATTTGAATATTCAGGGACTTTTACACTTCCATACAAATTTTAGAGGGCTGGAGCAATAGCACAGGGGGTAGGGTGTTTACCTTGCATATGGTCTACCCAGGTTCAATTCCTCCTTCCCTCTTGGAGAGCATGACAAGCTACTGAGAGTATTCCACCCACACGGCAGAGCCTGGCAAGCTACCCGTGGCATATTTGATATGCAAAAACAGTAACAACAAGTTTCACAATGGAGATGTTACTGGTGCCCACTTGAGCAAATCGGAGAACAACGGGTGGTGGAAAATGGGCACGGGTGGAGGGATAAGTACCGGACAATTGTATGACTGAAATGCAAGCATGGAACATGGAAGTTTGTAAGTCTGTAACTGTACCTCACGGTGATTCACTAAAAAGAAAGGAAAAAAAAATTAAAGCTATTTATGCATCACACACACACACATACACACACACACACACACACAGAAGCACCTTATCTCCTGTAGTCTTTAATGTATTGTTGAACTTGTTTTGCTAGACTTTATTGGTAACCTTTGCACGTGCATTAAGATGAAATATTTCCATCTATATTAAGATGGAATAATATTGGAAGTTTTCTTTTATTGGTAATGTCTGTCTGGTTTGGGAATTAGGATAATAATGATCTTAGAAATACTGCAGTGAGTATGTGAGAGTTTAACTCCAACTAATTTTATTTTCTTGCTAGGGTGGGGGTTGTTTTGGGGCTTTCTGCTGGATCTGTGCTCTGGGATCCCTCCTGACAGTACTGGGTGACTATATGCAGTGACACAAGTTGAATGAAGTCTGCTACATGCAAGGCAAGCACCTTATCCACTGTCTTGCTCTCTGGTCCCACTGAAGTTTTAAAATTCCTGTCTCACTATAGATAGTTGTGTGACCTTGGTAACCTGTGTCTATTTACTGTGTCCAATAAAATGGAAGCAATATAATTATAAAAACTATAGTCATATCACGATGTTGTAAGAACTAAACTGAGTTAAAAGCACTTTGAAAAGTGTCTATGATTTTTTGCTCAATGTTTATTATTTGTGCCACTTTTTTTTGTTAAGACTATTAAGTTTAATGATCTGAAGCTGGAAGCCATCCATAGATGATTTGGTCCTCCATCTTGGATTTTCTCGCCTCCCCCTGATCTGTTCAGTGGGTTTCAATTTTATTGTTCTCACCAATTAAGGTTGATCATTAGTTTCAGATCTTATTGTTCTCACCAGCTGATCATTAGTTTCATGCCTTTGACCAAAACACTCTAATTTTAAATAAAATTGCTTAATTTTCAAGCTTGATTTTTCTTACAAAATTTCTGTAGTCTATCACTGATGCAGAACTGTATTGAACACTGAAGATATTCTAGACAAAAAGGATTTCTTTTTCAAATTAATATCATGTGAATCTAGAAATCTCTTGACAGAGCCAAAATCAACAATGTACAGACAAATTTGTTAGTTTTCAAAAAATTCACAAATTTTAATATTTAACTGTTATTGGTTGATTATCAACGGCTCATGTATTTGGTGAGGACAGTATCTGTATCTTTGGCTGATATGTTTCTGGATAAACAGTTTCTAAGTAAATAGTTATCAATTAGTATGTTGGGGGTGATATTCATTTTATTATCTGTTGGGATAATACCTTTTAATTTAAATTATTATAAAACATTTGACACCTTTAAAAAGACTTGGATACAAATATTGCATATGCTTGAATAGATCAAAACACTCTGGATAAAAACATTGCTTATATCTATGTAATAAAGTTATCAAAGATGAGCATTGATTAAAGATGGCAGAGGCTGCAATATAAACTTGTTAAAGGACAAAGTATAATAGCTATTGAACCTTATATAAGCACATATATATTTGTATAAGGGACTAAAACAGAGGTTAAGTTTTTCAATTTGGACACAAAGGAAAATTTTCCTATGAGAGGAAAAATTTTCTGATTATTTTTCCCAATCTAGCTCGGTCATTCACCACATGTTTATTAGTCACCATATTATCTCACTGCTATCATTTATTAGCTGTAGATTTGCAAGATGATTGCTAATCAAATAATAGTTTAATGCCAGGTAGATTTACTTTAAAAAAATAAGCTGAAAATAGGCCATATGTTCTATAAATTATTGAATTTCTTTTTCCAGATATCAATGCTCAGAGCACTGCAAGTCCTAAGGTTTATATGTAGAACTGTTTTATTTCGGGCAATAATGATGTCCTTTGTATTTCAAGTTTATGGATTTGGAAATGACTCCTTTACATTTACAGAAAAAATTACAATGGACATATTGGACTGAGTATTTTATTTTAACAAATATTGGTATTTTGTCAGATCAAATTCTATAGCAAAAGAACAGCTGCATCTTATTAGTAACTAAATGTGGTTGAAGTAGTAAATATCATACTGCTTCTGGTTGTAAATTTTGATTAGTTGTTAAGAGTAAAGGATTTTTATTAACAACTCACTAGAGATGTTATTGTTCAATTGCTACAAACCAAATAAAATACTTTATAACTGAAAGAGAGTGTCCCACTTTGTGTCTCCCCGCCTTTGACCTAGGTACCTGGTTGCTAGTACAATAAGAATTATTCCATTTGAACTACTTAAGTAGTAGACAAGCCTGGCCATGAAGGTTATATGCTTGCATCATCAGTTTATCTTCCTGGCACTCTGTCTCCAACTTTGGATTGCTAATCACATTACTGAAAGATTCTTCCCTTGATTTATTATTGTACAATGACTCTTTTCCTTAGTTCCAAAATAAATTATCCATAACAGCTTGCTCTCTTTTGCTTTCCTTGAAGAAGGCCAAAAGAGGGTCCCAGAAAAGGCTGAGTAAGACTAAATTTTTGATCATCCTCCAGGCTATAACATTTCATTTAAAAAGTATCATTTAATTTTATTTTTCTACATTAACTCTTGGCTCATAACATTATCTCAGCTGCAAAATCCTTGAAAAATGAAATTGAAGAAGCTGGAGCAATAGTACAGCAAATAGGGTGCTTGCCTTGTTCCTTGCTGACCTGGTTTTCATCTCCACCAGGATTGATTTCTGAGCATAGAGTAAGAAATAAGCCCTAAATATCAACAAGTGTGGCCAAAAGTCAAATCAAACCAAAACAAAATCAAAACTATTACTAGTCCAGGCTCTTCAAAGTGTAAACCCTCAAAAGATGAAGAAATATGTTTTGTAACTTGGATTTCTTTGTAACTTAGAGTTAAATACTTGTGGATATTATATATATCTATGTATATGCATATCTATATCTCATAGTCACTGTCATCCCGTTGCTCATCGATTTGCTCGAACGGGTACCAGTAACGTCTCCATTGTGAGACTTGTTGTTACTGTTTTTTGGCATATCGAATATGCCAAGGGTAGCTTTCCAGGCTTTGCTGTGCGGGCGGGGTACTCTCGGTAGCTTGCCCGGCTCTCTGAGAGGGACAGAGAAATCTAACATGGGTAAACTGTGTGCAAGGCAAACACCCTACCTGCTGTGCTATATCAACTTATTTTTTTTCCCTTTTTGGGTCACACCCGGTGAGGCACCAGGGTTACTCCTGACAGTGGTCGGGGCACCGTATGGGATGCTGGGAATCGAACCAAGGTTGGCCGAATACAAGGCAAACACCCTACCCACTACTGTGCTATTGCTCCAGTCCCTAATATATATATATATATATATATACATATATATACATATATATGCATTATATATATAATATATATTATTGTTCCTTGCTGACCTGGTTTATATATATATTATATATATATAATTAGCACTGCACTGTAACACTGTCATCCCATTGTTCATTGATTTGCTCGAGCGGGAACCAGTAACATCTCCATTGTGAGACTTGCTGTTACTGTTCTTGGCATATCAAATACGCCACGGGTAGCTTGCAAGGTTCTGCCATGTGGGCGAAATACTCTCGGTAGCTTGCTGTGCTCTCTGAGAGAGATGGAGGAATCGAACCTGGGTCAGCCATGTGCAGGGCAAATGCCCTACCTGCTGTGCTATTGCTCCACTGTAACTTTGGATAAAAGTAAGAAATTTATGCCAGGCTTTTAAGAACTACCCTGAAGAAGTTGACAAGGTGGGTTCTATATTTAATTTCCTTTTTAAGCACTTATATCAGGTTTTTATAACCTTCTTTGCTACTTTCAATAGAGGAGAAATTTACATCTGAAGTAAGTTAGGAATAGATAAAGCATCTTTTGGTGGACTTCTGGTAATTTCAACTTCCTGGCTAATTGAATTAAATTCCAACACTTTGGGGGTGTCTAAAGCAGAGTTTAAACAAATATGATCCTTGAGATAAGAATTTGATGTTTTTCAGAGGTGGGGTGGGGTGGAGGGAATGGGATGGGGATGGTGGAAAGGATGCTGGGACCATTGATGGTGGAAAATGGGCACTGGTGGAGGGATGGGTACTTGATCATTGTATGACTGAAACGAAAGCATGAAAGTTTGTAAGTCTGTAACTGTACCTCATGGTGATTCACTAATAAAAAAAAGAATTTGATGTTTATAAGTATGTTAAAATGAAAAGTAGGCAATAAAATTTGATTTTTAAGTCTACTTATCTGAAGGCTGAAATTAAATGGCTGAGCATTTTTGTCTTTTCCTACTCTAGGAAAAATGCATTTCAAAGAGTCAACAACACTGAAAGCAGACGAGCCAAACCACAACAATCAAATTTTAAAATGTGGCTATCAAGCTGGAAGGCTGGGGTCAGATGTCTGGCGGGAGCGATGGGGGCGGGGGTGGCGCACTGGCAGGGGACAAATGGGGTGGAGTGGGAAGGAACCTGGGGACTAGGGTTGAGGAAAGTTGACACTCGATGATGAAACTGGTGCTGGAACACAGTATACCTAAAACTGAACTATGAATAACTTTGTAAATCAAGGGGTATTCATAAAAAAAATTTAAAAAGAAGAAAACCATTGAGAGAAAACATTGCTTATTCATTGCTTGAATTTGTTTGTTTAACTACCAGTATTTTATTCTTTTTTTTTTCTTTTCTTTTTTTTTTCTTTTTGGGTCACACCTGGCGACGCACAGGGGTTACTCCTGGCTCTGCACTCAGGAATTACTCGCGGTGGTGCTCAGGGGACCATATGGGATGCTGGGAATCGAACCCGGGTTGGCTGCGTGCAAGGCAAATGCCCTACCCGCTGTGCTATTGCCCCAGCCCCAAAACTACCAATATTTTAAAATGCGTATTGTTAACAGTTTAAATATGGTTATAGGGCTTTTTATTTTAAGGAGGGCTGGAGCGATGGACAGAGGGTAGGGCATTTGCCTTGCACACGGCCGACCCGGGTTCCATTCCTGCTCTCCTCTCAGAGAGCCTGGCCAGCTATCTAGAGCCTGCCCGTGGCATATTCGATATGCCAAAAACAGTACCAAGCCTCACAATGGAGACATTACTGGTGCCTACTTGAACAAATCGATGAGCAACGGGGTGACAGTGACAGTATTTTAAGGATGCCAAAGATTTATATACAAAAACTTGCGTGGAGAGATAGCACAAAGATTCAGGCTCTTGCCTTGAATGTGGCTATGGCTGCAAACCTGGTTTGAATCCTGGTACCACACATAGACCCCCAGGCATGGTTAAGCATGGCCCCTGGACACTGTTGACACACATCTGGCATTGCAGGGCCTGAACAATACGGTCTCCTTTGGTCCTAGCTCTGAATTATTATCCAGTCCAGTTGATCAAGTGTTGCAGGGTGTGACCTTACGGCCCCTAAACAGTCCTAGAGAAGTTCCCCGAATCATCACTATTAAAAGACAAAAAAAAGTACAAGGATGAAAATATATTCCATGCACATTGATTTGAAACATTAAAATAATCTTCCAGACAGTATATAGATTCAATGAAATCCTTTCAAAATTATAACAGAATTCTTTAAAGAAATAAGTCAAACACTCCTGAAATTCATATGGAACTACAGACAAAGTGGTAAAGGCACTTGTCTTGCACACATCTGACTCAGAGTGATCCCCAAGCACAGAGTCAGAAATAAGCCCAGAACACTCTGTTGTGGCCCCAAGCTAACTCCTCCCACAAAAAGGGTGAGTTTATTTTGACTATAACTTCACACATATGCAAATAAGTTATATTGTGCATATATGTATGCATGTATACATGTTAGATCCATAAACACTTTTGTATGTAAGCATATATTATAATGTTTAAATGTGTCTTAAATTTAAATTAATATGAGGGTGAGAATAGACTTGAGAACGTTAGTGCAAAAAACTGAAATAAAAATAAATTCCTAGCTGAAGAGCTAACAAAACACACTTGTAATAAAAAGTTCATCTTAAATACAAATCTTTTTTATATGACACACACATAATAAATGGAGGAGGGGCACCAGAGGTGTACACAATTGTGTTCATGGAGGCCATTGGTACCAGAGACCAAACTTGGGACCTTATTCATGTTAGACATTTTCTTTATCACTTGGATTTTATTACATTTGTTAACTGCTACAGGAAGATAGCACACAAATTATAGTCTTAAACAAGAGGAGGGAAGGAGAATGTTTTTATAGGGATTAGGTTTATTCTAGATTCTTTAGGTGCTACAGGAAGCAGGTGCAGTTTCATGATCATGGTATCTTTTCTCCCCTCCCCCAGTAAAATTGTTGACAATTCTCTGATATAATTCACACTTCACAAAATGAACTTACATTAAGCATGCTATTAAGTAACTTTCAGCATATTCGCAATGAAATGTTGAGTAATAAAAGTGAACAATGGTCAATCTCTATATAAAAAATGACTAGCCAGGAACTAAGCCATTACCTCAGGGAGCAATTGGCACTCTGTCAGATTACAGAAAATTAGATCACATTCTCCACCACATGGAACAGAAAATTAAGTAATGACCCATATCACATTAGCTCCAGATTATTACAGCTTCCCTAATGTTTGTTCCTATTTCTATTTTAACATAAATAGTAGAATATAAACCAATGACCAATCACATGGAATGAATGATATGATTGTAATTCATTTATCTATACCTTCTCAATGTTAGTGGCCATCAGGACAAACCCAAAGTGTATCTTTTCTTCTACTATAAAATTTTTCCACTCCTCTATTCTTGAGTTTCAGTCAAAAGCAAGTGACTGAATGATTCCTTTGATCAGTCTCTAAATAGAGACCCTTTGTTGAGTCTCATTCAGTTGTTTATAATTTACTTATACAAAAAGTCTGAACCTCCTTCACTACAATATATCATTTTAACCCCTAAATTATCCATCTAACCTTATGTTATAATACTCCACTCTCTTTTCAATATCTGCATAAACACTAAACTACTCTTTGTGCATGTAGATCTCACTACTCTGGACTTTCATATGAATGGGAATCACATAATAAATGAACCGTAATGTCTATCTTCACTTAGCGTGTTCTTAATGATTTTCCTGCTGTAGCAGGTATCGATACTTTAGTACTTTTTATGACTGAATAACATTTAATTTTGTGTATACACAATACAAATTTTCATTTTTCTTTCAATGGACATATGCTCAGGAATCACTAGCTCCTGAAAGTGCTCAGAGAATCAAGTGCAATGTCAGGGATTGATTGAACCAGTGTTGACCACATGTAAGTCAGATGCCTTAAATCCGGTGCTATCTTTCTGGTACTTCATGTCCATTTTTAAATTGCTATATTTATATAGAAAACAGCTATTATTCTAAGACTTATCCTTTCATTTTTTTTATTCTATCTCACATACAACTATTAATTATCGGGAATATTCTCCTCCAGTGTATGACTGTCTCACCCAAATGCTTTAAGAACTCTTTTTTTCTTCTGTCTTTATCATCTGTCCTTCATCTCTTCTCTAGCCCACTAATATTCCAAGAGCTGGGGAGACTAAAACAAAGGAACTTACATGCGTTTTTTGTATGCCTGAGCCTTCAGGTTTATCTGCAGAACCACACGATACCCTCACCACTGCAGGAAGCAGCTCTGGAGCACAGAGCTGGGAGTAAACTCAAGCAAGGATGAACATGACCCAAACTCCCACCCTAATTAAAAACTCAAATTCAGTCAGCCCAATAAGAAAACACCAGAGAAACTCATCTCTAAGAGAAATCTGAGATATTGAATGGAACAATATTTGAACATAATTCATGGAAACATATGCTTGAGAGATAGTGTAAGTACAAAGCCAAAACAAATGTGATTGATCATGTAATTGATAATAATTAGCAGAATATGCCCTAACAATAGCCAACATGCAGCAAGTATTGCCATTGATGCACAAAATTATCAGGAAAAGGGAAAATCCAATTATTTTCACCAATTGGGTTTTTCTTGTGTGATCAAATGTAATTTATATCAGTGTATTTGGGTGAGACTTTATGAGTTGATTCTAACCAATGTAAGTATAGTAATGGTAATGGAATATGAATTCTGAGATTAAATTATATACAACTGTGACTTCTGTATTGCTATCTAATTCTATTGGGTTTGATAAAAAATGCTGACATGTTGGAGAAAGTGATGTGTCAAAGACCTAAGAAGGGATGCTCTTCAACATTTAGAAATGGGGACCTCAATCTAACAGCTCTAGAAAAACTTAATTCTAACAATAATCACACAAGCTTGAAAATAAATCCTTCCACAACTAACTCTTTAAATGAGATCTTTCTGTGTTTCCTTTCAAGAGACTCTCAGAGGCAAGTGTGTTTTATGTGTTGTGGCCATTTTATAAACTACTCTACTTAATCTATAATTTGTAACACATTTCTACTGAACACATTAGAATATTAAAGATCACTTTATATATAATCACACAGATTAGCTCACATTTTACTGCTCTGAAGAGCAAATGAGGCATAAAAGAGATGGTAGTAATCTCTTTTATTAATGGTAGTAATATCTATTTTCAAATAGATATTTCCCTTCAACATGGTAAAATGCCCAGACAACAGAGACTTGACATTGTAGTGAAATTCTTTTCTTTAAAACGACTGTCATCATTTCTTTAGTCTCAGGTCACAGATTTATTCCCTCACAAAGCTATTTGTCAAAAGAATCAGTACAGATGCTTTCAAAAATCTTATATTTGGAGACAGTTTAATACATATGTATGAGGCTAGGACATTTGACTGACATTGAGTTCAGTGAGCAACCCTTTGTTTACTGGTATTTACTGCTCTGTTTTCTGGTGCTTTGTTTGCTTGAGCTAAACCAAAATAATACAAACAATTTTAACACTGAATACATTTCATCTTTACTGTTATTCACAGGTTTTGTTTGTCTTGCTATAACCTGGAATACAAAGAAATATTTGCTTTTAAATTAAAGCTATGACAAATCTTTATGGTGATTAGATTGTTAAGGAAGTAGCCAAACACACAGTGTGACATATGATAGGGAAACAGATATGTCAAAATATTTTACTATAGGGGGCTGGAAATAAAGTGTAGTGGGTAGGGCACTTGCTTTGCATGGAGTCGACCCGGTTTCAACTCCCAATATTCCATATGATCCCGGTGCCTGCTCTGAGTACAAAGCCAGGAGTAAGCCGTGAAGCACCACCAGGTATGGCCCCAGCCAAAAAAAAATTACTAGCTTCTAAATTCCAATGTCTGAAAACAATATATTGGTATGCTATAGTTTAGTTGTAAAATCTTCCTTTTGTATTTGAATGGTTAGGCTTAATAGAAAAATATTTGATCATGAAACAACATAGAATTTAAATATACTCACTACCAGAGGGTGAAAAAAAAAGTGTGCCCTTTTCAAAAAGAACTATATTCCTTATAAGTAAGGAATTATTATAAAATTCAGAATATTTTTCACTCTCCTACAGGCCTGTGCATTTATTCTAACCCAAGAACAATTACTATTGAAACTGACAGGTCTGGAATTGGATTCACAAAGGAACATTTTGTTTTTGTTAGGGCAATGAACATTTACTTCGAATTAAGTATTATTCAGTACATTCCATTTTAAAGAGTCTGATAAGTTTGTATAAGGTGTTAATGTACATTTTATTAGAAAGAACTGGAGAATGAATTCAGACTAATTGAATCTTTGAAAGAAAATACATGAAGAAAACTTAGGAATACCATTTCCTTCCAGCTCTCAGAATCATTCTTTAAATTCTATAATTTGGAATGTGAACACATGAATCTAAATATTAGTCAACAAAGGAAAATATTTGCTTCCAAATATTACAGGAAGGAGTAGGTGCAACACAAAATTTGCCTGAAATCTTCCACAGGTAACATTATGCAGCCGTACAAATATTTCTCCAAAATAGGCTTTAACAATTTTGCTTACTTGAAAATGTAAGCATTTCACTGTAAAAATTAGCTTTATACTGCATTTTTAATCTCAATCTAGTTTTGTTCTTTTGGATCCATATTAGCCTTGGCACTTGGAGAAGACAGCATAATTCTGTCATATTAGCAAACTGTAGTCAGAAGCCAGGGCCCCTAGCAGCCAGACAACACTGATGGATTATTGAACAATTGTGTCACTTAAACTGAGAATAATGTATTGTATATTTTATTGTCCGAGAAACCATTAAATTGCCAACTGATCTATACTTTAACTCCTTTAGAGAGGTAGAATTTGTTTGGTTAATGCTTATAGAGCTAAAGGCTTTTATTTCCCCTCGGATTCATCACATAATGTTCAAATGCATACATTAGTTTTTTTTTCTTTTCTCAGTTATTTGGATAACCTCAGTTCCTGAGGTCTCTCCCTCTAACCCATCAGTAATGTTAATGTTGATGAAGAAATCATCACATTATTCTCTCTGACTTCCTCAACATTATATTCGATGGTTGAGAATCTTCAACTCATTAGAGACCGCCACTTTAAGCCCGACCCATCAATCTAGTCTATTTTTACATTAGAGACCCATAAGAATTCCTACTCCAGAGAGTTTATCTTTATATTCACAATATTGTGTGTGCATCTAGGTGAGAAGTTTCTAAGCTACTGAGGCAGAACTAGGGAAGTTGACATGTTTATTGCACGATTAATGGGAAAGCTTCGGGCACTTTACTAAGACCTGAAAGTAGATTAGATTTATAACTTGCCTGTAGTTATTTAAAAATACACACACACAGCTCGTGTAGATCAATATTCTGTAAAATACAACTGGTTGGTGTTTTCTTTTCTAAGTAAAAGGAGACTAGATTGATGGAGGACTCATTACTTCCGAATTTAATTACTTAAAAGCAATTAAAGCAATTTTCTGTTTTCTACTTTAGTGCTCCCCTGAAACAACAGCATCTGGACAACTTTAATTACTGTTTCAATTCAGTAAAATGCACAGAAATGGTAAGTTTGGCAACTAACAATTGCTCTTTTTCCTACTGTTTATTTTTATTTTTTTGGACTGAAGTTTCATATTTTCTATTGGTGCTAAGAAAGATAAGTATCTATTTGAGGCTATTTGTGCTCTAAGGAAATGTAGAGATCAGGACCCAGAGTAAAGACACCCATAAGGAAATTGAAATAATAAACATTTAATATACATAGTGTTGTCTGGATGTTTTGTCTGACGTAATTCTTGACAGTTTCAATAACTTAACTTTAGCTGAATCTTCAGTTTATTTTATTGGGAACAACTGTTTAAAAAGTAGCTCCTCGTATAAAATAGTCTTCAGTAGAGATTTAAATGCTTGACATAAGACAAACAGGTCACTGGAACTGTCCATCAAAAACTGAATCTGCTACTCAGCAGGCAACTGGGTGAACCCAGCAGAAACATCTCACATATTTAAAATGGTATATCATGGACTATACCTAAGCAGATATTGACAAGTAAATAGGTCACCTAGTAGAATTTTAAACTACCATGCCTGGTTGTCTCTTCTTAAAACAGTGCTCTCCCACCTCACACTAATGTATACTCAACTGATAGAGGATTTAAAATTTCGTGCTATTGTAATGAATAAGGAATATTCTGTCAAGTTGAAGACCTCCAGAACCCAGCCACAGCCATGCTCAAGGCCACTCTCCACACATTCGGATGAACCTCCACATACTGAGATAGATAAGCAAGTTAATAACTAGCGATAGATTTCATTCCAAGTTTCTTTTCCTTCATATTGTCCTAGTACTTGGGGGTGGGGTGGAAGGGGAGATAATTTAGGAGTTAAGGTGTTTGTCTTGCAAATTGCCAACTCTGGTTCAATGTATGGCTCTGCCATGAATGATCCCCAAGCCCAGAGCCAAGAATAAACCCTGGGTACAACTTGCTGTGTCCTCTACGCTTCTCCTTAAATTGGGTGGAAATATAAATATTCAACTCATAACACTTTTTTTCTGAAGTATCATTTATTGAAGGGTGCTGATATTTTTCAAATGATACTGAGTTTTCCACTGACTTCTTTACCCACACGTGGCTTCATGGGTTTGAGAATCTCTCCTCCAATATTCTCTCCTCCCTCACCTCCCCCACACCACAGTAAGCTCTCTTCAGTAGACCAGTTCTCAGGTTCTGTTGAGTTTGAAAATCTAAATCCTGATTTCATTGACCCCTTTTAATGTTTCCTTGATTTCTCTGCCACTGATGTTTTTGCTCTGAATTTTATTATTTCCTTCCTTCTACTTATTTTGGGTTTCTGCTTTTGTTCTCTTTCTAGGTTTTTCAGATGTGGTCTCAGGTTGTTTAAGATTTTTCCTGTTTCTTGATTTATAGCCTATATTACTACTTCCTTGTTGGTATGACTTTTGCTGTGTCCTATAGGTCTAGATAGTTTATGTCTTGATTCTTGTTCACTTCAAGGAATCATTTTATTTCTTCTTTGATTGTTATCTCTGATCCAGTAGTTATTTAGCATTATGTTGTTACATTTCCAAATATTGGAGTTCTTCCAAACTTTCTTTATATGGCTATCCTTAGAATTATATAAACTACATTAAAAAAATCTCAAAAATTCTGATATACTTAAAGACTTTCCTAGACTTCTGTCCCTATTCATTGAATTCAACTGCATTCTTTCTTTTTTTCATTATTCTGGGTGCTTCATGGGTGCTGAGTGAAATTCCAAGTTCCAGGTGGTCCATGCAGCAATCTAGTATTATTTTCATAATATCAAGTGAGTGCATATGACTCTAGTAATTACTGGCAACCACAGATGCAGTGTAATGACTCTTAGCAGGGTCTGTGTGTATGGCACTAGTTGCAGAGCTCTAACCAGGGAAGTTCTGGGACCAGCTAGGATTGCATTGAGTCTTTGTGGGCACAGAGAGTAGTTAGTACTGGCAGATTAAGATGGCAGAGCGATATTACAGTGGAAAGTATGCTTGCCTTGCATACATCCAACCCACTTTCAATCCCTGGCACCCTGTATGATGATCTTTGAGTACAGAGCCAAGAGTAAGCCCATCACAAGAACCAAGGACAAACAGGATATTAAAAATAGAAAGATCAAAAAAAAGAGAAACCTAAATATTCTCAGGTCTTACTCCTGGCTTATATCTATGCTAGCGTATTACTCCTGTCAGTGCTCAGGAAATCATAGTTCTGAGAATTAAATGGGGGTAAGTCAAAGATAAGGAAAGCACTATAACCCATTTACTATCTTTCTGGGCCCTTCTAAATTTTGAGATGAGCAATTAATAGAGGGAGGCAGGAGAGGAGGCAGGAGGTAGAAGACTGGGAAAGGATGTAGCAAACGGCAGTCCCATGGCTAACTGGTCACCACTATGGAGGTGGTGGGAAGACACCAAAGCTTGTGAGAGTTGGATAGTAGAAGGCTCAGCGGCTGGCTTTAGCTGATTTGCAGAAACAGAGAAGCATGGCCATGACTCAGATAACAAAGCAAAACATATGTGAGTAGCATTAAGATTCCTGGGAGGCAGGAGATAGAGTTCTGGGGAAAGGCTGTGAGTGGTAAGGTCCATAGCTCACTTCTTAAAACAAAGTGGGTGCTGGATAGCACCAAGGCTTCTGGGAGCCAGAATGGCTTGATGATTTTTTTGTGTGTGTGATTTAAGTTGGCATATGAAACTGCTAACTTATGCCAAAACCAGTAACAAGCTGGGTCTCATTCGCCTGACCCTGAAAGAGCCTCCAATGTGGCATCTTTGGGAAGGATGAGTAAAGAGAGGCTTCTAAAATCTCAGGGCTAGGACAAATGGAGACGTTTCTGAGACCACTCAAGAAATTTGAGGATCAATGGGATGGTGACGATGATGATGATGATGATGATGATGATGATGATGATGATGATTTAAGTTACTTTTTCCCCTGGAGGTAGAATTTTAATTTTCTGTGAAGTTCTTGCTTCTATGGAAGGGGAATGTTATCGAGTTCAATATTATAGAGTTCAAAATACAACCGATCACTTTGCAGCTAGTGAAGATTGTAATAGAATAATCCAAAAGCAGTGCACATACTTTTCATTTGCCCACATAGCCAAACTACTAATGGGCGAAATCCTGCACTCTATTTCTCAGTCCTTAGAAAATGGTCAGTTCTCCAACCTATTCAATTCTTTATGCAGCGTTGGAGACTCAACCTAACTCTTGTTGTGAACCAACAATATCAGAACTCAGTTTTTGTTTCCAGGACAAGCATCCAGCATCTTAATCATTCACATTCATCAGAATGTTCAGATGTTAGGAGTTATATTGTCCATAGCATTTGGTCTCAGCCAGCAGGGACAATTCATTCAATAGCAGGAGTGAATGATAATTCTATGTACCACATCCTAAACTGTTAACTCCTCCACTTCTTCAACATCAAGCACCGTAGTCACCAAATTTCACACTCAGATTCATGGGTCCCTCGGGTAAAGCAGACTGTGAACTGGTTAGGTTGTTTTATGGTTTGTAATTAATTTATTCTGTTTTAGAGGGAAGCATTGTTTGCTGCCATTTATTCATCATGTCTCTGGATCTTCCCACATATATTTAAGCAGCAGAAAATGTCAAGTAAAGAACCAAAATGCATTCTATCTGTATGGAATTTCTCAGTTGCCCCTAGAATGAAAGAATTTGTGTGCTTTATATTTTGCTCATGCTATTATCATACAATGTATCATATTTTAACTGTAGTGAGGTCCTTGGATGCCTATATTATCTTTTGCTAGCTTTTTAAAAATATTAAAGTTACAAAATATTTGTAAGTCTTAATGTCTGCATCTGTGAAATTTAAAAAGTATTTTTTCTGTTTTTAAAACTCTAATTGGACTTAAATTAGTTAGCACATAAATTGTTTATTCCATCTCTGGATACACAAGTATTCATTAAGTACTAGGTGTTCCTAAGGAACAGGAAGGAGAGATCAAAAAGGAACTATACTAGCCAAATAAATCATAGCTAAGAATTTTCTAGAGTTGAGGAATTAGCCACCCAGTTTCAAAAAATGAAAGTATTTCAGCCAAAATAAAATAGAAAAATTTCAAGGTACATATTTTGTTTGTTTGTTTTGGTGAAGCCACACACAACTGTGCTTGCAGCTTATGCCTATCTCTGTGTTCAGGGATTACTCCTCATGGTTCTCAAGGGGACGGGTATACCAGGGATCAAGCCTAGATAGGCTTCTTGCAAGGCAAGCGAACCACCTGCTGTGCTACCTCTCTGACCATCTAAGATACATTATAATCAGAATTACAATAGTCAAGAAGAGACAGAATATTGAAAATAAATGGATAAAAGAGGGAATTTACATACTAAGGATCTCTCTTAAAATTTATGGTAGATCTATTAAGTGATGCTCTACATAGAGGCCAGAAGAGAATAAAGAATAAAAATGAGCACCTTGCCAAGAATATTCTGTCTCACTAGCTTATCATTCAAATATGAAGGAAAAATAAAACTTTCATGAACAAGAAACAGCTTGATAGTTTTGAGACTAGCCTCACAAGAAGCATTGAAGGGACTTATTTAAAGACAAGATAAACTTCACAGATTATCTCAGCCTCTGTAGCAACACACAGTTTAAGTGACTCTCAGGAGAAGCCTGTGGGCCAGGGAAGCCATTACAAGTGATTTGTGTTATCTTTTCTTTGCAGAGTAATGACTTTTTCCTTTCTGACTTCTAAATATTATATCTTACTGGCTTTTATAAGAAAAACGTAATTTCAGAGACAAAAATTTCAGTTTTCTGAATATGCAAACGCTAAAATATTGATAACATGCACCAATAATACACATTTTATACATTTTGTAGTGTAAATAATGAATTTGAAACTGACATATTTGAGACTATTAAAATATCCTGTATAAACTATTACAGCCATACCAAATGTGGTATTCCATTTCATAGGAATAATTTTATCACTTTCTTGAAAATGTTTTTTGATGTCAAAGTGCAGTGGGTAGGGTGTTTGCCTTGCATGTGGCCAACCTGGGTTTGATCCCCAGCATCCCTTTGCAGAAGGAGTAGCTCTCAAGAATTTCAGTATGGCCCAAACCCATCCTCCCGACCAATTTTCAATTTTGATGATTATTGGTATATATCCTAAATCTTTCTTCTAAGTTCAATAGTTTCAGTTTCTATATCTTAAGTTGGGCTGGAGCACAGTGGGTAGGACATTTGCCTTGCATGTGGCTGACCCAGGTTTGATTCGTGCGTTCCTCCTGGAGAGCCCAGCAAGCTACCTGTGTCATATTTGATATGCCAAAAACAGTAACAACAAGTCTCACGTTGGAGACGTAACTGGCGCCCACTCGAGCAAATGGATGAACAATGGGATGACAGTGCTATATTGCAGTGCTACATCTTAATTTATATACATATATATGTATGTATGTTTATATATGTATATGTGTATATACATATAATCATATTTTGTTGAAGAAACTAATTTTGGGGGCTAACCATAGGAGTTGATTGTTTAATTAGCTTTATACATTAAATCAGAGCAATAAGGAAAAATAAGGCATAAGTAAAGTCATAATTTTTAGTAGATGATATGACATTATCTATAGAAAAACCTTAATATTACATTAAAAAACTATTGAAAACAATTGAAGAGGGCAGTTAAGTAACTGTTTATGAAAAAGTATAATATGTTGGATTTCTATATGAAAATAATAAACAATTAAAATTTAATAAAGTTATTCTGTTTATAATTTCATCCATTGTAGGATAACATTGGTTTGTCCTTTCTGCCTTGTCACAAGGAGCTTAGATTTATTGGGTTACTCCCATCACAGTGCTCCCATTCCTCTGTGTTTATTTGTAACCTCTTTATGCTCTGCTTCCCCAACCTGTCAATTTCCTTTGCCTACTGATCAGACTCTGTTGACTTGTAAGTATTGTTTTTCTCTTACATCCTTTGCACAGTGAATTCAGAGCTGTGTCCTTTTTGTATAGACTTAGGAAGACAGTTAAAAGACATTTGTAACTTGGGAGTAAATTGACTCCAGACAATTTTACCTCCTGGACATCTGTTCTCTGTACCTAGGCCTCAGTTGCCCTTACTTCCTACCACCCCAAAAAGCAGGGTCCTGATGAGGGACTGGATGGACCCAGGGCAAGCTGTGAGCTACCCTGGCATTATAGTGGGCCTGGCTGAAATGCCATAATACTTAACTATAAGTTAAGAGCATGGTCATGGACCGATTCTGTCATGATCCAAAAAGTAATAACTAGAGTGAGATCCTACTAGGGTTAGGAAAGATTAATCTGGCCTGAGCACTGTAGTCTGAGATCTATAGTGAGATGTCCTCAGGAGAGCCACCCTACAAGCTTAATGTATCTCTTACTGTGTCTCTACAATATAACTAATATTCACTGTATCACTGTATCACTGTCATCCCGTTGTTAGTCGATTTACTCGAAAGGGCACCAGTAACGTCTCTATTACACTCTGCTCTGAGATTTTAGCAGCCTCTCCTTACTTGTCTTTCCCAATGATTGGAGGCTCTTTCAGGGTCAGGGGAATGAGACCTATCGTTACTGTTTTTGGCATACCGAATATGCCACGAGGAGCTTGCCAGGCTCTGCTGTGCAGGTGGGATACTCTCGGTAGCATGCCGGGTTCTCTGAGAGGTATGCATACATCTTTTACTGTATTTGGGATATGAATACGCTATGGGGAGCTTACGAAGCTCCCAGGTGTGGGCAATAGACTCTTGGTAGCTTGTCAGGTTCTCCAAGAGGGAGAACAAGGCTATTAGATGTCACGGGGCCACTTTTCGGCCTTGTGCTTTCAAGAGCTTGGTCTTATAGTCTCTGAATGTTGGATGTTGGTGGGATTACAAGGTGCCAGGGGCAGTTTGTGGGTGTGGCTGCAAAATTACTGGAAAATAGGGGTTCTGGGAGGAGAAGGCCCAGGCTTGGAGATCTCAGCCCTGAGTCCCACACACTTTGGTTCCTCTGCCGGTCCCTTCATGCGTGAGGCTTGTCCGAACATGTGGAGAGTGGCCTTGAGCATGGCTATGGTTGGGTTCCAGAGGAAAGAAACCCATACAAAGAAAAACAGAAATCAGAAGGTTCCTGGAAACAAATGAGAATGAGGACACAAGCTACCAGAACTTGTGGGAAAGAGCAAAAGCAGTGTTACAAGGAAAATTTATAGCTCTGCAAGCATTCATCAGGAAGGAACAAAAGGTCCATATAAATAACTTGATTTCACAGCTTAAGATCTTAAAAATTGCCAACAAAAGAAGGTCAAACCAGGCAGGAAGAAAGAAATAGTTAAACATGGAGCAGAAATCAACAAGCTGGAATTCCCTCCCCCCCCAAAAAAAAAAAATCCAGAAAATGAAGGAAACCAAGAGCTGGGTACTTTGAGAAAATAAAAAAATAAAAAAATATAAACCCTACCAAGACTCACAAGGAAAGAGGGAGAATCATAATAAAGAGAGAGGGACAATCCCTAAACAGAAATGAAAAGAGGGAACATAACAACAGAAACAACAGAAATTTAAAAGATTATTAGAGATTACTTTGAGAGTCTATATTCCATGAATCAAGAGAACCTCGAAGAAATGGATAAATTCCTGGAATTCTATAACCTCCTAAGGTTGAATCAAGAAGACTTGGAATACCTAAATAGACCTATAACTATTAATAAATTGAAATGGCAACCAAAAATTTTCCCAAAACAAAAGCCTAGGTGCAGATGAATTGACTAGTGAATTCTTCCAAACATATAAAGAAGACCTTTAAATTGCAGGTCCTTTTCAAGTCGTTTCAGGAAAATGAAGAATCAGAAACACTCCCAGTTTCTCTGAGGCACATATTACCCTGGTATCAAAAAAAGAAAGAAACACCACAAAAAAAGAATATTACCCTGATGAACACAGATGCAAGATCCTCAAGAAAATACTATCAAATAGAATCCAACAACTCATCAAAAAGATTATACACCATGACCAAGTGGTAGTCATCCAGATATGCAAGGATAGTTTAACATTCACACATCAATCAACATAATACATCATATCAATAAAAAACATGATAAAGCCATATGATCACATCAATAGATGCAGAGAAATCATTTGACAAGACCCAAAACCCTTTCATGATGAAAACTTTCATCAAAATAGGAACTGGAAGAAATTTCCTTAACATAGTCAAGCCACCTACAAGAAGTCCAGGATAAGGATTAATCTCAATGGGACAAAAACTAAGTTTTCCCTCAAAGATCAGGGCTACAACAGGATGCCCACTCTCTACACTTCTATTCAATATATTACTGGAAGTACTTGCCATAGCAGTTAGGAAAGAAAAAGAGATTAAGGGTATCCAGATAGGATAGGAAGATATCAAGCTCTCACTATTTGCAGATGACATGAGACTATACTTAGAGAACCCTAGAGCTTCTACCAAAAAGGTCCTAGAAACTAATACTAAGAAGTAGAATTAATATGTTAATTAAGATGTTAATTAAGCTATTGGACTAAAGAGAGGAGAAACACCTGTAGGTGGTATTTCCCTCCCTTGAGCCTGGTCAGCAGTCAGGAAGGGCCTTTGATATGTTGATTTTGCTACTGGCAGGGATGTGGTGGCTACCACCACAGCTGGAAATCTCAATGTCAAGATTCCAATGACATTTTAAGGACATATAACAAGAACTATAAAATCTCCTGAGATTAATACGGAAAAAGTAAAATGTAGGTATTATATTGTTACTTCAAATTATATTGAAAATAGGCTTAAAACTATATAGCATTGAAACAAAAAAACACAGAAATGAAATATAATTGATAGTCTAGAAATAAACTCACACATTTATCAATATTTTATTTATGACAACTAATCTAAGAGAATATGATAACTAATTATAATAACTAATCTAAAGAGAAAGAAGAATCTCTTTAACAAGAGGTATTAGGAAAACTGGAAAGTTGCATATAAAACAATCACTGTCACTGTATCACTGTCATCCCCTTGCTCATAGATTTGTTCGAGTGGGCACCAGTAACATCTCCATTGTGAGACTTTCTTGTTACTGTTTTTGGCATATCGAATATGCCATGGGAAGCTTGCCAGGCTCTGCCGTGTGAGTGGAATACTCTTGGTAGCTTGCCAGGCTCTTCAAGAGGGACGAGGGAATTAAACCCAGGTCGGGCAAGAGCAAGGCAAGCACCCTACCCACTGTGCTATCACTCCAGCCCATATAAAACAATAAAGACTCTAAATCTTCGATACTTTCAAAAATGTATATAAAGTAAATTCAAAGTGAACTACAGTGTAGGATGACATTACTTTGTCCTCCCCCCACCCCTTGCCACAAGGAGCTTGTCCCGGTTTTTCTTGGAGTTTAGGCTTACCCCAGTCTCACCCATCAAGGTGTTCCCGAATCACTCCTGTCCCTTTGTTTAGCTGTAACCACTTCTCTATGCTCTCTTCCCCAAAAAGAGTTAATCAACTTCTCCCCCTAATCTGACTCTGCTAATTTGTAAGGTCAGACCTTCCTAGGATACTGAACTTATATTATAAGTTAATATTGCTTTTATCCTCCCCTTATGTCTTTTGAATAATTTACTTTAAAGCAATGTCCTTTTTGTATAGACAGGAGAAGACAATGTTATGCTTTTGTAACTTGGGACATAATTGGCTAAGAATATTATTCATTCCCGGGCATCTGCTTTCTCCACTTAAGCCTCAGTTGCCCTCAGTTTCTAGCACCCCAAAAGCAGGGTCCCGACGAGGGATGGGACGGATCCAGGGCAAGCGGTGAGTTATGTGCTACCCTGGCATCGAGATGGGCCTGGCCAAAGTGCCTAATTCTTAACTATAAGTTAAGAGCTTGATCATAGACAAATGCTGTCATGATCCAAAAGTAATGATGAGACTGGGACCCTGCTAGGGATAGGAAAGACTGATCTGGCCTGAGCACTGTAGTCTGGGATTGAGATGGCCCCAGGAGAGCAATTCCATAAGCTTTAATGCATCTCTTATTGTGTCTATGCAAAATGATTAATATTATGAATGCTTATATGTTTGCTGGATGAGAAGAGGAGAAACACACTCATGGGACTCCGCCCTTGGGTGGATCCTCCTGCTGAAAGAGAATTAAGTCCTAGGAGAAGCATCCCCTGAGGGAAAGGAACCTTACCCTATTGATTGTGACCACACCTATGTGTATGCCCCAAACTCCTCATGCTGGGAGGATTTAACTAGGCTGTAAGAGTGGGTTGGGGGTCCAGATCCAGAGATCCAGAGAGAGATCCAGAGCTGGGAAAGAAGCAGAGAGAGAGAATGAAATAAACTGATTGAGCAACTAGTTTGGCCTTCTTCCTTCCGTCGCCTGCCCTTGACCGACAGCCATACACAGTGGTTCCAGAGCACCGAACGCGGGCGGTGAGACAGAGCCGCCCGGAGAGCCCGAGAGTGCACACGCCCGTTGGTGTGTTTTAGTTTTTTACACTACAGATCTTGATATTAAACCTGAAATCATTAGAGTATATAGAAGATTACATAGGTGGAAAATCACATCCTAGAAACATTAAAGATATTTTTAGGGAATAATTTCAAAGTCAAGGAAAATCAGAGTAAAGAAAAGTAATTATAACTATATTAAATTGAAAATATTTTACAGTAAAAGGAAACAAAAGAATGAAAAGATAATCTACTGAATGAAAATAAGTTTGTATACCATGTATGTGATAGGGGTTAATATCTAAAATATTACAAAATATTTAAACATGGATTATTTGTATAATTTAACGATGTAAAAAACAACAATTTAATCAAAAGTTGGAAGAGGATTTTTATAAATGGTTCTCCAAAGAGACATCCAGATAGCAAACTGGAATGTGAAAAAAAATACCCTTCATTACTGATTATCAGGGAAATGCAATGATAATACTATGAAATGATACTTAGCACTGTAACACCATTGTCTCGTTCATTGATTTGCTCAAGTGGGCACCAGTAACGTCTCCATTGTGAGACTTGTTGTTACTGTTTTTGGCATATTGAATATGCCACAGGTAGCTTGCCAGGCTCTGCCATGTCGGCAGGATACTCTCAGTAGCTTGCTGGGCTCTCCGAGAGGGACAAAGGAATCAACCCGAGTCGGCCGAATGCAAGGCAAACACCCTACCCA
This sequence comes from Sorex araneus, assembly GCF_027595985.1. NCBI lineage: Eukaryota > Metazoa > Chordata > Mammalia > Eulipotyphla > Soricidae > Sorex > Sorex araneus. Next base: position 313,468,281 of record NC_073313.1, on the reverse strand, counting down.
CTGTGCTATCGATCCAGTCCAGTGAAATGATACTTAACACTTAAGAATTTGACTTATATCAAAAACAGCCAAAAAAGTGTTGAAGAGGCTATGAAGAAAAGGAAAACAAAGTTTATTATTTGGGGAATGCAAATTGGTTCAACTAGTTTGGAAAATGCCATGGAATTTCCATTAAGAAGTTAAAAATAGAGCTAACAATCTAGGTATCCAGTTAAATAATATGAGAATGTTTACACAAAATGTTTTATGATCTCTAATTCTTATTTATATATGACTTATAAAAGCTACATTATGCAGAAAATTTTGATGTTTGTTGGTAGATGACTAGATGAATCGATAAGGTGACTAGATAATACTCAATGGAATGCTATTCATTTATAAAAGAGATGAGATTATTCCATTTGCAACCAAAGTGAAAGCACTTGAGAGAATTAAGTAAAGTGTCAGAAGAAAGTATTTGATGATTAGTAGAACTATGAAATAAAATATAAAGTTTTATTATAAAGTTTTAAAACAATAAAATGGCAAAATAGCACAGCGGGTAGGCCATTTGCCTTGCATGCGGTCGACCTGGGTTCGATTCCTCCATCCCTCTCGAAGAGGCTGGCAAGCTACTGAGAGTATCCTGCCCGCACAGCAGAGCAAATAGTAACAATAAGTCTCACAATAGAGAAAATAATATTTTAAAAAATTTAAAATAAAAAATAGTATTTAAAATAAAAAGTATTTAAAAATTAAAAAATAATATTTAAAATAATAAAATAGTAAAATCTATTAAACTGTATTTTTCACAATGGTGGAGATCAAACCCAGATTTTCACACATGTATTTAAACTGCTAATTATATAAACTATTTAGAAGCCAAAGTGATAAAAACAACTACGTGCTTTATTTCATTTATATATTTGCTCATAGATTATAGATTTGAATCAAAAGTGTTGAGATAATATTCTTCCAGGTTGGGCTTGACCTTAATTTTCTGGGGGACTGAAAAAAGAATCATAACTAGGCATAGGATAAATTTAGTAATTCAGCCTTAAGAAAAGACCCTAATGTCATAAGTCATTCTGTATTCATTCACTTTAAAATTGTTCTGAATTAGGACATGAAATCCAGGCTACTATGACTCACCTTAGTCAGTGATCAGACTTGGCTATCCTGGAAAAGTCTACTTGAAGACCTGGGATAAGGAAGTTCTCTGTAGCTGGGCAATCATTCAAGCAGTCTCAATAGCAAGGACCATTAGGCCCTTCACTGAATAAAGACTAGAAAAGAGAGTATATATATAAATATATATATATTATAAAGAGTATATATATAAAGTATATATATATACTTTATATATATCTTCTCTTTTATATACATATATAAAATTTTAGAAAATTGAAAAATTTGTACCTCTGAAATAATAGTTTAGATCAAATATATTATTTGGGCTTAATATTTGGGCTTAATATTAGTTCAAAATTCCTCCTTGAAGAGAACTTACTAGGAGGTTGCAGAAGGAAGAAATGGATAAGAATGTGTAAGGACAGTGGTAGAGGGACTTGTGCACTTTGGTGGAGGTGCTAAAATAGTAACTTTGTGGCTCAAAATCATAATGTGAATTCCTGGTAACCAGGCATCCTAAACTAAGACAAAACTTTCAATAAAGTAAATTTAAAAATTAAGAATACATAAAATTAGTTTAAAGAGGAGCACACGCATACACGCATGCACACACACATACACATATGCACACACAAAGATTTCACAAATAGAGATAACACTGTAGCACTGTTGTCCCATTGTTCATCAATTTGCTCGAGTGGGCATCAGTAACGTCTCCATTTTGAGACTTGTTACTGTTTTTGGCATATCGAATACACCATGGGTAGTTTGCCAGGCTCTGCTGTGCGGGCAGGATACTCTCGGTAGCTTGCCGTGCTCTCCGAGAGGGACAGAGGGAATCAAACCCTGGTCGGTTGTGTGCAAGGCAAACGCCCTACCTCTATGCTATCACTCCAGTCCAAATAGAGATAATCTCTGTATAAATCTTGAATGAATTGTAGCCAGCTCAGATAAGATAAATAGGATTATACAATTCCCTGTATATTTCAGTAGCCTGAAATATACAAAATCTTTATATATGACAAGAAAGAGAAAACAAAAACAATGTCTCAGCACCAACTTAAATTATGACAAAAAGATGGATTAGCTAAGTATATAATATATGAATTTATAATACATCATCATATTCTAAGCTCTATGGTCTCTGAGGGTCTTTTGTTTTGTTTTGTTTTATGGCCACTTGTGGCTGGGCTCAGGGTGTACTTATAGCTTGTGCTCAGAGATCACTCCTGGCAGGGTTCAGCAGACCCTATATGATGCTGAGGACTGAACTGAGGTCAGCTACATGAAAAGCAAGCATCTAAATCTTCTGTTATCTTTCTGACCCTCTGACCTCTGAGGTTTTTATAACTATCATAAACCCCTGAGGTTTTTATAACTACCATAAATTATAACTACTGATTTGGAACCTCACCACTGGGCAGTCTATCAATACGGCTTGCCTTTTTTCATTCGATATTGTGCTCTATTACCTTATATATGCCATTTGCTACCTACGCACCTAATATAAGTACTATCAAAATATGTACATTTTGATTATAGAATAATATATTAATGACTATACATGTAATAAATAGTTTTACCTATAATAAAATAAAAATGTATGTTTGTAATGTTCTAACCTACATTTTTTTTGTTATGGGAAACTAAATTATTTAGTAAATTCAGTAATTTAAAAATGTTTTCATTTGGGGGAGATTTTGAGATCCTGAATAAAAACAACAAACATATGCAATAATATATATTTGCCTATAATCATCTATAATTGTGGCAAATATGTCCAGTGAACCAAATCCAACTTGTTCTTTAATGTTGTATCCTCCACAAAATACAGATTTTACAAATGTATTTGCACTGGAGCCATAGCACAGCGGGTAGGGCTTTTGCCTTGCACGTGGCCAACCTGGGTTTGGTTCCTCCATTCTTCTGGGAGAGCCTGGCAAGCTACCAACAGTATCCCACCCACACAGCAGAGCCTGACAAGCTACCCGTGGCATATACAATATGCCACAAATAGTAACAACAAGTCTCACAATAAGATGTTACTGGTGCCCGCTTGAAGAAATCAATGAACAATGGGATGACAGTGATACAGTGATCTCTTCACCTCTTTTTAACACTCAGTTCTTGTCCAAAAATGATCATTCTCAGCTATTATTATCATACTGGTCTCTTCTCTATCTTACCTACCCTCAGCCCCCCATACACTTGTGGTTGATTCCAACCATTTATCAGCCCTGTCTTCCCTGGTCATGGATATTAGTCTTCTACTATATATTTTTATATACCACAAATGAATGTAGTCACACTACATATGTCTCTCTCCTTCTGACTCATTTCACTCAGCATGATTCTCTCCATGCCCATCCATTTATAGACAAATTTCATGACTTCATGACTTCATTTTCATTCATATGGGAGAATAAACCCCCACGAATAACTAAAGCAATTATTGAGGGGGGGGAAGATGGGAGACATAGCCTTCCCCAATTTCAAACAGTACTACAAAACAGTAATAATTAAAACAGCATGTTTTTAGAATAAAGACAAACCCACAGACCAATGGAATAGGGTTGAATATCCTGACACACACAGTCAAATATATGATCATTCAATCTTTGATAAGAGAGCAGCAAATGTGAAGTGGATCAAGGAAAGCCTCTTTAACAAGTGGTGCTGTCAAAACTGGATAGATGCATGCAAAAAAAAAGGGGGCTCAGACCTCTAACACCATTCACAAAGGTCATATCTAAATGAATTAAAGACCTCAGCATCAGACCAGAATTCATAAGGTACATTGAAAAAAAGGTGGGCAAAACCCTCCATGATATTGAACCTAAGGTGAAGGGATGGGTGTTTGAGCATTGTGTAACTGAGACTTAAGCCTGAAAGTTTTGTAACTTTCCACATGGTGATTCAATAAAAAAATAAAATAAAATAAAAATAAAGATATCTTTGAAAATAAAATGAGGCTGACCAAGCAAGTGTAAGCAAAGGTAAAAAAACAAATGGGATTACCTTAATCTAAGGAGCTTCTGCACCTCAGAAGAAACAGTGACCAAGATACAAAGATAGCTTATGGAATGGGAAAGATTCTGGTCATCATCTCGTTAGAAATAAAGTTGTAGTTTCAGGAAGATTAGATACCTGCCTAAGGGTTAGGTCTAGCATGCAGGAATTTGAATTTCTCTACATTACTGTCATGGCACCAGTCAAAGTAAGGTTGTACCTTACTGTTGTTGGGTGGGATATTAACAGGCATAATTGTTTATTGTTATGAATTTAAAATCAACCCATACTCACTTATATTTTCCTTCTCACAGACAAGGTTGTTTCTGCAGCAAACTTACCAGAAGCAGTTTCATATTTCTTCTGATTGTTCTATTGTTGGGGGACTTTAACAGAGTGATTTAGTTCAATTTTGGACCCTGGGGTCAGAGTTCTAGGTTTTCCAACAAGTGTCATCATGCTATTTCACAGATAAACAAATGAACTTCATATCTCTTAAGATTTCTTTAGTTTATCCATCTTATGTACTCTGATGTCTTTTCTTTAGCTCAGAGGTCAGGATTCACTTGCTAGTCTCTAGGCTTTAAAACAAGGTGCATAACTTTTATTTTTTTATTTAGTTTTTAATTTTTAAAATTTTAATTTATTTTTTAATTGAGTCACCAAGGTGCATAACTTTTAAAATTGTGCTGCTTAGGGGCTGGAGCAATAGCACAGCAGGTAGGGTGTTAGCCTTGCACGCGGCTGACCCGGGTTCGATTCCCAGCATCCCATATGGTCCCCTGAGCACTGCCAGGAGTAACTCCTGAGTGCAAAGCCAGGAGTAACCCCTGTGCATTGCCAGGTGTGACCAAAAAATAAAAAAATAAAAAAAATTGTGCTGCTTAAAAGTTATATAGTTCGGGGCTGGAGCGATAGCACAAAGGATAGGGTGTTTGCCCTGCATGTGGCAGACCTGGGTTTGATTCCTAGCATCCCTATGGTCCCCCGAGCACCAGCAGGAGTAATTCCTTGAGTGCATGAACCAGGAACAATCCCTGTGCATCGGCAGGTGTGACTCCCTCCCTCTCGAAAAAAAGCAAAAAAAAAAAAAATAAAAGAGTAAAAATTATATAGTTCATATATATACTGGAGTATAGTTTAGTAATTGAGTTTGAGTCTAAATTTAAAGCAAGTTCTACCATCACTATGTAAATACAGGCAAGTTAACTTCTGTTATACTTTTTAATACTTTAAATATCTAATAATAGAGGCAGGAGCGGAAGTACAGCAGGTAGGGAGCTTGCACGGTTGGCTGATGTTCCCCTGAGCACCAGAGCTGAATTCAGAGCCATTACCCCTGAGCATCATAGGGTGTGACCCCCAAACAAGCAAACAAAAATATCTAATAAGATTGTTGGAAAATTTAAATGAGAAATTGAAAACTGGTGTGAAAAATAAAAAATATATATAATTGTAGCTCTTAATGCAATTGTTGGCATTGCTATACTTGGCTGATGAACAGCAGCAGTGGAAACCCACGGTTCCTGAAATTGTGCTAGATATGAAATAGAAAGACAATCGGAAATCGGAAGTGCATAATCCACAAGTGAGGTGGACAGAAATCAACCAAAGGCTTCCCACCCAAATTGACTACTGCCACAGAAGTAAAATTAGTTGTAGGTGTAGTAAACGAGCTGAGTTAGGTGTGAAATGACCGTGGTCCATGCCTGGTTTATCATCTAAGGATGCTAGGTCATAGAGAAAGGAACCCAGAGGTACACTTATTTCCTGCATGGCCTTTGTAATGTGTAAATTAGGGTTAGATAAAATCATTCTGTGTAAATTAGAAAGAGGAAAAAAGGGATGAAGGAAGGAGAGAAAGAGATACTAAAACCTAATATGGGGGGTCAGTGTTATGGTAAGCTCTAGCCCTATGTTAAGTTCTAGCATCCATAGTTTTTAACTGAACCCACACTTTTATGTGTTATGCTGGCACTAAACTCTCAATAGTTAGGCCATTTTGGTGGAGCATCTATTTTCTGCTTAAATACCATCTGGTCCAACATGGACATATCTCTAACTTCTTTTTTTTTTTTCTTTTTGGGTCACACCTGGAGATGCACTTGGGTTATTCCTGGCTCTGCGCTCAGGAATTACTCCTGGCGGTGCTCAGGGGACCATATAGGATGCTGGGAATTGAACCTGGGTCAACCACATGCAAGACAAACACCCTACCTGCTGTACTATCACTCCAACCCCTCTAACTTCTTTAAGCTATGGATGTTGCTCATTTTAGTTATTTGTATCCACATGTGAAACATAACATTTTCTCAGTGTTTTTGAATGTATCTTTTAATCTGAAGATAGTATAAAAATGTAATCTATAATATAAGAACATAATGTATAGAAATAAAATTATAAAAATTCTTCCCCTGTTTATTATCTTAAAAGTGATAAAAAGAATGGTTATTGGGACTAGAGTGATAGCACAGCAGGTAGGGAGTTTGCCTTGCACACAACCAACTTGGGCTTGATTCCTAGCATCCCATATAGTCTCCCAAGCACCGCCAGGAATAATTGCTGAGTGCAGAGCCAGGAGTAACCCCTGGGCATCACTGGGTGTGACCCAAAAAGAAAAAACAGGAAAAAGAAGGGCTACTGGAAATTATTCTGCAATTTGCTGTATACAGACAACAATATAAGCAGGATGTACAATCATTAGAATAAAATCTCTGAAATGATTTCATTTCAAATATGACTCATTCAGATTTGTCAGAGATTTTTATTTTACATAATACAAATACAAAAATAGCCAAGGAGAACATTATGTAGAAACCCTGGCCTTAGGGTTTTTCCATGAGAGATTTATTTTTCACAAGTCTATAAATTTAATTTACCTTCATGACTTCCTGTATTGATACAAATGCCAAGAATCCAGGGAAGGCTTAACCAGACATGTCTGGCAAACATTTCCCATTTTTCTTTCCCAATTAGATGAGCTGAAATTGTATTACAGACTACTCTGCTCCAAAAGCTCATAAATATATCTAATGTCCACTGTCTGGAGAAATGTAAAGCTATGCAGGCAGCTGCCCTTCTGACCCTGACTTGTAATTCTCTCTTATCTTTCCATGAAGCCACAGTTTTCTCTGTAGCATTGTTAGCTGAGAGCTAAAGAAACTTCCCCTGACTATCCATTTATTTTATATGGAAGAAGTGGTTGCTTTTCTTATATCTGCTTATAATTTAGCGGGTTGGATTATGCATCTAAACAATAACGCTTCAAGTGGGTTAACAAATTTATGGTAACTGGGCTTCAAAGCTGTTTGAATTAATCATTAATTTAATTTATCACTCCTTACATCATCACCAATTAATTTTTTTTATTGGAGCACTATTAGATTATAACATTATGTAGGTTTCAGATGTAAACCATTGACAATCAATGAATATTTTCTTTATCCTGATTTTCAAACCATCTCCTTCTCTTCCTTGTTCTGTACATATGTTGATTACTATTTCATGATATTAACATTTTTAAGTAATTTTAGCTATATTCCCACATATTCTTTTAAATCATATCTTTGTTTTCATTCATTTCTAGATGCTTTTAAAATTTTTAAAAATAATTGTTCAGTATTATGTTGTTTATTAAAAAATGTGGTTCCCTCATTTTTCCCTTTTCTTGTTGATTTTCAGCTTCATGCCTTATTTATTTATTTATTTATTTATTTTTGGGTCACACCTGGTGATGCTCAGGGATTACGGCTGGCTCTGAACTCAGGAATTACTCCTGGTGGTGCTCAGGGAACCATATGGGATACCAAGGACTAAACCCAGATTGGCTATGTGCAAGGCATACAGTACAGCATGCTCTCCGTGCTGTGCTATTGCTCTGGTCCCAGCTTCATGCCATTTTGATTAAAAAAGATCCTAAATATGATTTCAATTTTTACAAATTTACTGGTATTTGTTTTGTGTCATTTTATTTTATTTTATTTTTGCTTTTTGGGCTACACCTGGTGATGCACAGGGATTACTCCTGGCTCATGCACTCAGGAATTACTCCTGGCAGTGCTCAGGGAACCATATGGGATGTAGGGAATTGAACCCGGGTTGGCCATGAGTAAGGCATACACCCTACACGCTGTGCTATTGCTTCAGCCCTGTTTTGTGTCATTTTAAATGTTTAAACTTTGAGTACCTTCTATAAGCACTTGAAAAGAATATATATATTCTGGTTATTTGGGGTTAAATGCTCTGTAATTATCTGGTTTGTTGTTTAAGACTATTTTTTTTTTGTGATTTTCTGTCTGGATATTAGTTGTGAATGTGTGTTAAAGTCCCCTACTGTTACTGTGAATTCTTACACTGGGAGCATATAGCAATTTTTGGGTTTTGTTTGATTGTTTTGGGGCCACACCCAGCTTTGATCAGGGCTTGCTCTGGCTCTGAATTCAGAAATTACTCCTGGCAGGCTCAGGGGACCACGTGGGGTACTGGAGATGGAACCTAGGCGGGTTGTGTACAAGGCCAAATATCCTATGCAGCACCACATATAATATCATTCTAGTCTCACGTATAATAATTTTATGTCTCTCTGTTGCATTAATTCTTTATAATTATGTACCATCTATCTCTTTTTTTAACTAAAATATATTTTACTAATATAAATATTATTCTTGCCTTGTAGGTTTTTCATTGGCTTGGCATACCAGCTTCCCATCTCTTTAGTTCATGTTTATTTTCATAGCTTGTGAATTGGGATGCTTTATGCTGTTTATTTTTGAGCCACAACTCTCAATACTCAAGAGTTATTCTGAGTCTGCACTCAGGAATTACTCCTGGAGCCATATTGGATGCTGGGGATTGAACCTGGGATGGCCACATGCAAGACAAATGCCCTACCTGTTGTACTATCCCTCCAGCCACTGGGGTGCTATTTTTTTTCACAATGAAAAATTCTCTTTATTTGTAAAGATAACATAATGAAAACTTTATCACAAACCATATGAATAGACCAGACCCATACTTCACTGAGTTAAGTTCCAGCAAACATTCGCTTCTTTTCTTTTAATTTTTGAATTGCCATGAGCTAAAGTTACAAAACTTTCATGTTTGAGTTTCAGTCATACAAGATCGAACACCCATCCCTCCACCAGTGTACATTTAACACCACCAATGTCCCCAGTATCCCTCCCTCCACCCCGTCCCTTCTCTCCCCCTGCCTCTATGGTAGACAGTTGTCCTCTTTCTCTCTCTTCTTATAGGTTTGCAATCACTGTGTCACTGTCATCCTGTTGCTCATTGATTTGCTCGAGTGGGCACCAGTAACGTCTCCATTCGTCTCTGTCGCATTTACGGGAATAAGGCCCATTATTGTTACTGTTTTTGGCATATCGAATACTCCGCGGGTAGCTTGCTAGGTTCTGCTGTGTGAGATTCTGCATTTCTCTCTTCTGAGAGCTTTGTTTTATAGTCTCTGGATCTTGGCCGTTGATAAAATTACATGGTGCCAGGTGGGGGAATGGGGAGTAGTTTGTTTGACTGCCAATCTACTGGAAAATTGGGGATCTGGGTGGAAGAGGCCCAGTTCCAATCCTAGCAGGCTTGGAGATCTCAGCCCTGGGTCCCGCATACCTGGGTTCCTCTGTCTGTTCCTTCATGGGTGAGGCTCGTCCAAGTGTGTGGAGAGTGGCCTTGTGCATGGCAGTGGCTGGGTTCTGGAGGTTTTCAGCTGCTGGGGCTCTGCTCAGGGCAGGGAGGGAGACTCAACTCTCTCCCTCTGAGGGGCCCCAGTGAAGACTTTTATCTATGTTATGTAAATGTGTCCGCTTTTCTTTGGCCAACAGGTACCCACCAGTCTAATTTGCCTGTTAATGTTGAGTTTATCTCCCTCCTGACCAGAACTGTCACCTCTCATCTGGAGAATCAGTGCAGAGCTGTGTCCACCATCCGGCACCCTGTTTGCAAGCCAGTCCTTGTGGCATCCCAGCCACTGACATGGAGGAAAACGTATGTAGAGCTGGAGGGCTAAGTGACTTCCACCCAAGAGAATGAACTGATGAAATCCGAGACTAAAAATATATCCTCGTGGGCTGTATTTGTGTGGAGACATGTAACAGGATGGTGTCTGAGAGAATGGTAGCTGGAAACAGAGCGATCCCAGATGCAGATTACAAATAATGAGAGGCCATCATGTTTGGTCCTTTATCTACTTTAAGTACACTCCTTCCATTCTGAGCGATCCCTCCAACCATCATTGACTCACTCAGTGATACCTTCTCTATCCCAGCTGCCTGGTTGCTTTTTAATAGGAACCATAACCAGCAAAGCTCAGGGGTATTACTATATCACTGTTATCCTGTTGTTCATCAATTTACTCGAGAGGGTGCCAGTAACGTCTCCATTCGTCCCAGCCCTGAGATTTTAGCAGCCTCTCCATGCTCATCTTTCCCAATGATTGGAGGCTCTTTCAGGGTCAGGGGAATGAGACCTGTTATTGTTACTGTTTTTGGCATATCAAATACGCTATGGGGAGCCTGCCAGGCTCTGCCATGCAGGTGGGATACTCTTGGTAGCTTGTCGGGCTCTCCAAGAGGCATATATCTATATATTTCCCTCTATGAATTTATGGAAAATGGGTGGGGAGTGTCTTATGATGTGTCACAAGGCCGATTTGTGTCCGCACAGTCCAGGAATGTATTCAGTCATGTGTGAGGCTAGGCCAGAGCATGTGGAAAGTGGCTAGGAGCATGGTGGCGGTTGGGTAGTGGAGCTCAGGGGCACTCCCAGTAGTACTGAGTCAGGTGTTGTGGTCTATATGATTGGCAGCTTGTTCTATGAGTGGTGCTGCTCAGGCTCGTAAAGCTTAGGCACTCTCTGGGATATCCCCTGTGGGGTGCTCAGAAGACTCTAGGAGTCTTATGACAAGCACTTTGGTGCTAGGATTGAATTCAGGTCTTTACAGATGCCTGACATGTACTTGACCACTTGTACTCTATCCCTCTGGAACAGGTAGATTTTGTTTATTGAGTTTCTATAATGTGCTATATGTCTTATTAGTGAACCAAATATATTAGTAGTGATTACTGATGGATGAGTAGTGATTATTGATGGATCATTATTGAGTCCAATTCAAAATGGACTGCCATTTTGAATTTGGAGTTCTGGTTGTATCTATCTATTTCTTTGATTTTTTTGTGGACTTTTAAAGTTATTTACATGAGAGCTCCTTTTAGTAAATAGTGAAAGGAGATCTAGTGTTCTCAACACCTTCAGATTTTGTATCTTAACATTTTAATTCCTCTCCCATATCTAAAAGAGTTTTGGAGGCTATCATATGCTTGACTTATAGCTGTTTTTTTTTTTTCCTGTGAGGATTGTCTCTCACACAGTGATGCTCAAAACTTACTCCTGGCTCTGCAATCAGGGATCACACCTGGTAAGACTCCATTTGGATGTTGGGGATTGAATTTAAGTTGACCTTGTGCAAGTTTAGCACCCAACCCACTGTATTATGGCTCTGTGCCCCAAACTTGAAGTTTTGAAATCTTGGAATAATTTGAAAGTCATTATATTTTCCCTGGTCTGCAGGATTATTCTAGATAAGAATAATTATATAGTAAAATATATTTCCAGTTAAAATAAGAGATAGATGATATATAGACATAAAATTATTATATGTGCACCTGGAATGATATATATAAAATGAAAGTATATATAATAATACATATCATATATAATCATACATATATTATATATCAATATAATGATATTATATATATTATACATATAGCACTGTAGCACTGTCATCTCATTGTTCATTGATTTGCTTGAGCAGGCACCAGTAACATCTCCATTGTGAGACTTGTTGTTACTGTTTTTGGCATATTAAATACGCCACGGATAGGTTGCCAGGCTCTGCCATGCGGGTCGGATACTCCTAGTAGCTTGCTGGGCTCTCTGAGAGGGACGAAGGAATCAAACCGGTGTTGGCCACATGCAAGGCAAATGCCCTACCCACTGTGCTATTGCTTATGGACACACACACACATATGTATATATATATGTGTATATGTGTATATATATACATATATATATATATAAATGTGTCCTAATTTGTTTTCCTAACCACCTTCATTATTCTTTGTCTTGAGCTCTTGGTAGTTTTACTGTATGTTTTGTATAGATCACTTTGCATTTAAAAGTACCAGGTGTTTTGCTGACTTCATGAACAAGTATATCACTTCTGCATCCAGGTTTGGGAAGTTTTCCACTATTATTGTTTAAAATAGGATATTTGTTCCCTTTTTCCTCTCTAACTTTTCTAAAATATGCATTTTTTGTTTTTCTAAGTTGAAAAAAATTTAATTGAGTCACAGTGAGATACACAGTTGCAAAGCTGTCTATGATTGGGTTTTATTCAATGTTCCAACATCTCTCCCTCCCACAGTGCCCATTTTCCACCACCAACGACCCCAGTTTCCTCCGGCTAACCTGCCCCCCCAGCCTAAATCTATGGCAGGCACTCCTCTCTCCCTTTGTCTCTGTCTCTCTGTCTCTCTGTCTCTCTCTGTCTCTGTCTCTGTCTCCCCCCCACCCCCGCTTCTTTTGGGCATGATGGCTTGTCATACAGATACTAAGGGGATATCGTGTTTGCTCCTTTACCTACTTTCAGCACACAGTTCTTTTCTTCTTTTTTCAATTTTTTTAATTGAATCATCGTGAGATGCAGTTACAAAGCTTTCATGATTGAGTTTCAGTCACACAGTTCTTATTCACAGTGACCATTTCCAGCTATCTTTATCACAGTGGTCTCCTCTCTATTCCATCTGCCTTTTCCCCAAGCACTTGAAGCAGTTTTCAAACCGTGGACCAATCCTCCTGGCCCTTGTTACTACTGTCCTTGGGTCTTAGTCCCAAATTATGTTTATTTATATCACACAAATGAGTGCAATCATTCTGTCTCCTCTCCTTCTGACTCATTTTTCACTCAGCATGATATTCTTCATATCCATCCATTTATAAGCTAATTTCATGACTTCATTTTTCCTAACTGCTGCATAGTAAAGAATATGCTTTATTCTTATGTTTCTTTGCTCAATGAAGTAAAGTTCTTGTTCTTGTAGAGTAATTCCTTTTTCTTCTTCCTCTTCTTTCCCCTTCCATTCCCCTCTATTTTCCTCTGCCTTCTTTTCATCAGTCTTATTGTTTCCATCTCCTCCTACTTTTTCCTTCTGTTTTGTGGTGCTGAATATTGAACCCAAGCCCTCATACATGTGAAATACATGTTCTACTACTGAGTCACATTACCAGTCCTTTTCTCTTTTTCACATATTTTTTTTATCTCTCTTACTCAAGTTGAATTATAATACAGTGATAGAGCATTTTTATCATCATGTCTTTGATTTAATTTTCTTTTTGGTCTGTTCTGTCTTCATAACTTTCTATAGTACTTCTGATTTCATTTACTTAACTTTTTAAAAAAAAATTTTAAATTTTATTGAATCACCGTGAGATAGTTACAAGCTTTCATGTTTGGGTTACAATCTCACAATGATCAAACACCCATCCCTCCACCAGTGCACATTCCCCACCACCAATACCCCAGGTATACCCCGCCTTTCCCACCCTCCCCCGCCTCTAAGGCAGACAATATCCCCTATACTCTCTCTCTACTTTTGGGCATTATAACTTGCAACACAGACATTGAGATGTCATCATGTTTGGTCCATTATCTACTTTAGGCATGCATCTCCCATCCCAACTGGTTCTTCCAGCCATCATTTTCTTAGTGATCCCTTCTGTATTCCATCTGCCTTCTCCCTTCCTCTCATGAAACAATCTTCCAGCTTTGGGGAAATCCCCCTGACTCTTATATCTACTGTCCTTGGGTGTCAGCCTCATGTGATGCTACCCTACACTCCACAAATGAGTGCAGTTCCTCTATGTCTGTGCCTCTCTTTCTGACTCATTTCACTTAGCACGATACTCTCCATGTTTATCCATTTATAAGCAAATTTCATGACTTCATATCTCCTAACAGCTGCATAGTACTTAACTTTTTACATTATAAATCTACATTGTTTTCTTATAAAGCATAATCTCTATCTTTTATTCATTGATCTTATTTCTGACTCATTTATTCATTTTTCTTTGTTTCTATTGGTGTATGCCACAAGTGGTTCACATTTGAGTGTAGTTTAATTAATATAAATTGCAACACTGAGCATCAATATATTAATTAGCTTTCCCTAGTTTAAGTTGACCAGCTATTCCTAGTTTTCTTCTCTTTGAATTAGCTTATTTTAGCAATCTTGAACTCTCTATCTGAACCTTTCATATTTTTAAGATTGGATTCCAGGAAGTTTTTCTCTGTGATGTCATATTCCCTTGAGCAGTTAGATTGCCATGTGTTGCAACTTTTGTTCTCCAGTTTTCTAGAAACGCCACTAGAGTCCCACTGATAAAAAAATTGTCATTCCAGTAAACTTAATTTCTGAATGTGTTGTTTAAAATGTTTTTACTTTTGCATATTTTCTAATAATTTATAATATTGATAGTAAGTAACTCAGGCAGTATGATAGTTTCACACATTATTCTTTTGATATAACCATTTTCACACTCTTTTGAAAGCCTTTCTGGTATAGCACACGTTTACATTCAGTAGAATTGCTGATAGATTCTTACCTGCTACTCATTCAAGTTCATTGAGTCAACTAGACTAAAAAGGTCTTTGAAATGAAACAAGAGACCATGCTATCAAAATTCATAGATTCTAAAGTTGAACATTCTGTATGTGAGAACTCTCTACCAAATCTATGATTATGTTGGCCTTTAACAAATTTCTTAAATTTCTGTGATTTAGTCCTGCTTTGGGGAATTTAGTTCATCTAACCCCTTCCTTTTATAAAAAATGAAATTGAAGTTCACAGTAATTAAATTATTAAGACTTCATATATGACTATAAATATAATAAATAATATATTTCTTATATATAATTTGTATCTTACAGACGTATCATCATGGCATACTTGCAGCTCTTCATTGTAGGTTAGATTGCCAATTAGCTTGTCCCATTCTCATTCTGGGGCACATTTTCCAGAATTTAAAGTTTCTGGCACTGAGGTTTCACATCCTGGGAAATCTTACAATAGCAGGTCATCTGAAACCTATTGGTAACCTTGTGAGACAAAGTACCATGATTTCAGACTCCTTTTTGGTTAAGCTATATTTTACAGAAATTACCTTTGATGATGCAAGAAATCTGATGACATAACTTTCAAGCAAGCCTGTGTGAGATAGTTTTAGTATCAGCTTTCAGGGTACAAAGTAAACAGGTTTAGCTACATTCCACACCTGTTCCCTGTTTTAACAATGACAGAAAATTACCCTATGTTTATTTGTGAGTTTTCTATTTTAAAATATTCAATACAATAGAGTAAAACAAAAAACTTCTTTGGGTTTAAGAAAGTAACTGGAAAAAAAGAAAATGGACATTTGGCACAGGTATAATATTAATCAGATGCTAGTCCAATATCCATAAATTTTTATCATCGTCTAAATAATATAGGTGAGATGCAATGTGAAATAAATATCCAATAAATAAATGCAGATTTGCAGGTATTTTACATGAATGCCTTGCAACCAAATCCCTAAATTAATTTTTTCAATAAAAATCACAAAGCACATTGCTATGAAGAAAATCCACAGGTATGTTTCCCTGAAACAGCTAACACCCTTAAAGTAGAACTTGCTTCCCTTCCTAAGCGAAGAAGAGGTCTCCAAGGCAACGGTCACACATCCCAGGAGTCCTTCTAGAGACTGTTTAAGAAGCTGTAGGCAGCCTGCCTTAAGAGGTCACACAGGGTAATTAATGTGAACAAGAGGCATTTCATTTGTCTAAATAATCCTATTATGCCTAGTGATTTCTGTGTTAGTACACACATGAATTCGGGGGGACTGGTAAACTTGGGGAGGCAATGGAAGCACCATGGTTTCCTTGTACTTTGCTCTATGAATCTTTTCAACTGGCTGTTTCTCAATAATATCCCTTGCAACAAATCGGTGAACAGTGAGTAAGATGTGATAATTGAAATTTCTTAATTGGTTTTGACAATCTTTGAGCTTCCATAAACCAAATATTTTAGATTTTCCTTGAACAATGTCACATCAGGTAAGTCTTTAGGACAAAATAAAATTTTTCTAAACATATTCCTCTGGGAAATTTATTATAAGGCATCTTGATTCTTAAAGTCTGTCTTCACTTTTTAAAGGTTGCTAAGTGGTGGAGGAATGATAGGCAGTAGAAGGTGCTCCTATTTTCAGAATTAAAACTAACCTTACTGCAAAAGAAAAGTCAACGAGTTTCTAGAAAAACTACTTACATAGCTTTGGAGTTACTTCCCAATTATAATCACAGATTCTAAATTCTGAGTTCTTAGATGGTATTACTGAATGGTAAGCCTTCATAAGATGCTCAGAGCAGGCCTTCTCAAAATGTATTACTTTGGCTTATAGATTATTTCAATATGCAGTCAATCAGATTCTGTGATTTTATAAGAAACATTTTTTATCACTTTCTCCCTAAGGGAATGAAAGCGTAGATGCTATATAGAATTATGATATTTATCAGAAACAATTTGTCATAAACCTTTTCTTGTGATAACCATATAGCTACAAAGCATTTATTTATGTGTGATCTCTCTTTCTCCCGTTAGGAAGGTTTAGACTCCTACCCAATTTCTTGGCTAAGGATAAGAACCTGAATTTTGCTAGATTTAACTAAACTTAAATCTGTGTAGCATATCCAAGTATATGTAATTAAATTTTTACTGTTACCTTTAGGGCTGAAGCGATAGCACAGCGGGCAGGGCGTTAGACTTGCACTTGGCCAACCCGGGTTCGATTCCTCCATCCCTCTCGGAGAGCCTGGAAAGCTACCAAGAGTATCCCACCCACATGGCAGAGCCTGGCAAGCTATCCATGGCATATTTGATATGCCCAAAACAGTAACAAGTCTCACAATGGAGACGTTACTGGTGCCCACTTGAGCAAATCGATGAGCAACAGGATAATAGTGATACAGTGATACTGTCACCTTTAAATCCCTCTGATGATATTTTGTTATTCAACCAGAAAGGGAGGGGGAGGGATTTAAATTTTGGTACTTATATAAGAAAATGATGTTTTGTCTGAAACCTTTGTGAGTTTGCATATAGAACAGGTAACACGAGAAGAGATTCTGTGAGACAATTGAATCTACAACTTCCCCAGGGTCCCCTGGTCTGTGTTCTGGATTCACTGACAAAATATTACACCATGAAGCAGATGCTCCCTTTAAAATGTTACTTCCATTCATACAATATTTCAACAAAACTCACTATTATTGTTTGGAGAGTCTCTCCCCTAAAGTCAGACCTGCTGAAAAGGAAGCATTAGATAATTTGTTTTCCATTGCTGAGGATGAAGAGGTATGAGGTCGAGTGACCACACTTAGGGGCCTCTCAGTTTTGGTATGCAATCAAAATGAAAGTAAGGTGAAATTTATTAGTTACACAGGCGGGGGGGGCTTAGGGTGGGGGGGCTAGGGACGTGGGGGGGTTTTGGGGTGTGAGGGGGCGGGGTGGAGCTATACTGGGATTCTTGGTGGTGGAATATGAGCACTGGTGAAGGGATGGGTATTCGAGCATTGTATAACTGAGATTTAAACCTGAAAACTTTGTAACTCTCCACATGGTGACTCAATAAAAAATTTTAAAAAAATTAAAAAAATGTTACTTCCATTCACAAGTCTCATTAGTAACTTCTAATGTTACCTAGCTCAATGGTAGTTCTGCACTTAAAATAGCTTCATATCCCAGATAGCTTTACATCCCAAATAATAGCTTTATATCCCAAACTTTCACTGGTACATCTCCTTCTAACTAATACAGTGCTGGGGGAGGCCTCAGTTTTCAGCATGAGCCCTTGTGTGATAACCATACCATTAATGGCACTTAACAAACTTGTGTGCCCTCCAGCTCCAGATAATCCGTGTTGCTTTTATCAAGTAAGATGCTGTTCCCAGGATATGGCTGAACTCAACTCACCTTTCTGATAAAATATCAAAAACAAACAAACAAAAAAACAATAACGTCAGAAGACAGTGCTAAAGAGATGGACAAATACTGCTTTATAGAAAGCACTGTGGAGGTATGGTGCTGTCAGCAGGTCAACCTGTACCTTCAGGGCGAGTGCATCAGCAGCCTGATGGTGCCTTAAGACTTCCAGATACCCCAAAATCGCTGCTGTGCCTTTGGCCAGACCCCATCAACTTGGAGCCAAGTTTACCAAGAAGTTAAACGTCCAAAAGTTAGGTATGTGGGAGCCACACCCACAAACCACCTCTGGCTCAGCTATATAAGCTCATTTATTTGCCTTATTTCAGAGACTCATAAATCTCAAAAGAGATCAAAAGATGTAGTTAGGGCGGCCTATAGCACGGAAGTAAGTGGGAACCCATGACTGAGATCTCCAAGCTCATTTGGATTGGGACTGGGCCTCCTCCCCCCAGGTCCCTAGTTTTCCAGTAGCTTTGCAGTCACACCCACAAACTGCCTTGCCCCCTTGTGCCATGTAATCTCATCAGTGATCAAGACCCAGAGACTATAAACTAAAGCTCCTGGAAGAGAATGCTGCAGAATGTCCTGACCCCATGCCAGGCCATCTTCACTAGGGCACCTTGGAGCGGGGCGAGTTGAGTTTCCCTCCCCACCCCAAGCAGAACCCCGGCAGCTGAAAACCTCCAGAATCCAACTACCACCATGCTCAAGGTCACTCACCACACGCTCGGACGTACCTCACCCAAGAGGACATGAGCCTCACCCAAGATGGGATGAACCTCTCAGAGAGTGGACCAGCAGGAAAACCCAGGTATGCAGGAACCCATGACTGAGATCTCCAAGTCTGCTTGAATAGGGACTGGGCCTCCTCCCCTTGGTTCCCCAGTTTTCCAGAAGCTAGGAAGTCACACCCACAAACTGCCCCCAGCACCATGTAACTTCAACAACAGCCAAGACTCAAAGACCATAAACTACAGATCCTGGAAGAGAACGACACAAAATTTCCTGGACATTATATTCTATCCATAACAAGCAATACAAAACAAATCGTCTACCTTTGCCTTTTTGGGAGGTTTGAGTGGTGGTGGGACTGGTGTCAAAATATCGAATGTAACTGAAGTAGAGAGAGAGTATGGGGGAAATTGTCTGCCACACAGGCAGTGGAAGGGTTGGAACATAGTGTGGGGGGTGGGGGGGTTTGGGGGAATACTAGGGATTTTGGTGGTGGAAAATGTGCACTGGTAAAGGGATGGATGTTTGATGATTGTATGACTGAAGCTCAAACGTGAAAGCTTTGTAACTCTATCTCATGGTGAATCAAAAAAAGGGGGGGAAATAATAAAATAATACAATTAACATTCTGAATAAAAAATAAGTAATGTGGAGTCCATGTCCTATACAATCAGCTTAATCAATGGCTGAATAAATAGTGGTACTCCTACATTATAAAAAATAAAATAAAATAAAGTATTTTTATACTTTTTATAAATTAAAAGTATAAAAGTAATAAAGCAGCATGGACCTTTCATAGCTTTTGTCTTCAGTCATTCATCCTCAGAAACTATCGTTCACAAATTTTCCATAATTGTCATCTCCCTGGGACTCCTAAGATATAAGCTTTGCCATTGGCATTGCTGATTGCTCAGGGGCAATAGTAGCAAGGAATGCATGCTCCGTTCACATTCCTATGGGTCAATGAGGATCTATAGTCAGAAATGAAAAGCTAAGGAATTAAACCAATCTACAGAATGGGACCAGGGTGGAAAGAATCCAGAAGTCTGGGAAAATTTCTAATCCGTATGGATCACAGAAACATGCCCTGAAAAAAAGGCCAGCCAAGAAAAAAACTTGGCATTCTGACTTACTCATATATGTATACTTCAATTCTTACATAACCTGGTCAAAAGACCTGGGCTAAACTGAGGCCTGAACCTGTGACTGGCTGTATCTCAATAGCCTTTTTTTTGTAAGCTTGAAGAAGTAACAATCTCTTTGAACACCAAATGGCTTGAGGGAACTTTCCCATTCTAAATTGATTGTGAGAGAACAGGGCGGCCACTGAGCAACATTTGCTTACCCCAGGCTAACGGAAGACAGCTCCTCTTATTAAAAATGTGATGGCAGGGAGCTGGAGCGATAGCACAGCGGGTAGGGCGTTTGTCTTGCACGCGACCGACCTGGGTTCGATTCCCAGCATCCCATATGGTTCCCCAAGCACTGCCAGTAGTAATTCCTGAGTGCAGAGTCAGGAGTAACCCCTGAGCAATGCTGGGTGTGACCCAAAAAAGAAAAAAAAAAGTGATGGCAGGTGGTCTAAATAAATGCCTAAAATCAGAACGTGACAGGTACTGCATGGTGGTGGCTGGGGGCGCGGCTTCTGGAGAGCTGTGCCCAGAAAACAGACCCAGGGAACTGCAAGAACACCCCTGTTCAGCCAAGGTGCGCCCCCGCCCCCCCCCCCCAGCACCTGGCCCAGGGGTGTTTCCCTCCCAGCAAGCATTAGGATTGCATCAGAAGTGGAACTTTAATTGGGATCAAGCTCCAACACACCTAACTTCCTCACATGTACCGAATGGTGGTGGAAAGTGTGACCACGGGGTCAGTTGGGGGTGCATCCTCTTGGGCAGTGGCCACTTATGCAGCTGAAGTTATTTTCCCCCTTTCCAGTGCTCTGGACTCACAACTCAATCCCCATTACCTAATTTTTTTTTCTTTTTTGGGGGGTTTTACCTGGCGATGCACAGGGATTACTCCTGCTGTGCACTCAGGAACCACCCCTGGCGGTGCTCAGGGGACCATATGGGACACTGGGATTCAAACCCAGGTCGGCCGCATGCACAGCAAATGACCTACCCGCTGTGCTATCACTCCAGCTCCAACATTACTTAATTCTGAGGATAACATCCTAGCTGTCCCAATCACATTAGGCCAATAGACCAGTAGTCTATTCCAGTTTCACCAAAATAATAGTGAACACAAGAAACTGAATAATCCTAATAGAACACACCTTCTGAAGCTTCAGTAGGGGCCTTACATAAGTCACAGAGGAGCACTAAAGAGGAAAGTAGTATTTTAGAAGGGTAAAAAGATGACCACTATCGGGGCTGGAGTGATAGCACAGCGGGTAGGGCATTTGCCTTGCAAGCGGCCGACCCGGGTTCAAATCCCAGCATCCCATATGGTCCTTTGAGCACCACCAGGGGTAATTCCTGCCTGCATGAGCCAGGAATGACCCCTGTGCATTGCCGGGTGTGACCCAAAAAGCAAAAAAAAAAAAAAAGATGACCACTATGGACCGAGTTAATCCAGAATTTTTTCTCACAGTGAGAGGGGTACACTGATAGTGAAAGGAAGGGTCCCATCTCTATACTGCCACAACAACATGAAGAAACAGCGCAAATCCCTACCATGAGGAATGGATGAAGAAATGAGTACAGAAGCCTCAACAGGGATGACCCACAAATACAATCTCTCTGATAAAGAATTTAGAGACAAAATGCTGAGAATGATCAATGAACTCAAAGAAACTGTGGAACAGACGTCAAGTATACATTAAAGGAGGACATGAAAGAAATAGTAGAATGGATGGTGAAGAAGATACAGGAAGAAATGAGAGCTACAAACAGAAGTATTACTAATAAAGGACTGAGTGGATGAAATAAAAAACTTAGTGGGTGCCCTAAACAGTAGAATGACTACAACCAAAGATAGAACCACTGAGCTTGAAGATAAGCTGCAGAAAGCATACAGGCAAGACAATACAATGGGAAAAGTCCTCAAAATAGTTTTAGGGTGAGTCAGAGACCTAGGGGATGAACTCAAGAGGAACAAGATAAGAATCAGTGGACTACCAGAAAGACAAGGAGACAACCCAATGAAAAGGCAACAGTTAAAGATATGATTGCCAAGCTGTTCCAGAGCTGGAGAATGCAGGCATCTAGATCCAGGGAGCCCAAAGAGTTCCAGCTAAAAAAGACCCTAATAAAAAGATTCCAAGACATATAAGCAGAATAAAAGATACCACAGAGAGAGACACAATATTGCAAGCAGCAAGGTCAAAGAAGGAAATCACATACAAAGGAGCGCCCCTTAGATTTATAGCAGACCCACCAGAGGAAACCTTCCAAGCCTGAAGACAATGGTGGGATACAGTGAAAAAACTCAATGAAATGAACGCCTTACCAAGAATACTTTATCAGGCTAAACTCTCACTCAAACTCAAAGGAACTATACACTATTTCATGGATAAACAAGAGCTCAGGAACTTCATAGACTCAAATTCAACCTGAAAAGAAGGACTAAATGGGCTACTGTAAGACAAGAAAAACCCCTACAAACACAACAAACCTCTACAGAAATATGGTGCAAAACCCTACGACAATAATTTCTCTCAATGTCAATGGTCTAAATGAACCAATTAAGATACAGAGTGGCAAAATGGATTAAAAAAAAGAACCCAACATTCTGCTGCCTACAAGAAACATATCTGAACAGTCAGAGCAAACATAGACTCAAGGTCAAAGGATGGAAAAGAATTCTTCAAGCAAACAACTCCCTCAAAAAAGCCGGGGTGGCCATACTAGTATCTGACAACATAGATTTTAGGCTGAAAAATATCAGAAGGGAAAATGAAGGCCATTTTTTAACAATCAAGGAATATATACACCAGGAATAAATCACACTCCTAAACATATACACACCCAACTAGAGACCAGATAAATACTTAAAACAACTTCAAGGATAGACTTCAAGGAAGACATTGGTAGCAACACAATAGTAGTTGGAGACTTCAACATCTCCTTATCACCTCTGGATAGATAAACAAGATTAAAACTCTGCAAGGAAACACTGACTTTGAAGGAAGAAATAGAGAAGGGAGGAGGGCTAATCCATGTATACGGGGCTTTGCATCATCCAAAAACAAATACACATTCTTTTCCAGTGCACATGGAACATTTTCCAAGATAGACCACGTGCTGGACCACAAAACATACCTCAATTGAATCAGGAACATAGAAATTGCGTGAACTATCTTTTCAGACCTTGATGCACTGAAGATAGAAGATAATCACACACAAACGCAGAGAACCAAATCAAACATCAGGAAATGAAATAACTCATTGTTGAACAACGAGTGGGTCAAGGAGGAAATCAAGGAAGAAATCAAAAAGTACCTGAAAACAAATAAGAATGAAGACACAAGCTACCAGAACCAGTGGACTCAGCTAAAGCTGTGTTAAAGGGAAAATTTATAGTTCTGCAAGCATTTCTCAGGAAGGAAGAAATGGCTTGACTTCAATCCTGACCTCACAGCTCAAGATATTAGAAAAGGACCAACAAAAGGAGCCCAAACTAGGTAGAAGGAAAAAAATAATAAAACTTAGAGCAGAAATTGATGACATGGAAACCCAAAAGATAATCTGAAAGATAAATGAAACCAAGAGCCGGGTCTATGAGAAAATAAACAGGATTGATAAAACATTAGCAAGATTCACAAAGAAAGAGAGGAGGAGAACCTTAATAAATAGAATCAGGAATGCAAAGGGATATCACTACAGAAACCAAAAAAATTCAAAATATCATCAGAGATTACTATGAAAGTCTGTATGCCATGAAACAAGATAACCTAGAAGAAATGGAGAAATTTCATGATTCCTATAATTTCCAAAGGCTGAACCAAGAAGATTTGGATTACCTGAATAAGCCTATAATTATCAAGGAAATTGAAACTGTAATCAAGAGTATTCCCAAAAACAAAAGCCCAGGTTCAGATGGATTCACTAGCGAATTTTTCCAAACATTTAAAGAGGACATATTGTCAGTTCTTATCAAGTTTTTCCAGGAAATTGAAGAAACAAATTCTCCCAAATAGTTTCTATGAGGCACATATCTCCCTGATACCAAAAGCAAACAAAGACACCACAAAAAAAAAAAAAGAAAATTACAGGCTGATATTCCGGATAAACACAGATGCTAGGATCCTCAACAAAATATTAGCAAATAGAATCCAACAACTCATTAAAAAAGTCAGACACCATGACCAAGTGGGATTCATCCCAAGGATGCAAGGATGCTTTTACATTCAGAAGTCAAACAACATAATCCATCATATCAATAAAAGAAAAGATAAAAACCATATTATCATATCAATAGATGTAGAGAAAGCATTTGACAAGATCCAGCACCCGTTTATGATGAAAACTCTCACCAAAATGGGTATTGAAGGAACTTCCTCAATATAGTCAAAACTATCTACCACATGGCTATGGCAAGCATTATCCTTAATGGGAAAAAACTCAGAGCCTTCCCTCTAAGTTCAGGAACAAGATAAGGATGTCCACTCTCACCACTCCTATTCAATATAGAACTGGAAGTACTTGCAATAGTGGTTAGACAAGAAAAAGATATTGAGCGCATCCAGATACAAAAGGAAGAAATTAAGCTCTCACTATTTGCAGAGGTGTTTGAAGAACCCTAAAGCCTCTACTAAGAAGCTCCTAGAAACAATAGACTTGTACAGTAAAGTCGCAGGCTATAAAATCAATACCTAAATGTTCATGGCTTTTCTATATGCAAATAATGATAGTGAAGAAAGGTATATGCAAAAAGCAATGCCGTTCACAATCATGCCTCAGAAAATCAAATACCTTGGAATCAACTTAACTCAGGAAGTAAAGGACTTGTTCAATGAAAACCTCTACTTCAAAATGCTACTTCAAGAAATAAAAAAAAAGGACACTAAGAAATGGAAACATATCCCCTGCTCATGGATTGGGAGAATTAACATTCTCAAAATGGCAATACTTGCCAAAGCATTATACAGATTTAATGCAATCCCTATAAAGATACCCATGACATTCTTCAAATAAATGGATCAAACATTTATTTTGATTGTTCCATATGAAATTCATATGGAACAACAAACCCCAACTGCAAAAAACTAATGCACGCTGAAGGGCGTGTGCACTCCTGGGCTCTTCGGGGAGGCTCTGTCTCACCGCCCGCGTTCGGTGCTCTGGAACCGCTGTGTATGGGCTGGATCAGGACAGCTGTTGGCCAAGGACAGGTGAAGGAAGAATGAGGACCAAGCTGGTTGCTGATTAGTTACCATTTATTCAATCTTCCATCTTTCTCATCTCCCGCACTCCTAGCTCCGTCCTCTCTCTGGATCTACTGCAGCTCTGGATTCTCCCTCTTCACTAGTCTCTCCCCCTACTAGTCTCTTTTCACCTTGCCCTCTAGGCTACATACAGCCAGGTAGCAAAATCAACATAAGAAAGCCCTTCTGAGGGCCTGGCATTCCAAAGCCCTTCCTGACAGCCAGCAGGTAAAATACCTCTTAAGGTTTTTCTCCTTTCTTTAGTCCAGGAACTTATTCACATCTGAATACTAGTTATTTTTGTATGGACATAGCAAGAGATACATTGAGGCTTGCAAGGCAGCTCTCCTGGCAACATCTTGCCACAGACTCAGACTATAGCACTCAGGCCAGATTAATCATTCCTAACCCCAGCAGGGTCAAAATCTAGTTATCACTGTTTGGATCATGACAGCATTTGTCCATGACCAAGCTCTTAACTTATAGTTAAGCATTAGGCACTTTGGCCAGGCCCATCTCGATGCCAGGGTAGCACACAACTCACCACTTGCCCTGGGTTCGTCCTGTCCCTTGTTGGGACCCTGTTTTTGGGGGTGCTAGGAAGTAAGGGCAGCTGAGGCTTGGGTTGAGAGAACAGATGCCCAGGAGGAAAATATCATGCAGAGTCAAATGACTCCTAGGTTACAAAAGCATAAGTCTTCCCGTGTCCATACAAAAAGGATATTGCTCTGAATAAACTATGCAAAGGACTCAAGGGGAAGAGAAAAACATCATCTACAAGTCAACAGAACACTAAGAAAGAAGCTACAAATAAACACAGAGGTATGGGAGCACTGTGATGGGAGTAACCCAATAAACCTAAACTACCTGAGACTATGTTATCCTATACCCAACCAAGCTAAAGCAATTCTTCAATTGGGAAAAAGAAGATGGGAGGTATTAGCTTCCCAAACCTCAAACTCTTCTACAAAGTGGTAATAATTAAAACAACCCGGTATTGGAACAAAGGCAGAGTCACAGACCAATGGAACAGGGGTGAATATCCTTATACACACCCTCAAATATATGATCATCTAATCTTTGATAAGGAAGCAAGAAATGTGAAGTGGAGTAAAAAAGCCTCTTTAACAAATGGTGCTGGCAAAACTGCACATCTACATGCAAAAAATGGGACCAGACACGAACACAACACCACACACAAAAGTTAGATCAAAATGGATTAGAGGGTCCCTTTCTCCCCACATGCATACCAACAGCAGTTGCTTTTGTTCTTTTGGAAGTGTGTCAGTCTCTGTGGTGTGAGGTGGTATCTCATGGTTGTTTTGATCTGCATCTCTGATGATTAGTGATGAAGAGCATTTTTTCATGTGCCTTTTTGCCATTCATATTTCTTCCTTGAGAAAATTTCTGTTCATTTCCATCCCCCATTTTTTGATGAGGTTGGGAGTTTTCTTCTTGTAGATTCCAATCAGTGCCTTGTATATCCTTGATATCAGCCCCTTATCTGATGGGTATTGGGTGAATATTCTTTCCCATTCTGTAGATTGTCTTTGTATTTTGGTCACTGTATCTTTTGCAGTGCAGAAGCTTCTTAGCTTAATATAGTCCCATTTGTTTATCTCTGTTTCCACTTGGTTGGTCAGTGGCATGTCATCTTTGAATATACCAATAGCTTCAATATCGTGGAGGGTTTTGCCGACCTTGTCTTCAGTGTACCTTATGGTTTGTGGTATGATGTTGAGGTCTTTAATCCATTTTGATCTGAATTTTGTGCATGCTGATAGGTCGAGATCTAAACCCAGTTTTTTTACAAGTGGTTGTCCAGTTATGCCAGCACCATTTGTTGAAGAGGCTTTCTTTGCTCCATTTCACATTTCTTGCTCCCTTCTCAAAGATTAGATGTTCATACAATTGGGCTTGTGTGTAGGGATATTCCACCCAGTTCACACTGCTGGTGGGAATGCCGACTGGTTCAGCCCTTTTGTAAAACAGTATGGTCGCTTCTCAAAATATAAGAAATTGAACTCCCATTTGACCCAGCAATACCATTTCTGGGAATATATCCCAGAGAGGCAAAAAAGTACAGTCGAAATGACATCTGCACTCGAATGTTCACTGCAGCACTGTTTACAATAGCAAGTATCTGGAAAAGACCCGAGTGCCTGAGAACAGATGACTGGTTAAAGAAACTTTGGTGCATCTACACAGTGGAATACTATGCTGCTGTTAGAAAAGATGAAGTCATGACCTTTGCATATGAGTGAATCAACATGGAAAGTATCATGCTAAGTGAAATGAGTCAGAGAGAAAGAGAGACAGACATAGGAAGATTGCACTCATCTGTGGAATATAAAATACAATAACAGAATAGGAGACTAACACCCAAGAATAGTAGAGATAAGTACCAGGAGGTTGGCTCCAAGTCTTGGATGCTGGCCCCACATGCTAGAGGAAGAAGCAGCTCGCATAGAGAAGGGAACATCAGGTAAAGTATGGTTTGAGGACCCGCACGGGATGGGAGATGTGCACTGAAAGTAGAATATAGACCAAACACGATGGCCACACAGTGCCTCTGTTGCAAACCACAACACCCAAAAGGAGAGAGAAAACAAAGGGGAATGCCCTGCCACAGAGGTGGGGTGGGGTGGAGGGTTGGGGAGGGTGGGGGAGATGGGGTGGGAGTATGGGAGGGATACTGGGAACATTGGGGGAGGGGACTGGACACTGGTGGAGGGATATAAACAAAATGCAAACATGAAAGTTCATAAGTTTGTAACTGTAACTCATGGTGATTCACTAATTTAAAAAAAAATGGAGTAGAGACCTTAACATGAGACCAGACTCCATAAGGTACACTGAAGAAAAGGTCGGCAAAGCCCTCCAAGACATTTAAGCTAACGGTATCTTCAAAGATGAAACAGCACTGACCAAGCAAGTGGAAACAGAGATAAACAAATGGGACTATCTTAAACTAAGAAGGTACTGTACCTCAAAAGAAACAGTGACCAGAATACAAGGACAATCTGCAGAATGGGAAAGGATATTCATCCAATACCCTTCTGATAATGGGTTAATATCAAGGATATACAAGGCACTGGTTGAACTCAACAAGAAAAAAATATCCAATCCCATCAGAAAATGTGGTGATGAAATGAACAGAAACTTTTTCAAAGAAGAAATCCAAATGACCAAAAGGCACATGGAAAAATGCTCTTCATCACTAATCATCAGGGCGATGCAGATCAAAACACAATGAGATATCATCTCACACCACAGAGACTGGCACACATCCAAAAGAACAAAAGGAACTGGTGTTGGCATGGATGTTGGGAAAAGGGGATTCTCCTTCACTGCTGGTGGGAATGCCAACTTGTTTAACCCTTTTGGAAAACAATATGGATGTTTCTCAAAAAATTAGAAATTAAGCTCCCATTTGATCCGGCAATACCAGTTTTGGGAATATATCCTGAAGAGGCAAAAAAGTACAGTAGAAATGATATCTGCACTTGAATGTTTACTGCAGCATTATTTACAATATCCAGAATCTGGAGAAAACCTGAGTGCCCCAGAACAAATGGGTGCTTAAGGAATCTCTGGTACATCTACACAATGGGTTACTATGCAGCTGTTAGAAAAGATGAAGTCATGAAATTTGCATATAAGTGGATCGACATTGAGAGTATCATGTTAAGTGAAATGAGTCAGAAAGAGAGGGACAAACATAGAAT
Source organism: Sorex araneus (assembly GCF_027595985.1). Lineage (NCBI taxonomy): Eukaryota > Metazoa > Chordata > Mammalia > Eulipotyphla > Soricidae > Sorex > Sorex araneus. Next base: position 313,439,248 of record NC_073313.1, on the reverse strand, counting down.
GACTGCATTCATTTCTGGAATATAAAGCAACATAATGGGAGACTAATACCCAAGGATAGTAGAGATCAGGAGCACCAGGAGGATTCCTCCACAGCTTGGAAGCCGGCCCCACATGCAGGGGTGGTAGGGAGGCAGATGAGGTAGTTAAAGGATCACCAAGCGAAGAATGCTTAGAGGGCTCACCTTGGGTGGGAGATGCATGCTGAAAGTAGACTGTAGACCAAGCATGATGGCCATTTAATGCCTGTATTGCAAACCATAACACCCAAACGGAGAGAGAGAGAGTAAAAGGGAATGTGCCTGCCACAGAGATGGGAGTTGGGTGAGGGATGGGGTGGGGGCAGAAATAGAATAAAACCGGAAAGCGCTTATAGAGTAAAGATTGCACTCCCAGCACTTGGCAGTGCCTCCTGTGCCTGTGTTGAGTCCAGTTTTAAACATTTGGTTGCAGCACAAGTTTACTGCCAAAGTCATGACCAGATACTGCGCCACTAAATCATCAGAGGCTTCCCAGGTCTGTTTGAGCCTGGCAATATAAACTCCTTCCAGGAACTGGAAAATGCAAATGTCATGGTAGCTTCACAGATTCGCTTGATGTTAGAATTTGTACTGTACACTTGTGAGTTGTCGAATGTGACTGTTACCAGTGAGATATTTAACTTACAAGTAGGTGTAGGGCTTCTCAGCTGACTTATGTGAGACGGAGAGAAGAGATGCAGCCTTGAGACGGGAGTTTACTGTTCCTTTTCATCCCAACTATGTCACCCAGAGAAGATGACTGGGGGCATATAGGAGTGAAGAAAGTCTGCTCTGAGAGCCACATGGTACAGACCTTATGTCTCAACAGTCACGCGAGTGGTTACCAAAAGGCACCTGGATTTCACTTGTTCTGCCCAGTGGAGGGAATGATCCTTGCCAGCCAATTTCCCAGGGAGCAATGGAACTCAGTCTGGCGTGAAGAATTTCTTTTTGCAGGCAAGTAAGTCCTAAATCTTTTTTAATTGAACCACTGTGAGATAGAGCATTGCAAAATTGTTCATGATTGCATTTCAATCATATGGTGTTCCAACACCCATCCCTCCACCAGTGTAATTTCCCAGCACTAGTGTCCCCGGTTTCCCTCCCACTTCTTCAAGTCAACCTCTCCCCACCGCCAATCCCACAGCCTGCCTCTATGGTAGGAACCTCTCTTCTGTCTGTCTGTCTGTCTCTATTTCTTTCTCTCTCTTTAGGCATTATGATTTGTGATACATATGCTGAAAGGCTATCATTTATATCTCTTTACCTGTTTTCAGCACTCAGTTCTTGTCCATAGTGATCATTTCAGTTAGTATTGTCATAATGGACCCTCCTCTATCTTAACTACTCCTCTATCTTAACTACCCACACCATTGACCCACCATTGATCAGTCCTCCTGGCCCATTTTCCCTGGCCTTGGATATTAGCCTCATACTTTTTTTAATATCCCACAAATGAATGCAGTCATTCTATATATGTCATTCTATATATGTCCCTTCCCTTCTACTCATTTCACTCATGATACTCTCCAAGTCTAACCATTTATAGACAAATTTCATGACTTTGTTTTTTTTAACAGCTCTGTCGTATATTCCATTGTGTAGATGTACACCATAGTTTCTTTATCCGTACATCTGTTCTCAGGTACTCAGGTTGTTTCCAAATTCTGGGTAATTGTGTTAAGTCCTAAATCTTACCAGGATTTACAGGTCCATTGCCTTCCCTCACAGAAAAGCATTTCAAAAATGAGATTATAGTGAAGCAAAACAAGAAACAGAAGATAAAGAGTGAGATAGACACATGTGCTGAAGAGAGAACAAGAGCTTCTACTAGAGTGGAAATAGCAAAGAACACATCTCAAAGGAGGAATGTGTATCCTGTTTCTCTAGAATGAGAGAATTAAAAGAACCAAGATTAGTGACATATACAGAGCCCTTTATCCTCAAAAATCCAAGTACAGATTGTTCTCTAGTGCACAGTAAACATTCTATAGGATATATCACATACTAGGGAATAACTCAAGTATACATCATTTACAAATATACAAATCATACCAAGCATCCTTTCAGACCACAATGCCATTTAATTAGAAATCAGCCATAAAAAAAAGATGGGGAGAAACTCCAACATATAGAAGTGCAGCAAAACACTGCTAGATGATGATGAATGGATCAAAGAGAAAGTCAGGAAGGGAATAAAAAGGTTCCTGGAAATTAGTGAGAATGAAGAGACAAACTATCTGAATTGTGAGATACAGGAAAAAAGCTACACTAAGGGAGACATTCATAGCAATATAGGTGTACATGAGGAAAGAATATAAAGCTAGAATCAATCATAAACCTATGTCTTAAACACAAAGGAATTAAAACAACAAATGATTCTCAAAACTATCAGAAGGAAGAAAATAGTAAATACTAAAATAGAAATAAATCATATTGAAATTAAGAAAGCAATACAAAGTACCTAGTTCTTCAAAGAATTAAATAAAATAGACAAGTCTTTGGCTAGACTCACAAGATAAAAAAAATGCCCAAATAAATCAATCAGAGATTAAAGGTGATAGCAATAAACCCTTCAGAAATTCAAGATTACATGAGAGGTTACTATGAACAACTCTGTGCTGCTTTTTTGGAGAACAAAGTAAGAAACGAACAGATTCTTAGAATCATGCAACCTCCCAAAACTGAATGAGCAGGAAACAGAAAATCTTCACAGGCTATTACAAACAAAAACATTGAAACAGTAACCAGGAATCTCTCCAAGAACAAAGCCCTCTTTTACTGGTGAATTTTATCAACCCTTCAAATTTGGTAAACAAACACCCAGGGGCAGGCAACACATTGGTTGAGCTAAATGGTTTACTCTCCAGCACCATATATGGTCCCCAAGCACTTCCATGAGTGATCCTTGAGGGCAGATTTAGGAGTTAGCCCTGAGCACTGCAGAGTGTGAACCAAAAAAGGAAAAAGAAAGTTCCACAGATGAACATACATTTCACAAAGATGATGTGCAGATGACCAAAAGCCATCCTAAAAAGTGCTCATTTTCACTTGGTATTAGGAAAATGCACATTAAAACAATGAGTTACTATTCTTATGTGAGTGGGAATGTTGTATTTTAAAAAGACTGGAAACTGTCATTAAGGATGTGGTAAAGAAGGAATGACTATTGCTGCCATCACTGTTGGTAGAACTGCATCTTCATATGCAAAACACTATGGAGAGTTCTCTAACAAAGTAAGAATAGGCTTCTATTTTGAGCTTCCATATGACCCTGACATCAAACTTTTTTACCATCTACCCCCCAAATAAGCACTGTAGCACTGTTGTCCCGTTGTTCATTAATTTGCACCCCCAAAATAAAAACCCTCAAAAATCATCATTTCAAAAAATATATATGCACATGTATGATAATTGCAGCACTGAGTACAAGATTCAGGATATTTAAACAACCCAAATATCCACCAGCATATAAATGAATAAAAAATATGGGTTAAAATATGTATATATATATGGGCTAGGTATATACAAGAGACTATTATGCATCCATAAAAATAACTGAAATGAGCAAGAGAGATAAGAGGGTAACATGGATACCTTGCAGGTGACCTAACCAGGTTTGATCCCTAGCATCACTTATGGTCCTTTGAGTGCCACCATGAGTGATCCCCTGATCAAAGAATCAGAGTAAGCCCTAAACATAGTGGATATGGTCCATAACTCCCGACCCCTGGGTAAAGTTTTGTTAAGAATATGAAATCTGTTGTGATTTGTACGGAACAGGACAGGATCATGTTAAGTAACATAAGTCAGAGGGAGAAGGACAAATATTAGAGTGGGACAAGAGAAACAGAAAAATACAATGGAAAGTATCACAAACTAAAAACTATTGGCCTTGGATTATGGAACTGAAAATTACCAGAAAATGCGATGTAGGCAGGCTGGGAATCATGGATGGACTAGATTGAGCATTAGGTCTTTGGTTGAGGTACTTGCGCACTTGTTTGTGGTCATAAGTGCTAACATTACTGCAAACACTAGCCTCAACCAGTAATAATTACATTTAAAAGTGATTTTGGCAAGGGTTTGAGTTGGGTTTTAGAGGAGATCTTAAAACATTGGCAAGGGGACACTGACTCTGATGGTATGAAGTGGAATGTATATATCTGAAAAAATCTCTTTTTAGTTGTACTAGAAATGCTGGGACTTAAATAAAAACTGGAAAAAGAAAAAAAAATGGACAATAACTGAGCAAATAACTTTGAGTCAGTCCTCAAAAGCAGGGCAGGCTAAACCAAAACATGCTTCAGTGATGCTGAGGACAAAATATATGGCATCATCAAGAAGAAGATAAACATTATTAAAAAGACACAAAGCAATAGAGTCTATGCTATTTATGAGATAGCATTAAAAGGAATGGCTGTCATAAAAATCCCAGGAGGTAAAGAAAGAGGAATAGGCAAAGAATTGCTGCTGGAAAAAAATAACAAAGAAATTTCTAATATGTGCAATGATTCAAGGAGTCACAAGAGTTTCAAGAAAAATTAATTCAAACAAAGGACCACCAAGATAACTGCAATAAGTACGGCGGAAGGGAAGGGAGGGAGGGAGGGAGAGAGAGAGAGAGAGAGAGAGAGAGAGAGAGAGAGAGAGAGAGAGAGAGAGAGAGAGAGAGAGAGAGAGAGAGAGAGAGAGACCTAACAACAGTGAGAAGCAAGGAAGGAAAACTTTAGGTAGAAATTACAGAGAATTTCTCAAATAAAATTCTACAATCAAGAGAGGAATGCAGGAATGGCCAACTGTTTCTAAAGTGATGAATGAAAAGAATCTTGAACCAAGAATCCTCTATTCTGTCGTGCTGTCACTCATATTTGAAGAAGTGATAAAAACATTCACAGGCAAACAACAGCTAAGGGAAGTCACTGGCTCCAAACCAGCTCTACAAAGAATACTAAATGCTTTTCTATGAATATCTTAAAGTCTTAAAATATGGGAAAGATGAAAAAGTGGCTAAGGAGACTCATAGACGGCATAGTAAAAATTTCATCATCATTTATCTTTACATTTTAAAATTGGAAGGGAAAATAAGCTCAAAAGGTCAGTGATAACCTCAAAACAAAAGTATGTCAAAGAAATTATCAAGAGAAGATAAAATGTAATTACCACATGAAAGGACACTACCAAAATGTAAGTAAAGAAAAATGGAAAGTCTTAAGGAATCATGAAAGGTGCAATGCACTCTAAATTGGCATTGAAAATGGCAGTTTATGTTAATAATCTCCCTAAATATCAATGAAATTGAATGCCTTCAGAAGAAATAAGGTGGCTGAATTGATTTGGAAACAAAACCCAGCCTTCTGTTATCTACTCTTGAATACTTCAATTTTCAATATAAACATAATTTTTTATTGAATGGTTTGAAAGTAATCTTACAGGCCGATAAAAACTAAAATAATTGAGAAAACTATAATTATATTAGACCAAATAACCTTAAGTCTAAAGAAAGCAATGAGAGATGAATGAATATAACATATATTCAAATGATCAATATATCAAGAATATGACTATTAATATGTGTATACCAAACTTAGGGGCAGCAAATTCTCATAGCAAATATAAACAGAACTAAGAAGATGCATTGATGGCAAAAGAATAGTTGAGGATATTTTAACAAAGCATTTTCATTACTGGACAGATCATTTACACAGATTATTAAGGGGGAAAAAAGCCCTAAATAAAGAATTAGAAAGGCTGAATCTAATTGGTCACTTCATCACCCAAAATCTGAATATATATTCTTCTCCAGTGCGCACACGGCATTGTACAAAATGTTTGGGATACAACATGAGTGCTTTAGAAGTCAAGAATATAGAAATATTTTCAAGTCTGCTATCAGACCCTGAGGCCTTGAAGGTAGAAATCAAACTTAAAAAGCAAAACCTGGATAAGTAAAAAATAACTGGAAACTAAACAGCATGCTGTTGACAACCAGTGTGTTAGCAAAGAAGCAAAAGTGTTCCCCCCCCCAATATTGAGAAGGGAGATACAAAAGATGAGAATTACTGAAAAAAAAAGCAGTGAAATTAATACTGAGAGGAAAGTTTATTGTGATACAGGCTAACACTGCAGTCAGGAAAAGATTAAATGAATAACCTACCTTCAAAGCTCAAGAAAATAGAAAAAAGGCAAGAAATGAAGCCTAAAGCAAGCGGGAGGAGGGGGAACAATAAAATAGAGCAGAAATAAAAAAGACAGAAATAAAGCATGAATCAAGAGTGATAGTACAGTGGGTAGGCATATGTATTGCATGGCCCATCGAGGTTTAATTCTTAGTACTACAGATGGTGGACTGAAGTGATAGCACAGCAGGTAGGGCGGTTGCCTTGCATGCAGCCGACCCAGGTTCGATTCCTCCGTCCCTCTTGGAGAGCCCATCAAGCTACCAAGAGTATCCCGCCCGCATGACAGAGCCTGGAAAGCTACTTGTGGTGTATTCAGTAACAACAAGCCTGACAATGGAGACGTTACTGGTTCCCGCTCCAGCAAATTGATGAAAAATGGGACAACAGTGTTACAGTGCTACTACAGATGGTCCCCAAAACACTTCCAGGAGTGATCCCTGAGCACAGACCCAGGAGTAATCTCTGAGAATGACCGGGCGTGGTTTAAGCAAACAAACAGAACAGGGGCTATCACAAAAAATATTATACCATTAAGTTGGACAGTCTAGAAGAAAAGAATATATTTTCAGTCATTTTTAAACTTGGGACTGAATGAAGAGGATGTAGATCATTTAATTAATTATTTTGGGGGGCAACAGGGGGAGGTGAGATCATACCAACAGTGCTCAGAGATTAGTCCTGGCTCTATGTTCAGTGAGCACTCCTTATGGAGCTCAGAGACCATATGTTTTCCAGGGATCAAGCAAGGGCTGACTACATACAAGTCAAGGACTTAACTGCTGTTAACTATCTTTCCAGCCCAGAAGTAGATGATTTTAATTGACCAATTACAAATGTAAACTTAAAGAGAAATCCAGGTCCAGGTGAATTCACTAGTGAAATATAGCAAGTCTTTAAAGAAGTATTATTGGGAGACAGTATCCTCCATGACATGGAAGCTCAAGGCATCTTTAAGGATGAAACACCACTGACGAAGCAAGTGGAAACAAACAAAAATAAATGGGACTATATTAAACATAGAAGCTTCTCTACCTCAAAAGAAACAGTGAAAAATACAGAGAGAGCCCACTGAATGGGAAAAATTATTTACCCAATACCCATCAGATAAGGGGTTAATATCCATTAATGTCAGGATACATATGACACTGGTAGAAGTTTATAAACAAAACTTCCAACTCCATCAAAAAATGGGCAGAGGAAATGAACAGAAACTTTCTCACAGAAGAAATACAAATGGCCAAAAGGCACCTGAAAAAGTGCTCTACATCACTAATCATCAGGGAGATGCAAATCAAAACAACAATGAGATATCATCTCACACCAGAGTCTGGCACACATCAAAAAGAACAAGAACAGCCAGTGCTTCGTGGATGTGGGGAGAATGGGATTCTTTTCATTGTTGGTAGGAATGCCGAATGGTCCAGCCCTTCTGGAAAACAGTATGGGCATTTCTTATATAACTAGAAATTGAGCCTTCATATGATCCCGCAATAGTGCTGCTGGGAATATATCCTGGGGGTGCAAAAAAGCACAGTATAAATGACATCTGCACCTGTATGTTCATTGTAGCACTGTCCCCAATAGCCAGAATCTGGAAAGAACCCAAGTGCCCGAGACCAGATGACTAGTTAAAGAAACTTTGTTACATCTACACAATGGAATACTATGCAGCTGTTAGGAGAGATGAAGTGATGAAATTTGCTTGTAAGTGGATCGATATGGAGCGTATCATGCTAAGTGAAATGAGTCAGAAAGAGAGTACAGACATATGACTGCACTCATTTGTGGAATATAAAATAACATAATATGAGACTAACACCCCAAAGACAGGAGGAACAAAGGTTACGAAGATTGTTCCACAATTAGAAGCCTATCTAATGAGCTTGGGGAGAGGGCAGCTGGAATAGAGAAGGGAATACTAAGTCAATGATAGTTGGAAGGGTCTCTCATTATGGGAGATGCATGCTGAAAGTATATAAAGCCAAACATGATGGCTTCTCAGCATCTGTATTGCAAACCATAATGCCCTGAAGGAGGGAGACAGAATAAAAAGAAAATTGCCAAAGAGGTAGTGGGCGGGATAGTGTGGGGGTGGTAGGAGGGATACTGGAGACATTGGTGGTAGAAAATGTACACTGATGGAGGGATGGGTGTTCAATTATTTTATGACTGAAACTCAATCATGAAAGCTTTGTAACTGTATCTCACAGTGATTCAATAAAAAAAGAATTATTACTAGGACAGGAGAGATAAAAAGTGGTTATGATTGCCTTGCATTGCAAGTCCTCTTTTTACCCCAGCATTGCATGAAATAACCCAGTGTTGTTTGGGGACTACTCCTGGTGGTGCTCACTTAGCTTATTCTGCCTTTATGCTTAAGGATAATTTTTGGAGGGCAGGGAATACCATTTGGGGTTCCAGAGATCAAGCTCTAGTGAGCCACATCCAAGGCAAATGCCCTACTCACTATAAGATCTCTCCAGCCTTGGAATAATCCTTGAGCACAGATTCGGGAGTCTCTAAGCACTACCATGTGTGGCTCAAACTCTACAATCTAAAGAATAATTATTACCTATATTGCTTAAGCTCTTTTGGCATATGGAAGATCAGAAATTTCTTCCATTTCACATTGTTTCTATGAAGCCCACATCACCCTCATACCAAAATCAGACATTAGAGAAGACTGTTCACTTTCTTCATTACTATTCAGCATAGTATTTGAAGTCCCAGCCATTAAATTATGCAAAAAAATGATAAACCAAGGACATCCAAATAAAAAATAACTAAGCTAACTTTTCACTATTTGCAGATGGCATGTTATATATGGAAGACATAAACATTTCACAAAAAACTTAGAAAAAAATGAATAAAACAGTAAACTAAAAGGTTGCAAAATGAACAAGAGACTGGAGAGAGAGTTCATGTGTTAAGTTATTTGCCTTGCAAGTTATCCATCACAATTTCGTCCCTGAGACCACAAAGGGCACCCTGATAACTATCAGGAGTAATATTTGGGCACAGAACCAGTAGTAAGTTCTGAACACTGCTGGACATGGCCCCTCAAAACAGAAATAAAAACAAAATACAATGCAAATAGGTCTATGAGCAAAGTAAAAGTGGAAGAAATCTTTTTTTTTTTTTTTTTTGCTTTTTTGGTCACACCCAGTGGTGCGCAGGGGTTACTCCTGGCTCTGCACTCTCCTGGCGGTGCTGGAGAACCATATGGGATGCTGGGATTCGAACCCAGGTTGGCCACATGCAAGGCAAACGCCCTACCCACTGTGCTATCATTCCAGCCCCAGAAGAAATCTTATTTTAAATATTTAAAATAGAGTACATAAACATAAAGTACTTAAAAATCAACATATCAAACTATGTGAGAGACTTTTTCACTAATAGCTTTGTAATTATTAGAAAATAAGTAGAGGACTCAAGGAAATGAAAGTATATCCCATGTTCATTGATTGGAGAATTAATATCATTAAAATTATCCCATTGTCTGAATGCAGATTCCTATAAACTAGCTATCAAAATTCCAAGGATATTTTATAAAGACATAGAAAGAAAAACACTTTTAAAATCTGTGCGTATAGCCAGAAAAGCCAGAACAATTCTAAGGTGGGGAAAGATGGAAGGCATTGAGGTACTGCACACCCCAACCCCAGGCTGTATGCTTCACATGGAAATCACCTAGCATCTGAGCACCTCTGAGTGTTTCAGCTCCCACAAACTCTCCCCAACTCCCACAAAAATTTATGATCCTAGAATTAAGCATATTCGATATGCCAAAAACAGTAACAGCAAGTCTCACAATGGAGATGTTACTGGTGCCCACTCGAGCAAATCGATGAGCAACAGGATAACAGTGACAGTGACAGAATTAAGCCAATAAAATAGAATTGAGGGCCAATAAGTACACAGTCTGTGGATAGGCAGTTAACTTACAAAAAGAGAACTAAGTGCGTGTAATGGAGCAAGAACAGGTACACAAATGGTGGTCAGAAAAATGAATAGTCACTTGCAAAATAATGAAGTTGTTTCCCTTTCTTGCCTCATATAAAAATGTTCATTAAAATTGATTAAAGATCTTCATATCAGACCAGAAGTTATAATAAAAATATAGGCAAAACTCTCCAAGATATTGACCCCAGATGTCTTCAGTGAATAAACTCCATGAGAGACAATGAAAGAAAATTTGGATAACTGGATAACTGAAATGATATCAAACTAAGGCATTTTTGTACAGTTAAAGAATTAAAATGAAGACGTCTTACTGAATGGGGGAAGTTATTTACAATGCAAATAACAAATAAAAGTCACCACCAAAAACACACAAAGCACTCACAAAGATCAATAACAAAAAATTAACAGCTCAATCAAGAGAAAAAGGAAAAATGAACAAATATTTCTTGAAAGAAGACATACGGACAGGTAACAGGACCACAAAAATGTTTTTGTCATCACTTATTAGGGAGATACAAATGAAAACAACAATAAGATACAATCTTATACCAGTAAGAATTGCTTATGTATAAAACTAGAAACAGCTGGTTGTAAAGCAAAAGAAAGTCTCATTCACTCATGACAGGAATGTGAACTGGTTTATGGAAAATAATAAAAACTTCTCAAAAAATAGAACTTCTAGATAGCCCAGTGATTCCAATCTTTGCAACTCATTTCAAGAACACAAAGGCTTTAATTTGAAAAGATATATAGACAGATGCCTCCAGACTCCACGCCAGGTTGAGTCTCATATCTGGGGCACCCCAGAGAAGGGCAGGTGAGCCACCACTGCCCCAAACAGAGCCCTGATAGCCAAAAATCTCCATAATCCAATTGCCGCCATGCTTACAGCCAGACTCCACAGGCTTGGGGCAAGTATCATCCAGGAATTAATCTAATTTCCAGGCTTTCACAGAGTCAGGGACAGGCTCCCTATTTTTCCAGGAGCCTCACAGTCATGCCCACGAACTGCTTCTAGTACCATATAAGCTCATTAACCAGCCATGATCCAGAGACTCATAAATAAATCTTGGAAGAGATCAAGCTGCAGAGATGCTTCTGGACCCCAGAGTCACCATCCAGTTAAAAATTTAACTCCAGCTGTATCACCCCATTCAAAATTTTGGATTTCCCAGGGCGACATCTCAAAATCAACACCACTAAGAGTAGCACACCACATTGGCTGGGATGTAAAGTGGAAAGGAACTAATCTCAATTAAGAAAATATTAACACACAAGGCTTAACCTGTAACAACATGTTAGTAATCTGTCATACAAGGACTTAATGGCTACAGGGTGAGATAAAACAAACTTCACACACTTTTTTCCTTCTAAGTAAATCTTTTTTTGATTGTTTTTAGCAAATGATTCATAATAAGTAATATAAAGTAAATTATTTAGGGGCTACTACCCTATAGGCTTGGATAGTGGTTGGGAAAATTGAAGATAGTGGTGGGGGGAAGGTGTGGTGGTAATGGGATTGGTGATAGAATATTGAATATAATAAATTATCACGAACAATGTTATAAAAATAAATTTAAATTAAAAAAAGATATAGACACACCTGGTGCATTGTAGTACTACTTAACGATAACCAAGATGTGGAAATAGCCCAAATGCTCAAGACACATAAGTGATAAAGAAGCTGTACAAGGAATACTGCAAAGCCATAAGAAAAGATGATATTCTGCCTTTGTTAAAACTTGTATGGAGCTATAGGAGTCATGTTAAGTGAAATTAGAGGAAGAAGAATAAGCAGCAGATAATCTAACTCCAATGTGCTAGTAAAAAAGTAAAATAAAGGAATAGACAATATCTAATAGTACATCCTCTTGAACTGAGGTTACCAAGCAGGTAGCCTATGAGAAATAACATCAGGACAATGATTAAAGACTTTGCCACTTTGATGGCTAAAAATGAGTATAACCTAGACCAGAGCAAGAGCACAGTGACTAGGGCACATATCTTCATGCAGTTGACCCAGGCTCAATGCACAATATCCCATATGGTCCCTTAGCCTGCTATGATTGATCCCTGAGCACAGAACCAGCAGTAAACTTTGAATATAGCTAGGTGTGCTCCCCCACCACCCCCGAAAAAGAGAGAGATAGAGATACAGAGAGAGACAGAGAGAGAGAGACAGAAAGACAGAGACAGAGAGACAGAGACACAGAGAGACAGAGACAGAGAGAGGTGGGGGGCATTGCTTTTGTGAGCTACATGCATGTGCTTAGACATTAATGTAACCATATCACCTCAACTACAGTAACAATTTAAAAGATTCCAGATGATTCTTGTGTACAGTTAAGTTCGAACACTATTGAACAAGTGATTTTGGCTTAACATAGTCTTAATGTTATAGTCGGCTGGAGCAATAGCACAGCGGGTAGGGCATTTGTCTTGCTTGTAGCCAACCCAGGTTCAATTCCTCTATTCCTCTCGGAGAGCCTAGCAAGCTACCCATGGCATATTTGATATACCAAAAACAGTAACAACAAGTCTCACAATGGAGACATTACTGGTGCCCGCTTGAGCAAATCGATGAACAATGGGATGACAGTGCTACAGTGCTATAGTCTTAATACTCTTAATGATTCTTAATATTATTAACAAAAATGTGTTCTTAATATAATAACATAGGATTCTAGGATTCTGAGACTCTTGCTTATAAAGGGCTTTAAAATAATGGTGTTTCCGACTGAGATAAAATTGAAGAAACAATTATGAGCATTCCTATTACAACATATTTTTCCATGGGCTGTTCCTCAGACAAATCTTATTCCAGACTTACATGACAGGCTCCAGTTATCTTGATTCATATTCTTTTCTGTGCTGATTTATTTTAGAAAATTTTAAATAGAAGGCAGAAACCAACTCTATGAATAGTTTTTCTGTATTTCAGGAAAGCAACTTATATTATTAATAAAAGAAGAGTCCTTAATGAATGTGATTCATTTAACAGCTTCACAGGGTGATGGATTATGTGCAGGTTATATTAATTGTGTGTGCTTTGCAGTCTAGGAAAGAAGACCAGTGTTAGTAAAGACATTGTGTTAAATGACTTCCACTGCCAAGTCATAAAACTGAGGGAGTAGAGGAAGACATTATGTATATAGGTCAAGTCTATCTAAGATAATTCTAATAAAAATTTCCTCTTTGGTTGTATTATTTTGAAGTTAACTCTTTGGAAACATCTGTTCTGCAGGAAAGACATTAGGAATACCAATGTGGTCTTTCTCTGACGCCACTAGACATAGACAGACAGACAATGTCATGGACAATGTGAAGAGGAAAATTTCACCACCGTTTCTATATTTATCTTAAATGACTGCTGGGGTCCTACTTAGTGGAAGGCTCTGGTAGTGCTGAAAAATGAATTTTGAATTATTTTTTTGTGTTAGTCTGCTCATGTAGTGTTAGCAGTCGATGAGCAGTGGTGTCTGTCCCTTACTTTGATTTTCAATGCATCCATTTTATCATGTGTTTCAGGGGCTACAGGCATAAACTTCAGAGGATGGCAAAATGACAAGGAGTTAATATGTAGGTTCAAAGTAGCAGGATAGCTGTGATTATTTCCATTTATTGTTCAAGACACAAACATTTAAAAAAATGTTTTCCCTTCGCTTGAAAGGGAGGGATTAGGCCATGCATGGCAATGCCCAGGAACTCATTACTCCTTACTCTGTGCTCAGGGGTCATTCCTGGTAGTGCTCAGGAAACCATACGTTGTGTCCGGGATAGAAATGGAATTAGGCATATTCAAGGAAAGCAATTTCACCTCTGTACTACCCCTCTGGCAACAAAATGTTTTCTTCTATTTAATTTAAATACGAACCCTGAAAACTTGTTACTATGATAGATACTTTTACAGATAAGGCAATCTCAAGCCCTTAAATTGGCTAGCATCATAATGCAAGGTTTATATTATTTCAAGTTTTGTGTATTTTCCATGTTGCTCTTAATACACCACTTTGATAGTAGTTGAAGTGCATAGAACTTGCATGCAAAGGGCATAAAAATGAGCACAATTACAAACATGTTACTTCAAAAATAATAAAATTAAATTTAATGTAAAATTACATATGACACTTGGGACCCCTTGATAGCTGAGAGGTCTCTCTTTCCCACCCTTTTATATTGCAGGGGACACACCCATCAATGCTCAGGGCTTACTCCTGATTCTATTAACAAGGCCCTGGTGGGCCTTGGGGGAACCACTGCCGGGGAGTGAGCTTGCATTCACTTTCTGCAAGGCAAGTGTCCTACTTGCTGTACTATCTCTTTAGCCTCTTCAACATATCCCTTTTATTTTATTTTTGATATTTTAAAAAAGACTTTAAACACTGTGGTATACAATACAATACTTCTAATGGTAGGATTCCATCTACTACAACATTTTGTAGTGCTCTAGCACTACAAAAAAGTGCCACCAAAATGTCTGCTGTTCCCCTGCTCCTCATCTTCCCTATCTCTCCACGGTCATAAACTCAGTTCTGCAAACCCGTTTTCAGGGTTTATCTTTTTCCCCCCCTTTGGTCATTTATTAGTTTCCTACTATGTTTCTTTATATCCCACATATGCAATAGATCATTCTTTATTTATCCTTGTGATTAACTTCATTCATCATGATCCTCTCCAAATTTGTCTACATAGAAGCAAATTGCATGACTTTTGTCTATTTTTTTATAAATCCAAGTAGTTTTTTATTGTAAAAATGAACCACAGATTATTTATCCAGTCATCGGTTCTTAGATACGTGGATTGTTTCTAGATTTTAGCTATTGTAAATAGGACTGCACTGAAAATAGTCATTCATAAATAGAGTTTTAGGGCTCGTAGGGTAGATGCCAAGGTGTGGAATTGCTGAGCCATATAAAAAAGCTCAACTGATAACTTTTTTGAGAAAGTATTCATATTTTTTTCAAGAAGCTTTACTTTCAACATTCTTGTCAGAAGTGAATGAAGTTCTCTTTATTCCCACATCCATGCCAACATTCTTTTTGTTATGTGTGCAAGGTTTTGTTTTATTTTAATTTGCATTGTCCTGACGATAAGAAATGCAGCATGTTGTTCATATTCCTAGTGGTTATCTGTATATCTTATAAGGAAGTTTCTGTTCATCTTTCCTCCAATTTTTTTGATAGGGTTGATTGTTTTATCTTGTTTTACAAGTGCTTTATATGTCTTAGATCTGAAACCTTTGTCAGATGGATGGTAGGCAAATATCTTTTCCCAGACTGTGGCATATTTTATTTCGAAATACAGAGCTTCTTAATTTGACATCAAATTTATCTTTTCTACTGTTTTTTTGGCCAGTGAGATTGAATCATTGAAGATGCTTCTAGATTCAATATCATGAGCTTACTCTGATGATGGGTTGGAGCAATAGCACAGCAGATAGGGCGTTTGCCTTGCATGTGGCTGACCCAGGTTCAATTCCTCCACCCCTCTGAGAGAGCCTGGCAAGCTACCCGTGGCATATTGGATATGCCAAAAATAGTAACAACAAGTCTCACAATAGAGATGTTAATGGTGCCCGCTCGAGCAAATTGATGAGCAATGGGATGACAGTGACAGTGACAGTGACCCTGATGATACTGCTTTCTCTAATGGTTAAGATGGCAAAAGTTGAGGTGGTCTCAGATAGTAGGTAAGTCATTACACCTCTGTATTGGAACTGTTTACAAACAGAGGCATCCTTACCTCTGGTGATAATGGAACTTTGTAAAGCTGTAATTGGTGGTGTTGTACATTATACTAAAATAAAATAATCATAAATAATATGATCAATATATTAATTAATTAAAAATAACTGACATAATAAATAATATAACATAATCTAATAGAGTAATATAAATAAGAAAAAAATAATACTAATGTTAAGTAATGTCAAATTCCTTTTCTTATGGCTAGATTTTTCTAGTTCAGTTTCTAGGTTACTGCATACTTTATAAAATTCCATGTGATGTTAACAATGTTGGTTAGGGATACATTCTGCATTAGGGAAAAATTAGTCATAAATATAATAGAAGCCTGATAGTAGAAAGCAAATGGCTTAAAGTATTTTACAGAATTTTTTTTTATTTGGGGGCATAGCTGGCACTGCTCAGGGGCTCTGCCCTTAATTCTGTGCTCAAAGGTTGCTCCCAAGGGGGCTTTGGGACCCATGTATTTCTGAAAATCTAATTCATACCTCTTGCCTAGAAAGCAGACCCTTAGTCCACTAAACTACCTCTCTGACCCTGGTTAAAGAAGTTATACATTTAATCATTCATTGTTGTTAATAATTAATTGTTTTCACATATGAAATAAATGGTTTGCCCTTTAGTAGATGATGGGGTATGGTGATGAATTGTTAACTCAGTCTGAAGCATGTAATGCTATTAACAAAAGCCTTCCCTACTCCTTTAAACCTGTCTTTATGACAACCTCTTCTAGAAAGAGGTATTTAAGAAACAGTGGATACAATTAGTTAAAGTTATGGCTATAATTTATTATGGGTAGCAGTGCATCCAGCCAGGAATAATTATTAATTCCATGAGTTCTTCTTGGGTATGGGGGCATATTAGTATTATTTTTTAGATTCCTTGCAGTCTCTTGACCTCCTCATGTCATTATTTATCTTTCTCTGTCACTGTGTAGACATTTGAATTGGCCTGCGTTAGTTCAAAATACCATTGATAGGGTATCTAAATCAATAAAAATGAATTTCTTATAGTCCTGGAGTCTAGGAAGTCCATGATCGAAATTCTGTGAACAAAGTTTCATTCTGAAAGGTCTTATCATGGCTTGTAGCCCAGGGCATTCTCACTACAGATACATGTCAGAGAACAAGAATGAATAAACTTATTGCTATTTTTTTTTGTAAGAACACTAATCTCTTTACAGGTGGTTCCACCATCACTACTAAATATACTGATGTTCCTTTCCAAATTTTGTTATGTTGGGGGTTAGGGCTTCAACCTATGGATTTGTGGGAAATATGAAAAGTCTGTCTGTAGTACTATCTGTGTTATTTGTATATTAGCACCAAAGTATCATGCATTTGGACTAGATGGAACAAAAGATCAACTTAGCTAATGTAAAGTCTAAGTTGTAGAAACTTGAAGCTATGCCATTTAGCATGTGACAAAGTAGTGCTGCATCAACCCAAGAAGCCCAGGATTAAAGCACATTATTGTACATATCTTGGCCTTGAAATGATCTAGTTACATTAAATAGATGAAATATTTTTACTCAATTTTATTATTCATTTGGTGAAGCTAGGCATTCTTAGATTTATTTATCACCTATTTTTCTTTTCTTTTTAAAAGTTGTTGAATCATAGTGAGATACAGTTACAAACTTGTTCATGATTGAGATTCAGTCATAAAATGTTCCAATACCTGTGCCTTCACCAGTATATATTTCCCACCACCAGTGTTCTCAGATTCCCTCCCACCCTTCCCTAGTCTCTATGGCAAGCACATTTCCTCTCTCTCTCTCTCTCTCTCTCTCTCTCTCTCTTTCATTTTGGGCCTTATGGTTTGCAATACAGATACTGAAAAGATATAGGAAGTTTATCAGGCATATCTCTTTACCTACTATCATCACTCAGTTCTTGTCCAGAGTAATTGTTTCTAACTATGATTGTCATACTTGTCCCTTCTCTATCCTGACTGCCCTTCACTCTTAACACACTTGTGGCAAGCTTCCGACCATTGACCTGTTTCCGACCATGGCTCCTGTTTTTTCTAGCATTGGATATTAGTCATATACCATTTAAAAAGAATATACCACAATTGAGTGCAATCATCCTATATCTGTCCCTCTCCTTCTGACTCTTTTCACTTAGTATGATATTCTACATGTCTGTTCATTTATAAGCATATTACATGACTTAATTTTTCCTAATAGCTGTGGAGTATTCTGTTGTG
This sequence comes from Sorex araneus, assembly GCF_027595985.1. Lineage (NCBI taxonomy): Eukaryota > Metazoa > Chordata > Mammalia > Eulipotyphla > Soricidae > Sorex > Sorex araneus. Next base: position 313,421,130 of record NC_073313.1, on the reverse strand, counting down.
CAGATGTACCATATTTTCTTTATCTATTCATCTGTTCTCAGGCAGTCGGGTTGTTTCCAGATCCTGGCTATTGTGGACATGCTGTAATGAACATAGAAGTACAGATGGTGTTCCTGCTGTGTGTTTTGGGGACCCCAGAGTATATTACCAGAAATGGTATATATGGTATATGCTGGACCAAATGGGAGTTCAATTCCTAGCTTTGTTGAGGAATATCCATACTGTTTTCCAAAAAGGTTTGCGAGTCAGCATTCCCACCAACAATGAATGAGAGTACGTTTCCCCCCCATCTATGCCAGCACTGAATGTTATTGTTCTTTTTGATATGTGCCAGTCTCTGTGGTGTGAGATATTTCTTTGTTGTTTTGATTTGCATCTCCCTGATTAGTGATCTAGAGCATCTTTTCATGTGCCTTTTGGCCATTTGAATTTCTTCTTTGAGGAGGTCTGTTCATTTTTTCTCCCCATTTTTTGATGTGATTGGAGGTTTTTCTCTTGTAAAGTTTTACCAGTGCCTTACATATCTTGAATATTAATCCCATATATGATGGGCATTGGGTAAATAATATTTCCCATTCCATGGGCCATCTTTGTATTTTAGTCACTGTTTCTTTTGAGGTTCAGAAGCTTCTTAGTTTAATGTAGTCCATTTGTTCATCTTTGCTTCACTTGATGTTATGTGTGTCATCTTTGAAGCCTTTGGATGCAATGTCTTGGAGGATTCTTCCCACATTTTCCTCCATGTAACTTATGGATTCAAGTCTGATATTGAGGTCTTTAATCCACTTTGATCTGACTTTTGTGCCTGGCAGTAGACAGAGGTCTGAGTTCATTTTTTTTGGAAGTAGCTGTTCAGTTTTCCCAGCACCACTTGCTAAAGAAGCTTTCATCACTCTACTTCACAATTCTTGGCCCTTTATCAAAGATTAAGTGATCATATATTTGAGAGAGTCTGTGTCAGGGTATTCAACTCTATTCCACTGGTCTGCAAGTCTGCTTCTATTCCAGTACCATGCTGTTTTAATTACTACTGCTTTGTAGTACAGTTTGAAGTTGGGGAAGGTGATGCCACCCATCTTCTTTTCCCCAGGGATTGCTTTAGCTATTCGTGGGGGTTTATTGCTTCATATAAATTTCAGGAGTGTTTTGTCTATTTCTTTGAAAACTGTCATGGGTATACTTATAGGGACATTATTGAATCTGTATAACACTTTGGGGAGGATTGCCATTTTGACAATGTTAATCCTCTCAATTTATGAGCAAGGGATGTGTTTTTACATCCTCATGCCATATTTTATTTCTTGAAGTAGTTTTTTATAATTTTCTTTGTATATGTCCTTCACCTCTTTAGTAAGCTAATTCCGAGGTACTTGTTTTTTCAAGGCACAATTGTGTACATGATTGATTTTTAGTGTCTCTTTCTTCTATTTCATTATTTGTATATAGGAAAGCCATGGATATTGATTTTGTAACCCACCATTTTGCTATGCAAATCTATTGTTTCTAGTTGCTTTTTGGTAGAGTCTTTAGCATGGTCTAAGTATAGTGTCATGTCACCTACAAATAGCTAAAGCTTGATATTTTCCTTTCCTCTCTGGATGCCCCTGATATCCTTTTGTCTTCTAATTGCCATGGCAAGTACTTTCAGTACTAGATGCATAGAAGTGGTGAGAATGGACAACCTTGTCTTGTGCCTAATCTTAGAGGGAAGGCTTTTAGTTTTCCCCCCTTTGAGAATAATGCTTGTCATGGGCTTGTGGCAGATGGCTTTGAGTCTATTGAGGAAAGTTCCTTCAGCTCCCATTTTGTTAAGTTTTTATCATGAATTGGTGTTGAATATAGTCAATAGCTTTCTCTGCATCTATGATGTGATCGTATAGGGTTTTTTTTTTACTGATATGGTGCATTATGTTGACTGACTTGCGAATGTTAAGTAATTCTTCCATCCCTGGGATGAATCCTACTTGATTATGGTATATAACCTTTTTGATGAGTTTTGGGTTTTATTTGCTAGAATTTTGTTGTGAACTTTTGCATCTGTTTTCATCATTGATATTGGCCTGTAATTTTTTTGGGTGAGTTGCCTCTTTCTGCTTTTGGTATTTGGTATCAGGGTGATATTTGCTTCAGATAAACTATTTGGGAGTTTTTCTGTTTCCTTAATTTCCTGGTAAAGCTTGAAAAGATTTGGCAATAGGTTCTCTTTAAAGGTTTGAATACTTACCAAATTCATCTGGGCCAAGGCTTTTGATTTTGGGAAGACTTTTGATTATCATTTCAATTTCCTTGATAGTTATAGGTCTTATCTGGTATTACAAATCTTTTTAGTTAAGATATGGGAGGTTATGTGAATCCAGGAATTCATCCACTTCTTCGACGTTTACTTGTTTCATGGCATAAGGATTCTCAATGTAATTTCTGATAATCCTTTGAATTTCTATGGTTTCTGTTATCATGACCCCTCTTTCATTTCTGAATCAGTTTATTAGGGTTCTGATTCTCTATCATTGTGAGTCTGGATAATTGTTTATCAATATTGTTTATTTTTTCAAAGAAGCAGTTCTTGGTTTCATTGATCTTTTGGATTGTTTGTTGGGACTCCAGGTCATTAATTTCTGTTCTAAATTTAATTATTTCCTTTATCTTTCCTGGTTTGTGCTCCTTTTGTTGGTCATTTTCTAATATCTTTTTGTTTGTTTTTTCTTGTTTATTTATTTTTTAAATTTATTTATTTATTTATTTTTTAATCAATGAGTCACCATGAGGGTACAGATACAGATTCAAACATTTTCGTGCTGTTTTACCCTCATACAATGTTTGCAAACACATCCCTCCACCAGTACCCATTCTTCACCACCAATAAACCCAGTACTCCTCCCACGCCCCCAATCCTATCTCCCCCCTCACCCCACCCTGCCTCTGTGGCAGGGTATTCCCTTTTGATCTCTCTCTCTCTCTCTCTCCAATTGGGTGCTGTGATTTGCAATAGGGGTATTGAGTGGCCATCCTGTTCAGTCTCTAGTCTACTTTCAGCATGCATCTCCCTTCCCACGAGGAATCTCCAAGCACATTTTACGTGGTGTTCCCTTCTCTATCTGAGCTGCCTTTTCCCCCAGCATGTGAGACCAGCTTCCAAGCCATGGAAGATTTGGCAACCTTCCTACTGGTACTTATTTCTATTATTCTTGGATATTAGTCTCCTACACTGTTATTTTATATTTCACAGATAAGTGCAATCTTTCTATGTCTGTCTTTCTTTCTGACTCATTTCACTTAGCATGATACTTTCCATGTTGATCCACTTATATGCAAAGTTCATGACTTCATTTTTTCTAACAGCTGCATAGTATTACACTGTATAGATGTACCAGAGTTTCTTTAACCAGTCATCTGTTCTCGAGCACTCGGGTTTTTGCCAGATTCTGGCTATTGCAAACAGTGCTGCTATGAACATATAAGTGCAGATGTCATTTCAACTATACTTTTTTTCTTCTCCAGGGTATATTCCCAGTAGTGGTATTGTTGGGTCAAATAGGAACTCAATTTCTAATTTTTTGAGAAACGTCCATATTGTTTTCCAAAAGGGCTGAACCAGTCGGCATTCCCACCAGCAGTGTAGAAGGGTCCCTTTCTCCCCACATCCTCTCCAACAGCGGTTGCTTTTGTTCTTTTGGATGTGTGCTAGTCTCTGTGGTGTGAGGTGGTATCTCATGGTTGTTTTGATCTGCATCTCCCTGATGATTAGTGATGTAGAGCACTTTTTCATGTGCCTTTTGGCCATTAGTATTTCTTCCTTGGTAAAGTTTCTGTTCATTTCTTTGCCCCATTTTCTGATGGGTTAGATGTTTTCTTTTTGTAGAGTTCAACCAGTGCCTTATATACCCTTGATATCAACCCCTTATCTGATAGATATTGGGTGAATATCCTTCCCAATTCTGTAAATTGTCTTTGTATTCTGGTCACTGTATCTTTTTCAGTGCAGAAGCTTCTTAGTTTAATGTAGTCCCATTTGTTTATCTCTGTTTCCACTTGGTTGGCCAGTTGCATGTCATCTTTGAAGATACCTTTTTATCTTCAGTATCGTGGAGGGTTTGCCGACCTTGTCTTCTATGTACCTTATGGTTTGTGGTCTGATGTTGAGGTCTTTAATCCATTTTGATCTGACTTTTGTGCATGGTGTCAGGTCGAGGTCTAAGCCCATTCTTTTGCATGTGGTTGTCCAGTTGTGCCAGCACCATTTGTTAAAGAGGCTTTCCTTGCTCCACTTCACATCTCTTGCTCCCTTATCAAAGATTATATGATCATACGTTTTGGGTTGTGTGTAGGGATATTCCACCCTGTTCCATTGGTCTGCGGATCTGCCTTTGTTCCAGTACCATGCTGTTTTAATTGCTACCACTTTGTAATAAAGTTTAAGGTTGGGGAGGGTGATGCCTCCCTTCCTCTTTTTCCCAAGAATTGTTTTAGCAATCCATGGGCATTTGTTGTTCCATGTAAATTTTAGGATTGCTTGATCCATTTCTTGAAGAATGTCATGGGTATCCTTATAGGGATTGCCTTCAATCTGTATAATGCTTTGAGGAGTATTGCCATTTTGACAACGTTGATTCTCCCTATCCATGAGCAGGATATATGTTTTCATTTCCTCGTCTCCTCTTATTTCATGAACTAGCATCTTATAGTTTTCTTTGTAGAGGTCTTATACTTCCTTAGTTAAGATGATTCCGAGGTACTTGATTTTCTGGGGCACAATTGTGAATGGGATTGCTTTTTCCATGTCCCTTTCCTCTGCCTCATTGTTTGTGTATAGGAAGGCCATGGATTTTTGGGTATTGATTTTATAGCCTGCAACTTTACTGTACAAGCCTATTGTTTCTAAGAGTTTCTTAGTAGAGGCTTTAGGCTTCTCTAGATCTAGTATCATATCATCTGCAAATAGTGAGAGTTTGATTTCTTCCTTTCCTATCTGGATTCCCTTGATATCTTTCTCTTGCCTAACAGCTATCGCAAGTATTTCCAGTAATTTATTGAACAGAAGTGGTGAGAGTGGGCATCCTTGTCTTGTCCCTGGTCTTAGAAGAAAGGCCCTTAGTTTTTCCCCATTGAGGATAATGCTTGCCATAGGTTTGTGGTAGATGGCTTCCACTATCTTGAGGAAAGTTCCTCCAAAACCCATTTTGGTGAGAGTTTTCATCATGAAAGGATGTTGGATCTTGTCAAATGCTTTCTCTGCATCTATTGATATGATCATATGGTTTTTATCTTTACTTTTGTTGATATGATGGATTATGTTGATTGATTTCCGAATGTTAAACCATCCTTGCATCCCTGGGATGAATTCCACTTGGTCATGGTGTATGATCTTTATGATGTGTTCTTGGATTCTATATGCTAATATTTTGTTGAGGATCTTCACATCAGTGTTCATCAGGGATATTGGTCTATAAATTTCTTTCTTAGTGGTGTCTTTGTTTGCTTTTGGTATTAGGGAGATATATGCTCCATGGAAACTATTTGGGAGAGTTCCTGTTTTTACAATTTTCTGGAAAACCTTGAGGAGAACTGGCAAGAGATTTTCTTTAAATGTTTGGAAGAATTCACCATTGAATCCATCTGGACCTGGGCTTTTGTTTTTGGGAAACTTTTGACTAGAGTTTCAATTTCCTTGATATTATTGGGTCTATTAAGGTATTCCAAGTCTTCTTGGTTCAGTCTTGGGAGATTGTAGGAGTCAAGGAATTCATCCATTTCTTTTAGGTTCTCTTGTTTCGTGGCATACAGACTTTCAAAGTAATCTCTGATGATCTTTCGAATTTCATTGATTTCTGTTGTGATGTCCCCCTTTTCATTCCTGATTCGATTTATTAGGGTTCTTTCTCTCTCTTTTTTTGTGAGTCTTGATCAATCTTGTTTATTTCCTCAAAGAACCAGCTCTTGGTTTCATTGACCTTTCGGATTGTTTTCTGGGTTTTCATGTCGTTAATTTCTGCTCTATTTTTTATTATTTCTTTCCTTCGGTCTGGTTTGGGTTCCTTTTTCTGGTCCTTTTCTAAAGCCTTGAGCTGTGAAGTCAAGCTATTAATGTAGGCCCTTTCTTCCTTCCTAAGGAATGCTTGCAGAGTGATAAATTTTCCCCTTAACACAGCTTTAGCTGCATCTCATAGGTTTTGGTAGCTCGTGTCTTCATTCTCATTTGTTTCCAGGTATCTCTTGATTTCTTCCTTGATTTCCTTCCTAACCCACTCATTGTTCAACATTGACCTGTTTAATTTCCAGGTGTTTGCTTTGATTCTCTCTGTCTGTGTGTGGTTAACTTCTATCTTCAGTGCATCGTGGTCTGAGAAGACAGTTGATACAATTTCTGTTTTTTGATTCTATTGAGATATGTTTTGTGGCCCAGTACATGGTCTATTTTGGAAAATGTTCTGTGTACACTGGAAAATAATGTGTATTCTTTCTTTTTGGGGTGTAAATCCCTGTATAGGTCTATTAGGTCTCTCTCTTCTATTTCTTCCTCCAGTGTCAGTATTTCCTTGGTGAGCATTTTCTTGTGGATCTATCCAGAGGTGATGAGGCAGTGTTGAAGTCTCCGACTACTATTGTGCTGCTAGCAATGTCCTTCTTAAAGTCTGTTACGACTTGTTTTAAGTATTTAACCAGTGGCTCATTAGGTGCGTATACGTTTAAGAGTGTAATTTCTTCCTGTTGTACATATCCCTTGATAAATAGAAAGTGACCTTCGCTGTCCCTTCTAATCTTTTTCAACCTGAAATCTATATTGTCGGATACTAGTATGGCAACCCCAGCTTTTTTGAGGGAGTTGTTTGCTTGTAGGATTGTTTTCCATCCTTTGACTTTGAGTCTGTGTTTGCTCTGACTGTTCAGGTGTGTTTCTTGTAGGCAGCAGAAAGTTGGGTTTTGTTTCGAATCCATTTTGCCACTCTGTGTCTTTTAATTGGTGCATTTAGACCATTGACATTGAGAGAGAGTATTGTCATGGGGTTTTGTGTCATATTTCTGTGGGGTTTGTTGTTCTTGTAGGGTTTTTCCTTGTCTTACAAAAGTCCCTTTAGTCCTTCTTTTAAGTTTGGTTTTGAGTCTATGAAGTTCCTTAGTTGTTGTTTATCCATGAAATTGTGTATGCTTCCTTCAAGTTTGAGTGAGCTTAGCCGGATAAATTATTCTTGGTGAGGCATTCATTTCATTAAGTTTTTTCACTATATTCCACCAGTGTCTTCTGGCTTGGGAGGTTTCCTCTGATAAGTCTGCTGTGAATCTAAGGGTTGCTCCTTTGTATGTGATTTCTTTTTTTTACTTTGCTGCTTGCAGTATTGTGTCCCTATCCGTGGCATCCATCATTCTGACTATGATATGTCTTGGAGTCTTTTCATTAGGGTCCCTTTTAGCTGGCACCCTTCTGGCTCCTAGGATCTGAACATCTGCATTATCCAGCTCTGGGAACTTTTCAGCAATGATTTATTTAACTGTGGCTTTTTCATTAGGGTTGCCTCCCTGTCCTTCCAGAACTCAGATGATTCTTATGTTATTTTTCTTGGCATCATCCCTTAGGTCTCTGATTTGCCCTAGAGCTATTTTAAGATCTTTTCCAATTGATTGTTTCAGCCTGTGTGCTTTCTGTTGCTCATCTTCAAGCTCACTAATTCTATCGTCAGCTGTAGTCATTCTACTGTTGAGGGCTCCCACTGTGTTTTTTATTTCGTCTACAGTATCTTTTATTCGTGACATTTCTGAATGTAGCTTTCCTATTTCTGCTCTCATTTCTTCCGGTAATTTCTTCACTGACTGCTCCATCATTTCTTTAAGTTCGATGAACATTCTCAGAATTTTTTCTCTGAGTTCTTTATCAGAGAGATCATATTTGTGGGAAACCCCTGCTGAGGCTTCTGGACTCTTCTTCATCCTCTCCTTGCTGTGGGGATTTGCGCTGTTTCTTCATGCTGTCACGGTTGTATGGAGGTGGGACCTTCCAGTTCACTAGAGCTAATCTCTCTTTTCGTGAGTTTTTGATATTTTGGTGCAATTGGATTAGGCTAGTGGTTAATTTAGCCTTTAGTGATTGAGGTAACTGGGGAGATCTCCACAACATTAGTTAACGCGGATTTCGACCTCTGTCAAGTACAGAGAAAATAACTGTGGCCACCCCCAGCAACCACGTCCACTGCAGCGGGGCCACGCCACTACAAAAGAGGCCACACCCCTTTTGGCCACTGGACATTGGGTTGAGATCGGGTCTAGGGGCCGTGGGCGTTGGGCACAGAGGGCTGGGATGCTCAGTAAGAAGAGGCTCACCTGGATGAGGAAGCAGGAGGCGCAGGCTCAGCGCGGTGAGGGGCGGGGTCCCTGCCCGCTGGACGCTGGCTGGAGATCGGGTCGGGGGGCCGCGCGCTGCAGCGCACGGGCACCGAGGGCTGGGATGCTCAGTGAGGGGAACATTTTCTAATATCTTAAGCTGTGAAACTAAGTTATTCATTTGTACCCTTTCTTTCTTCCTGATGTATGCTTGCAAAGCTATAAACTTTACTCTTAACACTGTTTTTGCTGTGTCCCACAAGTTCTGGTAACTCTTGTCCTCTCTCTCGTTTGTTTCTCAGTATCTTTTGATTTCCTCTTCCATTTCCTCTCTAACCCACTGGTTGTTCAGTAGTGAGCTATCCAATTTCCAGGAGTTTGGTTTGATTCTCTACTTCTTTGTCTGGTTAACTTCTATTTTAAGCGACTGATGGCTGAAAAGATAATTGATACAATTTCTATCTTCTTGATTTTATTGAGGTATGTTTTATGATCCAGCATGTGGTCTATCTTGGAGAATATTCCATGTGCACTGGAGAAGAATGTATATTTGTCATTTGGGGAATGAAAAGCCCTATAGCCCTAACACCCTCTCTTCCATTTCATTCTTCAAAGTCAGTATTTCCTTGTTGAGCTTTAGTCCCATTGATCTATCAGGTAGTGATAAGCAGTGTTGAAGTCTCCATCTACTATTGTGTCATGTCACTACCAATTTCCTCCTTGAAGTCTATTAGCAGTTGTTTTAAGTACTTTTATGGTCTCTCATTGGGTGTCTGTACATTTAGTAATGTTATTTCTTCCTAATGTATGTATCCCTTTATTATTAAGTAATGACCTTTTCTGTTTCTTGAAAACTTTTTCAGCCTGAAATATATGTTGTCAGATACTAGTGTGGCCACCCCAGCCTTTTTGAAGGAGTTGTTTGCTTGAAGAATTGTTTTTTAGCCTTTGACTTTGAGTCTGTGTTTGCTCCAATTATTCAAATGTGTTTCTTGTAAGCAACAGAATGTTCAAATTTTTAATCCATTTTGCAACCCTGTGTCTCTTAGTTGGTGCAATTAGACCATTGATGTTGAGAGTTTATTGTCATGAGTTTATTTTGGTGCTATCTTCCTTTAGAGAATTGCTGTGTTTGTGGGGTTTGTCTTGCCTTATAGTCGTCTTTTGAGTTTTCCTTTCAAAATTGGTTTTGAATCTGTTAAGTTACTGAGTTGTTGCCATGAAATCGTGTATCGTTCTTTTAAATATGAATGAGAGTATAACTGGGTAAAATATTCTAGGTGAAGCCTCCATTTTTTGAAAAACTATATCCCACCATTGTCCTCACACCTGGAGGGTTTCACTCAATAAATTGCTGTAAAACTAGGGTATGCTCCTTTATATGTAATTTCCTTTTCTGATCTTGCTGATTTCAGTATTGTATCTCTATCTGTGGTGTTCATCATTTATATTAGAACAAGACTTAGAGTCTTATTATTAGTCTTTTAGATGGTACCCATCTAGATTCCTGCGTTCTTCAGCTCTGGAAACTTTTTCAGCAATTATGTCTCTAACTGTTGTTACCACATTGGGGTTGCCTCTCTGTTCCTCTGGACTATGATGATTCTTATGTTGCTCCTCTTGAATTCATCCCAGAGTTCTCTGTTCTGCTCTTGAGTTATTTTGAGGTCTTTTTCTATATTTTGCTGTTGCCTGGAGGTTTTGTGCATCTCATCCTCAACTCACTGATTTCTGTCTGCAGCTGCTGTTACTCTACAGGTGAGGGTACCCATTGAGTTTTTCATTTCATCTACCGAATTTTTTATTAATGCTATTTATGCTTTTAATTTTCTTATTTCTGCTCTCATTTCCTCCCTGTATTTTATTTGTTGTCTATCTGCTATTTCTCTCATATCCTCCTGTATTGTATTGGATGTCCATTCCACTGTTTCTTTGAGCTCATTAAGCATCCTGACTATGTTGTCTCTGAATTCTTTATCAGAGAGAATATGTATGTGGGCATTATTTGTTGAGTCTTCAGGATTTCCACCTTCATTCACTGTTCATGAGGTGATTCTGCACTATTTCAGCATGATGCCTGGGTTGGTCTGGAGGTGGTCTTTTCTAATACACTGTCAGTGTCTCCTTTTGCTGCCAAGGAGGAATCTGGAGGAGCTGGGTGGGTTGTGATCTCTTCTTTCCCCATATAGGAGATTGTGGGGGGAAATTAACTATTGGCTGCATGAGCAGCCACTCCCCACCCCCTCAAAACCCATGCCCACTTGTGGGAGTAGCCAGGTATTAGGGCTCTGTGTGTCCGCCATTGTAATAGAGTCTGTGTCAGAACCTGTCTTCAGCCTGCTGGCCCCAGGAAATATCTTCCAGCTGCCACCATGTCACAGTTTTCGTTACTCTAATATCTACTTCTAAATCATGGGGTTAATGAAAGTGTCTTTTTATTACTTTCCAATATTTATAATCTCAATTTATTCACTCTTTGGAACTTTTAGCTTTTTCTCTTGGCCTAGATTATTAAGTAACAAAATAAAATTAAGATAGTGATTTACAAAGCATTTTGTGGTTTCTCAAGTTAGACACATAAGTCCTTTTTATGAAATGCTGAGTATAATTCAAAAATTGACTTTAGCCCATGAGCTGTGTTTGCCTTTGCTTTATGTCATATTCTCTTAGAAGGATTTACTGATCATTTGTTAAACTTTCCCAAAGCAATAACAATACTTGAATTTTAAAATTATGCTGATAAACGCAAGTTTGAAAGTTCCTAACCATTAGTGTTGAAACTCTACATCAATTGTTATTTACTGAGAAATTCATACTTTTTTGGTTATTTAGGGAACATTCATAAAGTGAATGCAATAGCATATGAATATAATATGTGCAAAGGTTCCTCCTTTCTTTTTTAGAAAATTCCATAGCTTCCTATTTTAAAAGCATCTCTTTGGATATTTAAGAAATATGTTTAAACAAAAATTTGAAAATATGCAAAATGATGCTAATTTACTCAAACTGTTCAGCTTTTTTCATTTTTTTAGTTATTTAAATATCTTTTAAATAAGTAGCACAGAGATTTCATGAACTGAGACTATGAATATAATGTATGGCATCGAAGAGTGAAATGAAGCAAGAAGGAAGTCAAAATTGAGCTGAAGAAACACTATCTTACAGTTAGTATTCTTTTTTTTTCTTTTTTTTAAAATTTTTAAAATTTTATTGAATCAGCGTGAGATAGTTACAAGCTTTCATGTTTGGGTTACAATCTCACAATGATCAAACACCCATCCCTCCACCAGTGCACATTCCCCACCACCAATATCCCGGGTATACCCCCCTCTCCCACCCTCCCCCTGCCTCTATGGCAGAGAATATTTCCCATACTTTCTCTTTACTTTTGGGCATTATGGCTTGTAACACAGACACTCAGAGGTCATCACGTTAGTAGTTTTCTTTTAATGCAATTTTCATAGCTCCCACAATCAACAAAAGAAACACATTTAAAATCATGCAAATAACAAAAAATTGAATATGAAACAATGGGTCCCAAACTGCCTGCACTATCATAATATGTTTGAGTAGAGAATTTTAGAGATTTTATATCAATAAGATTGAAAAATATCTCAGGTCATTTTAAATCCTAAAACATTTTCCAATTAAGACATTCTTTGAAATTCAGAGAAGCTGCCCATATGGTCTTCCCCTCATGCAATAGACTCAAAACCTTTTATCACCACAGGCAAACTCATGAGGAATTTGCTTCTCTGATGATGAAAATAATTTGAACAAAACAAAACAAAACAAAAAAAAACTTCCTGTTTTTATAATCACAGGAGATTGTTTGCATTTTAGAAAGTTTTGCAGTCAGAATGCCTGACGATTTGTTTACTCTGACAGCTGGTAACTTCTCTGCACCAGTAACACAATTTCAGGAGGTGGTATGAGGTACAAAGGAAACCATCTGTGTAATGAACTATCAACACTCGGCTGCCAGAGAGAGCCTGTTTCAGGGAGCACCAATCATCACAATGGAATTTCTTGCAGTCATCAATGTATTTGAGTCCGTTTAAAATGAGCTGAAAGAAAAGAAAAGATGTAGGGAGCCAGAGCACGTGGAGCAAAGATGGCGCCGACGTCCGGCTGCCCTAGGTGGTAAAACAAAGTAAAGATGGCGCCGACTCCGGCTGCCCTAGGTAATAAATAACCTCCAGAGCGCGGGCCCCGGCATCGCCCCCCATGGGGTGATTGGAACGCAGCCAACTGGCGAGCAACACGTCAGAAGTGAGGGGTCTTCTCTATAAAAAGGGTATCGCTCTGAGGGTCGGGGCCTTCCTCCCCCATTTGTGTAAGTGTGGAGATCTCCAATAAACTGCTGCAGAAGGACCCTCAACCGGTGTCGTCTCTCTTTGCTGGCAAAGGGAAACTGCGACAACGCGATTAACAACTGGTGCCGAAACCCGGGACGCCGGGTAAGTTTCATTCGCACCTTGGGGAAGGCCCCTTCGTTCCGAAGGGAGGGTTCAGAACTGCAGCACGGGATGCCTCGGAGAGGCAGACTATAAGTCTGTCAGAAACCGAGGGGTGCCTCGGAGAGGCAGACTATAAGTCTGTCAGAAACCGAGGGGTGACTCGGAGAGGCAGACTACAAGTCTGTCAGAAACCGAGGGGTGACTCGGAGAGGCAGACTATAAGTCTGTCAGAAACCGAGGGGTGACTCGGAGAGGCAGACTACAAGTCTGTCAGAAACCGAGGGGTGACTCGGAGAGGCAGACTATAAGTCTGTCAGAAACCGAGGGGTGACTCGGAGAGGCAGACTACAAGTCTGTCAGAAACCGAGGGGTGACTCGGAGAGGCAGACTATAAGTCTGTCAGAAACCGAGGGGTGACTCGGAGAGGCAGACTACAAGTCTGTCAGAAACCGAGGGGTGACTCGGAGAGGCAGACTATAAGTCTGTCAGAAACCGAGGGGTGGCTCGGAGAGGCAGACTACGGCCTGATTTCGTTGCCAGAGGTATGCCTGAGACCTAGGGGGTGGCAGCATTCCTTGTCCTCTTTCTGAGTATTGTGCTTTTGTTCTGCTTCTGCTGTTGGGACGTTGCCGCCGCACGTCAGCCTGACGTAGATAAGCAGCCGTGCTTGGCGGACTGAGGGCTCGGGAATACGGTCCCAACCATCATGGGGACCGTGCAATCTGTGCAGGAGACGCTTAACGATCTCCTCCGTCAGAGGGACATTCGTATTGCCCGCCGGACACTGCACAGTTTTGTTAAGGAAGTAGACCGTGTTGCTCCATGGTATGCGGTCTCCGGGTCCCTTACCCTCCGTTGTTGGAACAAGCTAGGGAAGGACCTAGATGCAGAACATAAGAAGGGCACGTTAAGAAATGGCACTAAGGCTATATGGAAGATGGTCAAAAACTGTTTAGAGGATGAGGCTTGTTCCCTGGTCGTCAGTGAGACTCGGCAAATTTTAGAAAAGGTCCAGGATAGTCTGTCAGAAACCGAGCGGTCGGAAAGATTAAGCGCGCATGAAAGGGTACCCGGGATTAAGAAAAAAAAATTGCCCGATGATAGAGGCAAGGGCGAGGGAAGGGGGAGGGGAAAGTCCTCACCCCTCGCATTTGTAACAAAGGAAAAAGGACCGCCCGGAGGGGGCGAGAATGAGATGGGAGAGGAGGAGGCCACACCTCCCCCCACAGTTTGCGTACTTGCAACAAAGGAAAAAAGACCGCCCGGAGAGGGCGAGAATGAGGCGGGAGAGGAGAAGGCCACACCTCCCCCCACAGTTTACACAACTTGCTCTAGGCCGGGTGGGCCGAGGAAAATCTATCCCTGGGGGGATATGGCTGCAGCCAGCCTGAAACCCAAAGAGAGCTCTTCAGAAGACTCCCTTTCGAGCTCTGAAGAAGAGCAAATTCTAGACCAGGAAGCGGCACGCTACAAAGCGGCACACCGCTACGAAGCGGCACGCTATCGCCCCCCTGACCTCTGTAATCGAAACCGAAGCAGCAGAGCGCACTTACCGCGCCCCGTACCCTCGGCTCCCCCGCCCCCGCCGTACGCACGGGGAACGGAAGGAGCCCATGCATCCCAAACATCGTTACTTTCTGCTGACCTACATAGGCAGATGAGACTAGCCTTTCCTGTCTTTGAGGGAGATGGGAATGGAAGAGTTCATGCTCAGGTAGAATTCAATCAGATTAAAGAGTTGGCAGAAGCGGTCAGAAAATATGGGGCAAATGCCAATTATACCATTTCCCTACTTGAAAGACTGGCCCGGGATAGGATGACCCCCCCCCCCCTTTTGCCTCTAGGTGGTCTATCCACCTCAGAAGTAGTCTTGATCTTAAAATTGTAACATCTGACAACTTAGGTTTCAACAACTTTGTCATGGATTGTTTTGCCGGCTTATATCAACAAAAGCGCTTTCTTGACCCGTTTTTAACAAGCAGGAAACTGGCTGGTCAGACAGAGAAACGGGGAGCAATGTTCCCAATCGGCCGACAGGGCTCAATTTGCCCTGGGGACTGCTCTTTCCTTTCTCTGTCTATCAGTTTTTCTCCCTGCCGTTTTTGAAGGGTCAGATCGATCGATCAACTGCAAATGTGTGCATGTGTAGTGGTGTTTTTTAGTCAGTTCATTGTCTGTCTGTCTGTCTGACTGTCCGTCTGTCTGTCTGTCTGTCTGTGGAACACTCGAGTGTTAGAGCTAGTTTGAAGTCATTAATTCTTAGAACTGAGCAAACAAAATCAAGGGAGTCAGAGTGATATGTAGTCCAGCAATTTAAAAGATTTAGGTATCTTTGGAACTTGTTAGATCAGGTTTAAAGAAGGATTTCTAATCAGAATGTGGCGACCACGAAATAACTGATATATGAAAACAGGCTCAAAGAGTAATGCTTAGGTTTAAAATATTATTTTCTAGAGTTGCAATATTGGTTGAAAAACTTATCGTACCTGTGTTTTATTAGATCTCTGAGATTTCCGGTAACAAAACTTTTTAAAGCTACTTAGCTCAGGGTAATGAAGGGTTAATCTTAGATGTCAGTTTGAGAGATTTTTTTTAAGATTTTCCCTGGGTCTACCCATCCCCCTGCTTTTCCAGCTCAGCAGGCTCTTCCTCAGTCGGACTGGATATGCAGACCCTCCCTCAACAATGAATTCTAATTACAGGTTTGCCCAGCAAATAAGACTTGCTAATCGGGTTTCTTAACTCTTCCAGGTATCTGGTTCTTGCAACTTTGTGAATGAGAAAGGGTCTGGGAAAACAATTGATTCTTATGTTCGCATTAAAATCTGACAAACACACAAAAAAAAGAAATAGTGTGAAACCCCTTGTAGGAGGAAAAGTCTATGCTTATATTTTAACAGATAACACCTACTATGTACTCTGGGTCCTGCTATGGCTTGGCTTCATCTGGAGTAAACTTCATTTTCCTGATAAAGACCCCAAACCACCTCAAACAGACCTCAGCTGGAAGTCACAAGGAAATCTGAGGAAGAAAGAACAGGCCGAATTGGCCTGAGGGTTTAGTCTGGGTTTTACGGTACCAACCTTATCCTGAACCTAGAGAACTTTGTATGCAAGTGTGAGATCCTTAATGTTTTATGGTAATCTATGAGTGTTTTAATCTTTATATTTGTGTTTTCCTAGAAATCAGAATTCTAAGATGTCTCCTGGTTAATTTCTATGTGGAGTGAACCTTTGCCCAATGAATATGTTGTAAGAACTTTAGTTGTGAGCATCTTTAAATTTGTTGAATATCTATAGAACTGACCTAATGCTTTTGAAATAACACTGAAAGTAGTTTTGTCATGTTAAATGAAATGATTGGTAATTTGTGCCCAAACTTGGAAGATCATGTTGTACTAAGTTCAGTAAAAATAAGAGTTTAGACTTGTGGGACTATAAAGAATATAGATGTATGTCTTAAGTCAGAAAGATAATGGATGCAGATATCATCAGTTGGAAAAAGGAAAGAAACTGATCACTGTTTTAAGAAACTCTTTAAATCACATGCAGAATTGTTCTAGTATGTTTTTGGTAGGATCTATGAAAAAGATATTGGATGGATTGTCTGGAACTCCTGTTACAGTGCTCTTAGATTATTGAATTCTTCAAAAGTTGTGGAAAATCAAGTGTTTTTTTTTTTTTAATGGGATTAAATGAATTAGACATGTTTAACTGTACACTGGACTCCCAGTACAGTGCTCTTATTAATGGGAAGTCAAGGTTTTCAACATGGAATTGAATGGGTTAAACATGATGTAAATTGTACACTTTTCCTCTACAGATTTTAGCTTCTTTGACTAGGACCCACAACAAATGGGTGTGTTGCATCTCACTGTGAGTAAAGTGAAATGTTTGCTTTTCTCTTCTTTTGTACCTTCAGTATGTTTTTGATGTTTCATGGTACTATGTTGGTTTGCATAAATCCAGATAAAAGTCTTTCCTCTCTGTAATAGGGTCCACCCCTCATGCAGACAGGAAAATCAGTTATGGGGCCCCAAAACCCTCTTCCAGGGAAACAGCAAGGGATTGGTTTAAATGACAGGAGCATGTATTTAACAGGTACTGTTTCAAGTACCCTACAAACCTCAGGGAGACCCTAGAGGCAGGCCGGCTCAAGGAAAGAATGGAAATCATCACTGCTATGGAGAATGAGGAATCCGGAAATCTATGTGACTGACATGGCCTGGCCTACTCTCAGCATCAAGAAAAACCCTGGAAACTAGGATCTCTCCCAGCCCTGAAGAAGGGAGGGGAGGGACTCCTTTCTGCCAGGATGCCTCTATGGCAAATGAGGCTCAAGGTCACCTCCAGTTCAACCTGAAGACCTGAAGCCATCCAGTTCATCGTGGGACATTTATGGCCAGGCCTGGGTAACTCTGACGTGCCACATAAGATTAATGCCGTTATTGGTATGCCTCCTGTCTTTAGCCAACCCCCAGGACTTCTCAGTAAATAATGGGGTACCCCAAATGGAGAGTTCTCCAATCTTGCTGTGTTTATGCAAAATAACAAGTCAGATTTGTTAAGCCATCAGGCAAATTTTAAAATGAAGGTGAAGAGAAAACCATGTTTCTGTAACTTGCTTTTTAAAGAATCAGATTCAAATTCTACAGAGTAATCTAGTAAATGTATTCTAATCTGGATCTAAAAGGTATCCCTTTTGGGTAATTCAGGTATAATGTGTTTTGCTGACTGTAAAGTAAGCAGCCTAGTCTTTGGGACTCAATGTTGAAGATGCTGTCACTAGTCTGACCAGGGTATTGGAAGCCAGAGCTTTAGTGGGGGGAACCTCAGCTCAAAGTGCAGAATTAATGCTTTCCCCCAACCTGTCAATTGGCTACAGTGCCAAGTGTGGACATTTAAACTGGTTCTAAGTATTCACTTTTAGTTCTATGAACACAGTCATTTGGAGAGAACTAGAATTTTAACAGCTCTTAATTCTCGTTCCATCATGGGATTAATACCCCATCCAGAGAATACTCATCTAAGATACTCTGCAAAAGAGGAACAATAGGCATTGGAACAAGGTTTTCAAAAGGAAATTGATAAAGGGTTACACTAAGCTTCCAACACAAGTGAAAGCCATCTTTCATGGGAAGGAACTCAGAACTGTGCTTTCTGTTTCATTAATGAATTGTGGGCCTCCTTTCCTAACACTTGTAACTTCAAGGAACTTGCCGAGGAAAGGATTGGCAGATTGACATGCAAATGATCAAACGCTCATATATTCAAGATACGAACATCTACTGCTTCCAATTGATAGCTTTAGTGGATGGATAGCTTTTCCAGTCTGAGAAGTAGCTTGGTGTTTCTATGCCACTAGAAAAATCTGGACATGAGAAGTCATTTTCTATCAACCATGGGTGAAGCAGTTATTCCTTTTTCATTGTATTTATAATAGAAATGGGTATGGCATTACGTTGCTTTGATTTCTGTTGCTTTAACTCTTATGTTTTCTAAGACAGCAAACTATTTTGTCCTTACTAGGTCAGAAAGGACCTTCCACATCTCCAGGGTCTAATCATTTCAAAGTGCCATCCCTCAGTCTAATTGATCTGATCTTTTCTTTCAGATAACTTCAGGATCCCAACCAGTTCATTGCCTGGGGCCCACTAAAACTAAGGTAGCATGAGGTTTCACCCCTTACATAGGCAGAGTCTGCGCCCATCTGTCAGCATGAAGCAGCTTCAGAAGATGGATCACCGACCATTTTCCCCTTAAAGATTTAAGGTGGTGAAATCTCTAGGGGGGAATATGATGTAGACAGGTAGATAGGAAAAGGCCCTTGGCAATGAAAATTGAGATTTAACAGAGTCTCTGGGAAGGAGGCTCTTAAGATGTGCAGATTCAAGAAAACAAAAGACCCGGAATCTCTTTTGGTCCTTGGGCATTCCAACGCCTAACTCAGTTTATTAAAGATCAGGTGAATGCCGTGACCTCACGCAAGGTGGAAGTGTACTATCACCGACTGGTACAAGCCTATCCAGAAGAAGAGTTTGCATGAATTTTGTACAATAGCCTATCCTGCATAATACTGTGCCTTGTTTTTGATTGCGTATAATACCGTGCCTTGTTTTTTGATTGCGTATAAGACCGTGCCTTGTTTTTGACTGAATCTTGGCAGAGTGTAAGCTGGCGTAGGTGATGATGCCTAGTCTTTTTAGATCGTTTAGTCCCAATGGTTGCTCAGCCTAGGTGGTCTGTCCCCCCGCCGGAGGCATCGCTGCTTTAAATCAAGCTGCTCAGTGCTTTTTTTATGCTGAGTGTAGCCCCTGCACACTCGGGATCTGTGAATCCATTGCACGAGTCTGGGTGCACCGGCAATGGTCTCAGGGAAGGGTGTCAGACTAGATGGTACTGCACTGGGTCTCTCTCCTCCCTGACCCAGGGCGACGAGCCGCTTGCATAGGGCCGCCGTCGAAATTTTGCCCTGCCTGGAAAAGCGGACGGCGGGACAGGAGGAGCCTCATGGGATCCTGAAGAGGGACCCGTTGAGGCCACCTCAGTCCCTGATATTTTTACAGGCAGTGGTGTCCGTCGCCCCCTTTCTCGCAGAGACCGGCTCCTTAGTAAAGAGATAAGGGGGAGTTGTAGGGAGCCAGAGCACGTGGAGCAAAGATGGCGCCGACGTCCGGCTGCCCTAGGTGGTAAAACAAAGTAAAGATGGCGCCGACTCCGGCTGCCCTAGGTAATAAATAACCTCCAGAGCGCGGGCCCCGGCATCGCCCCCCATGGGGTGATTGGAACGCAGCCAACTGGCGAGCAACACGTCAGAAGTGAGGGGTCTTCTCTATAAAAAGGGTATCGCTCTGAGGGTCGGGGCCTTCCTCCCCCATTTGTGTAAGTGTGGAGATCTCCAATAAACTGCTGCAGAAGGACCCTCAACCGGTGTCGTCTCTCTTTGCTGGCAAAGGGAAACTGCGACAACGCGATTAACAAAAAGACTCAGAAAATATGTGAATAATCTGGTGACTGAGAATTATACCAGCAATTCTGGTATATTCTTGGGGACAGAGAGATCAGAAACCAAGATGATGTCTGTGAGTTTTGTTAGCTTATTTTCTGTTTTGAAGGTGCTTGATTTACAATACTGTTAATGATAGAGTTTCAAGCATATAACATATCAATACCATGTATTTCACTATGTGTCTGCTTTCCTCCACCATTGTCTCAGAGTCCCTTCACTCTCAATCCACATAGCTCTCACTGTTTTCAGCCAGTTCTGTAAATCAGTCATCATATTCTGTTGCCTTTGTTATTCCCTTACTATATTTTCTTATGAGAGAGAGATCATTCTGTATCTTTCCCTCTTCTGACTGACTTCACTCAGCATGATACCCTTCTCTTCCATCCACACACCAGCAAATTGCATGCTTTCTTCTTTTCTTATAGCTGAGTAGTATTACAATTTCTTTAGAAGACTATAAAACCAAAACACAGAAATCCATGCTAGCAATAAAATAGGAGAAAATAGTTTTGAATATTCCATTCACAACTGAGCCTCAAAAAATCAAATATACCTGAAATCAACATAGTGAAAAGGTGAAAGACATACAAAGAAAAGTATAAAATACTACCAAAAGAAGTAAGACACAGGAAATGAAAACAAATAGTTTGTTGATGAATTAGAAGATTTGATGTAGTCAAAATGAAAAATCCTACCCAAACACTGCACAAATGAAATACAGTCCCTATAAAAACACCCATAATAATATTCATACACATATCCAGAAGCAGTTGAAATTTATATGAAGTAATAAAACCATCTGGATAGACAAGACAATCTTAGATAAAAGAAAGTGAGAAGCTTCTCTTTCCCAAACTTTAAGTTATTCTATAAAGCTATAGAAATCAAGGCAATTGTGGTATTGGAATAAAGACAGACTCTTAGACCAATGAAATAGAATTCAGCATCCAGAGAGATATCCTCACATGTATGGACAGCTAATCTTCAACAAAGGAGCAAAGACTATGAAATGAAGTAAAAATGCCTCCTCAAGAAATGACACTAGGAAAATAGGTCAGTTACCTGTAAAAAAATGAACTCAGACCCCCATCTCATGTCTAGCACAAAAATCAATTCCAAATAGATTAACAACTTGATATAAGATCTGAATCTATAAATTACATTGAGAAATACATATGAAGAACCTTTCATTTCATGGATTTTAGAGGTATATTCAATGACTCAATGCCATTGGCCAAGCTAATGAAAGCAAAGATGGTACTACACTGAGCTAAGAAGACACTGTGTTTACTAAAGCCATAAACATCTTTCATCATGATATCAAAGAAAACAACTTGGAGATTTTGTTCATGAACAAGGAAAAGAAATGGATCTAAGATTCTCGATACTTTTCCTTGCATGATAGGGCTGAACATGCAAATTGATTCAAAGAGAGAAACTCTGGGCATAGCTGTGAAGATGAGAGGGACTGAAAACTTTTTAGCATCTTTTTGAGAATGAAATGGCTTATATGTAGATATCAGGCTGAAACATAATAATTAATAGACTAGACTAAAATATGGAATCAGAAAATTCTGCATTGACATCTTACATTTTACCAGTTTTTCACCTCATATCTTTCATCTAGAAAACAACACAAATGCTTGGGGCCAGAGCAATAGTACAGAGGGCAAGGAGCTTGCCTTGCATGTGGTAAATCCAGGTTTGATCCCAGTACCACATGTAGTTCCCTCTGCACTGCCAGGAGTAGTAATTTAGTGTAGATCCAGAAGTAACCCCTGAGCATTGCCAAGTGTGGCCTCAAAACAAACAAACAAAATAAAACAAAAAAACAAAAACCACCTTAAAACCAATAAAATTTATTGAATGATTGTAAAATTAGATAACAATGTATTCAACATAGTGCCAGTCACATAAATAAGCATGTGCAATATTGAATATGTTAGTCACTATATAAAGGCTTTCTTGTGCAGCACAGGAAAAAGAAAAAATATTTTTTATAGAGAATTTGAGGATCTGTCATCCTCAGAACAATTCTCTCTCTGTAACCTCAGCGTGAAATGTCTGTATATTCTGTGTATCCTCTTTCCAAATTTCCCTCATTCACATAATTGATGGCAAAGTACCAAATTACAACTTGTTTCTGACTAAACTTTTTTAGTCATTAAAGTTTTAATAAATTTTTTAATAAAATGCAATAAAAGTGAATCATTACAAATTAGCAAGCCAAAATATAAGCCTACTATTTATA
Organism: Sorex araneus; assembly: GCF_027595985.1. Taxonomy (NCBI): domain Eukaryota; kingdom Metazoa; phylum Chordata; class Mammalia; order Eulipotyphla; family Soricidae; genus Sorex; species Sorex araneus. The sequence goes on along the minus strand of NC_073313.1, from coordinate 313,399,100 downwards.
TGTTTGGATGTCATTGTCATATGTTCTAAAAGCTTCTTAATGCAATTCTTCTTAATTCCTCTTAATGCCAAGCTTCTTAATCTCAATTGGCACTTACCTTGCCATGACAAGAGACAAAAGATTAGCTCTAATGAGTAGTACTTATTTCAAGGAGTATTGATCAACAACTTCTACATTTTTTTAGGTCTCAATGAACTCTCCCTTATCGTATGACTCCTCCCAAATCTCCTAAGGTTTGAATTGATTACCTCTCTTCTGTACTTCCTTTGTATGTCTTGCTTCACCCAAGCAAAAAGACATTGTGTCTTGTTCATCTTTGTATTTTTATTCCTAACAAAACATGATGTGTAGTTGGTGCTCAATAGTACAGAAAAGATGCATTTTTTTTCCAATTCTTTGATGAAATGAAGGGATCATCCTTGGAATTATTAGATTTATTTCCCCTTTGTAGACTATCAATTTTTTAGTTTCATGTACTTATTTATATTTGATCTGTAAATTGATTTTTTCTATAAGTGAGATCTTTAGGATAAGAAGGTAATAAGATTTACTTTTGAGATGGGGGGAGGTTTGGATCACATATAGTGGTACTCGAGTCTTACTCTTGGTTCTGTGCTCAGGGATCACTCTTGGAGAGTTTGGGGGCCTGTATGGAGTACTGGTAGTTGAGTCCTGGTCTGCTGTGTGCAAGGCAAATGCTCTACCTTCCATACTATTGCTGAAGTCTTGAAGGTAAAGACATTTTATGAGAAGCTTGAGGCCTGCTATTCAGTGATGCACAGGCCTTCTGGTGCTGAGGAACTGGGTGTCAGAGATCTCCTCAGGGACCTGAGTATTCAAGACTTGTGCTCCAACCCTTTGAATGATCTTCCTGGCTCAAAGATTTTATATTTCTTGCTAATTTGTTTTTTGCTTCTTGGGCCACACCCAGAAGTACTCAGGCTTACTCCTGGATCTCTCCTGATAGGATTCAAGGAACCCATATGTGGTACCAGGGATTTAAACTCAGGTTGACAGCATGCAATACAAGTGCCAACTTGTAATATTATCACTCCAATACTAGGATTTGATTGTTTTGTTATGTTTTGCTTTGTTTTGTTTTGGGGGGTCACACCTGGCGATGCACAGGGGTTGCTCCTGGCTCATGCACTCAGGAATTACTCCTGGCTGTGCTCAGGGAACCATATGGGATGTTGGGAACCGAACCCAGGTCGGCCGCATGCAAGGCAAACGCCCTACCTGCTGTGCCCATATTTGATATTTTTAAGAAACTATATATGACAAACAATTTAAGATAATAATGGTAGGTGGGAGTATACATAAGAACTTTCTATGTGCTTGCAATCACTATTATATATCTGGATAATGAAATGTTTGCAATATAGAAAATGAGGGCACCTCTAAGTTAAATTTTTCCTCTCTTAGAATAATTTTAATTTTTACTTGAGGAATTTCTTAGTTTTAAATATAAGATGCTCAAGTTTTTTTGTACTTTCTTTGCTACCAAAGTCAACTATTTGACCCGAAATCAAGTATTTTTAATTACTAATTTAGTTAGGTGAATTAAGTTTACAAAAGTGCAAAAACACTTTTTGTAGAAATAAAATGTTATCATACCTCATCCATGACCATAGAGCCAATAATCCTCTTCCACATTCCATAAAATCCTCCCATCCCACTCTGATAATCTCAGTTCTGAAACTACACTATATTTAGACCCTAGGCAAGTCTTAGTCATAAGGTGTACAGATCAAATTGATTTTATTCACAAACTTCAGAAAGGAAATTGAAAATTTAATTTGTTATCTCTTCCTTAAAGGTACATATATAAATCTTCAGAAGCTTTTCCTAGCTGTAACATTTATTGTTTTTCGAAGTATTGTCTTTGACAAGTCATAATTCTTATGATTCACAGATTACTGACAGTTTACATGGATATACAAAAAGTTTCTCAAAATCAGTTAAAAATAATGAAAGACCGCTGTCACTGTCATTGTCCTCCCATTGCTCATCGGTTTGCTTGAGTGGGAACCAGTAACGTCTCCATTGTGAAACTTGTTGTTACTGTTTTTTGTCATACCGAATACCCCACGGATAGCTTGCCAGGCTCTGCCCTGTGGCCAAGATACTCTTGGTAGCTTGGCGGGCTCTCCTAGGGGGGAGGAATCAAACCCGGGTCAGCTGCGTGCAAGGCAAATGCCCTACCGCCAGGCTATCGCTCCAGCCCCTCACAGTGATTCAACAAAATAAAATAAAATAAAATAAAACAAGTGAGATTCTATTATGCAAACTCTCCTCTCTCACTGTGGGGTTTGGGGGAACCCTCTATGGTGTGGGAACGGAACCTGGGTCAGCTGCATACCAGGCAAGCACCTTTCTCCCTGTACTTTATTTTTTTGTGACATGAATTGGATATGTTTTCCCTAATCAGTAAGAACAGAATCAATCTTTATTTTGAGCTAAATCTAAACTGAACGGAAGCCTCTTACTAAGTCATCTAAGTGAAAATGTATTAGGAAAAGAGAAGCAATGTGAGCCACAGCCATAGCACAGTGAGTAGGGCACTTGCCTGGTACTCAGCTGATTCGAGTTCAATCCTCGGCATCCCCTATGGTACCTCGAGAACCACCAGGAGTGATCCCTGAGTGCAGAGCCAGGAGTAAGGCCTGAGCACTGCTGGGTTGGCCCCAAACACCCCTGGAAGAAGCAATGTAAGCGTTCTCTCACTAGGTATCCGTTTCCGTGCCAGTGTGGGAAGAAGCTTTCCTGTCGCTACAAGCTGGTTTCTCAGGATACAAAATGCTCCGGTTCCTGTGCTGACAGCTGTCATGTGCACTGCAACCCTCAAGCAATGGAATCCCCATCCTGACAGCCAGTAACTCTTAGTCAGGCCACAGAGGGTCTGGTCGCCTGGGGGGAGGGCTCCTTCCCTCCACGGAAGCCACATCTCCCAGATGGTATCCTGAATAGAACGCTTGGTTACACAGTACCAGTAAAGTAAAACAGACATGATTTTAAGTGAGATACTTTTCCCTATTAATTAGAAGTAAACATGAAAATACAGCTTTTGCCTTTTAAATGGACATTCTACACTCAGAGGAAAGGGAAGAAAATACCACTTCTTACTATTTAATGTCATTATAAGAATATCCTTATGAAGAGAAAACAATGATCCAACTTCATGATGGCCAAATTGTTTTTCTCCCTTAGAAATTCAGACCGAATACATATTTAAGAAGTGATTTTTAAGGTACAGGTCATGTTTTCATTTGGCTTTTCCAAGGAAAGTAAAAGTTCTCTTTTTCTCTATACTCTGTCCAAAGCTCATATTTTCACTAGGGGCATGGATATATAACTGGAACACTGGATCCTCTCCCCAATTCCCAAAATATATGATTATATAAAAGAGATATATTTTCTCTAATCTCCAAATACCTTGGGTGAAATCAGAAAATTTTCTTATTGTGGCAAGAAATTAGTCCAGAGCATAATTATGCAGATTCATTGAGGTGTAGAGGAGACCAGAAGGATAGGAATCTGCAGGAATGTGGAATGAAAGTCAGGCATCTGGATCCCCACTGTACACTTTCCATGAGCTGCAGATTTGATCTGGGCTTACAACCTTTCTTTCCCACATGTAGAGCCATTTCTAAAAGTGTACATACTTTTGGAACATTATGCCTAGCAAGTCATACACTTAATACAGTAAACATTTTTCCTCAATTAACATATAATAAAAATACTTCTGCTACTATCATATATGAGTCTATGCATAGTGTTATGAATTGGAAGGGCTCCTGAGTTTCTATAGATTTGACAACTATAGATGCCTGGCACTGGTTTTTGACTCTGCATCTTCGAGTTGTGTGCAAAGTAAGATGCCTCTGGAAACCATAGGACTATCTGACTCTTATATGGATAAAGTGGGTTGAGGACAGAAAGCTGGGGGAATATTAGGGGAAAGAAAATCAGAGTGTTATTTCTGTGTACTTGTTTTTGTTTTGGTGCATGGTAAGTGATGGTTAAATGGAGGCAGAGGTCTTTCTGCTCTTAAATATTTCTCACAGCTCATCCTCAAACCTCTATGTTTCTATAATTAGAAAATCCTGCTTATAATTATGAAGAATTCTGGTTTTAAATGAAACCAAGTTGACTTAATGTCATTTTGAAGTAAAATATTCTGTCTTCTCTTCTTGGAAAAACATGTTGATTTGGAAAGAAGCTGATAAAGCAATAAGTATAGGAAATTTCAAAAAAAAGGAGAAAAGTGCCACAGAGGGTAAAAAGTTTTCAACACCACATGACTAAATTTGGGGGTGAAGCATGAGCACCCTGTGTTAACATGGAGCAGACGTAGATTGGTGAACCAAGTAAGACAAAGAGGGAATGGGTGGTGGACTGAAAGGGAGGCAGGGATTCAGCCAGTCAGAGCTCCAAAGATCAATGCAATCATATAGAGATTATGCTGTCCTTGGAGCTCCATGATAGCCCTAAATATTTCTTTTAAAAACTAATTTTAGTGGCCACTCAACACCTTTATTGCAAACCACAACAGCTAATTAGAGAGAGAAAACAGAAGGGAATGCCTTGCCACAGTGGCAGGGTGGGGTGGGGGGGAGATGGGATTGGGGAGGGTGGGAGGGACGCTGGGTTTACGGGTGGTGGAAAATGGGCACTGGTGAAGGGATGGGTTCCCGAACTTTGTATGAGGGAAATATAAGCACAAAAGTGTATAAATCTGTAACTGTACCCTCACGGTGATTCTCTAATTAAAAATAAATAAATTAAAAAAAAAAAATAAAATAAAAACTAATTTTAGGGGCTGGAACTATAGCACAGTGGGTAGGGTGTTTGCCTTGTACGAGGCCAACCTGGGTTCAATTCCCAGCATCCCATATGGTCCCCTGAGCACCACCAGGAGTAATTCCTGAGTGCAAAGCCAGGAGTAACCCCTGTGCATCACCAGGTGTGATCCAAAAAGAAAAAAAAAACAACCTAATTTTAAAAGAAATTCTTTTCAGAAATTTTCATTTATAAAAACTGTGATGCATTAAATTAAATTCATTAAATCTCATTAAATCCCATGTGCAAGAATCTAGATTTAGCTGTTAGGAGAGAACAGTTGAGCAAACATGCTCCTGTCCTCGTGAAACTGCAGTTCTCCTTATCAACTGATGGTAGGGGAATGATGGAAATAAATTTGAGGTAATAGATGCAATATTTTTGATGTTTTGGTGGGTTGTGTGACAGAGAAGATTCCTCAAAGACTAATGTAGGGACTTTTGTATATTGAAAAATCAAAATCTGAGGAGGGGTGTGTGGGAAGAATAGATATAAGCCTTAGAAGATATTGATGATAGTAGGCAAACTGTATACTGGAATAGTTAAAGTACTATACAGACTACCCCTGAGTCTATTTAAATTGGCAATATTGTCACTCTCACTCAGGGAGTTTAGTGGAGGATGGATTTGAGGCAGTGAGGTTTGTATCTACGTCTTTAAGATGTCTTTAAGAGAAGAGAGTCCTTTGACCTTCTTCGTGCTAGCCCTTGTAAAAATAACTTACTTGGGTGTTTGTGCTCCAAATCCTTAGCTTGGAAAAATGGCACTATTCTTGTTCTCTGTGAGTAAATGTAGTTGTATGTTGACTTGGGTGAAATTGAAATAATAACAGCACATAACATACTTGTTTGTCATGGTTACATTAATTGGTGCGTAATAGTTTTCAGAGACCTCACAAACAGGAGGAAAGTCAGATCATAGTAGAATTCAAGCTTTTCTCATTGAAATGTCATCACCATACTTGGCTTGATTATCTCCTCTATGGTTAAACTTATCACCACAGATGAGGAGAGAGTATTGTTCCAACTATTTATGGCAGTAGGGACCAGGAGGGTGAGGAAAGACAGCAACATAGATGTTTCTTTTCAGTTCTTGGAGTTGCCCCAGGAGATAGGAAATACCTTTAGTCTCCCCATCCATTCTGGACACACAGGCAGAATAAAAAGCATAAGAAAACAGAAAAGCCGAGGAAGCCTCCACAGAATATGTTTTCAAGATGCAATCCAGGTATACTAAAAATAAGAAATAAACAGTATGACAACAATTCCTCACTCCCCCGGCAGGTAGATTCCAACAAAAGTGAAGGTGGTAACTAAGGAGCTTCAGGAGAACAGAAACTTGTCAATCTAGCTCAACTGTTTTATCCTAAGAGCTAAACCCAGATTCTTGAACATGGGAGATCTATAATGAGATTTAGTGAGTTTTTGAATGATTAACCTCCTAAAGGTTAACTTGCAAAATGATTTTATTACTTTTGTTTTGATTTAATAGTTCTTATTTGCTCTTACCTGATTCCTTTCATCATGAGTACAAGTAGGGTGCTTTATCATATCAGATCTAATAAAATGATGTAACTTAGGATCATTATTTCTGGATAGATTCTTAAAAGTCAATGAATGGGAAACCCTTTATTTATATGTAATCAGAGCTATTGCTTTCCTGGGAAGCTAGTAACCAAGACAACCCCTATAACACACTTAGATTTTTTCTACTGAAGGTGTGTCTGTAAAAAAAATGCTAGGAGAGAGACAAAAAATATCAAAATATTTTTCACAGTATTATATGACATATGTTCTTTATAGTCATCACTTTTAATAAATGAGAAGATTCATGCTATATGCCTAATAAGGGTATAGGGGAATGAAGTCATTAAAGGTATTAGTCCCAGGTATTTTGTTGATGGTCATCTTATAAGGAATTGCATAAGCTTCCCTATCTTCTAGTTTGTTTTTCTTTATTTCCTTTCTAGTATCATGTTATTATTATTTTTGTTCTATCTTTAGAGTATCACTGTATCACTGTCACCCTGTTGTTCATCGATTTACTTGAGCAGGCACCAGTAATATCTCTATTACACTCAGCCCTGAGATTTTCTCTTTTCTTACTCATCTTCTCGAACAATTGGAGGCTCTTTCAGGGTCAGGAGAATGAGACCTATCATTACTGTTGTTGGCATATTGAATATGCCACGGGTAGCTTGCCAGGCTCTGCCGTGTAGGCGGGATACTCTCAGTAGCTTGCTGGGCTCTCCAAGAGGTATGTATATATCTGTTGCTGTATGTGGAATATGAATATGCTACAGGGAGCTTGTCAGGCTCTCCTGAGTGGGCAATAGACTCTCTGTAGCTTGTCAGATTATCCAAGAGGGAGAATGGACTATTAGATGATTAGATCTAGTCCTGATCCCAGCAGCTTTGGGGATCTCGGCCCTGGGTCCCGCACACCTGGGTTCCTCTGCTGATTCCTTCATGTGTGAGGCTCATCTGAATGTGTGGAGAGTGGCCTTGAGCATGGCTGTGGGTGAGTTCTGGAGGTCTTCAACTGTCAAGGCTCTGTTTGGGATGGGGAGGAAAATGCAACTTTCCCCTTCGAGGGACCCTGGTGAAGACAGCCAGGTGCGGGGGCAAGAGACTCTGTGCCGTTCTCTTCCGGGAGCTTGGTTTTATAGTCTCTGGATCTTTAGAGCATATATATATATTTTTTCTTGTTTCCAAAACATTTTTTAAATTTTGTTTTCAAAGAGTTGTTTACAGTAATTGATTACTTTCAATGTTTCAACACCAATCCAACACCATTATTTTGAATTTTCCCACCACCACCCAAGCCTGCCCCAAAGGCAGGTACTAAGTAATTTATTTTGTATTGCTTGTTATGAATAATTGACTAAAAATGATCCAAAAACATTTCCTTAGAAGAAAGTATGTGAAAATTGTTGTATCTCATCTCAGAGACATAAAGCCCCTGTATTGGATATCATTAACATGTTTGAGTTTGAGTCTTGTGTGATAATATATATATATATATAGCAAATATATATACATACATATGTGTATATATATAGCACTGTAGCACTGTCATCCTGTTGTTCATCAAGTTGCTCAAATGGGCACCAGTAACGTCTCCATTGTGAGACTTGTTACTGTTTTTGGCATATCAAATATGCCATGGGTAGCTTGCCAGGCTCTGCTGTGGGAGCGGGATACTCTCGGTAGCTTGCCGAGCTCTGAGTGGGACAGAGGAATTGAACCTGGGTCAATCGCGTGCAAGGCAAACGCCCTATCTGCTGTACTATTGCTCTAGTCCATATGTGTGTGTGTGTGTGTGTGTGTGTGTACATATATATTTAACCAAGATTGGTTGTCTTCTACCTTACACCCACCAAATGTGGTGTGCCACTCTGGATATATCAATGGCATAATCTTATGAGATGTCCCACAGCTGCGAAAGTGGCCATGCACTCCTGGAATTCTAAATTTTTTTTCATAGGGTGCTAGAGCTGGAGTTAAAATATTTATAACTGGATGGTGATTTGGGGGTCCAAAGGCATCTTTGCAGCATGTTGCTCTCTTCCAAGATTCATTTGTGAGTCTGAATCATGGCCGTTAGTTCACTTAAATGGCACCCAGAGGCAGTCCATGGGTGTAACTGCCAGGAAAGCAAAGCTCAGGGAGATGGGAGGCGGGGCCCCTTCCTAACTCCAGAAACCTGGAGATTTCAGTCATAGTCCCCAATTTTTTTTCCACCGGATTTAATCTCATGCATGGCAGGGGGTGGGGACCAGAGCGAGCCTGTGAAGTTCGGCTGTGAATTTGATGGTGATTGAGTTCTGGAGGTTTGTGGCTTGCCAGGGTTCTTTCGGAGCAGATGAAGGGACACATCTGCCCTCTTTGAGGTGCCCGCATGAGATCAGCATGGCGTGGGGTGGGGATACATCTCTGCAACCTGCTGCTCTCTTCTGAAATTCATTTGTAATATGCATATTTTTACATTCACCTTTGTTGGAAATTGACACCTTTGGAAATTTACTAAACTTTGTCTCCACTTTCTGAAAGTGCTCATAGAACTCAGACACATGAGGCAGTTTGTGGTTTTCATTTAGTATGAAACTTTCATGAGCTCCTCCAGAAAGGATCAGAGTTTTTCCCCTGAGCTATGCCCTGAGCAGGTTTTGGGACTGTGCCTAATATGTTAGTCATCAAAAATTATTTATAAAATAAATTAGATATTATTATTCCTATGCAAGATAGATGTGAAAGGAATACTCTAGCTTTATATAAACAGATGTGATCTTTCTGCATTTGTGCTGTCTGAAAGTGGTGATCACATAACAGCTTTGCAAAGATTCTACTGAATCTTGTGAGAACAAAAGACTTACATTCCTTTCTTCCCCATCCACATGGACTTGCTCTGATTTTTCCAAATCCACGATTGGTGAAGTGCCAGGCCATGACTATTTATCTCTGTGATGAATACTTAATGCAAATGGCAAGTCTTCCTGAGGGAAGCTAGCATCCGTACCCACTGAGAATGCTAGCAAGCTGTGTGTAAAGCACTGGTGTCAAAGGACATTAATGCAAATCAAAATTAACATTTTCATCAAGGTCTAATAGTATGCCACCAGGTAGGCCAACTGCTGTGCCAACTGTTTATAGAAGCACATTGCTAATCAGTCAGTAACATCCTATAAATATGTTTCTCCGTATTTTCTTTTAAACCTTTTGAGAGCATTAGCTTGGTCTCAATTAGTAAAGCTAATGTGTGCAGAAATATTGAACAATTTTATTTAATAGAAAACACCCTGATGGATGAGAAATATCATTTCTATATGGAGCTTATATCCTTTGCCTAAACTGTTTGCGATGTCTTGAAAGGTTAATCACAGATTTACTGTAATCCAACACTGATGCTCAGATTGTTTTGGTAGCTATTACAAATCATTGATATTTATTCCTTGTGTAATGAAGTTCTGTTAGGAAAGTCATGATCTCATATGTGACTTCGAATTTCATCTTTTCTTCTAGAAGCAGCACCAGGGAGCTGCAGAAACAATAATGTGTTCTGTAATGAGAGTAATTTCCATACCAAAAAAACCCCAGCAAAATATAACCAGGCAGTAATAATAATTCACCTTTTTTTCCTATGGCTTGGTACATTCTCTGCTCTCATTCACTGCTGCAGTTCCTTATTATTATTTTGACGGAGGCATGATTTCCAACAGCAGTTTCATGTGATGAAAAGGGCATAGAATTCTAGTTCCCTGTAATTTTAATTCCAGCTTTAAAATATGTATATGTTTTTTGCTATTTTTATTTAGGCATCATGATTCACAATGCTGTTAATAATGTACCAGGCATGCAATGCTTCTTTAGCACACCCACTACCAGGGTGTTAGTGTCCCTCCACCACAGTTTCTCAATACCTTCACATCCCCCACATCTTTCCACCTTAGCAAACCTAAATAAACCCAGCTCTCTGGGTAGATTTTTATGGTCATCTTTATTCTTGGTAATAAAACAAGAAAACTTGTCACAAGTAAGTAGAAAATACATTTTATGCATTGGCTTGGTGATTAGATGTTGAATGTTAGTTTCAGTCATAACTAAATTCTACTGAGTTGGTCATTGAAAATTTCAAGTCTCCCTGTGGACCCTGACAACAGAAGAATGGTGAAATTTAATTTTAAAAATATATGAAAAGTGTTTTACTGCCAAAATATATATCTCAGTGATCAAAATTAATGAAATGTCATATAAAACTGACTTTTGGTTAATTGAATTAAATTAATGTTATTATAACTACCAGCTATGTTTATTAAAAAATACATGCAAGAGAGATGTAAAACAAATAAACAGAAAACTTGGTGTTAGAGTCCAGTGTAGGAAGGAGTACATGAAAAGAATGAATGGCAAAACAGTAGGATCATCTGGGAATTCCAAGGAATTCAGGGTTCCCACTTTGAAAATAACAGGTTGACTGTCCTAACTGATCTCTGGTTCAGTTTTGACATTGTTCAAATTGCTCCTGTCGGGAGCAGCAGGAGGAGACTGAGAGAAGGATTTGTAACTAGACTGCCCACAAGAGATCCCATGTTTCAACAGAGAAACCTGTAAGCATCAGGTGACAATAAGACATATTAGATTTCAATCCACTGACTTGTATGGGCAAACATTTTTTTGATAAATCTAACTTCCCTACTTTAGCTCTATGGTTACAACAGTTATTTCTGGATTTAAAGAATGCCTTATTTGTTGATTTACAATCTTGCCTTTCACCAAGGCTTACATTTTATGAGAAAGGAAGAATGACAATGGGTCCATGATCATGACATATCACTTCTCAAGATCTTTGCTATGGACTGAATAGCTGTATTTTCTAAAAAAAATATATGCTTACATTGTTATCTCCAAAGTAGTCTTATACAGTGTGGAGACTTTAGAAGGTCACTAGGGAATGTTGATGGAGTCTACAAGAATAGGATTAATGCCCTTAGAAGAAGCAGAAGATATTTTTCTCTGATTTCTGTGCCATATGAAGACACAGTGAGAAGTATATAAGTCAAGAAGAAAACTCCAAGTATCAAATCAGCCGACATCTTGATCTTGGATATTCAGTCTTCACAAATGTAAGAAAGAAATTTTCATGTGTCAATGGTATTTGCTAAAGTTGTCCTACCTGTTTATGGGCTTATAGACTCTTCATTACTATGTCTATTAGCCCACTTGATTATTTTTCTATTTCTGTACCCAATAATTGTGAACTTACATATTTAGAGATTCTATCACTAAAGAAGGAAGGCACATGTATATATAATAATACACATGGATTATTACATCCATGTGTATTATTATCTTTTCATTAAGTTAGATGTTGAGATTCTTTTCTATTTTGGCTTCCTTGTGATATTGAATCAACAGACAAAGAAAGGTGTGATTGTCTACAGAACGGGAAAGGATATTTATGCAGTACCCATCCGATAAAGGGTTGATAACAAGGATATACAATGCACTGGTTGAACTCCACAAGAAGAAAACTGCCAACCCGATCAAAAAATGGGGTGATGAAATGAACAGAAGCTTTCCTAAAGAAGAAATCCGAATGGCTCAGAGGCACATGAGAAAATGTTCCACATCACTAATCATCAGGGAAATGCAGATCAAAACAACCATGAGATATCATCTCACACCACAGAGACTGGCCCACATCCCAAAAAACAAAAGCAACCGGTGTTGGCGTGGATGCGGGGAGAAAGGGACTCTTCTTCACTGCTGGTGGGAATGCCGACTGGTTCAGCCCTTTTGGAAAACAATATGGACGATTCTCAAAAAATTAGAAATTGAGCTTCCATTTGACCCAGCAATACCACTCCTGGGAATATATCCCGGAGAGGCAAAACGGTATAGTAGAGATGGCATATGTATTTCTATGTTCATTGCAGCACTGTTTACAATAGCCAGAATCTGGAAAAAACCAGAGTGCCCCAAAACAGATGACTGGTTAAAGAAACTCTGGTACATCTACACAATGGAATACTATGTAGCTGTCAGAAAACATGAAGTCATGGAATTTGCATATAAATGGATCAACATGGAAAGTATCATGTTGAGTGAAATGAGTCAGAAAGAAAGAGACAGACATAGAAAGATTGCACTCATATGTGGAATATAATGGAACTGAGAAGTACAAGTTGGCAACGATGCAACTTCTGGCAGATATCTCTCTGGACTTAGTTACTAAAATACTAAATTACAGAAACCCAAAACTGAGAGGCCGCTAAGTGTGGTCACTCGACCTCATACCTCTTCATCCTCAGCAATGGAAAAGAAATTATCTAATGCTTCCTTTTCAGCAGGTCTGACTTTAGGGGAGAGACTCTCCAAACAATAATAGTGAGTTTTGTTGAAATATTGTATGCAATCAAAGTGAAAGTAAAGTGAAATTTATTAGTTACACAGGCGTGGGGGGGGCTAAGGGTGGGGGGCTAGGGGCCTGGGGGGGTTAGGGGTGTGGGGGGGCGGAGTGGAGCTATACTGGGATTCTTGGTGGTGGAATATGAGCAATGGTGAAGGGATGGGTATTCGAGCATTGTATAACTGAGATTTAAACCTGAAAACTTTGTAACTTTCCACATGGTGACTCAATTAAAATAAATAAATAAATAAATAAAAATAGAATAGTAATAATAGCATAAAAAAAAAGAAAGGTGTGATTGTGATGGCCTGGATATTGATCCCAAGCACAAAAGACTAAAATAGTGATAGGCAAAAAGTATGTCTTGGAAGAGGTTAAAGGATACTTTATTATTCTCTTGCCAAAAATACTGGTCTGTGAAAACTTGCAGCTACTAGAAAATCAAACTAATGGATATAAAATAGTTTCATGTTAATAAACTATTTTCCCCTTCTTTTTACTACTAATGAAAAATAGACTTAAGGCAATGGCAAGAATCATGGAAAAACAAGGACAGATGATGAAATGAGACAGAAACATTTTTGATATTGCAAAGTTCTATTAAGGATAGTGGTCAGAAATTGACAATTATTTTGGAAATACCAAAGAAATGATGGTTTGAATCACTCCACTGAGTAAATTATCTCATATAAAGTAATTAGATATTAGGAGGCACAAAGACTAGGAAGAAATTAATGTGAAACTTACCAAGGCAAATAGAGTTTCATAAAACATGATGAGATTGAAGTTCTAAGTTTAATACCTCATGTCAATAAATTATTTCCCCCTCTCTCTTCTACTAACCATTACTTCTATATTTCAGATGTTGGAAGACAGGACATTCCTGTCAAATTCAAATTTCTGACAATTTTTGCTAACTAGTCTCAGAGTACTTTATTTCATGTGATTTCCTTGTATTCTGTCTACATATTTGTAAATATTCAATTATGTGTGATGGCCTGAGGTGACCCAGTTTCAATAAGACTTAATAAGAAATTTATAAGACATTATAAGTAAATAAGTAAAGTGTGATTCACATAGCATTTATGATGGAGCGATAGCACAGTGGGTAGGGCATTTGCCTGGCACATGGCTGACCCGGGTTCAATTCCTCTGCCCCTCTCGGAGAGCCCGGCAAGCTACCGAGAGTATCTCACCCAAATGGCAGAGCCTGGCAAACTACCCATGGCATGTTCAATATGCCAAAAACAGTAACAATAATTCTCACAGTGGAGAAGTTACTGGTGCCCACTCAGGCAAATCAATGAACAATGGGATGACAGTGACAGTGATATATGAAAAAGGTATTATATCTTGGAGAGTCAGGCAAACTGTTAGCAAAGTTTAAATTGTGAACAAGGTACTAATAACAATACACAAACAAACAAAAATAAAAATCAAAACCTATCTGGACAAGGGAATAGCAAACGAAACAGAAGTACAGAACAGCAGGTTGCATGCTTGGTTAAATATTGATACCTTATAGTTTCTATTTGGTGAAATTTGGTGCCTGAAGGAATTAGGGATATAATTGAGGGGGAAATTATAGGATTTTATTTGGTGAAAGAATTGTTTCGATTTTGTCTTTTTAAAAATTTTTGGTTTTTCTTTTTGAACCTCAGCTGCAGTCCTCAGAACTGCTTGTTGTTCTCGCTGTTGGAGAGGCTGTGGGGAGAAAGGGACCCTTCTACACTGCTGGTGGGAATGCCGGCTAGTTCAGCCCTTTTGGAAAACAGTATGGACGATTCTCAGAAAACTAGAGGTTGAGCTCCCATTTGACCCAGCAATACCACTGCTGGGAATATATCCCAGAGAGGCAAAAAAGTACAATCGAAACAACATCTGCACATGTATGTTCATCGCAGCACTGTTTACAATAGCCAGAATCTGGAAAAAACCCGAATGCCCCAAAACGGATGACTGGTTGAGGAAACTTTGGTACATCTATACAATGGAATACTATGCAGCTGTTAGAAAAAAGGAAGTCAAGAATTTTGTAGTTAAGTGGATGGGCATGAAAAGTTTCATGCTGAGTTAAATGAGTCAGAAAGAGAGAGACAGACATAGAAAGACTGCACTCATCTATGGTATATAGAATATCAGAGTGGGAGACTAATACCCAAGAACCGTAGAAATAAGTACCAGGAGGTTGACCCCATGGCTTCGTGGCTGGCCTCACGTTCCGGGGAAAGGGCAACTCAGAGAAGCGATCACCAACTACATTGTAGTTGAAGGCCATGTGGGGGAAGGGAGTTGCGGGCTGAATGAGGGCTAGAGACTGAGCACAGCGGCCACTCATCACCTTTATTGCAAACCACAACAGCTAATTAGAGAGAGAGAACAGAAGGGAATGCCTTGCCACAGTGGCAGGGTGGGGTGGGGGGGAGATGGGATTGGGGAGGGTGGGAGGGACACCGGGTTTACGGGTGGTGGAGAATGGGCACTGGTGAAGGGATGGGTTCCCGAACTTTGTATGAGGGAAGTATAAGCACAAAAGTGTATAAATCTGTAACTGTACCCTCACGGTGAGTCTCTAATTAAAAATAAATAAATTATAAAAAAAAAAGAACTGCTTGTTGTTCTGTCCTTAGAGAACCATACTGAGTAATTTAACCAGGGTCAGCTGCATCCTAGGCAGGCCCATAAGCTCCTATATTGTCTCTCCAGCCTCCTATGAATTGGGTCTTAATATTTAAGATATTTGATTTTTAGGGTAGTGTGAATAAGATCACTGACCTAACTGGATCAAAATTTTCTAAAAATTTTCCTGAAAGAGCAAAGTTCATATACTTGAGAAAACTGAGGCTAGAAAAATGTTGACCAAACTATTTGGTGATGAAAAATGGACCTAAGGCAATGGCAAGAATCACAGAGAATCACGGACAGATGAGGAAGAAAGACAGAAACACTGGTGATATTGCAAGAGCCAATTAAGGATAGAGATCTGGGAAATGATAAAAATTATGTGAAATGTTCTCCAATGTTCATTTTATATAAAATATTGTCTTAAATTCTGTGATTGATTCTGAGATAGAGTTCTGGTCCTTCAGCTGTCTATGTGACTTTGGACCATTTCCTTAGTTTTAGGAATCTCAAACTTTCAACTGACTCAAGTAACAGAAACATTAGGGAATGTTAAGTGAAAATTGTGGGTAGCATATTTTTTCATGAGTGATTGTTATGAATATTAGTTATTATTGGCTTTTATAATAGGATTATTAAATCAGTATATAAGAAAACCAAAAAAATCAAAGCTACACTTAGATTTTTTTTTTTTTTTTGCCATTCTTGGCTGTGCTTAAGGATTACTCCTGATTATGGTCAGGGCACCATATAGTGCCATGGATCAAATTTGGGTAGATCACCATAGCTCTTTACCTGCTGTCGTATTTGATACGCCAAAAACAGTAACAATAAGTCTCACAATGGAGACGTTACTGGTGTCCGCTTGAGCAAATCGATGACAACGGGATGACAGCTATACAGTGATATCTCTCTGGGTCTATTCTGTATTCGTCTTAATGACTCAGATATTGGTGAATCTTTTTAGTCTAGATCATTACACTAAAATAGTTTATGGCCAAATTACTTTTCCAAATGTTAACCTTTTTGCTGTTTGTCTATGAACAATTTTTCTAGTTGGAAATACAAACATTAGGTGTATATGCAGACAACTAATAAACAAGATATAAATATTATTTAAAATAATTAACCTTCATCATGTTTAAATGATATATTTTTAATATCTGTATTTTATAACAGCTACTAAAGATACATTATTTTAAGACTTTCTGCCAATATTTGTATGTCACTATTTTTATTTATATGCTAGTTTTATAGCTTGCATAGTAAAAAATAGAAACAAAAACAATAAAATAAGTACATTTTTTCTTATCATACCTATACTTTCTGAAAACAAAATATCAAACGTTACAAGCATTTTGAAGCATGTTTCTGTAACCTAAGTGTTCAGGACTATCAAAATATTTCTTTAATTGTGTGTATTTTTCAAAGTCTTATTTTCAAAAGAGGAATCGAAAGAGCTATGCTTCAGGAGTATCAGGTCTCACTCAAGTGAGAGAAGGAATCCGGAGTTCCGACCTCTGTCGACAGTCAAGAATCAGGGACACTGTCTTGTTTGCCAAGACATTAAAACTCAGATGGGCCAAACATGTAATGAGATTCAGAGATGACCTCTGGACTAGAGCTGTTACTGACAGGATTCCACGGGATATCAACAGACCGTATGGCTGCCCACCAACGAGATGGTCAGATTTCTTCATCAAAACCCTGCATGAACGGTATGAGACGCTTCCTGTTCCTGGAACGAGCAGATATCATTGGGCTACACTAGTATGCGACAGGGACAAATGGAGACGTTACTGGCTCCCACCAGAGCAAATAGAAGATCAACAGGAAGACAAGTGATGCAAGTTATATTTTCAAAAGATGTTCCTTCCTCACAGAAGAAATCAGTTTTGATGAGAATAATTTTGCTTTTGTGCTTATAAAAGAACAATTCTAAACTTATCCTAATAAAGGAAGTTTTATTCCCTGAACAATTTGCCTTTTCTGTTGTAATCCTTCTTAAAACATACACAAGAGATCTTGCTTTGGGCTAATGTAGACTTTGTCTCACTCAGTGCTGCTTTGCTCCCTGTCACAAAACAGGCAGCATTCACAGAAGTATTTGACTCCAGTCCTGGGAAATTAAGTAGGAAGAGAAATGGGTCCACGTGACTCTGCCATTTATTATTCTGTCCCTAGGCAGGTGTTCACCCTCTGTAAATAATGAGCTTATTAGGGTGAGTTCTTCCAAAATACCCCAAGGGACAATTTTCTGTCTTTTGGCCATGCTGTGCTCAGTATATAAAGACTGAGAAATCATTGCTATTTAGCTGTTCTTGGTTGTGTTCAGCATTGCCTTTTTTTTTCAGCTTATAAAATATATTTTGGTGTAGGTGACCCTTCAATGAGTGGTCTTAGATATGGAGTCTGTTCATTGCATGATTCACAAAAGTCCTTCTTTGAACTGACTTACTTCAGGGTGAGAGAAAAAATTTTCAATAAATTGCTAAGTTATACAGTTCAAAGAATTGACTACCAATTCAAGTGGTTTTTAGTTAAAATTATACTAGTAAGTTTTTTGTATTTAATTTTGTAGCAAGTTATATATTTTGAAAGAGTGAGAATTTGGGGACTAAAGTAATCATACAGTGGGTTGGTGCTTCCTTTTCATGCTGCAAACCTGGGTTTATTTAAATTGACATTTATATAGAGCTCTAAATCAACTAGCCTACATTTTGAAGGTAGTTTTCAAGGACAGACCTCTGAGAGAGAGCAACCCAGGTGGGGTGTTTCTGCTAGTAGGAATTCCGCTGCAGGGGCTCAATCTCTCCCAGTCCAGATCAGAGGCTTGGTGGATGTTATTCTCCCCCTCCAGATCCCAGAAGAACCATAAATTTAGCTTCTTATGTGAAACTTTCACTAGTGCAGCCTGATCACCAAAATCACATTAGGCCAATAATTCATTAGCCGTACATCAATTAATATACCCAAAACACAATTGTAACAGTAAGTGTGAAAGTCCAAACCACACAAGTCACAATGGTAAAGCAAAGCAGAAGCCCACCAGGCTTAGTGAAGAAGCTAGCCCACATGACCAAAGCAGTAACAGTGAGCTAAAAACCTCTTTAGTAAGGAATTTGGAAGGGAGCTACGGAGGATGCATAAGGAAAAAATGGAACACACCTCCAGTAAAATACAAGAGGATTTGAGAGCAGAAATGAGGAAAATGTGAATGAAATTACATACAGAAATGACAGATATGAAAAATCTGATAGGTGAATTGAAAAATTCAGTGGAACTTCTCAGCAGCAGAATAACAGCTGCTGAGGACAGAATCAGTGAGCTTCAAGATGAGGTGCAGAGAATCTCCAGACAACAGCAGAAAATGGAAAAGAGCCTCAAAATGAACCAACAGATGTCAAGAGAAAATTGGGATAAGTTCTGGAGTCCCAGAGAACAAAAAGAAAACCCTGATGAAGAAGAAACTGTCAAAGGCATTGCTGAGATGTCTGCAGCTGAAGAACACATGCAAGCAGATTCAGGAGGCCCAAAAAGAAATCTAAATAAAAATATTCCAAGACACATCCTGATTAGAATGACGAAAACCATAGACAGAAATAAAATTTTGAAAGCAGTAAGATCAAAGAAAGAAATTGCTTATGAAGTAGCATCCTTAAGATTTACAGCCAACTTATATGATGAAACCCTCAGTGCCCAAAGACAGTGGTGGATGTAGTGAAAAAACTCAATGAAATAAAAGCCTCACCAAGAATATGTTACACAGCTAGACTCTCATTGGTATAGGAAAGAGCAACACACAGCTTTGGAGACAAACAACAACTCAGGAACTTGATAGCCTCAAAACTATGGTTACAATAAAAATTAAATGGGCTACTTTAAGATAAGACAAGCCCCTCAAATACATCAAACTTTGGCAAAAAGAAGGGATAGAAGCCCATAACAATAATCTCTCTCAATGTCAATAGGCTAAATGCACCAACTAAAAGATATACAGAGTGGCAGGATGGATCAGAAAATTGAACCCAACATTCTGCTGCCTGCAAGAAACACATCTGAACAGTAAGAAAATTTCTAACACAGACTCAATGTCAAAGTCTGGAAAACTATTCTATAGGCAAACAACTCTATCAAAAATGCTGGGGTGGTCGTGGTCATTCTGGTATCAGACCTCATTGATTTCATACTGAAGAAGAGGGAGTGATGGTCATATTTTAATGATCAAGTGTTCTGTACATCAGGAAGAACTCACACTCCTAAATACATATGCACCTAATGAGGGATCAGCAAAATACTTAAAACAACTACTCATAGACTTGAATAAAGACATCAATAGCAACACAATACTAGTTAAATATTTCAACACCACTTTATCACTTCTCAGTAGATCAACCAGTCTCAAGCTCAGCAAGGACATAATTTATCTGAGGGAAGAAATCGAAGAAAGGGGTTTAATAGACACATATAGGACATTTTATCTAAAAAAAAAAAACTGAATACGTATTCTTCAAAATAGACTACAAACTGGGCCACAAAACATACCCCTATATAACTAACTAATGAGGTAGATATTGTATCAACAATCTTTTCAGAATATGATGCACTGAAAATCGAAGTGAATCAAACACACAAACAGAAAATCAAATCAAACACCTGGAAATTAAACAGCTTACTACTGAATAAGGAGTGACTTAGAAAGAAAATCAGAGGAAATCAAAAGATTTCTGAGAACGAATAAAAATGAGAACACAAGTTACCAGAACTTATGGGACACAGCCAAATCTGTATTAAGAGGAAAGTTTATAGCTCTACAAGTAGTCCTCAGGAAGGAAGAGCAAATCCACATAAGTAACCTAACATCGCAGTTTAAGATCTTGGAGAATGACCAACAAAAGGAGTCCAAACCAGGCAGTAGGAAGGAAATAATAAAAACTCAGAGCAGAAATTAATGAGATGAAAGCAAAAAGAAAATCTGAAAGATCAATGGAACCAAGATCTGGTTCTTTGAGAAAATAAACAAGATTGATAAACCTCTAGGAAGTTTCACAAAGAAAGAGAAAATGCTAATAAATGGAACCAGAAATGAAAAGAGGGATATTACAACAGAAACTACAGAAATTCAAAGGATCATCTGAGATTACTTTGAGGATCTTTATGCCAGGAAAACAAGAAAACCTTGAGGAAATGGATAAGATCACAGATTCCTACGGCCTCCCAATGCTGAAACAAGAGGACTTGGAGTACCTGAACAGACCTTATCACAATCAAGGTCTATAGCTTGAAACAGTAATAAAAATTCTCCCCCAAAACAAAAGTCCTGGCCCAAATGGATTCACTAATGAATTCTTCCAAATTGTTAAAAAGGACTTACTTCCAAAACTTTTCAAACTTTTACAGGAAATTGAAGAATCAGAAACACTTCTGAACAGTTTTTTTGAGGCAAATATTACCCTCAAACCAAAATCAGACAAAGATACCACAAAGAAAGGAACCTACAGGCTGATATCCCTGATGAACACAGATGCAAAAGACCACAACGAAATTCTAGCAAATAGAACCCAGCACTCATCAAAAAGACCATACAACACGACCAAGTAGGATTCATCCTGGGGTTGCAAGTATAGTTAATACTTGCAAGTTAATCAGCACAAAATAATATATCAATAAAATAAAAGATAAAAACCATATAATCATATCAATAGATGCAGAGAAAGCATTTGACAAGGTCCAGCACATTTTTATGTCAAAAAACTCTAAACAAAATGGGAATTGAAGGAGCTTTCTTCAAAGCCATTTGCTACAAGCCAACAGCAAGTATTATTCTCAATGGGGAGAAAATAAAAGCCTTTCGTCTAAGATCAGGGGCAAGACAAGGTTGCCCACTCTCGCTGCTTCTATTAAATATAGTCCTGGAAGTACTTGCCATAGCAGTTAGGCAGGAAAAAAGATATTAAGTATATCAAGGGCATCCAAATAGGAAAGAAAGATGTCAAGCTATCACTATTTGTGGATAACATAGTACTATACATAGAACATCTTCAAGACTATACAAAAAAGCTCCTATAAACAATAGGTTTGTAAGTAAAGTGGCAGGCTACAAAATCAACACCCAATATCCATGGCTTTCCTATGTACAAATAAGGAAAGAGAAAAAGAGAGATTAAAAAAACAATCCAGTTCACAAAAGTGCCTCAGAAAATCAAGTACCTTGGAATCAGTTAACTAAAGAGGTAAAGGACCTATACAAAGAAAATTGTAAAACACTATTTCAAGAAATAAAAGAAAACAATGGGAAATGAAGACACAACCCCTGCTCATGGATAGGGAGGATAAATATTGTGAAAATGGCAATACTTCCCAAAGAATTATACAGAATCAATGAATCCCTATAAGGATACAAATGATATTCTTCAAAGAAATAGACAAAACACTCCGAATTCATATGGAACAATAAACCCCCACAAATAGCTAACGCAATTCTTTATATAAAGAAGATGGGTGGCATCACCTTCCCCAAATTCAAATTGTACTACAAAGCAGTAGTAATTAAAACGACATGGTATAGCAATAGAAACAGAACCGCAGACCAATGGAACAGAGATGAATATTCTGTCACAGACTCTCAAATATATGATCACTTAATCTTTATTAAAGGAGCAAGAAATGTGAAGTGGAGCAATGAATGTCTTTTCAAGAAATGGTGCTGGGAAAACTGGACAGCTACTTGCAAAAAAATAAACTCAGACCTCTGTCTGTGCCAGGCACAAAGGTCAGATCAAAGTGGATTAAAGACCTTAATATCAGATCTTAATCGATAAGATACATCGAGGAAAATGTGGGCAAAACCCTCCATGACATTGAAGCTCAAGGCATGTTTAAGGATAAAACACCACTGACCAAGCAGGTGGAAACAAAAAGAAACAAATGGGAATACATTAAACACAGAAGCTTCTCCACCTCAAAAGAAACTGACCATAATACCGAGAGAACCCAGTGAATGGGAAACGTTATTTACCAAATACCCATCAGATAAGGGGTTAATATTCAGGATATATATGACACTAGTAGAACTTTACAAGAACAAAATCTCCAACCCCATCAAAAAATGGGGAGAGGAAATGAACAGAAACTTTCTCACAGAAGAAATACAAATGGCCAAAAGGCACCTGAAAAATGCTCTACATTACTAGTCATGATGGAGATGCAAATCAAAACAACAAGGAGATATCATCTCACACCAGAGACTGACACACATAGAAAAGAACAAGAACAACCAGTGCTGTGTGGATGTGGGGAGAATGGAACTCTCTTTCACTGTTGGTGGGAATGCCGACTGGTCCAACTCTTCTGGAAAGCAATATGGGCATTCCTTCAAAAACTATAAATTGAGCTTTAATATGACCCAGCAATACCTCTGCTGGGAATATATCCTGGGGGTGCAAAAAAAGCACAGTATAAGTGACACCTGCACCTGTGTGTTCATTCAGCACTGTTCACAATAGTCAATATCTGGAAACAACCCCAGTGCCTGAGAAGAGACAACTGGTTGAAGAAATTTGGTACATCTACACAATGGAATACTATGCAACTGTTAGAAAAGACAAAGTTATAAAATTTGTTTATAAGTGGACATGGAGAATATCATGCTAGGTGAAATAAGTCAGAAAGAGAGGGATAGACATAGAATGACTACACTCATTTGTGGAGTATAAAATAACATAATATTAGACTAACACCCAAGTAAAGTAGGTACAAGTCCCAGAAAGATTGATCCATGGTTGGAAGGCTGCCTTATGAGCCTGGGAAGAAGGCAGCTGGGATAGAGAAGGGATCACTAAGTCATGATGGTTGGAGGGGTATCTCTGGATGGGAAATGAATGCTGTAAGTAGATAAAGGACCAAACATGATGGCCTCTCAGTATCTGTATTTCAAACTATAATGCCCCCAAATAGAGAGAAAGAATAAATTGTCTGCCATTGAGGCAGGAGGTGGGGTGAGGGAGACTCATGGAGGGATGGGTGTTAGATCATTTTCTGACTGAAACTCAATCATAAAAGCTTTGTAACTTTATATCATGGCAATTTATTAAATAATGTAAAATAAAAAATAAATTTAAAAAATTTTTAAGGTCGTCATGAATTTGTCACTCTAAGTTTTAAATGTGGCCTTCCTTTTTCTTACTTAAAATCAGAGCAAATAGTCTTGAGTAAATGGAAAATAAAATGTATAATGTTAAATATATGTGCATTCATAAGCATATTCTCTGAACTGACATCCTTATGCATAATGTCTGCATGACAAGCAGAAAAGTCTATTGTTTTAAGAGGACTATTTTGCATGAGATGTATCAACTTTCCTTTTTCACTGACCTTGCTTTCTGTGTCAAGATTGGTGGATGTGCCAAGTGTTCACCTTTTTCCACTCTACGCTTATCCCCTAGTGACTGCCATAGAATATTTCATCTAAGTTTGGACATTCATAGAGCAAATACTTTCACTCAAGATTCAACCAAATTCCCTTCCTGTCACTCACTTTGCACCAGGTAAAGAAAATAAATACAAAGTAAGGGAGCCTTGTTCATGACTGATTTTCTCACACAAATGTCCATTCTAGAAAAGTTGGTCATTTGAAATCCTTGAAAATAAAATGAACTTGTTTAGGTTATCTTAATTTATTTGATAAGTTTTGCAAAAATCAATTATTTTGTTTATGAAAATACTTGAGACCAACAAATTACAATGCCTGGAATCAAATAGAATACTATGATCTAATGTGGTTTAGATAGCGACTAGATCTCTGCATTTTAAAATATACTGTCAGGAGGGATAAGAGAGGTAGTACGGTGCAGTGCTTGACTGCAGGTGGCCAACCCCAGTTTGATTCCTGACACCTCATATGACCCTCTGAGCCCATCAGAAGTAAGCCCTGAGCAGTTGTATGTAACTCCAAACCAAAGCTAAACAAAAATATAGAGGTTTTGTCAGGAAGGTCATGAAGATTGTATAAGGAATAATGTGCTTGCTTTGCATGTAGAAGACCCCTTCAGTTTCAAGGAGGAGAAAAACGCCACGACCATCCTAGTGGTTAATTGTGCATGGGGCTGAGCTGGGGGCTTGTTGGCTTATTTTGCAACTTATAATACAGGGTATTTTATCTTTATTGCTATGTAAGAATCTATTTAAACATATTACAATATTGTCTACATCGAATGAAAAAGTGCTGTGAGAGGAAAGCATTGTAGCACTGTTGTAACACGGTTGTGCCTTTTTTTTTTATTTTTTTTTTGATTTTTTTTTTTTATTGAATCACCAAGTGGAGGGTTACAAAGTTCTCAGGAATATGTCAGTTATACAATATTCAAACACCCTTCCCTTCACCAGTGCCCATCTTCCATCACCAACCCCCCCAGTATATCTGCCGCCACCTCCCACCTCCCTAGTCCCCACCCTTGTACGTGGTAAGTTTCACTTCATTCGCGCTTATCTCGATTACATTCCATGTTTCAACACACAACTCACTACCGTTGCTGGGGTTTCCCCCCACAAAGAAAAAGACAGTCCTATTGCCAATGAGGCATTTGATAGTTCTCCATTACTAAGAATATAGAGATATTAAGTCCTGCTGTTTGTTACATAACTTTTCTTTTTCCCCCTTGCCCCGCGCCACCGAGTTCACGCCTGTTTAGTAATCGCCACGCTGTCTGACAAAGGGAAAAAAAACCGAAGAGAATGGTTATTTCCCGTCATCAGCTGGCGTGGGGCTCTGGCTTAGTTGATAGTCTAGTAGAGTGTCTGCAAGCAGTTTCTGGAACCAAAGGTCTTGCGCTGATATCGGCTCCGGCTCGAGATACCACCAGCGTCCCGGTGGTCCATGTACCTAATTTTTCCCCTTATTTCCCATTCCCACGCCACCAGGTCTGTTTGCTTAATGGACATCACACTATGTTTGACACCACGCCACGTTTCTTCCCGAGAAAGAAGGATATTTCTTCTCAGCCGGCGTGGGGATATAGCTTAGTTCAATCTAGAGAGATGGCTACCATTTTGAATGCCTTCAATATTTCAACAAAATACTTACTATTCTTGTTAGGATCACCCACTAAAGTCCGACCCATTAAGAAGGAACCATTACATATTGCTGATACTAAGATGACATTAGGTCGCGCGGCCGCAGCAGCGGCCGCGCGGTTTTGGGTTTCTGTCTAAAGTCCAGGGAAAAAGTTGAAGGAGAGAGAGAGAGATTTCTGCACAGGGGACCTGGCGGAAACTCTCAAGTCACATACTGCAGGTTGCTGGTGGGCTGCTGGTGTCCCAAGCAGCTTCCTCCTCTTCGTCAGTCATTCTGGGGGTGCGGGCGCGGAGAAATGGGAAAGCCCATGTGGCTGCACTCTCTTTAAGTGTCCGATGTGGGCGGGGACCGGTACTTCCCCGCCCTCGATCCCCTGCCAGCCGCGCCGCGCGTTTGGGTGCGTCTCTCCATTTTGTGCTCAGAGAAGTGGGGTAGATGCTGTGCTGTGCCCAGAAGTTGAGGGAAAGAGAGAGAGATTAAAGAGAAAAAAAAAAAAGAGAAACGCCGGTCCCCCGCTCGGGGGACCTGGCGGAAACTCTCAAGTCACATACTGCAGGTTGCTGGTGGGCTGCTGGTGTCCCAAGCAGCTTCCTCCTCTTCGTCAGTCATTCTGGGGGTGCGGGCGCGGAGAAAATCACGGTTGTGCCTTTGTTCATCGATTTGCTCGAGCGGGAACCAATAATGTCTAAATTGTGAGACTTCTTTAAATAGACATAATCTATTTAAACATATTACAATATTGTGTCCCGTCTCTTTTGTGGATCACATATGAATGTTGTGGTGCTTTAATGTGTATAATTTTGATCTGTTTGTTTATCCTGTGTTACTATGATAACTTGTGTTCACTGGTTTCTCTTTACAGCTCTTCTTTTTTGATAAGGAAAAGTGAAAAACAAAATGTGTGTAACAGTAAACTTGTGCCATTCAATATCTTGTAAACCCAGTGTCAAGTAATATTAGGATATTTGATGTATCTTCCCATGCTAATAATGGCAGGAGTTTTTATTCACACACTGATTTCAAAGTGCTTTTTATAATTATGCTCACAGACATTTCATTGAGCTATCTGTGATTTTTTAGACAATCAACATTATTCTTTTGTTTTCCTCTCACAGCACTTTTTCATTTGATGTTGACAAAAGCTTTGAATGTATTATATTTCCTATTTTAAAACACTTTAGCCTTTTAGCCTTTATTAGTATTATAGCTAAGGTAGTCAATTCTTTCTCAGCAGAATTTGTTATTTTCTCCTATTGGAGCCTGCAGCAATGAGACAAATTTTCCCTAAACCCCAGAATTACTTCTTCTATGAGCTATTTTTTGAGCCCCCAAATAGTCTCTTGAACTCACTTCAGGTATCATTGACATAATACTGTAGTACTCTAGCATTGTTGTCCTGTTGTTCATCAATAATACACAAATGTAAAATATCATATGGATGTCCTAAGATAAACCTTTATTTCAGAAAAGGTTAACAGACAGATCAAGCATCTGCCTAATATTACCAATAAAAATTTAAAAGACAAATAATTTAAAAATGTAACTTGAGGCTCTTTGCATAAGTGTGGCAAACTGAAACACTTAAATTTTTTAAGAAAGGATGTCTGTAGATTGGGAGACAGCACAAAGGGAAATATGCTTTGTAGCCAAAAGCCCAGATTCTATCCAAAACACCACTTGTTCTCTTGAGCATGCTGGGTCCTCTGAGCATGATCTGGGAGAGACCTTAGAGCTCCTGAACTGAAGTAGACACAGAGCACCACCAAATCTACAGGTATTAGACACTGCACTGTAGCACTGTCGTGCCATTGTTCATCGATTTGCTCAAGCGGGCACCAGTAAATTCTCCATTGTGAGACTTGTTGTTACTGATTTTTTGGCATATCCAATATGCCACGGTAGCTTGCCAGGCTCTGACATAAATGCGGGATATTCTCAATAGCTTGCCGGGCTCTCCAGTAAAAAAAATTAATGATTACTTATAACACACATAATGGTAAGTAGGAAAATACAAGAGTTACTGTAATGAAGAACCAAATAATATTTTCTCAAAAAATTTAGGTTTTTCTGTGTGTCACCAAAAAAAGAGAGATAAACTTTTCTGCTGTGCTTTTTCTCAGTAAGATAGTACAAAGAAAAAGTAAATAGTACCCTTTGTACTATCTTACTGAGAAAAAGCAGAGCAGAAAGGTTGCTTGTTATTGACGTATCGTCTCCTGAGCCATGCCAGGAGTGATCCCTGAGTGCAAACCCAGGAGTAAACCCTGAGTACCACTGGATGTGGCCCCCCAAAAACAACAAAGAAATGAAATCCTTTGGTCTCATTTTAGTAAAATGTTATCAATATTTTATTATCAGTACCTAATTATCAATATTTTAATAAAACCAACAGTGTTAACTTCGTAGCTCAATTTTAAAAAATATAAAAAATAAAAATATATAAATCTATACTTTATGAAATACTTGCTTCAAATAAATAATGTTCACAAATAAATCTACACAAAAATCACCTATTATGTGGGCTTGTGTTGCACTTCCCATCCAGGATTTAATCCTCAGCACTCTTATTGTTCCTGGAATTCACCAGGTCTGATCTTTGAACACAGAGCCAGGAGTAAGCCCTGATTGCCACAAGAAATAAAGCCTCACCTTTTATTTATTTCCTTTAGTTTCAAGGTCAAATCTGACAGTGCTTAAGGCTAACCTTCAGCCTGGTGCTTAGAAGTCCCCTTCAGGGTTGCTTGGTGTTAGAGATAAACATGTGTTTCTCCAGAGCTCTTTTACATGCCATTGTATTCAGTATTCTAAGGTTTGCGGAGATTGTTAAGATTTGGGGATGAACTAGTTTTCTAGTACTTTGTTATTATTTGGGGAAATCTGTACCAGAAATATTAATTTTCTTTTCTTCCAGTATTCACGTCTGAATATTTTATCAGTGCAATAAGTTCCCCAAATTCTCATTTATCCTTAAATTTTCTTTGTATAATGACTGGATGAACATAAAAACAGTGGCTTGTATTTTTGGTCTGTGTGTTTGTTTTTCCATTCTATAGATCGACTTTTGCTCACATTTATCTTCCAAAGATCAAGAACTAGAATGGAGCATGTGTACAGTGCTGTTTCTTCCTTACCTTTAATAAGCAAAACTGTCTGTAGGGTAAAAACTACAAAGATAACAGGCAGGGAATCCTATCCTTGTCTTTAAATTCAACTTTTTGACATGTTTAAAAGCATGATAAATTAGGACATTTGCTATTGTTTGAAGTTATGTGTTGGATATGTCTACAATTAAAGTTTTTTTTTTTCTATATGCTAAACAGATAAGACATGCAAGCATGTGAAGGGTAAATGAGTTCCTGTTTTCAAAGAGGTTGTGGATGCACAGTAGCAGGAGTCTTTGATATACAACACCTTTTGCTTATAACATTGACATTATTCTTGCTTTATGTTATTTTAACCTTTAAATGTGATTACAGAAGCAGTGAGAAATTATGCTTTAGAGCATTGGCAGAACATAGAAAATGCATTTTCCAAAAGTGAAAGTATATACAGTGTGTTCCTTTATCAAATGAAAATAGTGGACTCTTGTAGGTTTTGATGATTCAAATGATTTAATGTTAAGGCAAGGGGTAAAAAAGAAAGAAATCGCTGAATTTCTATGTGATGAAAACAAGGCAAGAGAGGAACTTGGAGAAATAAGGTTAGAATTTTTTGGAGAAAAACACAGTAAAGATAAATAAGGATGGACCAGGTGTTATGGGATCTGCCGATATATATGAGATAGTGGAAATTTAAGGTAAATTTCAATATTCTCAATGAAATGGATACATGTCAAATAGCAAGAATGTTCTGATTTGAATAGATTACTCAGGAATTAGTGAGTATCCTTTGACAGGAAGTTTCACTGTTGTCCAAAGGAAGATGCAGAAAAGTAATACTGAGGTATCCAGAAGGGCATAATGGCATACTGTTAAGTAGCTGTTTCAAGAATAAAGTGTATTTTTACCCTTGAGAAAGCCTAGAAAAGTAATGGAATCAGCTTCCACCATTGAACCACCATAGTTTGACAGCCACAACTATTTATCTTCATTATCTGCAAGCTTTCTAAATTCCATTTTTTCTTAGTGATCATCTCTTCTGGTTTGAAGAAAAACTTCATGAAACTGATTCTTTCAGGGCACAAATTTGGGTCAGCATTCCACTTTTAAGACATTTGTACTTGTTGATGTATAGTCACAAGAAAGCAAGGGAATAGCATAAAGTACCTATGTGATTACTTGAATACCAAATGTGTGTCTATTTTCTTCTTTGGTGGTTCTAACTTCTTCTAATCTTCAGGGTTAATATTTCCCTTTATGACAGTGATCTCTTGTTTGATAATGTTCTGATTAATTCAATTGGAACATTAAAAAATTTTCAATGTTTCAATTGCCAAGTTTTTCTCCTTTGTGAGTCAGCATTTGCAACTATGCCGAGGTCAGAATTCTAGCGATAGATAATAAAAATTTCCTATTGGTCAGAAAGAATTACAGTCTGTCTTTTTTAACCTCCTGGCTCCTTGATTCATTTCTTTTTTCTACTGTACCATGTCATGCCACATAAAGTCTTTACTTCAAGATATATACAGTATTCTGAAAAATAAAAACAATTTTCTATTGCAATGTGTTATTTCTCAAATCACACTCTGACTGTTAGGCAGCTTCTAGGTCACAGATTATAGCATATGATCAACAGTTTCCATTATCTGTAGCACTGTAGCGCTGTGGTCCCGTTGTTCATTGATTTGCTTGAGTGGGCACCAGTAATGTCTCCATTGTGAGACTTCTTGTTACTGTTTTTGGCATATTAAATACACCATGGGCTAGCTTGCCAGGCTCTGCCATGCAGGCAAGATATTCTAGGTAGCTTGTCAGGCTCTTCAAGAGGGGTGGAGGAATCGAACCCGGGTTGGCTGCATGCAAGGCAAATGCCATACCTGCTGTGCTATTGCTCCATTCAGGTTGGAAGATGCGAACTGAGAGTAGACTATAGACTGAATATGAAGGCCACTCAATACCTCATTGCAAACTACAACACCCAAAAGGAGAGAGAACAAAAGGGAATGCCCTGCTTCAGAGGCAGGGTGGGGTGGTGGGGGGTGGGGTGGGGGTGGTGAGAGGGATACTGGGATATTTGGTGGAGGTGAATGGGCACTGGTGGAGGGATGGGTAAACAATCACTGTATGAGTGAAATGCAAACACAAAAGTTTGTAAGTTTGTAACTACATCACAGTGATTCTCTAATAAAAATTTTTTAAAAAGATGGATCCAGGGTTCACACAGATTGGGAGAAATTATTTTCCCACCACTCATCTGATAAAGGTTTAATATGAAAAAAAATGTGAAGCACTAATAAAACTTTACAAGAAAAGAAAATCCAACATTACCAAAAATGGGGAGAAGAGTTCATTAGATGGTAAATCAAAGAAGAAATACAAGTAGCCAAAAGACATATGAAAAAAATGCTCAATGTCATTAAACATCAGAAAAACGCAAATAAAAACAATAATCTGGGCCAGAGCCATAGCACAGCAGGTAGGACATTTGCTTTGCATGTGGCCAACCTGGGTTCAATCCCCGGCATCCCATATGGTCCCCAGAGCACCTCCAGGAGGAATTCCTGAGTACAGAGCCAGGAGTAACCCTTGAGCATCACCGGGTGTGACCCAAAAAGTGGAAAAAAAAACAATCCACCAATAAGCTATCATTTCACATCAGAGAGAGTGGTACTCATCAAAAAGAGCAACAGTGTAGGTATGGATGTGGAAAATCAGGACTCTCATTTACTGCTGGTGAACATGTTGACTAGTCAGCCCTTTTGGAAAACAGTATGAACATTTCTCAAAATACTAGAAATTGGGCTTCTATAGGACCCAGAAATTCCACTCCTTGGAGTTTATTCCAAGGCCCCAAAATCCCAATGTGGAAAAGACATCTGCACTCCTATTTTCATTGCAGCACTATTCACAGCAGCCAAAGTCTGTAAACAACCCAAGTACCCAAGAGCAGATGACTATATAAAGAAGGTATGGTAAATATACACAATGGAATACTACTGCTATTCAGCCTTAATCAAAGGTGATGTCATGAAATTTGCTCTACATAGATGGATCTGGAGAGTCCCATGCTAAGTGGAATGAGTCAGAGGGAGAAGAACAGATGCAGAATGATATCACTCAAATGCGGGGTATAAAGAAACATAGTAGGGACATAACTAATGCTCAAAGGCAATAGAAATGAAGAGCAGGAGAATTGGTTCTTAGTAGGATTCTTGCCACTATGGGGGTAAGGTAAATAGGTCAGGAAAGGGACCGCTATGCTAAAAATTAGAGGGAAGTTGTTACCATGGATGAGGAGTGGTACTGGAAATAGGTAAAGTGGTATGTATGATACCATATCAACAACAGTATTGGAAACCACAGTACCTAAAAAGAAAAACAAAGTGCCTGTCACAGAGGCAGGCTCGGTGGCAGTAGAGAAACTGGTGACATTGTTGGAGGAAAGTGGACCATGCTGAAGGGATTGGTGTCAAAACATTGTACACCTGAAACCTATCATGAATAAATTTATAACTTTGAAATTCATGGTGCTAAGTTTTTAAAAAAGATGAAAGATTCATGTATGGTGAATCAGAACTTTACAAATCATTAGATAGTTAACTTGTCAAGAAAATTAATGCATTTCTAAAATATATAGTCTTTGTCAGAGTGAACTTTTTGCTCTTT
The DNA here is from genome assembly GCF_027595985.1 of Sorex araneus. NCBI lineage: Eukaryota > Metazoa > Chordata > Mammalia > Eulipotyphla > Soricidae > Sorex > Sorex araneus. The sequence goes on along the minus strand of NC_073313.1, from coordinate 313,366,892 downwards.
CAGAATAGAAGGAACACACTTAAATCAACTTGACACCATGTAGTCTGTTGATTCCAAATCATGATTCAAGATTGGTGCTTTTAACTGGGTGATTAAATACTTGGAGAAGTAGTAACTATATATATTAATCTTGGTTTAAAGGAACTTTATGTTGTTTAGTTTCATCTATAGCATTCTGTTCGTCACTATGGTCTTCTCACATGTCACTACTGGAGTGACTGATGGTTTCATGGGTTTTAGAGTATCTTCTTGGTAAGACAACTTCTGATAGGCATATTTTTCAAAGAGGGAGAACTTACCAACCTTGTAAGAACTGGATGTGACTCAAACTAATTACTAGGATGGTTCCTAGAAATGAGAAGAGTGTTACCTAGCTCTGTGAAGTTGAGTCATAAGAGTTGTTTTAGTAAGAGAGTGGGAAAAGGGCTTCATAGTCTAGAAGTGGGCTTACTGAAGTAGTCAGACCCCACAGTATTGAAATTCAGTGATGCTTTTCTCTGGAGGTCAAGCTGGATGCTAGTAGAAGCTCAGAGAGAGCAGTTAGAATGATGGGAGACAGGAAAGCAAAATAGAGATGACACCTCACACTTCTGGTCAACTACTAGAAATCAAAAAGAAATAATGTTGTTTAATGTATCTTTACTCAGAGAAAGTTTTTGAGATAACTTATGGTATACAGTATTCCTGGGCTCTAGATGGTTTACAGAGAAGATCTGAAGAAAGTTGTTTTGCATACATAGGGGGAGGAAGTAGCTGTGCCCCTTATTTTTTGAGTCTCCTTGGAAAGACAATGTATATGAATCCTAACTCCAAACATTTTGATAAGTAAATACAATGTCTCAAAAATATAGACTGCATGATGTGTCTGGATTTTATGGTCTCATTTATCCTAAAATAAAAATATGTAGGAAAGCAATACTTCAATTCAATGACAGACGCAGGCTTAATATGGAACCATATTCCAACTTACAATAGAAAATTGACCTCAGACATTAAAAGAAATTTTAGCACATGTATGTGATCAATAACTAAACAAATGTCTACAAAGCTCATTATTGTTATTACAAATTAAAAAAATATGGTTATATCAGAAAGCTCAAACTACAATAGGTACACAAATATATTTAGACAACGTCTGTTTCCTCTTTGCTCTATATAATTGTTGTATGGTTTAGATAACCACAATCAAGCTATAGAATTCATTTGTCATCATTAAGTTTCTCTGCCATTTCCCAAGCACCTCAGTTCACAACAAAGACTAAATCTGAGATTTTGAAATATTTTTAATGTTCCAGATAGAATAATGAGGTTGTCAGTATTGGCATGAAGATAGATTAAGGCCAATGAACTTTTCAAAGCTAAAGCCAGAGAATGCCTTAAAAATTATCATTCACAGAAAACAACTTAAGAAAACAAAACAAAACAAAACAAAAAATCTAGGAGCAAAACCTAAATTTAGGAGGTTGACGTGTTTTAACTCCTGGCTTAGCATATGATGAAAGTAAGAAAGTAAATCCCTACAGTGGATTCCTTAAAGAGTTATCATGAATGTTAAAAAACTGCTATTACTTAAAATTTTATTGCTTAAAAGTTTCTATTCTTTCTTAAATTAATGACAGCATAACCTAAAAGTAACTTTAAGGTAATTATTCCACTTTTCTACATAACAGTGACCTTAAAATTAATCTGTGGATAATAGATATAATATTACCTGACCTCCTTTTTTTTTAACCTAGCCTCCTTAATGAAACCATAATTAGGCTTTATTTATTTTATGTTTTAATTTCTAATATGAACTAGCTTTGTGAAGCTGTGTAGCTTTCTCTCTAAACACTAAAATGTGACAAATTACAAAGCATAGTGTTTAACAAAAAGTTTACTTTAAAAACTAAAATCATGTGCTGTGGATGTTGCTCAGTAGTGATAGAAGACCTGCTTTATAAGAGAGAGGCCCCGAGTTCAATGACCAATACTATAATAACTAAGTAAATAAATAAAAAGGATTTTGAGTTTTAAATTATCTTTTATTGCAGTTGAGGTAACAAAGCTAAGTAGCTCATACTTTTGGTATTAATAACCACTGTTTCTTACATCACTAGAGTGTTATAAATCATTTACCAAAAGTCCTGTTTCTTCTGTTTCTCAATTTTTAAGAGATGCTTCTAATATTATTGCTTTCCACATGCAGGGTTGCTGTACCATTTTCACTCCTAGGATGCTAAGATTCCCCATTAGGTACTTCCCTACACCATAGCACACAAGGAAGTTGTTTCAAATTCTATGTAGGTTAGAATTTTTCTGAAGGCTAAATTTCAACTTAATGTTGATAGAAAGCAGATCATACATCATCCATTGTCTCTATTGAAAATCTTTGAACACAAGCAAATGTAGTTGGTACTGAGATTTGTTTTGTATGCATTCAATCTAGACTGCTTCCTGCAAAGTCAAAACACTTTATGCCCATGGCAATCAGTGACTGAGGAATTTTAACCTACATAGAGCAATATGTTTTATAATACTTCCCTGGCCTTGATAATTTAAACATTTGTGCTATTTTTTATTAGTGTTTATCAACACTCTCTCCCCAATATAAGCATTATATAGGCTTTGAAGGCTAACTTTGGGTGATTTTTAAAGTAACTTTCTCAATCTTTTGTTATTTTTTACTACAATACATTTTATTGTATGCTATTTGGACGGCCTTCCAAGCATTAGTCAGGAGGTAAGGAGACCAGCTCTAGATGTAGATCAACCAGGCCAGGGTTTTGATGCTAGGGTCCGAGGATATAGTGCTGCTCCTGGAATTATCTCAGCTAGGGGCCCCCAAGGCACACTTGGAATTGATGGGTGGCCTCATTGTACATAATGCTTGGGAAGATAGTAGATCAAACCCTAGGTCAGGTGCAAATTAGGTATGCACAGTAACTATCTCCAGGACTCTTCAATATATTTTAATCATTTTTTAAATCATTTGATGCTTCTAATAGAATGGTAACACTAAACTACAATCAAATTCCTAGAGTCATTCTTCTATTGTAGATCACTTCAGTTACATTTCCAAATACTACTGTAATGGTTATTTATCTTTCACTAATACTGTAGCACTGTCATCCCATTGTTCATCGATTTGTTCGAGTAGGCACCAGTAACGTCTCCATTGTGAGATTTGTTATTACTGTTTTTGGCATATCGAATACACCAGATAGCTTGCCAGGCTCTGCCGTGCAGGCGGGATACTCTCAGTAGCTTGCCAGGCTCTTCAAGGGGGACAGAGGAATCGAATCTGAGTCTGCTGCGTGCATGGCAAATGCTCTGCTGCTGTGCTATCGCTCCAGTTCTGATACAAATTATAGACTTGTGTTTAATTCACTTCTAACTAATTCTATATAGAAAAATAAACCACTCAGAATGCATGCTTCTTTTAAATAGATCTAGTTTTATAATAGGAACCAAACCAAACTTAGCTCATATACTGATTTTAACTATTTTAACCAATATCTCATGCTAATTTTACTGGCTTGGAGCTCTGCTTTTTCAGGAGAGCGTAGAAGAGATACAGAAGTAAGGGTTAGAGAGATAATGTGACCAATAAGGCACTGGCCTTGCACCAGCAACCCAGATTAGAACCCGGATATTTCATATAGCATCCTGCCCTCATGAGGAATTGATCCCTGGGCATTTAGCCAGGAAAAATCCCTGAGCACAGATGAGCATATCCCAAACCTCATTCCACTCCAAAAAAATAGAAGAATAGAAATAATAATTTATCATTATCTTGTAGCACCATGAGTCTCTTTCAGTTTAGTTTTCAGGATATCTGTCTTTAGCAAATGGTAATGCTAAAATTAAGCTCTTTAATCACAATGTTACAACAAAGAACGAACACATGGAATCCAATATCACATGCTATATATTCTCTATTCTAGTTCCTAATCATTCCTTCTATAGCAGAGATTTGTGATTAGGCAAAAAGCACATGATCTCCAGAAATGTATGCATAATTGTAGATACACCAATGTAAAATTTTCTTCCACAATATTTATTCTTTTCTTCATTCAACCTTAATATTATTCTATTATCCTTCCACACAGTCTAAGGCACTAGTGTTAATGATGAAGATTTAAGAGACCAAAGTTCTTTTGGAGGAATGTATACTCACCCTTTAGAAAAGAGTTAAGAAAGAGATTAAAGGTAATCAGACCATAAAAAAATCTAGTTTATCACATAATGATTAGTTGTTAGTTGTATATATTAAATGAATGGTTGTGACAGAGCTCTTTGGCTTTTAAGAACCCAGTATCCATACATATCTTCCTGGTATCAATGGAACTTATATTTTTGATTCAAAGGAATCTTGTGAACAGCAGTTGGCCATCTTTCCAACAAAAAATAATTTAAATTTTGTGAAATATAGCATACATTTTCCTAAGATTTCTGCAAGTGATAACCTTTTGGTATTTGTATTTGCATATAGTCTAGTAATTCAATGGTTTGTTTCTGTTTCATTGCATAATTCTCTAAAGTACCATTGATAGAGCCCCAAAAAGTTAAACCTAGATTGAATTCTATCAATTCACTTTAATGCCATGTCGTTTAAAACATTTACACTGATAGATTCAAATCAAATTACTTTACTCATAATTCATATAATATCCTAACAGGCAAAATATATGTTTAGAACCATTATATATTTATAGATATATATGTCTGAAACTTACATAGCAAACGTACAATAAATTATGTAGTATACCAAGGTACATTTTTTTGAAGACTGAAAACAAAAAGTTCTAGTGTATGCTTAAAAGACAATGTTAATAGATATCTTCAAATAAGAAAGCTAGACTCCACTGTATTATATTTACTTATTTCAGGCTTACATTAATTTCATAGTCACATAAAATTCTGGATTTGTAAATATGACAATAATATTGAATTTTCACAATGAGAGTATGAGGCATTTTTGTTGACATTTCAATGTAGATACAGGCTTGATATCCTTAAAACTGTACAAAAAAATTATGTTACCCAAGAAACATGTTACAATTACTGTGAAAGTATGAAAATAAATGTTTTACTCTAATTCTTTATCCACATGTATTATTAACATAATTTAAACATAGCTAGGATAGTGTCAAAAAATGTTTATTGTTCTATCCTCATTGAGCATACATTTTTGAAAATCAGGTACATGGAATAAAGCTAGGACATGTTCACTATTATCCAACACATAAAAATACAACAAGTGATGAGCATAAGGCTTATCTTCCACGCTTTATAACTTTGTTCCTGTCCTAGAAAATGGGAGGGAAACTGAGTGAATTGTGCAATAAAGACTCTGTGATCATTATTTTATTTATTTTGATCTTCAACATTTTTTAATACTTAAAAATTATCTTACTAATATTTAACACATTTCCTAATAGATTTTATACTAGCTTTCAAGTAGGTGGAAAATAATGTATTAACTAAAAGTGAGAACAATTAGCTTAAATTATTTATCTAGTTCTTAATAATTTAACAAGGTAAACTCTCCCCATCTCTACAATGCTACAAAATGGATGAAATAGAAGAAATTTCAATTATTTACATTTATTACAACTTAATTTAAATATAACATTTGCTTATGTAATTGTTGCATAAAACCATAAATATGATGTCTACCAAGAGACATTACATATTTTTTATACTCTGTTATCATAAAGGATGATAAGTTTCTATGGAGACATGTGCCTAAGTAGGTTGAAACAGGAACTACTGGATGGAATGGATAAAAATCATTATTTAGGTAATTATATAGAAAGCATGAAACATTTAAAAAATATTATATCTTCCAGGAACATTAATGCCTATCATTAAATTATTTATACACATCAAATGTTTCCATCACTGTGATTTTTTTTTTTTTTACTGTGCTTCCTTTGGCTCATCTCTCGATCCATGTCAGATACTCATGGGATCCTCATACTTGCTGGTTCTAGAAGTTTATTATTTCCAAGTATCCCATCCTTGTGGTACTGCATTAAAATATGTCATTGTCTGCCTTAGAGGCAGGGGGAGGGTGGGAAAGGGGGGGTATGCCCGGGATATTGGTGGTGGGGAATGTGCACTGGTGGAGGGATGGGTGTTTGATCATTGTGAGATTGTAACCCAAATATGAAAGCTTGTAACTATCTCACGGTGATTCAATAAAATTGAAAAAAAATAAAATATGTCATGTCACAATATTTAATACTATCAACTTCATATTTTGAAAATTTACCTGTCTATTTAATATGTTAAACAAAAATGTGTATTATTTAATATTTTTAGAATATTACAATCAAAACAAGGAAAGAAATTTTCTTTTACAGCTTTAATATCGAGCATGAAGCTATGACCTCAAATGAGAAATGTGCTTGGAAAAAGTACTTCAGTTTGAACAATTCAGTCTACCTTACTTTATGGAATCCCATAGTAAGATACTTTTCAAGCTTAATAGTTAACACTGCTTTTGTAAATCAGCTCCAGTTACTTTTATAATATGATTAGTGAGAAAACATTTAAAATTCTTAAATTATATGACATACTATATATGTTTTATATATATATCCAGAAAAGGGGCAAAATAATACTTTAATACTCATTATAATTATGCAGACACAAAGTAGGGGCATTTTTTTCTCTTTAGTTCTTATTGTTACTTTCTGTTTTCTTTAACATTTTAACACTCACTATATGCTATTTTTTAATGATAATTAATCTAGCACTAAGTGTGGTTTATGCAAAATATTGCCGCAGATTTGATCTCTTTATACTAGATGTCTTTATACTAGAATATCCAAAATTTATTGGGTATTGTTTTCTAGTTTTACTATCATGGGGAGGTGCCAGTTTGTCTCCCATTATACTTTTCTAGTGCTACCTTAAATGGTTCATATTTAATACCATTACTAATTTACAAATAAATCAAAACATTGCATCTTTGAAGCAAAACTTCATATGGAGATGAAATCTATTTTCTGATTAATAAGCATATAGATTTATTGCTTAAATTTCCCTAATAATCATGTATTTTTGCTCTTTCGTGCCTATCTTAAGTGATTATTGCAGGTATGAACACAATCAAAGGAAGCCAGCACTACATCACAAAAACGAACTCAATTTCTTTCTGCTACATTTCACAAAAAAGGAAAAACACAATATAATATATTTGGTATACCACTAAAAGAAAAAAGCTAGCAAATGTTATAAAACATGAATAGAAATGTTTATCATCACATCAATAAAATCAGCTTGTAAATTCATTACATGATTAATCAAAGTACAGATAAATTATTCAAAGAGCTTCAGAGCTATAGTTAAGCTATTTTTTAATAATGCTATTAAATGATGTCCGGAGAAAGCCTATTTGATTTCCTAGGTTCTTTCATATATATTTAATTTACCATAATAAATATAATTAATCTTGTCATAGATCTTTTTAGTGGGATTTTATGTATTTTTGGCTACTGAAAAAAACTATTGAAGTCAAAATCAAATGAGAATGCATCAATGAGAGAAAGCCACTGCTTTTTTTAAGTGTTTCCTAATATCTTTGCATTTGTAAAATTGCACTTTCATATGGATTTTTGGCCTCTTGTAATTTTTAAAATATATTTTTATATGCTGCACACCATACTTTCAGGACTCGCCTGTTTGAGAAAGCAGTTTTTTATTTCTACAGGGATTACTATAGATTATCTTCGGTCCCAGATCCATCTGGACTGGAACTGATGTCAAGAAAGGCCTCTTTGTTGGTGAAAGTTGAACTGAGTGTAATGCTCTGCCGAGGCTTCACAGGTGCAAGTTCATCTAACTTAATGTTTTCATTTTTGACCAGAATTGTCTTATCCATGTTTTCTTCACTGTGCCTTGCAACAACAGCATCAAATACGTCTAATTTGGGTGGCAAGGTTCCACTTTCAAATAAGTATTTGGCTAGATAAGAAATACAAACATTGAATATGAATGAGGTAACCATTGCAAGAGTTTTAAATGGGAATCTCTGATAATACATACCATTCTTGTCAGAATAGTAACCAGGGTAAAAGATTAAGGGCTGAAGGTGTAAGTATGGCTCTCCACCAGTTATTCGTAGTAAAAGGCCGGAAATGTAACCTGCCACGGCTCCATATGTGTTAGTTCCCTTAATAAAGAGCACAGAAAGCAGCTGTGGGAAGATGATGATGTAAACAAGATCTGAGCTGAGGTACCAGAGACCATAGATTGTCTTTGTGAGCAAGGCCATGGCTGTTGCAGATGCTCCAAACACAAGGACCGTGATTCGCATGACCCAGACGATTTCCTTGTCTGATGCCTGAAAGTAATTGCAGATGTCAGAATTTCACACAATGTATTGGCTCATTTAAACAAAGGAGATAGAATTGCAAGCATTTAAAAGGTGATCTAAAGAATTCTCCTGGCTTAAGGGGGGCTGGGGAAAGTGTATTTCTGGTATAAAGGTCTATAATACATGATTTGCAGTTGGAGGAGGTCAGGTTTAATACAAAACACCACTGGAGTAACCTTAACATCCTCTGGGTCCTTGACACACCCCTTTACCCCAGCAACACACAAATTCACATATAAATTCCCTAGTTTAAATTGATCGATCAGCAAACTGAACAAAAATTAGAATATCTAAAGCAAGCAGTGTTACGTGGCCCTCTGTATCATCCGGGAAAGGTTTCTGCTGATAATGCAGGAAGCACTGACCACAATGTGTTTTCCTGAATGTGTGTGTGTGGGGGGGGGGGGGTGGGGAGCGGGGAGGGGTGTTGAATCAGGGAGAGAAAGTAAAATACCTTACATGTTGTCATAAAGGACTAACAGTATAGTGACAACACTTTACATATTTAGGAATAATTTTTATATGGCATACCTGCTTCCTCTCTGTGGGCACACTAGCATCTTTGAGATTAACCATCTTGAATAAGTAAATGATACTCTTTGATTAACTATGAACTAGGAAGCCAATAGGAAAGCAACATTTTAGGAAGACAGCAGAGGGGATTACTGGCTCCTCAGTGATCAAAGCAGCATGCTGATAGGCATCCAGTTGATTAATTAAAGACAATCAAGTTAAAAAGTCATTTTATGACAAAAGTGGACTTAAAAAGTCAAGTGAAGAGCATGATACACAGGTACCCCTGAGAAAATGTTTAATATTCTGCTTCTCTATGTTTCTAACCTTTTTTAAAAAACACTGAATTAAGGTTTTTCTAAATTATTTTAAGTTTCATTAGAAAGACAAAAGAAGGCCAGAATGATAGTACCAGGTTTGATCCCCAGCATCCCATATGGACCCAGCACCACCAGGAGTAATTCCTGAGTACTTCCAGAGCCAGGAATCACCAGGTATGATTGAGCAGCACCAGGTATGACCCCAAAAGGCAAAAAGACAAAAAAGAAAAAAGACAGGAAGCTTAAATTGTCTCTTGCCCCTCTCCTGGCTGTCTTCACTGGGGCCCCTCGGAGGGGGTGGGTTGAGTTCCCCCCATCCCCGGCCCCTGGTAGAGTCCCAGAAGCCAAAGACATCTGGAACCCAGCCACAGCCATGCTCAAGGCCCCTCTCCACATGCTCGGATGAGCCTCATGCATGGAGGAACCCAAGTGTGTGGGACTCAGGGCTAAGACCTCCAAGGCTGCTTGGATTGGGAGTGGACCTCTTCCACCCAGATCCCCCATTTTCCAGTAGCTAGGTGGTCACACCCAGAAACTGCCCCGGTGCTGTGTAATCTCATCAACAGCCAACATCCAGAGACTATAAAACCAAGCTCCTGGGCCATGCGACATCTTATTGCCTAGTTCTCCCTTCAGAGAACCTGGCAAGCTACTGAGAGAGAGAGTTTCCTGCCCATATGGGAGAGCCTGGCAAACTTCCCGTGGCTATTCATATGCCAAAACCAGTAACAATGATGGGTCTCATTTCCTTGACCCTTAAAGAGCCTCCAATGCAGCACCCTTGGTAAGAATGAGTAAAGAGAGGCTTCTAAAGTCTCAGGGATAGGACAAATGGAGACGTTTCTGAGACTGCTTGAGAAAATTAACAATTAACGGGACGATGATGACAATGATGAATATTAGTTATTTTTAGCCAATGTAATATAGTTACATTGATTTGCTTCCTTTAATAGTAGCATAAATGACAACATAAAAAATCCATAAGTAAAACTTATGTAATATGTAATTATGTATGCTTCTAATTATGATAAGTTTATTTTTTGTTCCTTTTAAATTTATTATAGGTAGAGTAACATATTTTATTTATTTATTTTTTTGCTTTTTGGGTCACACCTGGCGATGCACAGGGGTTACTCCTGGCCGTGCTCAGGGGACCATATGGGATGCTGGGATTTGAACCCGGGTCGGCCGCGTGCAAGGCAAACGCCCTACCCGCTGTGCTATCTCTCCAGCCCCAGGTAGAGTAACATATTTTAAATGGCTGATTTTTTTTGGTATTTGCTCTCGGTTTGCACTGTTACCTCACCATCATCAAGATACCCAAGAGTCTCCATCCCATGCCTCTATGTCACTCTGCCACCTACTCTTGTTCCCCCAAATCTGCAGTAACAAGTTTGTTATCAATTGATATTATGTATACACTTTTTGGTTTCCCTTTATATGCAAATAGGTGAAATCATCTGTGGTTTGTCCTCCCTCTGGCTAATTTCACTCAGTATGATAGTTTTGTCATATTTTAATTAAGAATATTAATAAGCATGCAATATGACATGCAGAACAAGTATAAGAATGGCAAAAGCAGTAACAAGTTTTAAAAAGCAGTTCTTACATTTTGTCTGAATGAAAGCTGATAGATGTTCCGAGCAAACATAGAGCTTGCTGACAAGATTGAAGAATCTGCTGATGACATAACAGCAGCAGAGACCGCACCAAGACCAAAGAAAGAAATGTACACAGGGCAAAGATACTGAAGAACAATTGGTAAAATCATGTCTGCTTCCTCTTTAGTCTTGGGATCTGGGAACCCATACGTAGTTTGGTTCCAGTCTGTTGGATAGAAATAACAAACAACAACCAAGAAGCCATATGTTTTTCATCCTTTTGGGAATCATTAAATTTACTAGGCAGCTTTTAGAATGAATTTGGTTTATATAAACTAGTCTCATTAAGTGGGAAGTTCATGTCAAGCAAAATTGTCTTATATGTACTGACTACTATCAGGTTTGGTTACACTTTTGTTTATAATATCTGTACAAAATATGGTGGGGATGTGATATTAGAAACATATCTATATTCATTCATATATAAAGAATATATATATGAGAGAGATACTTCACTATATATTTCCATTCTATGATGGTGGCTTTACTTTATACAGGAACATGTAAAATTTTCCTAAAATAAATCATGGGTCATTTTGAAACATGAGAGGATACTTACTGTTGATTCGTTAGCTAGTTTTGCATAAATAAATCAAGAGAATAGAGAGCTATTCTTAGTCACTCTTAGCTATACGCAAATTGGATTTTGTAGTTTTCTGAGCATTAGTTTTTCTCTCAATGCAATTCTTTTTTGCATCAAATCACATTTATTGGTAATGGGAAGTGTGATAGATAAAGTACAGATGATTTTAAAAATATTTTAATTTTTGCCCCATGATTTTCAAATTTGGTCAATAGTAGATTGTTTTTCACTGAAGGAAAGTTAGGTATAAGACTAAAAGTTTTAGTTTTTTGTGCTGATTGACAAAATTGAAACATAAGCTAATGTCTGAATATATAACCTTTCTGAATTCTTTAGTTTATCAGCATATGCTAAAGAATACAACAGAACTGCTAAATGTATGTTAGAATTCTTTCTCTTTAATTTTTTTTTCTTTTTGGGTCACACCTGGTGGAGCACAGGGGTTACTCCTGGCTCATGCACTCAGGAATTACTCTTGGCGGTGCTTGAGGGACCAAATGGAATGCTGGGAATCGAACTCGGGTCAGCAGCATGCAAGGCAAACACCCTACCCACTGTGCTATAGCTCTAGCCCCTCTCTTTAATTTTCTAAGCTGATTAAATATCATGAGTATAGGACAAACAGGTGTGGCTTCCTTTGGGAAACCCTTTATTTTTTAATGTTTTCATTTTATATTATAATTGTTTGAAGTGATACCTTAGCACTTTGATGACACAAATTTTATAGTATTAATGAGATTTTTATCATACCAGAAATAATATAATAAATTTTAAAAAGCATAGGTTTAGATATCTTTAGCCTTTTGTCTTTAAACAAATATTAACAATGACAAGATGTTTTTCTAGTTTCACATAAATATTATCCTTTACTCTAAGGCACCAATACCATTAGTCATATTTTTAAGTGTTTATGTTAATTGCAATGAATAGCTATAGTACAGGCATGAACCATGATGTTTATTTTAAAAACTAAATAACCCAGAACCAGAGCAATAGTACAAGGGTTAAGGCACTTTCCTTGCATGTGGCTGACCCTGGTTTGAGCCCCAGCACCACATATGGTGTTCTAAACATTGTCTGGAGTGACTCCTGAACACAGAGCCCTTAGGAGTAAACCCTAAAAATTTCTGGTTGTGGCCCAAAGACAAAAAATAAATAAAATAAATTAATTAAAATTAAATACTTGAATTAAATTATTGAATGGACTTGGGAAACTGTATTGAGTGCCTGGAATTGACCTGGGTCAGCTGAGTGCAAGGCAAATGCCCTACCCTCTGTCCAGCCTGTCCATGAAGAGTTTTTTGAGAAAATTTATTTATTAGAGGAAAAGACAGGGTTTTCAGAATCAGGCTGAGAGGTCATGACAGAGATTTTTTAATCTGTAAACGAAAAGTGAACTCGTTGAACGTGACTGAAAAGAGTAAATAATATTGTTTAAGTGAGGAGATGGTCTTGGCTTTTTTCTCTTTTTGATTTCTAGACATACTATCCTTTTGGAGCACAGCGGTTGGGCGTTCACCTTTGACTCGGCTGACCCGAGTTGATTCCTCCGCCCCTCTCGGAGAGCCCGGCAAGCTAAGGAGAGTATTGAGCCCTTGCGGCAGAGCCTGGCAAGCTACCCGTGCGTATTGGATATGCCAAAAACAGTAACAATAAGTCTCTCAATGAGAGACGTTACTGGTGCCCGCTCGAACAAATCGATGAGCAACAGGATGACAGTGACAGTGACAGTTTTACTAATTGGAAACCAACTCAGTCATGTGCATTTCATCCTGGATTATCTTTATAGAACACAACAATATGAAAGGTAAACATCAAATTTGCATTAATCATCTCTACCTAGATAAGGCTGTTAGCTAGGGGACAATATGATTAGGAATCATTAACAAATTCAATAAAACTCAGGGAGACAATGCTTTATCTTAAACCAATTTTGAGCAAGTTATCCCATGTGACTAAAAGACTTAGTGTAATTCAATTTTTTCCTTTGATTTCCTTTTTTTGTTTTAAAGTTACAACCAGAAGTTCTGGGGGATACTCCCAGCTCTGTGGTCAGTAGTCATTCCCAGCAGTGCATGGGGGACCATGCAGTGATGGGGCTCGAACCTGGGCCTCCTGTGTGCAAACCATGCACTTAGTCCATTGAATCATCCTTCTAGGCTGCTTTAGTTTATCTCTACCTATACATACTAATTTTTTCAAGGAAGAATGCTCTTAATTAACTAGCTAATGAAAATTGAAAGTAATAATCTCAAGTTCAAAGATGACCACGGTATGGCCAAAAATTGTTTTAAGCCAGTACGTATCAGCTCTGGTGACACCTTGATTCATAGAGAAACTGAACAATAACAAGTGTCTTGGTTTATTTTAGGTTATTAAAACAGAGTCTCTATGGCGTTAACCATCAATAGGTATATTTAAAGGCTACCCCCCTCCCCTGGTGATGTCATTGTGCACTTTGCCTGCGAAACTTTTTGGACATGAGAGTTTACGTATAAATATATACGTACATATATGCATTGCATATGTATAATAAATATGTCAACCTAGGAAATGGTGTGCTCACAAATATTTTGTGGGTAAGGTGAGCAATACAAATGATGGAGGTCACTGAACTTCAAAGTGTTTATTGATAACCACAATAAGTGACATACATGAACATTGCTGAGAAACAGTCAACCCGTGTGGGAGTAAAAGGAAAACACGGGTGAGGGAAGCTAGCATGGTGGTAATCGGTCACTTCAATATAACTAAGTGGGTCAATTAATGAACCTGCAAAAGATTTACCTGTTGATGCTCCAATGGCTCCAATGAGTATTGCTGGTAGAGCCATTACCAGGCACCCAAACGCTGCCAGAAAGGAGAGCACTTGAGCATAGGTGGCTGAGGATGAAGAAAGGACCCTTTGAAAGTAGGCCTGCCATGGGATTCCACCCAGCATCTATAGTAAAAACACAGGGACATAGAATGAATTAATAAACTAACACCTGCCAAACATTTTAAAAATAAGATTTATTTTAATCATATTCAGGATGACTGGTACAGATCGGTATTTCTTAATGCTCTCATGAACAATTTGGAGCAAGTTATTCTCTATGTCACTCAGTGCCTTCGTTTATCTTTACTTACTGACTGATTCATCTCTGCCAACATACCACACACTTCAACTGCTCTCATTCTGCATTTCTCCTTCTTTCAGTTGCATGAATACTTTTTTTCTTTTTGGGTCACACCCGACAATGCTCAGGGGTGCACTCAGGAATTATTCCTGGCAGTGCTTGCAGGACCATATGGGTTGCTGGGAATCGAACCTGGGTCAACTGTGTGCAAGGCAAACGCCCCATCCACTGTGCTATCATTCCAGCCTCGAGTTGCATGAATTTTTAAAAGATCTTTTTCTTCGAGCAGAACTTTCATTTTCTGCAGTTTATCTCCCTCAAGTTATATACTTGTTACATATATACTTGTTACAACTGAGTTACAAATACTCAGGAGCTTTTATTTGTGGTTTTAACTATTAAAACAAAGCCTAAAAAAATCTGAATGTATGGGATGCAATTATAGAACAGAGGTTAAGTTACGGTAGATCCCAGTTCCGTCCCTGGCACTGCATATGGTCCCCCAAGCACTGCCAGGAGTGATTCCTGAGCACAAAGCCAGAAGTAAGCCCCAAGCACTGCAGTGCGTGGCCCAGAAACCAAATAAGATTCTGAAAGTACAAAGTTTAAAATAAATCAATATAATTAATGAATATGAGCTATCAGAAAATGTGATGGCTGTAAGAGTACAAGAATGCGAAGGACTTGAGTGTTTCTCTGGAGCTGACTGTGCACTATGAATCAATGCATTTGGATGTTTTACAAGATGGGATGTATAGAGTGTTAGGAAAATAAAGCATCAGAAATATTAAAACTCTTATGTTTTACTCACTTTTATCTCACATATAAAAGTAATATAACACTTATTAAGTGAGTTCTAGTGTAGTATATTGATAATTGCATTATACCTGCATAGAAAATGTGCCTAAAGCTATTCTTGAGAAGCACAGTTTAAAAAATTTGTGGGCGGGGAAATAGTTCAGTGATTAGGGTATCTGTCACATCCAGGTTCAATCCCTGGATGAACCTGGTTCAATGGCCTCCTAAGCATTGTCAGGCCTAGGGTCTCCCAAAACATCTCCAGATGTGATTCTGGAGGTTTCTGAGCATCGCAAGAGTAGCCTTGGTGGTCCCCAGCATCATAGTGTACAAGCAGCACTACAAAGCCTTAGCAGAACCACATTCTTAAACCCTAGCATTGAACCCCTAGCTCACTTGGCTGAGTGTCCTGAATTGACCTTTTGCATCCTCTGGGAAGTACTTGTTAACACCCCCATCACCACCAAAAGAAATGTCTGGAGACTTATAGCACCATTAATTCATATACTCAGTAATTAGTGACTGTGGCACTGTATCACTGTCGTCCCATTGTTCATCAATTTGCTCAAGTGGGCACCAGTAATGTCTCCATTGTGAAACTTGTTGTTACTGTTTTTGGCATATCGAATACGCAATGGGTAGCTTGCCAGTCTCTGCCATGCAGGCAGGATACTCTAGGTAGCTTGCTGGGCTCTCCGAGATGGATGGAGGAATCGAACCCAGGTTGGCCGCGTGCAAGGCTGTATTGGAGAGAGCATTTGTCTTGCACTCGGCCAACCTGGGTTCGAATTAGTGACTAAGAAAGTTATTTCAGAAGAAATTGGTACTTACAACCTTAATCCAAAATTTTTTAATTCAGACTTTTAGATCATTTGTCTCTTGGATTGGGGGAGATATAGCTGACTATATTTTTATCTAAAGAACAGAAAGGTGGAGATGTAACCCACCACAGGTTACATCTTAAAGATTTCATTTGATGTTTACATGACCCATACTCAGTAAGTGACTCCATACTTCCAATGGAAAGTGATTAATTCAGAAATAGACACATGCCAGAGGTAAACTGTAGATTAAACATTATAATATTAAAAGATAATTTTAGTTTTGGTGTAATTAGATTTAGTTCCTCAGGTCCGAATATGGCTTACCAACAACAGAAAATTATCAAGCCAAGTGTAGACTTCATAGGATTCAATGGTCCCCAGCCAAGGCTCCCGGTATTTGGTATGCACAGCTGTGTATCCAATGTCAGTAACTGCAGGATGGGACATTGCAAATGGGACACTGATCCACTGAAACCAAAAAATGACATTAGAGAATTAGGATGTGATTCCTTCACTATATGACTTACAAAAGTTTTAATTTTCTTTTTCTCTTACAGACCTCATAGATCAGTAACTTATCTTGCCTAGATAGAGAAGAACCTAAAATCATATTTCTTATGAACACAGTAAAATTATGATTTAAAAAAGAAACAGTTACATTTGGCCTACTTCTGTACTTTATTATATCATGTCATATCATATAGGAGTAGTCATCAGAAATATTTGGATCAAAAACACTAAAACTATCAAGAGTATTTATATTCATATATAAATGTTTGTTTTTGGGTTTGGGGCCACACCTGGTCCACTTTGAAAGATCCTTCTAGACTCTTGCACAAATTAAACTAA